>NW_022111369.1:8424689-8432531 GCF_000313985.2 Echinops telfairi
CGGGGTGCTTTGTGTGGTCAGTGAGGCCATTGTCGTTAGTCATCGTTGCCTTCGGCTTTCATTTTCTTCGCTCTTCGTTTCTCCTCAGGGAGAAACCTGTCTGTCGTCGGACCTGAGGTCGGTGCTCACCCATTCTGCAGACCTCAGTCGCGAGGCCCCAAATTAGGATGTAGAACACTGTTGGTATATGTGTGTGGTGTGTATGTGTGTACTTTGTTAATGCTAGTTGACCTTGACCTCCCACAAAGCTACTATCCTGAGCCCAGCTAATTAATCATTCCCTTGAGTTGTTTGGATACATCTTTTAAGTTTTCATCACTTTGCCTACCTTCCCCACCCCCAGTATGTTCATTCCTTATGCCATTCCGATCAATACTCGGAAGGCAGTTTAAAAATAAACACACTACTGACCCTCTCTGACCAGAGGCCTGGCCTTCCAGGCGTTTCCACAGGAAATGCCATCTGCTGCCTCATCGGTGGGCGGCGTGGTGCCGTGTGCATAGCTCTGGGGTGGAGGGCAGGTGCTCCGGGGCTTCCCTGGAGGTGGCTCAGGCAGCTCCTGTTCTGTCCTCAAAGAGGAGGAGCAGGCACCCCGCTCTTCTTTGAGAGTCTTTTTCTTGTGCCACCTGCCTTCCCTTTCTCCCTTCCTTGCCCACCCACATTTTTGAAATACTATGTTAAAAATAATGATCGCAACAGTAAATCCTGTTTTGTAAACCAAGCTCATGTCTGAAGTTCAGCTCGCCCGTGACTAGGAAAGGGTCCCCCAGCCTCAGCCAGGAAGGCAACGGAGAGAGAGGAGCTCCACACGCAGTGCTGGAACACTGGCACATGGAGGCTCCTGGCGGGGCGCACCCACCCAGCATGCTGCACCTGCTGCACCGTTGGGGCGACACCAAAGTGATCCCGGGGTCCTGCTGCCACTGTGGAGAAGGGGCCACCAAGGCCGGGCATTGGAGGAAGAACCAGTTCCACTTGTTGCTACCATCCTCTCCTGTCCCCTACCTTCATTCACCCTCCCCACTGCCCCCACCTTGGGGCAGTCTGGTCACCACCTTAGTCCATTCGAGAGGTAGGGGGAGTGATGGGAAGCCCCGGTGTGGGGTCTCCTGGGACACTGACGAGAAGGGGATTGGGTGGCTGCCAGCTGGCCCCACCCACAGAGGGCACCGGAGCTCGCCATGAATGACTGCCCTGGGTGGCATCAATCCAGTGAAGCTCAGGCTGAGGTGGGGCTGGCCAGGGCTGCTGCACTGGAAACAAAACAAAACAAAAAACCTGCCATCGCATGAGTCAGTTCAGCTCATATAGTGACCATGCAAGACAGGGTGGAACTACCTCCCACCCCATGCGTTTCCGAGAGTGCAGCTCTTTAGGGAGGTAGCACGCCTTGTCTGTGTGCCGCTGAGGCCGAGAGATGGGCTGGCTGATTTCTCCTTTGTCCAGCTGCTGCCTTCCGAGGGATGACTTCCCGGCCAGTGGGGCCCCCCAGAGCCTTGCCATCCCCCCTCCAACCTCCGTGGGTCTACTGGACGATCCTAGCTAGCATTTGAGGGTATCGCAACAGACTTGAAACTGGTGGGGGTGGGGGTGGGGGGTAGGGCAAGCCCTGTGCAAATGTATGCAAAGCAGCGAGCAAACTGTAAGCCTGTTAAAACCTGAAACGGGGATCTTGTCCCATTATGCTCTTTTGCTACAGAAGATGATATATATGAGCGATTTCACACACACACACACACCACCCCACCCCACACCACACCAGTTACACAAAGGGGCAATGGGGAGGGGAGTTTGACAGATGTCAGCAGTCACAGTATTCCTAGTGGGGAAGAAAGTGTTGTCCAGTTACAGATGACAAAATCAACACAGCTAATGTGCTCCTGTCTGTCCACTGAAGGCTGGTCAGCTGTCCAGTACGCCAGCCATGTGGTGTGCGAGGTCTCCAGCCTGCTCCCTGCGGCCGGAGTTCACGTGTGTCGCCGAGGGGAGAAGGGGCTGGAAGGCCGGCTGGCGTTCTAGGTCTTGCTCTGCCGGCAGTCATGCGATGCTAGCTCATTAACGTGGTGGGTTTCACCCACTTCACAGGACCCCGCGGGAGAGTGCCCACGGGGGGCTGTGTGTCTGTGTGAGAAAAGACATCTGGGAATGAGCATCTGGTGCATAAAGTGGCCGTTGGCCTCAGCGGGCAGAATGTGCTGCCGGCTCAGAAGCAAGGGCAACGCTTGGTGTTGAGGTTCACCAGTGAGGGTTCCTGTTACTTTACGCTGGAAAGGAGCACGGGAGGGTGACGAGCTCATTTTACTCGGGATGCTTGCTTGGACTTTGATGTGTTTCCTGTGACCGGAGAACAGGATACAGAAACCGAGGTTTGAGTTTCAGGGTGGCCACCAGACTCCCTTCTGCAGCCCTTGGTCGCCTGCCACTGCCTGAAAAATAAATCAAAGTTGCGGCGCCAAATATCTTCATTTTCTCGTGTTTGAAGCGTGAACTCGGTCACACTGTTGCTCCTTTGTTTACTTTTGTTTGATGCTTCTTCCCCCCGCCCCCCCTCTTTTGTTTCAGTGGCATGCCCTGTCCCGTGAAGAGCAGGCTAAATATTATGAATTAGCGCGGAAGGAAAGACAGCTACACATGCAGCTTTACCCAGGCTGGTCTGCAAGAGACAATTATGTAAGTCCCTCTGGGCGGCCGCCGCCCTGCACGTTGACTCCTCCTCCTCCTCCTTCCCTACTGCCCTCTAGGAGGAAACCTTTTGAAAATGAATGCATTCAGTGAGAAAAGTTTGCAGGAATATATTATTGCATCATGAAAGTTTTGCACTTTTTTTTTTTTTTGTATAGATGGTAAGTTCTTTCAAAGCTCTTCTTTTGTTATCATTAAACTACTCAGATTATCATCACAATACTGGTGAAAAGATTTAAGAAACAAACAACACCAAAGTCCATAATATAACAGCATTAGTAGTACTAGACACGGTTTTGTTTTTCCTTTCAGTATTTCTTCCATGCATGTGGATTTAAAAAAATTTTTGTAGCTTGAATATAAATGTGTTTGCACATACATGTCCTCATAGAAAAGAGGCTTCGGAAAGCTTGCACTGGGTCTCCATGAGTTGAGAGGAGCTGTAGTGGTGCAGCAGATTGCAAGGTCAGCAGTTCAAATCCACCAGCTGATCCTTGGGAGAAGAGGAGGTTTTCTGCTCCTGTAAAGAGTTATAGTCTGGGGCCATTAGTTCCTACCCTGCCTTAATGCTGTCAGCTTTATGATTTATAATAAGTAATTAATTATTTATAATGTCCGCCTTTTCTCTTTATGGCATAGTATTTGTAAATATTCCAGTTTAATGTCGACACAGTAGTCTATTCAGGGAATGTCGTAAAAGTACTTCACCATTTTTTCCTGCTCATAGACACTTGGGCTATTTTCTGTTCTTTCGTAATTATAAATAATCCCACAGCAAACATATCTGTGCACAAAACATTTATTTTTCTGTACTTGAGACTATTATTTCTGTAGGGCACATTCGTGGTGGTAGAGTTACTAAGTTAAAGGGTAGAAAGAATTCAAGCTCTTGGGAAGTACAGTCGCACTGCTTTCTGAAAGGGTCCACTTTAACCCTGATAAGCAAGGCATTCAGTGCACGTGTTTTGCCAGAGACAAATCAGAAGCGGGTAAAGGAAGGTTTTGACCCCATGTTAATGTACCCTGATATTTATTATGTATTTTATTAAATGTAATGGCTATCATTACATTTCAAACTGTGTTCATTTTATGGGCTGGAACTAATGTCATCATTTTTAGTTCATCCGGTATTTTGCTAGTAGAGCGTTTGAGCACCTGACTCATGGTAGTCCTGACACACCAAAGGATACTTCTGAAAAAGTGTAATTATACAAAACTACCGTATTTTGTACCGGGGAATAATTTTGATTATTTAACCTTCAGAACAGTTTCAGCATTGGAAGATCATTCTCATGTTCCCTGGGAGACCGACATGGGAAAAACCAGTTTAAAAAAAAAAGTACTACCATCGAATCCATTCTGACTCATAGTGACCCCTTATAGGACAGAATAGAACTAACTGCCCCTGTCAGTGCTGAAGCCTGTAACTGCTTGGGGGAGTTGAAAGCCTTGCTTTCTCCCGCGGAGTGACTGGCAGTCTTGAACTGTTAAGCTTGTGGTTAACAGCCTGAAATGCCAGTTAGAGGAGTCTTAATTTAAGTGGAATGGTCCCCTAAAGGAAGAGCAGGTCGATATGCAATGTAACAAGCTACTGTGAGGCTTCGGTTCACGAGTGAGACTCTGGGGAGACTGCAGTACCTTCTGAATGCCCATCCAAGCTTAATGCGAGGAACAGGCCGCACACTTGGCTCTGAAGACGGAAGTCCCTTTACCGCTCAAGGCTTTGAGCTTATGTGTAGGGTACAGCTGAAACAGGAGGCGCTAGTCCTGCGGTCTGTCAGCGCTGTGTGCGCAGCAGCCCAGTGCCCCCTCCCAGTGGCTGCCTTGCTTGTTGGAATAACAGCTACCATGTGCTGGAGGAGCCCAGGTGGGGTAGTGAGCTGCCGGCCACAATGTCAGCAGTTTGAAACCACCAGCTGCTCCATGGGAGAAAGATGAGGCTGTCTACTCCGGTAAAGGTTTAAAGTGTCAGAAAGCCAAGCGACAGTTCTGCCCTGTAAGGTCACTGTGAGCTGGAATCGGCTCAGTGCCGGTGAGTTTTCGAGACCAAATGCTGAAGGGGAGCCCTCTTGGTGCTGTGAGAGAAGCGTTGGGCTCCTTACCGCGAGGTCATCAGTTCAGGCCATCAGCTCCTCTGAGAGAAGAAAGAGGAGACTGTCTGCTCCCCTAATGATGTGCAGCTTGGAGTCTCTGTGGCGGGACCGGCCCCACAGCAGGGCGCTTGGTTTACCCTATGTTGCGTCTCAGGAACTCTGCCTTCAGTGTTTCATGTGTTGCTTCCTAACCCTTCCAACAGTCTTGCGGCATTCGTTTTCCAGATGAGGAAACTGGGGTCCCAACCACACCAAAACCAGATTTATTATCATCCGGTCAACGCCAACTCCGAGCACAGGGTCAAACTGCTCCTGCGGGTAAAACGCTGAAAACTCTGCAGGAGTAGAAAGCCTGCATCATTCTCCAGAGGAGCAGCTGGTGGTTTCAAACTGCCAGCCTTGAGGTTCGCAGGCCAACTCGTAACCACTGCGACCAACGACCGACGAGGTAGTTTGCCCGTGCAGTTAGGTAGCAAAGCTGCGACGTATACCCCCTTCAGCCTCACTTCAAAGTCAGGCTGTCCTCCTGACGGAGGGATCCCACTGCCTTGCAAAGAAGAGTGATCCCGCTGGAGCATCTAGTTCCTTGGCAGGAATGACCACCTGTCAAGACGAGGGTCCATGAGGCGCCCCTTGCATTGGGGAGGACCCATCTCCCACGTGAAGGGTTCCCAGAGCCCCTCTTCTCTGGAGGTCTTCTCGCAGACCCAGCCACAGATCCCTGGTGGACATGGTGTGCCTGACACGGCAGCGCTCAGAGCCCTTCTCTGACCCGCGCTGGAGCACGGCTGGCCAGTGGGTGTGTGCACACTTAGCGTTGCCTCCTGAAGCCCTGCGCCGGTTCCTTGTTCCGATCCTTACCTACGGGAACCGTCCTGCCGCTGAAGAAAGAGAAGTCGTTTTAGGGAAAGTCAATGCAATGTAACTTTATATACAGAGGATTGCCTCTGCCGAATCTTTGCAGGAGATTTTTTTCCCCCAAAGCTTGGTTTTACGATACCCCTCATAGGAAAGGGAACATTCAGATTTGTGGTGTATCGTTAATAATCAGACTGAGCCTATGAATACAATCACAGGCTGTCTGACGTCTGTTTGGGCAATGTCTGACTGCAGCGATGTTCAGGGTCCCCAGCAGTCTTTGGGGTGGGGTGGGGGTGCCTCAAGACCTTCATGGGAGAAGGGAATGGAGAGATCATGGGCCTATTCCACAAGCTTTTTGAAACCGTCTCGTACAGTTCAGAAGTCTAGATCAGAGAACAGGATGGAGATAGTGGAACTGAGTGTCTTGTATGAAGCACTTACCTCTGCTAGGTGTCTGCTGGTCAGTACTGTCCATTTTGTACCTTGACAGGCGTCGTCAATGCCCACATTACTGCTCTCTCTAGGTCCTGTAGTACACTCAATCTCAAATGCTGGCTGTATACGGGTTTTTGACCCGCAGGCAGCAGCGTCCTGTCGCATATCACATGCTTCTTGTGTGTGACCCCTCCACTTAATTTTCTCTGGAAAATATCACTGGAAGTGCACCAGCACTCCCAAATGCAGCAGCACGCACAAGAGGGATAGCAGCCTCGAGAGACAGAGGAGGAAACTGATTTGGACGTGAAACAAAAGGCTGGTTAAAACACCAAGGTGGAAACTAGGTGAATTTGGTTGTTCCCGACTTAAGGCATGTGCACATAAAGGCCTGGTCCTATTGCCGTGTGTGGCAATGGAGCACATCATGGACGCTTTAGCTGTTGGGCTACTAATCCCGAGGATGGCAGTTCAAACCCACCAGCCCCTGCGCTGGAGAAAGATGAGGCTACCTGCTCCCGTCAGGATGTACAACTTGCAAAGCTGGGAGGGGCTGCCATCAGGCTGAAGGGGCCCGGTGGTAGTGGGTTTGGTGGAGCTTTACCAGGACGTTAAGGCGCAGCACGATGCTATGAAGGCTCCAAACTCAACTGCTCAGTTGATAGCGTTTTAGCCAGAACATGCCGTTATTAAAATAACGGCTCATTGCAAGGGACTAGATGTGACCTCCTCCCTGGGGGACAGACAACAGAAAAGTGGGTCAAGGGAGACATCGGACAGGGCAAAATATCACAAAATAATAATTTATAAATTATCGAGGGTTCATGAGGGAGGGGGGAGCGGGGAGGGAGGGGAAAAATGAGGACCTAATGCCAGGAACTTAAGTGGAGAGGAAATGTTTTGAGAATGACGAGGGCAATGAATGTACAAATGTACTTTACACAATTGATGTATGTATGGTGATGAGTTGTATGAGCCCCTAATAAAATGATTAAAAATAAATAACGGCTCAGGAGAAGGGCTGATGCATATAAAAGTAAGGCCCTTTGTGCCCGCGTGCTAGCCTGATCCACCCTGAGTTCATATGAAATACCTATCTCCATAACTTCACTTGAAATACTGTATTCTGTGAGACCGTACGTTTTATGGCCTTAATTTGTGCTTATAAAGGGCTCAAAGGTGAAGTCTTGATACATCAACAATGCATCTGTTTCCTTGGGTGAGGCCAGTGGGCTCTCAGAGCTTTCAGAGTGATTCTTACTGCTTTCCAGCAATCTAGATCATATGTCATTTTAATACTTTAACGTTTTTTTGGTTCATTACATACGGATTTGCTTTCTGTGTAAGTTGAACGAAATAAATCCAAGCGACTTGGGTCTTTTTGTCCATCACAAATAGGGGTTCTGGTTCACAGCTGGCGTGTAGCACAGGGCCCGGCAGGGGTGTCCTGCATCGTGCCACTGACAGGGCTCATGCCTGCTGTGGCCTCGTCATGGGCCGCCTCGTGAAGGCAGAGTGCTCGGGAGGCACTGTGACCAGCGGCCAGCTGGCTACCAGGGGCTCCGGATGCAGTCCACGAAAGCACCTGTGACGTGTTCCAGTGTGACCCCAAGCTCAGGGCGAGGGCAGAGCATGGAGGCGCAGACCCAGTTCTACCTGAAGGGGAGGGGAAACTGAGTTGAGCAGTGGGTTGGACAAATGGCACTGGAGACAGGTGCAAATAGGTGTAGTAGTACAGAAGGGGGAGTGTGAGGGAGAAGACTCCACATAC
>NW_022111369.1:8432911-8441820 GCF_000313985.2 Echinops telfairi
GAGCTACCAGTAAATATAGGGAACTTTTCATTGTTCACGGGAGCTCACAGTGAGGGAGATTTAATCTGAACACCCCCAAAAGTAAATGTTAAGTATGGTGGGCAGTAAAAGGAATGCCACATTGAGTGGGCTTTCCTGAAAGGCAGCCCTGCCTGTAGCTGCAGCCTTTTAGACAGCAGGGTCCTAGCGAGGCCAGGACTGATGGTCTGAAACAGGACACTGTGCAGGCCGAGGTCACAAAGGGAGATGGACTGGTGGGTTTCCGTTCTTTCTCTTGCTCTGAGGGGCTTTCTTTTCCCTCGTGTCATTTCTAAAAATACTTCTTTGGGGCGGCAATAGACGTGACCAGACAGACACCCATCTATCCACAAACTCTGCGTGAAGAGTTCAGTAACTGGCTTCCGACGTCACGTGGGGTCACTGTTGTGTCTCCACAGGGTGGTTCCATCGCTGTTCATCCAGCTCTCTGCTCCTTCAGGAACTGTTGTTAGTTTATACGCATAGGTAAATTCACTGTAAGGGCCTTGTGCTCTGGGCAGACGCTCTTTAAGGACAGAGCGAACCTGCTGCTTAGCTTAACACTGGCTTCATGAATAGTGGATGGTGCATAGTGCACCTAACCAAAGGTCAGAAGTTCTAGCCTACCACGGTCTCCACGGTAGAAAGACAAGGCTGTCTGCTCCTGTAACTATATATTGACAGCCTCAGAAACCCTGGGGAGTGCTAGGACTGATCTGGTCATTGTGCGTCACAAGTAACTCGGGGACGGTGGGCTCGGTGCTGGGTCGAGTTTGAGTGAAAGGGGTCATTCAGAGGATTCTGGTTTCTGCACACTTGCCCTCCTTCTGAGCAGGATCCACGGATTGGATCTGACTTTGCTTCTAGATGAGAGGTGTGTGTGTGTGTGTGTGTGTGTGTGTGTGTGTGTGTGTCTACACTACCACCATCCCTCCTGTGTGTGTGTGTGTGTGTGCATGTGCGTGTGTCTACACCACCGCTATACCCCCCTTGTCGCTTCCTCATGGTGGCCCCTGTGCCGTCAGTCTGTTACATGACACTGTGCCTGTCTTCTTCCAGGGTAAGAAAAAGAAGAGGAAGAGAGAGAAACTACAGGAGTCTACATCAGGTAGGCACCTTGTGACCTTCCAGTTGATTCTGTGCTCCCGACAAATGCCCTTCAGTGTGGTCTGCGTCTTGTATGCACTGTTATTCTCTTGCCTGTGGTGTGTGTGTCTGTGCCGATTCGGCTCGGCCGGCTCCCCAAAACAGTTGTCAAACGATCTGTCCTTTTGGGACTGCACACGGGTACAGCTAAAGACTTCTTTCCCGCACGCTGTGCTCGGAAAGCCTGCTGGCTAACTGCGCTTTGACCGTTTTCCTCTTCCGTTGTCTGCTTGCTCTTACACATGTCTCCTTTCTTCCTACCTGCATAACTCCTTAAAAATGCCTTTCTTTTTTTTAAACCACGATATACACTAACACTTTGTATCCCCGGGAGAGCCTTTTCTGTGGTGTGGATTTTTAAATATATTTTATAGATGTGAAACCAGGTGATAGGATTTCTCTCTCTCATAGCTTAATTAAGACCATCAGGGAGATACAATTTATCTCTCTCTTCTTTCCTTTCTTGGGAAATAAGACCACTCCTTTGTACTGCACAAGTAGAAATGGCTGGTATAAGAGCCATAACAAAGTAACAGCAGAAGAGCCCACATGATGTTGTAGCTGCTACATATTTGGAATGTACAAAACCCCTCTTCAGTAAAAATTTGTTAAAGACACAATTTTCTGCAGGTACAGGTCCAAGAATGACAGCTGCCTACATCTGAAACATGGTAAGAACCACCCTCTGGTCCTCTTGCTGACATGAGTCGTGTCATGAGAGGCACTTGCTCGTGAATCTTCTTGAGTCAGTACCACCCAGCACTGCCCACCCTGTGATGAGGAACGCTTCGCCAGCATTGCCCTGGTTTTTAGACCTGCCGCGTATTTGCACCATAGCGTGCTTTTGTCTGCTCTTCTTCCCCTTTGCCCCTGTCCTCTTTCACCACGCCCTTTCCCGAGTTTTGGTTTTTGTTTTTTCCCCTTCTCCATTCCTGGCAGATCAGCAGCAAACCTGGCCACTTGAAAACAAAAAATAGGATGAAATAGTATTTCATGAAATGCAGTGAGCAGTAAGCAAGAGGCCGTCTTGCTCCCAGCGCCCTGGGGTAGGTTTGCGGCGCACAGTCTAGCTCCGGAGCTCCGAGGGAGAGCTCTGTGGAAACTCCTCACAGTGGAGGGCTGAGTGGTAGAAAGGAATTCGAGTGCGAGAGACAGCCGCGGTGTATTTTCCTATTTGTGTTATTGTTATAAACTCCTGCAAGGGCCCTGCTTTGATGACCGGCATTTGTACTGTCAAGTATTTCCCTTCACTGGTAGCCTTTGGTAGCCCCCACGCCGATATGGAAGAGCCATGCTGTTTCTGCCCACTGCCCTTGAAGTTGGACCACAGGACCGCTGATCTTCCTAAGTTGAGGCTGGGTCTCGGCTAAGCTCTGAATTCACAGTGTGTCTACTTGGTCCCCTAGTCACCGTTCTTGGAGGAGGCCCTGTGCGTGGACTCTCTCTGGAACCCAGGCACAGCTGCGGCCAATGCGCCCTGCGGGCCGGCCCTGACTCTCTCCCCTAAGCGCCATTCACGCAACCTTGGCCCAAGCTCCGCCTCTATAAAGCGCTCCGTGTGCATCCTGCTGTGGCTGCCAGGCCCTTCTTCTGCCTACACACGTGCTTCCTGCCAGTTCATCCTCCACCTTGCCTCCATCCGAAGTGCACACTGAGTGTGTCACATCCCAAAGTAAGACTAGGCCATGCCTTGGTCACTGCCTCCGGGCCAGTCCCTTAGCCGGCAAAGGCCTCTCTGCTGCCCTCCCTCACAGCTTGGCCTGTGGTCCCTCTGTTTCTCCGCCTCTTCTCCCTTCCACCCAAGCCCTGGCAGGTCCTACGTCAGGGCCAGACAATCACTCTCAGTCCCTCGCCCCCTCCCACTCACCCACCCAAAGGAATGGATGCACTCAGGGTGCCTGGAAAGCCTCCTGGGAGATGGAAGGTGCCGGTGCAGGTTTCTTGGGAGAGGAGTTCTTTGCCTGAAGGTCGTTTAGCTGGACTTGGACCTCACAAGTCCTTCGGAGCGGGAATCTCAACCGACCCTCTCTGAAGAGCACAGATCTGCGTTGGGAGGCCGTTGGCCTGTGCAGCCTGCTTCCAGCTCCTTCACGTTCATTTTGCCAGTCTGTCAGTGGAGCACACTCACACCTGCCCTCGTAGCTGTTGACCTCGAACGCATGCTCAGCCTGGCCTCTGGCACACAGCTGGAGGTGTCACAAGCATCGCCCCTTCACTCGGTGGCCACGTGAAACGTTCCCATGAGTGTTGGTTTCTTCACCTCAAAGCGACTCTCAACAACCCCAAGGCGGCACGGCCAGCATTTCCCCAGGTGAGAAGACCATCCCCTCCTGCAGGTGACCTGGGGAGAGACCATCACGGACTGTGTCCGTGCATCGTGAAACTTGACGGCTAGTCCCTGAAGACCTCGGTGGATGGGCCCCGCCCTCGGAAGCCCCGCCCCCGGAAGCCCCGCCCAGCATTGTAGGCGTCTGTCTAGGCCCCAGCACGCGCAGTCTCCTTTGTTGCGTTAAGAATGTTGTCCTGTTTCGACCAGACTTGGCTGGTTGCACAGAGGCTGTGGGGAACCCCGCCTCCAAGACTATGTTCCTTGGTCAGCCTTGAGGTCTGGAAATGAAGCCACCCCCATTTTAGAGTAGCCAACTGTTTTAAGGTCAACAGGACAGCATTTACCCACGGCCAGCGTCCAGAGGATGAGGAGAGCCGGAGGGATGGAAACAGGAAGTGGGATGAAGGCTGGCACGTGGGCGGGGGGCGGAGTTGCCGTGGATGAGGGGCATCGGCAGGTTTGTGATGATTCCTCGGAAAACGGTGATCTGCTCCGTAAATCCTCCTCATTCGTCTGTAAAAAGGGGCGGGAAATAGAATGCTGAGCTTTTCTTCATCCAATCCGCAGCGTGACCACAAGTCTAACTGGGGGTGCACGGGCAGAGCCTGAGACATGCCGCCTTCTGAGGACCAACCTCCGTCGATCTGCTCCCTTCCTCTGTTTACACCGGATCTTGACAATGGGCTGCTGAGCTCTATTGAAAGACTGTCGGCGTGTGCCCCTGTGCCTGGAGTTGGATAGGCGACTCGGTGCCCTTGATGACGCACGTCTCTGTGTGTGCCCCACGTGGCTGTGCACGCCCGAGTAAGGACGGTGTTTTAGATGTAGAAAAACTAGCCAGAGGCTCTTTGTACCTTAGGATGTGTTGCAAACGTTCACATCCGCAGGTCCTCAGGAGCATTGCCTCTCGGATGGAGGGGTGGCAGGGGGGCGTCTTGTTCTCCATTGAGGGGCTGGGCTGGTTCTCTATCTGCCAGACCACACACCGCCCCACAAGCTCGGACTTCGTCTTAGAAACACGCTGAAGAGGAGCTATTCGTTGGAGTAGGTCAACTACGTTCTTAGAATCCATCCACAAAGCGTGCGGTGTAACCTCTCCCATAGCCGTTATCAGCCCCGATTCTGCTCTTGGTAAAGAGGAAGGGGCAGTGCGTTCGCTAGCCCGGGTCTTGGCCTCAGTTCCTCATTTCACCAAGCGCCTGGGCCGAGAAGAGACCTTGTTTTCGAAGTGCAGCGATTTCCCCTCCCCGCACAGGGTTTACCCCTCTCAAGGACACGGTGAAACTTAACACCATCTTTGTGTCTTGAAAGTTCTTAATTCAGTTAGCTCTTTGGGCTCGACTTGCATGGATGTAGCTCCTGTGCAGGAGAGCTGTAGTAGGAATTGTTGTCATGCCCTGAAGGGTCAGGAAAAGATGCATCTCCGCGAAGGGTAAAAAGGACGGGCCCTCGCAATACTTGCGCTTACACACCATAGAAAATGAAGGTTTTTCATGGAGCTCGTTCGTTTCTCGGTGGGAAATGACTTGGCAGTTGCTTCAGAAAGCCCAACGTCGAACTTGGCATGTGGCCCATGGTGGGTCCACACGCTCCCTTGTCTTTCCACTTCTGCACTCTGGTCGGGGCAGGTGTAAGCGGACGTGAGCGCTGGCCCAGAGTCAAGGCTGTGCAAGCAGCCTCAGGCTGATTGGAAACGGGATCCATAAAAGCCACTTCCCGTCTAGGGGATGCTTCCCCAGCCGTGGGGTCTTGGGGAGAGAAAGCCAAATTCATCCCTGGCCATTTTATTTTTTTTAACTAACATGTCACTGAGAGCATGCTGGGAGCCCGGGCCTCAAAGAATGAGGTTGCTACCTTCCGGAAGGCCAGCGTCATCAACACCAGGCGGGTCCTTATTCCCTCTGCCCATATTCGCTGAGGACTCCCCTGGGGTCCAGAAGTAAGGGAGGTAGCAGTTGGAGGTGTGTGCTTAAACTGGAGACTCTGCATCGCCCTGGGGGAGTTCACAGATGAAGAAAGGGCAGGCAGACTGGTGGGGAATTTCAGTGGGTTAGCTGCTCGGAAGGAGATGCCTTCAGGTACTCTGACAGTCAAAGGGACAAACCAAGCCCATTCCAGTGGATTCGATTCAGAGTGACTGTAGAACTGTCCCCCTAGAGTTTCTCGTGCGGTCATCCATCTTGACACTTGGGCTGCCACGTCGCTCTCGAGGGGCTCGACCAGCTCAGAGCTGACCCCTCACCCGCTGGGCCACCAGGACAAGAAGAGTGAGTCTGAGGGAGGTCGTGCAGGCTCTCCGGAGTAGACAACACTTGAGCTAACACGCGTCAGTGAGGATGTTCTTGGGTTGGCTGGCAAGGTGTTTGTGCCCACACTTTGGTATCTCGGAATATGTACGTCTGGAAAGTCTGTCAGATCAGAGATGATAGTCAAATGCTGAACGGTTTCTTCTAACTTCATTCAAGATTCCTATGGAGTTGAAGAAAAAGAAGAAAGAAACCAAAACACCAGCCCTGAAAAGCTAGTGAAAACTACCACTGTGAATTTCCTGGCTAAAAAACAAATTTACCAATTGGTTTATTTAGTCACGTTTTATTAAAAATAAAAACCGAAACCCACCACCTAAAATTATATATGGGGGAAAAAAAGGACGTTTTAGCTATTTTTAACTACTCTCTTTGATCGTAAAATGTCAAAGAGCTATTTCAAATGGGGGGGGGGCTATCGTTTGAAAAAAATCGTCTGTGGGTAAGCACACAGTGACATAAGGAACACACGTCTGTGCCCCAGCTAGCCCCGCCCCGACACCGCAGACACACACTCCGGCATCCCCTTTTGTCTTTGAGGTTCCACGGCTCACCTTCTGGTGGGGGTGCAGCCAGGCGCTTCACCCCTGCGCCACCACGCCCCTGCCTCTCTCTCAGTGACTTCCTGAAATGAATAAAGTGTTTCTTCATAAAAATGTTAACTTCCATCTGCCTGTGGCCCAAAGACGGCGTGGAGGAGAAAGGTGCGCGGATCAACAACAGCAAGCTGCCATTGAGTTGAATCCAACTCCTGGTGGCCCGTGTGCAGCAGGACAGAACTGGACTCCCAGCTGCGGCTGAGGAGCGCTGCCTGTCCTCCCTGGAGTTCAGTGGCTACTCTTCTAGATACTTCTAAAACACCGGGCGTCTTCATCTGACAGGCCTCTGGGGAGGCTCAAGTCTTCTACTTTTTTAGTTGGCAGCCAAGCACATTTACCATTTGCCCCATAGCATGTTTCCAGCTGGTTGCAGACCCCCCCCCCCAAAAAAAACAACTAAATTCACTGTCATTGAATTCACTCCTGCTGGTGACCCTACACCACAGGGTAGAACTGCCCCGTAGGTTTCCCAGACTAACTCATCACAAGAGCGAGAAAGCCTAGCTTTGCTCCCACTGAGCTGTGCGGGTTTGAACTGTTCACCATGCAAATTGCAGCCCAATGCTTAACGACTCCACCACCAGGGCTCCTGGTGGTAGTTTAGGGCTTTCAGAGGTGATTCTGGTTAGGGACTTGATGCTCTTGGATTTTGTGACCCCGCTGCCCAGGGGCCCTCTGCAGGGACGCTACTTTGACCCAGCTGCATCATGGCATTGAGTCCCACAGATGGGCCTGCCTCCTTAAAATGTCCTTCCTCCTCTCCACTAGCTGAGGAACCCTGGTGCCTCAGTAGTTACACATTGGGTAGCAATCTGCAAGGTCAGTAGTTCTGCAAGGTCAGTAGTTCAAAACCACCAGTCGCCCTTCAGGAGGAAGGCTGGACTTTGTGCTCCTGTAAAGAGTTGCAGTGTGAGACACCCACAGGGGCAGTTCCACCCTGTTGTGTAGGGTCACGAGTGAGAATGGAATAGACGGCAGTGAGTTTGGTCTCGTGCTCTGTTAGCTTAACCTCCAGGACTAGCCAGGTGCAGAGTTGGAAATAGAAACTGGACCAGTGATTGGACTGGATCCCCAGGTCTTCTGGGAGCCTTACCTGAATCCCAAGGTGAGAATTTTCCTCTTAGAACACCTTAATAATCGGCAGGCTCCAGGGTTGACGTGTTGGTAGTCAACAAAGCCAAGCTATTGGTAAAAATAGCAAATGAAAAGGCAGTTGCTGGCAGCTGGTGAAAGCTCAGTGCTTACGTAGAATCCTAGGGTTAAAAAATTAAAACTTGGAATGCCCAGACAGTGAAACTCTGGCATCTGGGTTTTTATTATTTCATAACACTTTGAGGGACTTTCTGTAACAAACTTAGAAAGCCCCTGACCTGAGGTCATTACCAAACCAACAGAAGACGCAAGGAAACTTGTGGGTGGAGGGTCAGATTGAGGAGATTTGGATAGCTCCCGGCATGGGCAGGAGGTCCAGCTTGCACGGGGCCCAAGGTCAGCACCCTGCTTAACACCAGCCTCCGAGCTTGGCCTGTGTTGACCCTTTGATGGAAGCCTTTGGGTGGCCACCTGTCGGGTGTCATCAGGTTGTTGATAGCACAGCGACCCCATGCATGGCAGATCAAAACACTGCCCCGTCCTGTAGCATCCTCACCCCTGTCCTATGCCGGAGGCCATTGTTGCAGCCACTAGGTCAGCCCACCTTGTTGAGGGCCTGCCTCTTTCTCTGGACCGAATATGACGGCCTTCTCCAGGGACTGGTGTCTCCCGACAGCACGTGCAAAGCACGTGAGACGAAGTACTTGTAGGGAACTAAACGTGGTCACACTTGTCTAGGAATACTCAAGAAGCTTCGGCCATCGCCTGACAGCAAGGTCAGCCGTGGTCCTGTTGTCCTACAGACGGCCACACAGTGACAGAAGTGCACTGAGGTGTGGCCTGCAGGGTCACACCTCACCCACCATTTCTTCAGGGTGGTTGGTGCGCCCCGCATGCGAAGGGGCTTCCGAACGTCTGGGAAAATGGGATAGAGAATAGAACTTTCCCACAGAATTTTCGACGTCCTCGTAGGCCTTTTGCTCAAGAGCATCAGCAGGAGGGGAAGCGTGTTTGCCTGTCTGTGTGCTGGGTGAAAGTTGACACCGTGGACGCGGTGTCTGTACACATTGTTCAGTGGCGTGAGCTACGTTTGTTTTCACCGTGTGTCACCACTCTCTTAAACGGAGCTCGAGTGGTCCTGTGCCGGGCACTCGTTTCCCCGCCCACTCATCTTCGCAGCTTTATTCTGGAGTACTTGTGGACCTTTTGGTCTTACATAGATGGTTTTTTAATGGATAGCCACAACTGCCTCCCCGCCCCCCCAAAAAAAGGAAACACAAGTTTGCTGTCATCGAGTCACTTCAAACTCCTAGTGACCCTGAAGGACAGGATAGAGCTGCCCTCTTGAGTTTCCGAGGCTAACTCTTTTTTTTTTAAGTGTTGTATCTCTTTATTGCAGCATCTTTTTTTTTAAACATT
>NW_022111369.1:8442638-8471635 GCF_000313985.2 Echinops telfairi
GTGGGTCCCAGCCAAACTCCTAACCACGACACTGCCAGGACTCCCATGGGTGACCATATTTGTGGGTAATATCCTTTATTTTGTGTGCCAGGCTGTAAGGCCACCTTGGGGAGCAGTTTTCATCCAAGGTTTAGAGATGGCCTCAAGGCAGTAAGTTCAGGGAGTCTTGTACTCCCCCCTGGCCTCACCTGCCTCACAGTCTGAGTTCTCTCTGCCGTCCGCCCCGGTTCTATCGGGGCCCTCGATTGTGGGCCAATCTGTTGGGTGCTCATCAGGAAATGTTTTCAAGTATTCAGATGCATCCTGGGGGTTGAAGAGAATCCTAGCGGGAGGGCCCCTGGGAAGCCGCCCACCTCACGGACTTCCTTCGGTCACTGTGTGCAGAGCCCAAGCTTGCTGGTGGTTAGAGTTTTAGTCTCCCAAAGAGAGGATGATGCTTTCAAATGTCGGAGAAAGGGACTCTGATGGGCCCGGCATGGGTTGAACATCTATATGGTAAATAATCCATAATAATCCCCAGGAGGCGATCACATTGTACAACATGGCTCCCTGCCGTCACCTTGGGGGTGGAGTTGGGATAGTTACGAGGAGAGCGAGGCAGAAGCCCAGCCGGGACCCGCCATAGCGGGCATAAGCCGACTGTTGGGGTCTGTTAGGTTAAGGGATGGTGGTGCTGCTTAGACAGCATCCATGAAGAAGGTGAGAGAGGACCACACATAGGATGACTGGTGGTGGTGGTAGTTGTCCTCCAGTAGGCTCAGACTCACTGTGACCCTGTGTGCAGCAGAAGGAAACACTGCCCGGCCCTGCGCCGTCCTCACAGTTGATCCTCTACTGGATACCACTGTCGCAGCCACCCAGCCACCATATCAGTCCAGCTCACCGAGGGTCTGCCCTCTTCGCTGCCCCTCCGTGTTACCATGGACTGGTCTCTCCAGACAACACGCCCAAAGTAAATGAGAGGAAGCCTCTCCCTCCTTGCCTATAAGCATTCTGGCTGTACGCCTTCCAAGACAGGTTTGTTGGTCCTTCTTGACAGTCCGGGGTACTTTCAGTAGCCTTTGCCAGCACCAGTGTATATATATGGTGAGAGCTTTAACATCGCTGCTGCAGTATCCTCATCAATGCCCCTCCTCAATGATCAGAGATGTAGGACTGTACTTCAGTTGCCTTGGGAAGCAGAAACGGGGCATGGGATCCTTGGCTAGCGAGACTGAGCCAATACCACTGAAGGTACTCAGTGGGGAAAGGCAGTTGGCGAGGAAGTTCACGGGGCTCGTGAAAACACCTCTTGAGATGTGTACTAGTTAGTATCGTTCATGCGGATAATCCCATTCAGTAGTCTGAAGAATTAAAAAGAACCTGGTTTGGGTCAGATGTTTGTTCAGTAGAAGGTGTTTTCCGTTGAGCTGCCCAGAACTGCTGGTCATAGCTCATAATTCGGGAGAAAGCATGACCACTACAGGTTTAACCTCATTATCAAAACATCATTTGGGTTTTGTTGTTGTTAAACTCTTGGGTGCAACCATCTCTTCCACAGAGCACCCTGAAAAGAATTGAAAGATTTGTGCATGTCTCATGCCATTACTCTACAATGCATAGAAAAGCGGGGTACTCGACAAGAAAGCTCCACTGGGCAGAGCTTTCATACTTTCATAGTTCGAAAGTTGCTGAGTTAGTGCACCCAGTGGTGTCACCTAGGGAGGTACTCTGGTCACAGAAGGTACTGTTTTCGTAAAAAACAGTTTTGCTTGAAACTTGTTTTGTATGATGGTCGATTTAAGCATGCGGCTTTGAAATGTTGTTTCCTGCTGGGGAAAAGTGCCACAGAAAACTGTTGTGATGTTGAACACAGCTTACAAGGACAGGGCTATGGGAAAAACTCACGTTGATTAATGGCGAACCTCATTCTGGATGTCTGCCAACTTCCCGAAAAGATGAAGTTGTTGACTCGTAGTGCATTTGGTATTTGTTCCACCAGGTCAGACTGTTAATCAAGCTTTCTATTTAGAGGTTCTGAAAAGATTGCCAACAGGGTGTGACAAGGGGGGGCTGATTCGTGGCAGACGGGGGTCTGGTTTTGCCACCATGACAGTGTACCTGCTCACGCAGCCATCTCTTGCCCCACACACCTTACTCACCTGACCTCTCTCAGTGCTACTTCCAAGAATACAGACCTGAAAGGACAGCGATCAGATGTTGTAGAAGAGGTGAAGAAAAAAAACGAGGGAGGTGCTGTCAGCCGCCCAAACAGATGAGTTTGAAAAATGTTCCCAAGAATGGAATCACAGATTTGATGTTATTGTGTATTGGAGAGTATTTTGAGAGTGATAAGGTTCTTTGGTGTAAAATTCTAAATATAGCTTTGGGGGGGAAAATCTGAGTTTGGGGTGGTAATCCCTCGTATAACCCCTTCAATCAAGCCCTCTTAGGAAGAGAAGTGAAATGTGTTATTTTGTGCATGAATTCTTCTCCGCCTGAGGGCCTTTTAACTTGCTTCTCCTCGGCTATGTTTCTCATAACCCGAGAGTGAGGCAATGCCGTGTGGGACTGCCCACAAACCTTAGCAAAGTGGCTTTCTTCTTTTTGACAAAATCGGGGTGGGGTGGGGGTGGGGCATTGTAGTAGTACTGCTTCACTGTTTTATGTTTTCGCTTGTATCTTGCCTGAAATTTGAAGTGCGTGTTCCAGGATTGTGGTAACACATGTGGAGTTAGCTTTTCTCAACGGGGCTTGCATTTGTTTGTGTTGAGACTTTCTTACCAGAGATGTCTTCGTTATTTCATACAGTGTTGGGTTGGTATTCCTTTCCATGTGTAGATCATGTGCCTGTGGGCCACCCCCAAGACGGCATGTGAAGTTGGACTGGGGAAATGGCCCTCGCGTGTCTGCACCACAGACGATCCTGGGTGCTTTAATATCTGCCCCCACATAGGTTTGCCTCACCCCTCGCGATGGCGCCTGCATGAGGATAGGGCTCGTCCTCGCTTGAGGAACAAGGAAGCATAGTAGTAGTAGGTTGTCCTGGGCCCTGAGACGTGGGAGCAGCGGCAGAGTCGGGCTCTAACCTGAACCTGCTTATCGTGGTCAGTGCAATAGTTAGTTGGTATTGTGCCCTCCTTGTGCCAAGACCTTTGCTCACATGACCTGCCTCTCCTCCCCTCCACCGAGTCTCTGCCCTAAAAGTGGATCATCTCCTTTTCACAGATGAGGGAAAGGCATGGGGCCTTTGGTCCTGACCAGGAATGTTCCCATGGTAACCCAAGTGGTCACTGATGGAGCCAGGGTTCAAACTGAACCCGAGACAGTGTGCCCTGGCCCGTAAGGCCTTGTCGCTTCCCTACACCTGGCTGCAAGCCCACTAGCTGCGTGGAGGGGGAAAGATGGGGCTGCCTGTTCCCGGGGAGACTTATTGGAAGCCCTGTCTCTGGTCTCAGAGTCGGATTGGACTCTGTGGTGGTGGGTTTGGTGGATTGGTTGTTTGTTGTTTTAAACAGTGTGTACGCAAACACGTGCACAGTGAAAAGACTGGGCGTGAAAATGGGAGGGGGTGGAGAAAGCATTTTGAAGGTAAACAGCGTTTTTAATGTAACCAAACTTGCATGAAACTGCGAGAAACATGAACTGGATAAAGGACTTGGGCGGTGGGTACTTCGGCTGGGTCCACTTAGCCATTGTCTTCGTGAGGAGGCATTTCCAGACGTAGAACTACAGGGGAGTTTTGGGATCCCCTCTTAGGACAACCCATTACTGCGCTCATCTTTCCAGCGAAGAGTAGTAAGGGTCCGTTCCGGTGCACAGTAGGAGCTAACGTGGCAGAGAAAGAAAAGCCTTGTCTTTCCTGCTGAAAGGACAAGGGCAGCGGCTGCCCCTGTCCAAGGCCAAAACCTGTGAGACCTGAGAAAAGGAGACCGTCCAGTTAGGTTCCGGCTCTCCCAGATCCTCACAACGGAGACACCAAGAGCCACAGCTATCAGCCAAAAAGCCCCTGGAACACTTGTTCATCGTTGGCAGGCCTGTCAAGAGTCATCTCGATATTGCTAAAGCCTGATTTAACTGATCTTAATTTTTTTGTTCATTGAAGAACTTAATCAACTCCAGGGCAGGAAGCCACCCAGATTCAGGGGTCATAGCCAGGCAGCAGACCCTGCCCCGGGACAGAGCAGGGACCCTTCTGAGCCCTTGTTTCCTCCTGCCCTCCCCTGGATTCTGGGGAATTCCCCCCAGAGCTCAGAGGCTTGTCCACGGGGCTTGAATGCTGGCACTACCGGCGAATGAGAGTAACTGCATTGACAAGACTCGGCGAACTTTCCCAACCACCATTTAATTTTTCTCAAAGATGGCCGAGGAAGAGAAGCTGGCCCCTGGACGCCTGGTCTCAGAGTTCGAGAATTTGTTCTCATCCTGCTTTCAAATGCGTCACAGCGTCCTGGGCAGCTGTGGTGGTGTCCGTCTAGCCCACCTGCTGCACAGTGATAAAGGGGCTGGTGGTCAGAGGGGAGGAAACGAGCTGACTGATGAGTGGAAGGAAGTAAGGAGAGGGATGAATGGTAAGGTTTGCTGTTCAGGAGAAAGGTGGGGCTTTCCACTCAAGCAGAGTCTCAGAAACCCACAGGGCCAGTTCTACCCTGTCGTATAGGGTCACTGTGAGTCGGCATCAGCTCGATGGTGGGGGGTAGGTTTGCTGCTGCAGAGAGCATGTGTTTGGGGATCAAAAGGTAAGTAAACCTCGCACGGCCTCCGTGTCCTTGTCCACCACTGGGAAAGATGCAGAGTGGCCGCGTCCCACTGTCCTGAGCCCTCTGCCTGCCTCCTTTCCCTTTCAGCAACCTCGATGAGATGGGGCGGCTGGGGCGCAGCCCAGTTCTGCCGGTCACACGCCCCCCCACCCTCGATCCTCCCATCTGAAACCACAGAGTCGCCCTTGCTTCCAGCTGGGGAGTCTGCTTCCCCTCCTTCCTACACAGGCAGGCAGGCAGGCAGGCAGGCAGGCGCACGTGTGACATTGTAGGAGTAGGGTTCATGCCCTGAACTCACAGGCTTGTGTAGGTTTGCCCCAAGGCAGAGGGGAAAAAGCAGGAAACAGGGAAGGCAATTGGCGGGAGGTGTGTTCCGGGGCTGTGAGGCAATTTTTTCAATTAACATCTTGTGTCTGTTTTCACCTCTCAAAAAACTAATCTCTCATGCCCCACCCCCCTCGCCTCCCAATGCCCTGTCATCGCTGGAAACATTTGATGGGGTTTTTGTTTTGGGGGGTTTTTTGCTCCTTACATTTGAGAGTGGGAGGGGAGAGGAAGGGAATGGGCTTTTATTCCAACTCTCACACCCATTCTACAGCCCTGTGGGTTTCTTGAAACCTTAAAGCTTTCCAGGAGTAGAAAGCCTCCTCTTGGTCCTGAACTGGTGATCTCAGTGTGTGGTTAGCAGCCTCACCTGTAGCACGCGACCACACCACCTAGACAGCAGTGAGTTGTCTGACCCGGGCTTCTTTCCCGAGGCAATGTGCTTCCCCGCCCTCCCCACTTCCCCCTCCCAAGGTCAATGGTGGGCGCTGTGCCTTGGCCCCCTCCTGCCAAGACTCCTGCCCACGTGGCCGGCTGGGCGCAGTCTTCATCTCTGCCTTTTCTCTTGGCACCTTGAGTCCACCGCCCAGAGTCCCAGACACAGGTGTACTGGGGCTTACTTAGACTTCCCCTTACCTTGTATCAGACTCTCCTGAGCAAGGGCACAGTGACCCCATGTGACAGCAGAACTGCCTTTCTCCCGCGGAACCCTTGCTGCTCTCCACCAGCTGCTCAGGACTTGGCTCCGGGTTTGGTCTGCGAGAATGTCGAGGGTTCGGGCCAGAGGGAAGGCGGGAGAGGGAGGTTCTTGCGCGCCCTGAGACCCGGTGCTAAGGGCCCACGCGGTGCCGCCTACCGGCGGTGGGGGGAACCCCGAGCCGTGGCATCTGCGGGCCGGGCCTCGCCTTTGAAGCGGAGCCACAGGCGGAGCGGTAATTGCCGCTTTGATTACCCGCCGCCCTGGTGGATGGGGCTCTGCCGGGGCTCGCCTGGCCTGGCAGAGCTGCAGCCGCAGCCCCCCAGTGAGGCCTTAGATGTGGGAAGTCTCCCGTCTCCGGAGCCTCATGCCTGTGGTTTCTTGAAAAGAATCTTGATTTGACCGGTTTCATCCATCTCGGCAGCAACCCCGGAAGGCCCACCCTGTCTCCCATTGGAAGAGGACTGGGGCTAGCGGGACTTCTCCCTGGACCCCTCCCTCTTCTCACCCTCCCCCCACTGCCCTGCTGTTTTTTCATGGAGCAGCCCAGGGACACACTGTCACCAGCCAGTTTCACCGGCGACTATTGAAATGCTGGTTGCACTGTCCTGCCGGGCAATGGGGAGCATAGCCCGATGGGACAGGGTTAGGCGCTTGTGCCAGATGCCCAGACACCAGGTTTTCCAGGAGTGGGGGGAAGTTATAGAGATTGTAAAAAGTAGCTCCTGTCAGTCCCCCAGGTTGGATGCTGCCCTTGTGGTAAACCACCCGCCTCTGGGCCCCCACTTTCACTTGTTTGTGCCCCTGCTCAGCTCCGAAGGACTTGGGGAGCCGGAAGTGGGGGCTGCTGTGGGTGGAGAATGGGACACAGCAGCCCCAAAAGTTGTCTCCTCCCAAGGGTCAGAGTTAGCCTTATAGGACAGTCCAGGTCCTTCGGCCAGCAGGCCCTCCCGAGTTACCCCACCTGCCCTAGCAACTCCCACGCTGGAGTGGGGCTCTGGACCGCAGGGAACTGTGATCCCCTGGCCCTGGGTTTCTCTGCTATTCCCAGCAGGAAGGTGAATGTTGTCTTAGAGCCGAGAGGAAACCTTCCCTGGAAGAGCAAGCTGGACCAGGCCTTCGACAAGCGGTGCTGCCGACACACCCTGTAAACAGGCCTCTGTGGGGTGCCCCACCCTTTCCCAGCTGCTTCGTGCTTGAGCGGGGCTCCTTGCTTTTTGGGAAGGCGGGGCTTCCTTGATCTTCCTGTGCTAAGGAGTGGTCCCAGCACCCCATGGCTCAGGTCTTCCTGTGACCTCTGGAGCTGCTGCCACCTAGCTGGACCACAGCCCCTCCCTGGTCACATGCAGGTGCAGCTTTGGGGCCAGCTGCAATGGTGACAAGAGCTAGCATGTCCAGGCCTTTGAAATCCCCTATGTCCGGGTACTTTTAGCCTGGTTTGTGAGGCGGGAGTTGTCACCATTGCCATGGCACCCTTGTGTGAAATGCCCTTTGTTGTCGCTGCGCAGAGATTTCATTTTCATGGGGTCACTAGGGCGGTGGCCAGCACCTCAGAAAAGCCAAACCACACGCACTGCCATCCAGTCAGCCCTGACCCGTGGAGACCTGATGGCTTTCCGAGACGGTAACTCTAACACGAGTAGAAAGCCTCTTCTTCCGGAGGAGCGGCTGGTGGTTTCGAACTGTGGGCCTTGCGGTTATTTTAAATTCTTTCGCGGCTTCCTTCTATTTCTTCTCCTCTAATGTCTCTTTCCGCTCAAATAGAAAGCGTCAAGGTGTCCTATCCTGGTAGCTCCTACAAGGATCAAAGGGGAGTCCTGCTGGCAACAAGGGTGCCACAGCCCCAAGCACAGGGTTTGGGGGGATCCTAGTCAGGGGCTGCCTTGAGCCCGCTCTGCAGCCAAAGGAGAGATGCTCGCTGGGCTGAGCCCGGACTGAAGGAACCGATCCCCTCCAAGTTCTCTTCCTTGAGGTTGGCTTAGTCCCATCGTGTTCGATTGGGTTTCGATCCATCTTTCACAAATTCCAGATCCTTAAAGCTTTGAGGATTCTTTTTTAAAAAATTCCATTAGCATTGTTAATAATCAGTAACATTTCCTTCAAAAGGCCGGTGGCCACAATAATGAGCTCAACCATGACGCTCGAAGATGGCGCAGGACCCCAGATCGGTGTCATTGGCTGTTCACAGGGTCACTGCAAGCCCACACCTCCCTGAATTCAAACCAGACACACTACCATCTTACTCCTAGCCACCCCGCAGGGCAGGCTAGAACTGCCCCTGTGGGTGTCTGTGGCGCTAACTCTTACTGGCGTAGAAAGCCTCTTCTTTCTCCCGAGGAGCAGCCGGTGGTTTTGAACTGCCGCCCAACATGTTACCCACGACGCCAGCGGGACTCTAGCCAGCAGCTAGCGATGCTTTTGTCGTCTGTGTTGTTGCTAGATGCCTTCGCGCCATAGCGAGCTTAGGTACACGACGGCACAAAACGCTGCCCGGGCTTGTGCCGTCCTCACTGCCCTGTGCTCGAAAGCGCTCATTGCTGCAGCTGCTGCTGCCTCTGTCCATCTCGAGAAGGACTCAACTCCCTGCCCGTTACCAGGCTAAGGCTGCTGGGCGGGAAGGAGTCTTGAGAACTGGAGTCTCCCTGTCCCGGGCTGCGGGAGTGAGCAGTGCGTTGGTGGCTTGGGAACTGGGCTGTCACGGTCATGGGTAAATGCAGACTATGGTGCCCCACAGTGGACTCAAGAGAACAAGCACTTTAAGCGGACAGTTCTCAAGCTGGCCATTCATGCATGACCCTCCTCTCAACTTGCGTTTGGCCATTTCTACTAGTGTCTTTCAAACACCTATTTTGTTTTTTACCATGACCCAACATGTTCAATCTACTTCCCATCACATTTCAGGACAGATGTATGCATATATTGGGGACTAAGTTAGGCTTCTTGTGTAAGGTATTCTGAGGATTTGGGACTACCAAGGGGCGAACCGCGTTGAGCCATCGGCCAGATGGACGTGGCTTGAGTTGAATTCAGAGACTTAAAGCATGTGCTGTGTGTCACAGAGGCGCACAGTCTTTCCAAGGTCTGTGACAAAGTCCTATTAATAGCATTTCGTCTGTTCCTTCCCGAGGTGGAAAACGGAACTCATTCCCAACGTGCAAAGCCAAGGCGGCCACCCCAGGACCCCTTCTGGAGATGGAAGCTTGTTGAAAACCCTGACTGTCTGCACGGCTTGCGCAGCCAACCTCCCAGGAGAATTGACACCACCCACATCCCGAGGTCGCTGCTAGAGATGCCACCGATCCACAGACAATCACTGCCAACCAACCCCCTTTCGTCTCCTGCAAGAGCCAAGTTTCAAAATCAAACATTGAAAAAAAGTTTCGTACCAAGAACATTAGAAAGCACACGCGCACGAATGCTAGCAGGCCCTGGGTCCACTGGGAAGCCTCCTTCCCCCACCTCTGCCGAGAACCTCCCAGAGGAGGGTTTTATACCTGTAACCCTCTGGCAAGGACAGTCACTTGGCCGTGTCTGCCTGCCCTCAACAACTGCTCGCTCGCCAGCATCCCAGAGTAGGGACTCTCGGCCGAAGGATCAGTCTGTATGTTTGCTTCTCCTTTTTTTCTTTTTAACTTGAATTTTTTGTTTCAACTTACACTCGGTAGTTTTCACTTGTCTTGTATATTTTGCTCGCCCGGAACATTGAAAGAACAAGTCCGAGGTGGCGGAAGCGCTGGAAAGGAGAACAGAATGAAAGAAGCCCGCTTTTTCTGAGAGACACCTTCTCTGTGAATGTCCTCTCTCCTCCTCTGGAAGGTGTTCTGCGGAGCCACGGACATTGGGACAGCCAAACTCACGCTGTTGGTGGCAGTGGCTGTCCTTTTTCACCGCCGTCGTCTTCTTCTGGGTTTTTTGTTTTAAAGTAAACCTTAACAGATCCTTCTGGCAGATCAGTTTGCAGTGAATTTTCATTTCTTTCCTTCTCACCCCTTGTTGTAAAAAGCCCAGCACTTGAATTGTTATTACTTTCAATGTTCTGTATTTGTATCTGTTTTTATTAGCCGATTAGTGGGATTTTATGCCAGTTGTTGAAAGAAGCATTGATGTGCCTATTCTTTTCTTTTTCCTTTTTTTTAAAGATGACAAGGCATAGCCTTGGCCCCAAACTGTCATCTAACACGTTTGTCATTCCAGTTTGAGTTAACGTGCTGAGCATTTTTTAAAAGAAGCTTTGTAATAAAATATTAAAAAGGAGGGGAAAACAAGGTCATTGTATGAAGTAAGGATGTCATTCCTGACCATCTGAACCTCAGTAATGAGGACCAAATCCAGACCTCGGGCCAGGCGGGATGGCTCCGGGCATCCTCGCTGGCCAGAGCACGTGAGGCCACCTGTTGTGAAGGCAAGCCCCTCGCCTTTCCCTCTCCTACGTGCAAATCCTCAGTGTCAGTGAGTGGCCTGGCCTCTTGCGCCGCCCCAGGAGTAGGTATGCATGAGGGTGAGGAGAAAGAAGAGGCAAGTGGACAGGAGTCTCCTTTTCTGACCATTTCAAGTGGGCCCCTGCTGCCCCCTCACTATGCTCACTAGAGTCCCTGCCGGGTACGTTCTACCTTTACCGCATGTTTGTCCTCAACCTGGCCTTCCAAAACCACGCGCCCTGGGCAGAAGGGGTTCGTTGGTTTGTTCCCCCCTTCCCCTGCAGAAGGAAGGTTTTAACCCAAAGCAACACTTTCCACCGATGTTTGAATTTGTCATTTCCACCGCTTTCCCTTGATTAGGAAATGAGATGGGATCAGAGCTAGCAAATGCTACCCAACGTCAGTCGACGGCATCCGTTTTGTCAGGTGCTCTCACGGTGGCATCCCACCCCATGAGCTAGTGGGAGAACCACTGCTACTGCTGCTAGTCAGTCTAACTGAAAGCTCTCTTGCTGGAACTCGTTCTGTTGCCCTCCTCCGACACGCAGCTGGGCAGCAGCTGGCTACCATCCTTGTACTTGAAGATTGCCCTCCGCATGCTGTACTTGAAGATTGCCATTAAATCACCCCTCAAATTTTTCTTCAGGCTAAGTAATCCCAATTCCTTCAACCTTTCATCATTGGTCCTTTAATCATTTTCATTACTAGCCTCTGGAAATTCTCCAATTTCTCTTCATTTAGTCCTGAACTTGAACCAGGACGGGACGGGGCCGATTTATGTTCGGGGGTCCTACTTGTTACAGAGGTTTTATATTCAGCTGTGACCAAAGCCTCATCTGAAAATTATCTCTGAGGTTTCTTATTGTATACGCACCAAGTCGTTAAAACCATTTACAGCTGTCACCGTGGTCTCTTGCCGAGGTCCACTTGGAAATTTAACCGAATGGTGTGCAGGGTGACCCAGGAGTGTGGCAGTGTGACTTCGTAAAGGGGTGAGGGCTCTTCTGGCTCTCAGGGTGGAGACCAATCACGTGGAGAGACGCCGAGGTGAGTTACCATCCAGTCAGTGCGGGCTCAGGGTGACACGTGTGCAGAGGAAAGTGCCCCGTAGGGTTTTCAAAGTTGCCATCTTTAGAAAGCAGACCACCGGGCCCGTTGTACAAAGAGCCTCTGGGTGGGTTCCGCTGCACCCAGCCAACCACTGGGCCAAAGTCGGGTGCTGAACTGTATATGCACGCCACCACGCAGGGACCCAACAGACATAAGATTAAAGACTGCAATGAGGAGACTTGGTCAAAGCTCTTCCATCCCTCTTCCCCTTAGGTTCCCGGTCTCCATGTTTTGTGACATACGCACACCAAGACTACACGACGTGGACCGAAACTGCTTGTCAAGAACTCTCCCGGGGGCCAGCGCCCCTTCCATAAACTTGGTGCTTTTCTGTATTTCCTCTGGAATAACTTCCCCTGTTAGCTTTGATGTCACTGCCCAGCCACCATCCCCGGCCCATTCCACCAAAACCCTGCTTCCTGCAGGCAGCAGATCCGGAGCCAGAGGCCAGAGGCCCCCGTGGGGGGCGGGGGGGAAGATGCTCCTGCCCCCCTCCCCCTGCTTCTGTTTGATCTCTGAGTGCCTTGGCTCTGTGCCCGGCTACGAGTTGGCAGCCCAGCGGTGCCCGGAGCAGGCTGGGGGAGCTTCTGGGCGCTGAGCTCTCTGACGTCACAGCTGGCACACTGGTGATTTCACAGGGGTGGGGGAAGGGTGCCTCCTGGCTCTTGGTTATTTGGTTGCTAGGCTTGCTGGTAACTTACCTGTTAGCTGGAAGGGGCCTTTTGAACTGTCACACGACTACAGCTGTAGTTTGCTTTGTTTTGTTCTTTTAACTCTTATTAGCACTTCATCCACAAGTCCCTACAATTCAATAATTCGGTCATATCAGGCAGAGTTGTACAATTATCACCATATTCAATTCTAGACCATTTCCTCCTTCCTTGTCCTCCTGGCTATTCGTGCAATTCTATTTTTTTCCCTAATTGTGGCAAAGATACAACAAAACACTCCCTTTCCACAACTGCTACATGTTAAAATTCAGTGCCGGGACCGCTGTCGCAAGCACAGTGCTTTTCCCCTCGACTTTGGCCTATCTCTGGGCCAAGACGGGGACCCGTAACTGAGGGCCAGTGAGCAGAACAAGGCCTGTGCGGCCTTCCTTTTAAAGAGGAAATCTGAAGAAGCGATGCACGGTCCAGACAGAACAGGGAAACCCAAACGCCACACGTTGTTAGGTAGTAGTTGTTTACAGGATAATCTTCCATACGTGGTGGAAGTGTCAGGGATTTTAAAGATCTTGCCTGCAAACCTCACTTCTGGGGACACCCCCAGAGAGACAACGGAAAGGCGATTGTTTGTGTTTTTTTAAACAGCAATTAACATTTGTAATTGAGCATGGTAATAGCTAAAATGGAAAGGGTACGACAAGATCACTGGCTTTGTTGACGACGCACCTGGGAGCGCCTGCAACAGGGAGGGTCCCAGAGGGAGAAGAAACGGCCACAAATCACCCTAGACTGGAATTTTAAACAGTTGGGGATATAGGTGATTTTTAAATAATTTATGGTACAATGTGAAGAACTTAAAAGTGACGGTTTACTTCCTCGCATTGGGTGGGCCAGTAAGCAGAACAAGTGACTTCACTGGCCCTAGCATCGAAGAAGCAATGCTAACATCATTGTCCCCATTTCAGCACCCCCCTCCCAGAATCCCAAGTTGGACTTTAAGAAACACTCACTCCAGTCGGCTCCGGCTCATCACGACCCCTATCCAGCACTGTGTTAGGAGGGAGGGACGCCGGCACAGTGGGAAGTCCCAGGCTTGGAGTGGCCAATGCAACCCGTGGCATCGTCAAGTTGGCGTCTCCTGGGTCCTGCACACACTGCTCCCTGGCACAGTGAACTTCGCCCTGCACAGACAAGGATGTGAACGGGTGGTCAGCATAGAAAGCACACGCCAGTGCTCAGCGAGCACGTCTCCCTGCTTTCTAATTTTTTTTTAGAATACATGTTTGGTCCAGCGTAGGAAATGTTTTCTCATTGCCCATCGCCAGAGAGCACACTGTAGAACAACATCCCAGAGTCTGGTTGAAGTAAAAGCAGAAGACGGCCACTCCTCTGGCCAATGAGGCAGAGACGGTTCTCGTACATAGGGAATGGGAGCTAACCGCTGTAAGATCTGAATCAGCTGGAAGACAAGCAGAGGAGCCAAACCTGCTACCTAAGAGAGGGATTCAGTGGAGAACAGATGGAGCACATAGGCAAGGGGGTCTTTTAAAAAGTTTGTAGGGAAATGAGAGAAGAGGTAATGGAGTGTTTCCGCATTGTGTGGATTATGTGGCTGGTGAGGGAGTGTAACTTCAAATGTTCCTGCTCTTCCGTTTACTACAGGGTGGTCATAGGACAGTGGCTGGGCAGGTTTCTTTGAGTGACCTGCTGTACAAATTGCTCTGTCAGGCATGCCCGTTTCTCGGGGCTGGGTGTGGTAGTTACATAATCTGGTGTCCACTTGAGACTATTAAGAGTGAAGGGGTAGAGTTTAGCCTATCAAGCAGGTCACAGCTTGATGACCTCATTTGGAGGCGATAAGGAGAGAAATAGCTCACTGGAGGCCAGAGACCGACTCTGCTTGACTTTCCTGTTAACAAGCCATATGGAGCTATGCTGATGGAGCCAGAGCCCGGAACTGGAGGAGCCATGTGGAGACCTACTCCAGCGTTGAGATGCTTCCCCTGCCACAGGATCCACAAGACTTTCTACCCACTGGCTTGTGATCTTCCTGCATTCTGCGTCGTGTTGCATGCAGAGTCTAAAGAGTATAGACTGGTATTGGACATATGGGCTAGTATCGGACTTACGGACTTGATATGGACTGGACTGGGATGTTTTCTTAATATACAATTACTCTTTTATATAAAGTTCTTTCTTATATATGAGTGTCTTGGATTTGTTTCTCTAGTCAGCCTGGACTAATGCATTGTGCATCAAGACCCTTCAGCAACGAGCTGTCCCATCTGTTTTGCATGCTGGAGCCCAGTGCGAAGATCTTCTGGGTAAAGTCTGTGGTGTCCCGCACTTGCCAGGCCTCGTATCTCCCTTAGGGCGTAAGATCGGGTCAGCATCGAGGTTAGAGGAATCGCTGTGAGAAAAGACCCACCAAAGCCACTGCCCTCAAGCTGGTTGCGACTCACAGCGACCCTACCGAGGCTCAGACACTGGGAATCTGCACAGGAGCAGCTAGGCCTTTCCTGTCTCCCTCCAAGTGGTGAGTGGTCCTGCACTTACCGGACAGGTTTTAAATGCAACGTGGATCCTAGAATGGCATCAGAACTGCCAAGCAGGGTTCAGGCATAGCCTGAACTACACATGAAGTAGTTGGTAGCCAGGACTAACCAATCTTTTTTGACCCAAGATCAAGGGAGTACACAGCCAAAAGGGACAGGGTCTGGGTTTTTTGTTGTTTGGTTGGGTTTTGAGGGGTGGGGTGGGGGGTGGATGGGGGTAAGTCAGAGTCTTGAGATATAGGGCCGGCTAAATGGATTGCATTTTTGAATCTCCATTAAAAATGTGGAAGACATGGGTAGAAACTTGTTTGCCACGTGGAAAAAGAATATTGCGTACAAAGAACAGGAATGATCACACTACCCACCTCTCTGTTGCCCTGGGTAGAACTGAAAGATTCCACATTTTCTCTTCTGCTTCCATCTCACAATGTGTACTCAGCGTAGTCCCTGGCAACTGTTGTGCCCCCGGATGTCTCTGCCATCGGCAACATAATGGTATGAGACAACAGAAGGAAAACGGAGCCACACACAGTGCCTGCGTACTGCAGACCTTCCTTCCCCAGTGAGTGCATGCAGAGCCCAGCGCAGTTGGAGAGGGGAACCACGTTGAAATCTAGCTTGTCCTCTGTGCCCAGGTCTGGGGGTACCCTTCCATACCAGGGGTCTCCAGGTGTCTCACAAAGGAAGGCTGTGTGGTGCTCACGAAAGCCCAGAGGTGTCTGGTGACAAGTCTCAGCTGGCTTGCATGTGCTGGCATCTGACCTATGCTAAGCTTGCTTTACTTCCGAGATTCTAATTAGCTGGACTGGCCGCCTCTGTGCCTGGCCCTCAAAACAAAAACAAACACACCCTCAAACCCACTGCGATGCCAACTCACAGAGACCCTGTAGGACCGGGTAGAACTGCCCCGCGTGCCAGAGTCGGTAACTCTTTCCCGGTATTGACAGCCCCGACTTTCTCCCGAGGAGGAACAGCTGAGTTTAGCAGCCGAGTGCAGGCCCGCTAGGCCGTGTCTAGCGCTAGAAAATTCAAAACTCGTCCGGGAAGCCTTGGCAAAAACTGAGCTGTTTCATGAGCCTTGGGCCTGAATGAGGCACACCGAACACTGGCCAACTTCACTTTCATTCTTGCACTTATCTGGGATGCCTGTCTCTACTCTCCCCTTCGGCCTGTTCCCCTGAGAACAGGGCTTCTCAGACTACAGGACAAGGTCTGCAGCCAGTGGTGGCTGACGTGTGCCACTGAGTCAATTACAACTCGGCGGCCAGCGGCCTCATGGGACAGAACCCGCCCAGTTTCCTGGGCTGTGATCTGCATGGGAGGCATGGTCTGGGAAGCACTGGACTGCCAACGGAGATGGCAGCAATTAGGCGCATCAGCTGCTCTCCAGGACAGAGATGAGGCTGTCTGCTCCCGGGAAGATTTGCTCCAGGGCCCGCTATGAGTCCCAGTCAACTCGGTAACAGCTTCGAGGCACCTTTCTGGGAACGTATCACCAGGTCTTTTCTCTGAAGGAGCAGTGGATCGGTTCGACCCATGGTTTGGAATGGGTTATTCCAGTTTGAGGCCCCTGCTGAAAATTTGCATTTCCACCTTCCCTGCATGGAATCTGAATCTTTATTTGAGCAAACTCCCTGGGTGGCTCCACTATAACTGTGTTTGGGGTACTTAGTTAAACCCTAGCAGAGGATCGTATTCAAACGGGGATTCAAATTTAGTATCTACTGTGGAAATGCAAATTCTCCAGTGGGGATCAAGCTGAGATGCAGGTCCGAAGCCCTGGATCAAACCACATCGCCCACACCACCCTCTTAGCTGCCTGTGCCTAATCATTTCACCCCAGGGCTCCTTCACCTGAACTGGTGGAGAGAGGACCCAGGAGTGCAGGCTCATGAGGGTTGGGGTGGGTGTGCAAATTCAAGTCATGTGACTAAGACAGCTCTCTTCTCACCAACCTCCCATTAAGGATTCCAAGCCAAGGAAACTACCTTCAAGAGGTCAGTTCTGACTCATAGAGATCCTAACAGACAGGGTCGAATTGCCCCTGCGGGTTTCCCAGCTGGGAACGCTTTATGGAAGTAGAAAGCCTCACCTTTCTCCAAGAGTAGGTTCGAGTGGTTTCGGACTGTTGACCTTGAGGTTTGTAGCCAAATGCTTAACCACTACACCACCAGGGCTCTTGGTGTATTTGGGTTGGCTGTGATTTCATTCTAAAAAGTCATAAACTAAATGTCCTAATGAGAGACAACCTGCCCTCCCCCACTGCCCATACACTCACATGCAAGACGTAACAAGAAAGGGAGGACAATAGAGAAAATCAAGGCATGCCATCAACAATCATCTTACCTTAGGCCTGACTTGGAAGAACGCCGTGCTGGCTTGCTTGCTGGCAAGAACCCACGTGAAACCATGTGCTGACAGGGAAGCTAATTCTCTTGAACGTATCTGTGCCCTGGTTCTCAAGTCAGGATTTGTGTGTGTGTACACAAGGTTCTATGTCCCTCACTTGTGCAATACATCTTCTCAGTGAAGCAGGGGCCTCCTCAGCTGGGGTCCAGAGCACATTTGCACCAGACACACCTTTCTCCTAGCCTCACATCACAGGGGACTAGAGCAAGCCTCTCCACACCAAAAACCAGACTCACTGCCACCGAGTTGATGCCAACTCATAGTGACCCTTTAGGGCAGGATAGAACAGCCGCTGTGGGATTCCGAGACCCTAACTCTTCATGGAAGTAGAAAGCCCCATCTTTCTTCTGAGGAGCGGCTGGTGATTTTGAACAGCTGACCTTGGGGTTAGCGGCCCACTGTGTGGCTGCTATGCCACCAGAGCAGGGCCAGACAAGAGCTTTCCCACAAATCCACGCAGTGGAAGGAAAGCTTGCTCTTTGCCCTTGCCCTTCCCGGGAAGGAAGGCTCACACTGAGGACAACAGAGCTCTGGAAACGCTCCCTTCCCAGAAGCACATGCTCCGACCTCTGCCTGGTTCTGGCCTGGGGCACTGGGACTCAGCCATCCTAACTTCACTTTGGAACCACTCCTTCCCCGGCCAGCAGCGGTTTGGGTCACTTTCTTGGTTTTCTGTCTCCTGACCCTGTTGTTTGCATCTGGTGGCTGTTTGAGATAGCAGGAAGCAGAGTTCTCATTCCAGTTTTTTCTATCGCACCTGGTTGCTTGAGAACTGGCTTTCTGCTGGAATATTCCAGTAAGCACACCTGGAGGAATGTCACGTGGCGACCCACACACATCCAGACACCACGGGCTTCTCTGCCTCACAAACGTCGGCCGGCCGTGCAAGGCACCCTGCCTCGATAAACGGACGCCTCGGTTCGCCGTGGCCACCCGGCCAGCCTTGACGACAATCCAAGAGCCGCTTGAATTCATTTCAGCCCTGGGGTGATTCTGCTCTGGGCTCCTTGGTCTGCCATCACGAATTAAGAGACCTGGTGGGGACTCCCACCAACAACAGGAGGGAGACTATTTAGCAGCTCGCCCACTGTCATTTCAAACTACACTGTCAGGGACTCAAGGGTTCACCTGCTCCCTGGGGGGAACTTCTCTCTTACATACTCGTTTTCCCTGGGGTCTTAAATCACTCCGTCCACTGCTCACACATACACCCCAATTCACAGGCGGGAGGGGGAGTTCCCGTGTCCCTGCACTTGGTGAGCCTTTGGAGCACCAGGGGTTCCGATGACCAGACATGTATCACAGACACAGCACCTCTACCGAGGTTCAGGAAGAGCTCAGGAGCAGCTGTGTGGAAGTGGGATGACTTAGTCCACTGGACGCTCCTGGCTAGAGGTAGAATCAAGCCTGTCAAATGGTAGCTTGATGCAAACCGTGGGTGTGTGGTCTTTGTAGGAAAGTGAGGGACTCTGGGAAATGTCTGCCACTTCACCTTCCTCCCTGCTGGGACTTCACTGGGACTCCATCTGTGCCCCATGTACCCACCCGTCTGAAATGTTGGCACCCTGCCCTGCTTCCATCCACTTGGATCCAGGAGATTCAGCACCAACCAGCTTGTGACTGCCCTGCTGCGCCTTTTGGCGTCACCGGCCTGCAGCTCCGTGAGTCTGAAGAGGGCCCGGCGAGCCTGGCTCTACACGCTTGAGTTGGACTGGGTTGGGGAGCCTTCTTGATGTGAAATTGTTGCTTACCATAAAGTTCTTCCTTCTACACAGATGGGTGTCGCTGGTTTGTGTCTAGACAACCTGGCCTCACACAAGCTGTGTGGTGGGGTGTGGAGCTCCAGCGCTCTCTCTACACCTCCCCCCGCCACACACACACTCAGACACACACACACACACACACACACCCCACCCCAGCCCTGGTGGCCCAACAGCTCAACTTCTAAGATTGCCTTTTAAAAGACACCCGGGCCTGTTCCCAATCTGCAGCCGGCTCCGCACAGGTGTGAAAGGTTAGTGTGGACTGTAACTCATTAGCTGCGCAGAGAGGAGGGAAGTTGGACACAATCGGCCTAAGCCATCATCTCATGTGGTTTTCGGCAACACAATGAAAGAATAGTAGGCCCCGATTTAGCAGCTAGATCCAGAACAAGAAATAACCCTTGCATTGTAGAGGTTGGGTTCTGAGCTGAGAACTAGAACCCACCTCTGTTTACATCTGGAGTAGTAATCGTTTAGATGTAATAATATACTACAGTAGCTACAGTTAGGAGAAATTTAAAATTAAGAAGTCAGTAAAATCAGTACCAATGATGTGATGTTTGTGTCTTGCAGGAAGTGCACTTGGTTCATTGAATTATGGCAAGTGGTGGGAAAAGTTGCTAAAATAAAGACAAAAACTGATTATAAAACATTAAGACTGATTTTAAAATAATTTCCACAACAAATGGATTTGGAAAACATAGCAATGCTCTTGTGGCTCAAAGTATTTTAAAGATTACTGTGCATGCACTATCATTTGTTTACAAAACATAATTACCGTGGGTTGTTGTCTAAGCCGTGACAAACCCTATCAATTATGAGCAGTAAAGTGTGACATGAACTTCTGAAAGCTGACACGTGAGTCCTAGACCCCCACAGAATAAGGTCAGAGTGCCCCTGTGGGGGTCTGCGACTATCACTGCTTACAGCGGTACAAGGCCTCCTGTTTCTCCTTTGGAGCAAGCTGGTGGTTTCAAACTACCGACCTTCGGGTTAGCAGCCTGACACATAACCATTACACCACCAGGGTTTCCCAGACTGTAAATCTTGACAGGGATAGAAAGACGTCTTTTTCCCCCTTGGAGAAAAGGTCTGTCGGTTCGGACTTCGTGACTTTGGGGTTAGCCACCCAGCACATAAGCTACCAGGTGTCCAAAGACCTCTCTCAAAAGCCAAACTCACTGAGGGTCAGGGTTAGGGTTTGTTTTAGTGTTAAGGTAAGGGTTAGGGTCAGGGTCAGGGTTTGTGTTAGTGTTAAGGTTAGGGTTTATGTTAAGGTAAGGGTCAGGGTGTATGTTAATGTTAAGGTAAGGGTTAGGGTGTATGTTAATGTTAAGGTAAGGGTCAGGGTTAGGGTTTGTATTAAGGGTTAGGGTTAGGGTTTGTGTTAGTGTTAAGGTAAGGGTTAGGGTTAGGGTTTGTGTTAGTGTTAAGGGTTAGGGTCAGGGTTTGTGTGAGTGTTAAGGGTTAGGGTTAGGGTTTGTGTTAGTGTTAAGGTAAGGGTTAGGGTTTGTGTTAGTGTTAAGGGTTAGGGTCAGGGTCAGGGTTTGTGTGAGTGTTAAGGGTTAGGGTTTGTGAGAGTGTTAAGGTAAGGGTTAAGGATTCAGTGAAAACCAACAAACAAACTCACTGCCATTAAGTTGATCATGACTCAAAGGGCCCTTACAGGACAGAGCAGAACTGCCTCTAGGTTTCCGAGACTATTCATGGGAACAGAAAGCCGTCTTTCTCCCATGGAGCCAACTAACTGGTGGTGGTCTCAAAATGCTGATCTTGAAAAACACTCTCATCGGAACTCAAAACTCACTGCCACTGAGTCTGTGATAGCTCACAGCGACCCGATAGGACAGGCAGAACTGCCCCTGTGGGTTTCTGAGACTGTAACTGTTTACGGGAGTAGAAATCATCTTTCTCCCGAGCAGAGTGGCTGGTGATTTCAAACTGCCGACCTGGAAGCTAGCAGCACTTGTAACTCCGCCACCAAGGCTCAGTCCTAATATTAAAGCAATTCTTTGGAGAACTCTATTTAAGGAACTGTAATACAAGTCTACGTGACAGCTACACCCCTTGGCCTCCGTGGCCCACATAAGCCTTATTCAATATGGTATTTCATAAATTGCTTGGTTTTACTTTTGATCATTAAAATCTTGTTTCTATCTTGGTAATAAAAATACCACTAAGTGGAAGGAGAAGCGGGGCGAGGTGTCCTCCTGATTACAGCCTGGTACTTGGAGGTTTGTGTGAGGAAGAAAAATGGGGGCCGAGAGGGCAGGTGGCAGCAGTGAAGCAGGGCGCAGCCGCACGGGCCTGGGCTCGGCCTCCTTCAATAAGTGAGGCCAGAGCACAGAACAGGAGAGCCTGGAGCCCGCTGCAGTTCTGAGGAAGCTTCGATTTCAGCTGCCGACTGAGGCCGAGCAGCCGCTCCCGATGCAGCTGGTCTGATTTGGGAATCGGGATGACCCAGGAGGCGTTCCTTCCGTCCTTGGCATGCCCCGTGGGAAGCAGCTGTACTGCCCAAGACCAGAGGCATGGAGCAAGCCACTCCCACCTCCCATGACGAGGGTCTTCAAAAGAGCTCATGGACACGCTCCAGTCTCTTGAACCCCCTTTTCTACACACCTTTTCAAGGCCCTTCTATATAGAAAGATGTTCACAATGTCCTCCGTCTCCCAAACGGGCCGCAATGGAAAACAAACTCTAAAAAGGACAAAAAGATGTTGAGGCCTTTGTTTTTTAACTTTGGGGAGGGAAGGAGGGCCTAAGGTGTGCCGTAAAATCCATCAGAAGGCGGCGGCTTGCAGCCCTACCCTCCCATCCTGGCAGGTGTGGCTACTGGGCTGACGAGCGAGTTCAGGCCCCTCCTCCTGCCCAGTACTCGGTGGAAGGTCGCTCCTCTGCTGGGTGAGCAGGGAGCTGCCCCCACAGGGTAACCTTCATCAGTGGAAAGGCTGGTGGCTTCGCAGGTGCTTCCTTTCTTCGTTAGGAAGCGTTTTAGAAGAGTGACCCCCCAGTTTCCTACCCCAGGTCCTCTGGGTGGGAGCAACGTGTTCCCTTTGACGTTATGCTATAATTAGATCCGAGTTAAATATATATCTGTACGCTCCCGAGCAAGCCGAAAATGCAGGAAAGGAAATTCTCCGTCATCTTACCAGGATGCCCTGTTGGTGGCGGTGCTGTCTGCACCGCTAGCCTGAGACAGCTCACACCACGACCTGTACGTCACTCTATCGTCACAGCCTCGTTCTGAGGTTGAGTCAGCTTCCAGATACGTGGTGACCTTGGACTCGACTTCAGCGTTCTGGCATCGTTCCAGTGGATGTCACTTTCTCAGGCCAACGATGAAAAGAAGCCTGTGTTACGCTATTAGATTTTGCTGGCAAAGAAGAAAACAGATGTTTCTTAAAAAACCGTTCTTGGGGCCCTATGACTGCTTTTCTAGAAAGCTGGCCGAGACCGTGGCAGGCAGGTCTATACAGGAATGCCTTTCCTGTTGCTCGTCCTACCCTCCCCCTCCCCCCGACACTTTACAAAAAGACAAGCCAAAGATGGGCACAGCGGTTGCTTCAACCATCAACCTTTGTTTTATAACCACTGAAGCTTTGGATGTAAAATCATACACATTTTATTTTCAGTTTTTATAGAAGCTTACATTTTATCAAAGCCAATTTGTAGGCAGTGTGGGATACACTGATTTGTTAAGACAGAGCAGACAGACAGCAGTCATCCAGATGGCAGGGGTGAGTGCCCGAGAAGGCGACTCCGTGCAAACCCAGCACGTGCAGGTGCTCCCACCAGCCGCCTCGGGGTGAGGCGCTGTAGGGAAAGGCTCGCGGCTCTAGGTCGCCCTGTTCTCAGACACGAGTCACAGGCAAACGGCATCTGGATGGCTCACGACTCTCCCTCAAGACAGCTGGGGGCCCAGAGGAGGCCTTTCCCTGCACAAGGGAAGGAGTCCAGACAATTCTTTACCGAAAGGAAAAGATTCGAAAGAAATGTCTGTCCCAAGGCACCAAGGGTACAAAGCTTTTTAAGAACAACTCCAAAATGAACAGAATAAAAAAGGGAATTAGTCTCAAGGAAGGGCTCTGTTATTCCTGTAACTAGTGGACATGATTACTTCAGAAAGATTACAATAAAAATGCGCAGTGAGCAGGCGGTGCGGCGCGGGAGCCTCTGACCAGTGTGCGTTCCCGCGGTCCTTTGGGCAGCTGGCTGGCACACGCTTCCGTGGGTGCTTCCCGGAGCGATCATTTGTATTTGTAAAACCCTTCTCCAGTCTTCTTGCCCAACTTCTTCTCTGCTACCAGCTGATTCAAGATCGGGCTGGGCTGAAACAAGGGGTTCTTTGCATCAATTTCTTGCCACCCTGTGAAGAGGAGGAAGAGAGTAGAGGATGAAGCGCGCAAGCAGTTATTGGCTGCCTCAGCCTTCCCATGGTGAGTCTGACAGCGTTGGAGCACAGAGCGCCTACTGAGACGTGGGCGAGCCGTGGGGCCCACTGAGGCCTCCGGTGGGGGCACCTGGCAGGCGTGGTGGGCCCAGCCACACCACAGGTACGGTGGCTGCTGCCGCCACATACATGGTGGTGCGGTTCGAGGCCAGGCTCTAAGGGCCTCCCCTTTCTCCTGCTCAGGCATCACTAATGTCATATTTCCATGTGCCAAAGGTCCGAGACACCATGGAGACGCCGCTGTGTCCGGTTTCCACTGCCAGAACACTGTTTACGACCTGACTCTGCTGCTGCCACTGGTGTTTCACACCCTCGTGACTCAGCGCCTCGCGTCTCAGCCCTCTGAGATGCCGCGGGTGTGCTCTGTGACACTTGACAGAGATGAGCTAGCTCCCTCTGACTCCGGGATTTTGAGAAATGAGCTACATTGGACTTCACCCCCGTTTGGATAAATATTTTTGAGTCCTGGCATTAAAATGGGTACATTTTAAAAATTAGCTGTGCACTTAATAGCAATGGAGATTACACAAACCCACACGTGATAAATGACACACTGTACCAGTGTCCTTTCCCGGGCTGATAGGCACTACGGTGACGGAAGTTGCAGCCATTACAGGAAGTGGGAGAAAGACATCCAAGGGCTGTCTGTGTCTGTGCCTCTGTGCTGCGACTCTGCGAACAGGCGCGACACAATCACAGCTTTCCTTCTCCCCCGTCTGCTACCTGGACACTTGATTCTAGGGAGGCACGGAGACACATTCTGAATGGTCTGCTTAGACTCATTAGAATTTCCCTTGTAAGAAGGCAGCAGTCCTGGTGACCACGTGGGTAATCTGTTGGGCTGCTAACCGCCAGGCGCCAGTGCAGAGCCACCGGCCACTCTGCCGGAGAAAGCTGAGGCTACTTGTTCTAACGACTGACAGCCTTGGAAGCCCCAGGGGGCAGTTCTGCTCCGTCCTACAGGGCTCCTACGAGTCAGCATGGACTCAGTGGGGTGTAGTCCGCAGTTCAGACACCACCTTACTCAAAGAAGCCAAAAAAAAAAAAAAGAAGCAAAATGGAGACTTCCAATTCCTACCGTCCATAATAAACTTGGTGGTGTCCAGTCCAACGTAGTCAATCAGTTCGAAAGGGCCCATGGGGTAGCCAGCTCCCAGCTTCATGGCAGTGTCGATGTCCTCCTTGGACGCATCCCCTGGAAGACAGGCAGCACCGAGGCCCCACCATGAGTCCCACGACTCTCTCACCGTCATGTCAATCCCAGAACCACTGGAGAATGGGAGTCGGCACATTCAGCGAACTCCGATGGTCAGGGTCTCTGACTTACAGAAGACTTATCTCTGAAGCATGAGCCAAAGGAGTCACAGAATTTTCAAAGCTATTCCCCCAACACTGGGGTGTTGGGCTGCTAACTGAAAGGTCAGTAGTTTGAACTCACCAGCCGCTACCCAAGAGAAAGCTAAGGATGGCTGTCTCTGTAAAGATTTTCAGGGTCTAGTCTACCAGTGGTTACACAGAATTTTGTTGCAAAACAAAGTAGTGGCCAATCATCCTAAAGCTAGTTAAAGGGAAGACGAAGCACTCAGGTAGGATTTTGTACCTAAAAAATTTCATACCTTTAGATACAAAGAGCAAGAATTATTCAAATAATCCATAAAGACCATATTTTTCAAAGCATATGAAATATGAATGTGTGCCAAGGATTTCAAGGTAATGAAATTAAAATAGCACCTAATTATATTTTATGGGCAGAATTATTAGTACTATACCAATTAGTCAACCAGAGGATTCTGAAAATGTTTGAGTTTTAAGCTTTAAGAAAGCAAAGAATAAGGGTTTATGAGGAAGGGAGGATGGAGGAGGGGAAAATGAGCTGATACCAAGAGCTCCGAAAGAAAATGTTTTGAAATTGATGATGCCAACATATATGTACAAATGTACTTGACACGACGGATGTATGTATGGGTTGTGATAAGAGTTGTATGAGCCCCCAATAAATGATTTTTTTTTTTAAGAGAAAGACTACTGCTTCTGGTGAGGGGGTGAAAAAGAGCTGTTTAACATAGCCAAGATAAAAAAAGAAAGAATATCTATGAGGGTAAACCAAAAAGAATTATCAAATCATAAAAACCTTTATTAAGCAAAAGTACCAACACGTGAAGCTATTGTTTCTCGGCACGTTCCTCCATCTAGGGCAGCAGTTTTCAAGCTGTCAGTCACAACCCCTTTGGGAGTCAAACGACCCTTTCACAGAGGTCACCCAATTCATAACAGTAGCACAACGGCAGTTATGAAGTAGCAACGAAAATAATGTTATGGTTGGGGGTCACCACAACACGAGGAAGTGTATTAAAGGGTCGCGGCATTGGGAAGGTTGAGAACCACTGCTCTGGGGTCTGTACCTTTCTAAAGGCATGGTTTCTATGGCTCTACCTCTTCCCCAAAGAATTCTGTACTCCATGATTTACACCAAGTGAAACCTGGCAGCTCAGGCTCCTTTGCCGCCGGGAAACAACGGGAGGTCGAAAATGGTGGGCTGAGCCGGGGTTTCTTGGTGAGAGTCTCCGGGCTCTCTTGCTGCCCTGCAGAACGAGGAGTGCATTTGTCCCGACGGCAAGAGACCCACAGCACGGCTTCCTGGGCCCTTTTCTCAGCAACTCGGCCTTCGACCTTCTAAAAGCTTCTTCCCAAGAAGGCCCTATGGGTCATCCTGTGTCCTCTAGGAAAAACTGTCAGGATCCCCTTTGGAATTCCCCAAACAGCTGCTAGAACCTTCTGAGCTGACCTTTCTGACTTGAACTTAACTGTCTAGCAGATGTTTTGACTGAGCCCACCCCGCCTCACCCCCACCCCCACGAGCACCCTATGAAGACTGAGACCAGTGTGTTCCTGAGAGAACTTGCCTGTAGCCATCCTTTGATTGCAAAGACTTTAGCCTGTTTTGTTCGGGAACAAACCTGCAGGTTGGAGCTGGAGCCCTAGTAACAATACTTTGTGACTTGCTCTTAGCATGAACCTTCGAAGGGACTTTAGTCATTCGTGAGCTGTTATTATCTAACATGCACTAAGCAGAGAGAGTGAGCAGAGAGAAGAAAAACACAGAGGAGGGAGGGAGCGAATAAGACAAGCCTTTAAAGGGTTCTCGATACCAGACAGCTTAAGACCTGCACACCAAAATGTTTCACCTGGCAAGCACTGGAGAGCCATGAGATTGGGGCTTCTGTGAGCACAGCGCAGCCCGGACTCCGACCGCTGCTCCGAGTGCACCGGGACCACTGCCACTGAGGCCGGGCGGGTTCTCAAGGGTGAGGAGGGTCCAATGAGAAGGACGCTCCTGGCAGAGCGAGTGGCACATGCGAGAGGTATGGGGTGTGGCCCCCAAGGCAGCCGTGGAGTCTGCTCAGAAGGCTTCATTAGACCCCAAGGCTCCTAGGGGATTTGAACCAGGAGCTGGAACTGACATCCAAACACACTCCCCTCTGGCTCAGCCCCAGCCGGTCCCTGTGTTTAGAAGGAATACTCTGTCCTCAGACACGGGCAAGGCCCACACCCAGCCTTCCTCTTCTGCTCAAGTGTTGCCTCATCTATAGGAAAAACATGTGACCCATAGAGATGGCTATCGGGGCTTAAATAGTTCGTGGAAAAACCCACCATCTTTTCATTCTATTGTCCCTAACTTTTTGAAGCCTTCTTGTATATAAAATATGTAACAGAAACTGCTGGAACTTCCAGCGAGGCCTCTTGTTGCCCCACTTGACTTTATTTTCCTTCCCGCTCACCCATCACAGCCTAGCACATGCCCTCTACTGGCTCACTCAGCATGGCCTGTCTCATCTGGTTTGCTCCTTGGGGAAGGGCCCCGCATGACAGAAGTGACTTACTCAAGCCTACATTCAGGGAGACGGCGGCAATCCTCACACCAGTGGCAAAGCTGCGGGTCCAGGTTCGGAGATGCATGTGAGGGCCACTGTATTTTAAAATGTCAACTAGGGTGACATTCAAACTCATCCAAAAATCTGAATGGCCTGAAAGTCGGCGTAAATGTCAAATATTTGTTCCGGGCACCATACAATAGTTGTTAAAGGCAATCGATTGGAAGTAAAATGCACACACGCTCATCAGGGTGCCCAGTATGGGCTAGACGATGCTGTGCTTTGCACTGAATTCCTACATTTCTTTCAGCACTTGCTGAGAATCTGACCGCCTCGTCAGAAAAAAAGAGCACATGGCCACAGAATTCCACATCAGCCTTAGGTGGCTGGTGGGACAGTGTCCCCAACTCTGGACCCCACAACAAAGAGAAGCTTTGCCCCTGAGCTTTCTGTTCTCCGCGGGTGCCAGGACTGGGAAGAGGGACAGCTCCCGCCTCTCTGGCTTATCCACACCACCTACCAGCCATTCGCGGACGCGGCAGTGATCAGCGAAGGGACACAGCCACTTGCCTGTAGCTTTCTCCCACCAAGCGGCTGGTGGATTTGAACCCTAACAGGTTAATCCCAATGTCTAACTTCCTGAGCCACAGGGCTTCGTTTACTTAGGAAATGCCGTCAGAGAGAGGTCCTTTAGGATGTAACGATGAGGAGGCCCCAGATGGCGCCTCATCTGGCAGAAGACACACCGGCCATGTGGGGGCGTGAGGAGAGTTGTGACCAGGCTAGGCCCGGTGGGAAGCGCTGAGGAAACTCCTGTGGGGCATGTGGTGATGGCAGCGGGGGCAGCGGCTGAGAAGGGAGGTGGTTCTCTGGCAAGTGTGTCCTGTTTGCTTGGCCGCTTCAGAACCACGGACAATGTCTTGGCCAGGGAGACTGCCACTAGCACGGCCTGCCTGAGAAGAGCTAACCACAGGGTCCCCCAACCTGGCCAAGGGCAGACCCATCCTAGTGGGTGTCTGGCAGGGGCAGCCGTCCACTGTAGGCCTCAGCCTACTCACAGGTCTCACGAGAGCTCTGACCCACAGGAACAAAAGTGATTAACCACCAACCAGGCCGCCATCTGCAGAGAATCGTTGAGTCAGAGTGAGGAGACGAACTGAGCAACTGAGGCAGAAGGCACAACACAGAAGCCATGAGGCTCGGGGTAGTCGGGGCAGCGGCAGGCGAAGGTCCCCAAGAGACCACTAGTCACTGCAGGAGTTGGCGAGCAGCACTGGAGGGAGGGTCCTATGGTGTCCATAGCCACTCAGCGTCCAGGAGACCTGACCAGGCCGTGGCTGGAAGGATTCCTTCACATGCCACAGAGCCGCACGCCAAGCCCGGCGGCATCACCAGGGTGGAGAAGAAGTGTGGGAGAGGCTAAGCGAGGAGAGGCCGGGGCGAGCCACTGCAGGGTTTCCACGTGCTGCTGGGGCTTGGGCCACCTGGGCTGCCGAGGTGGGAGGCGAGGCCACGGCGTGGCCTATGTCTCCAAAACAGCTCAACACGGTGGCAGAGACTACACTCAAGAGGGCGGCAATTGGAAAGACATGAACACAACTCCCTTTGCTGCCTGGGGAAGCCCACGTGGCTGGGCTGGCATGGGAATGGGAAGAAAGAGCCAAGCAAGCATGGCAGCATGTACCAAAAGTGACCAGGGGACAGACATGACACAAGAGGGTGAGCCCAAGTTAATCTCCCGCTTCAGAATGGAAGTGATGCTCGGAGCAGCTACCGAAACGGTCACTGAGGTAGTTAGTTTATTGTGCCAACCTAGCCGATAAACACATGTGGGATTAAGCCTCGCCTTTCTTGTCTCTTTTCTTTGATCATCGAACCAGTGTGTGTCTGCCTTGCTTGTTCTGTGCCTCAATTTGCAAGCTACACTACCTCTGGGACACCTAACCCGTGGACTGTGTCGCTGTAACTTGAGGTTCCTTCAAGACCTGCTTT
>NW_022111369.1:8471735-8478861 GCF_000313985.2 Echinops telfairi
CAATTGGAATTTACATCTCTTGAGCTGGGGACTGTCAGACCCTGTCATCCGGCTGACTGTTGGTGACCTGCCTTGCTGTTTGCTGCCTGTGCCTGGATAACCTGAATTGCTCTACAGAGGACTACCTCACAGCCCTCAAGACTTGAAGGACTGCCAGTGTCTCACAACTGTCTCACGGGAGTGAGTTACACTGAGCCATTTGTACTGATTTATAATTTAACTGTTTATTTCTTGTGTTACATATCTACTGATCTGTATAAATATATATATGAAATCATTAGCAATCTGGTTTTGTCTCTCTAGAAAACCCTAACACAGTCACCCCTTGGACTGCTGTGAGTTTCTGCGACTGTCACTCTTCATAGCAGTAGAAAGCCCCCATTCTCCCAGAGCACCTGGAGGTTCTGAGCTGCTGGGTGGTGGTTAGCAGCCCAGTGTGGATGTAACCACTGCCCCAGGGCTCCTGGGCGCAGCTGGGTGGCTGGGAAATGGAGTAGAAGGCAGGCCTTCTGCTTAGCACTCCGTGGGAGGAGGTGGAGTTTCCTGTGGTTCTCTGGGAAAGAGCCCCAATACCGGCCCTTGGGGGCGGAGTAGCAGGGGTCACCCTGAGAGCTCCCTGTGGGTAGTGCCAACCGGGGCTCCAGAGCACTTCCCAGTGGGGCCAGGCACGGCCCTGCCAGCCTCCCCTCCCAGGGGTTCCCTACAGAAGGATGCAGACAAAGGTGCCACTGCTGTGGCAAAGGAGCTGAGGACAAGAAAACCGCGTTCGGCTGGCTGTAGGATGCACGGCACATGTAAACATATACCAAAGTGACAGCGTTCTGGTGAGAAAACACCATGGAGATGGGGATCACCCAGCACACTACCTTCTAAAGTGTAGCATTTTATGGTCATTGTGGGGAATTAAAAAAAAAAAAAGCCTTTCAAGGTAGGCAAAATGCTTCACACTTTCTTTGAGGCCTAATTAGGCGTGTTTGTTGATAGATAAACACAGAAGTGCTGGTTTGATCTTGGAGTCAGAGTGAGGCAACTGTTGCCATAAACCACAGAGCAGTTTTTAATATTTAAAGCAGATTTTGAGGAAGCAAATGTGCTTTCATCTCCCTGTAAGAACGGGTGTAAACGTTTTGTTTCAAAATGACATGCTCACAGGAGCCAGCAGCGGTGAAGGAAGTAACTGAGGACAATTACACTTGCTTGTGTCCCGGTGTGGGGAGGAGCCAGGAGGCTTTCCCCTGGGGCCCAGCGAGGTAGAAAGGCCTGACAACATGCCATGTTGTGGTCCTGGGACATGCCCCAGGCCTGGCTGTTTCTACACGGGCAAGGCTCTTCTTTGTAGACCACCTTGTCAGTGCAAAATGTAAACCGATGCTTACTGCTCAGGAGGAAAGCAGCATTCCAGTATGGCTTAAGCAGGGCAGAGAGGGCTGCGAGGAAGCCTTGTCCGCTCTGTCAGCTGTGTACCCCTCAGCAGACACTCACCGAGGCTTAGGTTCGAAACCTTCCAGTGTTGAAGATCACCTAGTCAGCAGTTTGAAAGTCCTGTTTCTTTCCAAGCAGTACACCGTGTAGGAAAAGCAGTGACCCAGGGTATACATGGAGGCTGGCCAGGGTTTTCACCGATGGCCCAGGAGACCCTGGGACCCAATGGCAGGGCAGCAGAGCCCAGAGGGGTGAGGCCTGAGCTCGCACAGCCACACCACACATACTCCTTCCTCTCTCACATCGCCCCACTGCCCCCCAATCCCCCCCGCCCCGCCCTGCCCAGCAGCCCAGAGCTGAAGCAGCTACCTCGTTCATACAGCTTGATTGCTTCCATGAGGTACGGCACCAGCAGACGGTTGACAATAAACCCGGGAGTGTCCTGTTTTAGGAAAGAAAAAAATTGAACCAAGTGAATTTTCAATCTAGTTCATCAGCGAAAGGCAGGGCTTTCTACCCCCATGACGTTTACCATCTCAGGCCCTCGCAGGGGTGTGTCTGCCCTGTGCTCGGGGTCGCGAGGAGTCAGCGCTGACTGGAGAGCAGCGAGTTTGGTTTCTGGTTTCCTCTGTGAAGGCCCTTTTTTTTAATCCTGCGGTTATCAAGCTACTGGTATTAAAATTACCAATACGGCCTTGTTTCTATCTCACAGATCAATGTAACCAAGAACCACAGCACTTAGACAAACTGAACACACCCAGAAGGTCCTCCTGTACAGATCGGAGCAGGTGGGGGTGGGCACGAGGGCAGGCACAGCTGACCACATCATTCTGACGCTCCAGCTCGCTTCTGTGGATTGGGGCATTACTGTTGGCTTCATCCGTTACTGCCAGGATCACACTGACAAACATGCAAATGGCACACACACACGGCGGCATGCAAACAGCAGCCCCGTTACTCCTCTGCTCGCTGACCGGCCTTTAGAAATCTAGAAAAAGTAACGCTACCTTGAGCAAGACCTCAGGGGAGAATGACATTCCGGGCCTCGCACTGCTTGGTCCGCATGCGCCGCTGTCCAGGCCAGCAGGATCATGATGGAGCTGGGGGCAGAGCAGCCAGGCAGATGCCGGCTCTCTCAGCACACCGCCTACGACCCACAGCCTACAGGCGACACCAGGAACACTCCCACTCTCCTCCTCGTTAAAACGCCTAACCACCTCTGCTGAGGTCTCGCTGCTGGGCTTTACTGATCTCTTTTGGGTGCCTGTGAGGACCCCCTCAGGCCTTGTCTGCTGTTTCTAGCACACACCGGCCACTCAGAAAGCATGTGAGTCCGACGACCAGCTCCTGGATTACTCCTGCAGATGGCTGACCGCACTCCAAACAGGGCCGGGAAAAGGACGCACCCTGTGACTCAACGCTGCCAGCGGTCCCGACCTCCACCTCCACAAGAGTCCGGGGAAGAGGCACAAAGGAGCTTCATCAACTTAATCAAGATCACATTAATAAGGCCACTTTGTATACTTAAAACTGAAGTGGAAATATGCTTTTTAGCTTCAAAAGGCTAATTGTAGAAACTCGGGGTAGAATGCCCGAGAATGTGAAGCACTCTGCATAGCAAAGGCAGGCACAGCCTGAGAAAACCCCCCGCTGCCATCTGAGAGCGACTAGCCCCGTATCAAGAGCTCACAGGCCTCCATGAAGGAGAAGCGCTCACAAAATGCTTACACCCACCAGGAGTCAAAGAAATACCAAAATCAAGTCGTGTTTCTGACAAGACTGTGAGGGTTTTGTTCTCCCGCTATCATGACACTCAGAAAGGGTGCTGCAGAGAAAGGGGCACCCTCGTAATATTATATTAAATATACATACACCAAAGAAAACCCAAACCCGCTGCCATCGAGGTGATGCCGATCCACAGTGACCCTGTCCGACAGGGCCGAACTGCCCCTGTGGGTTTCCAGGACGGACTCTTCTCGGGAGTAGAAAGCCAATAGCTAACCACTGCACCACCAGGGCTCCAACGATATACTACAGCAGGTCTTTTTAAAGAGTTCAATTGATATAATCGTAAGGTTTACATTTTTCATAATCTTTTAAGTATTTATTCAGTATTTTAATATGTGCAAGGCACTGTTCTAAGTACTACATAAAATAAATTCATCTACTTCTCATAACAACCAAGTGCTACAGTCCTGTCAGCTAACTGCAAGGTCATTGGTTTAAAACCACCTGCTGGCTCCATGGGAGAAAGACGAGGTTGCGGCCAGATTTACAGCCTCGAAAATCGTACTCAGGGTTGATGTGAGTCGGAGTGTTTTGCATGGCAGCGGGTTCACATTGTCATGATGCAGGACCCTCGGGTCCTGAGGCACGCAAGGTTCCATGATTTGTCCCCCGTCTCTCTCCCTCCGCGGTTCCTCACTACAAAGGCCCGTGTTACGGCACAGCAAGGCCATTCTTCTTCACCAGGTGCTGGGAAACAGCAGTCCTGTTTTTACAAATAAAGTTTTGGTGGAGCACAACTAAACTAAACAGCCATGTCCCACTGACAGCTGTTTTTGCAGTAAAATGAACTGTCAAGCTTAAATTACTTAAGTGTCCTGAGTAGTTACATACAGATAAAGTTGTGTGGAGTTTTGTTCTAGGTAGTTGTTAAACTCTTAAAAAGCTTTTTAAACTTTTTTTTTAAATATTGAAAAGCCTAAATAACTTAGCCAGAACTCCCAAGAACCCTCAGGTTTCTTAGTGCCTAGGTTTTAAAACTTGGCTGATGATTGGAATCACCCAGGGATCTGGTGAAAATACAGCTCCCTAGGCTCTATTTGCAATCCAGTGAAACAGAATCACTGCAGGGAGGCGCCCAGGGATCAATTCCAATGATGGACGGGGCGGCGTGAGGCGCAGAACAAAGAGGAGCTGTCTACTCCCATAAAGCGGTACAGTCTCGGAAACTCACCGGGGCAGCTCTACTCTGAAAGTAGGAATTACCTTCACGGAGTGAGTGTGGTTTGGGGTCTTTAAACACAGCACTGCGAGCTACAGGAGAAACATTTTGGAAAGCAGAAGGATGCCATGAGCAGAAGCACATGGCAGAACAGACCGAGTCCGACAGTGTGCTTGTCACAACGGCTGGAGCTGGGCGTACCTTTCCCCGGGAAATAAGGAAATAAACGGCTTATCACCAAAGGCAAAGAAAGGTCTGATTTATGTGGCGTCGTTATGCCAGGGCCTTTCTTGACACAACTGCCCCTCAGGGAAACTACAGACCCAGAGGGGTGCAAGCCTGATGTTTTTGGCAGAGGAAATAAGCTAACAGAGAAACTGAAAAGAATCAAAATAAGTAGCTTATCATTTCAGACAACTCGGATGGGTTTATATACAATAAGCAGGTATCTCATTGTATATAAAAAGAATACGGCGGGAGGTCAAGCACACCTTTCCACTCTGCCCGCTTATTGAAAAAGCACCGTTCAACATCACCAATGCCATTTCCAGTCGTCTGCAAGTCACGTTCCCTTGAGTGACTTGGAGGGTGCATGTGCCCTCCAGGTTGAGCCCATGTAAGGCTCTGCTCCCAGTGGCTCATAAGAAGCCAAAGCTGCTGGGGACACCAAAGTCACTTGTGGAAATGTAGCTGCACATCCCCGAACAAAGCCCAGGATCCAGAGTGTAGTTTCACGTCTTCCTTTCCACTGGAACCCTGGGCAGCACCCAACTGCCTTGGGCATGGGCATGGGCATGGGTGGGGGCAGGGCTGAGGAGTCAGCTTCCCCTGCTGGCAGATCAGAGTGATGACATCCATGGAGCCTGCTCAGCAGAGTCTGCTGACAGGCAGGCAGTGGCCAGGGTCCCTTGCTCACGTAATTCCACCAGGCTCCAAGGAAGACCACCCCCTGCCCATGTTACCCATACTCTACCTTGCAAGAAACAGGATGCTTTCCCAGGGTTTTGCTAAAGTCTATCAGAGATTCAAACGTCTTCTGGCTGGTCATGGGGGTTTTAATGACCTGCAAATGCAAAGCAGAGAACGGTGTGTCAGTAAACCACCCACCGCGGAATAAGGGCTTCAGACAACATCAATCAGAAAGACCCACCTAGTAAAAACAGAACAGAAGTATGGATCTCAAATTATATACAAAATACCCACCTTAAGATGACAAGGAAGTGAAGAATGTACAAAATCAAGGCTGAGAGGGTGGGGTGTGTGTGTGTGTGTGTGTGTGTGTGTGAGAGAGAGAGAGAGAGAGAGAGAGAGAGAGAGAGAGAGAGTGTTTTATGAGCCTTAGTTGAAAACAAAACAAAAACCACCAAGTCGCTGCCATCGAGTGCATTCTGAGTCACAGTGACTTAGAGGGCAGGGTAGAACTGCTTCCGTAGGTTTCTGAGACTGCACCTCTTTAAAAGGGTAGAAGCCTCCTCTTTCTCTTGTGGAGAAGCTGGTGGTTTCAAACTGGTGACCCTGTGATTAGCAGCCTGATGCTGTAACCCACTATGCCACCGGGGCTCCACTAGTTGCAAGAGATAGGTTGGACTCCAACTCCATTACTTACTGCCGATGTGCCTTTCTTCGGCACGATTTCTTGAAACAGAAATTACTGTGAGCACCACCAAGAGTGGAGGCGAGGATGAGCTCAGCCCAGCCCCGTGCACTGCGAGAAGGAAGCAAGCACAAAGCCACACTCACTGCTGTCGGTGATTCCGACTCACAGCGGCGCCAGAGGACGGAGGACAACTGCTCTAACGAGGCCACCGCTCTTCTGCAGGCGCAACGAGGTGTTCTAGGAATGCTTGCGTTTGCTACTGTTCTGTACTTCAGAGAGGAAAGGGAAAGCCCCCTTGGGGTGGGGGGTGGGGGTGGTGTGGAATGATACATGCCCTTAGAGGATTCAGCAAGGAGGAAGAACAAGTTCAATTCCAGGCTTCTGTTCTTATTCATTTCCCAAAATGTGGGTGCTGGGACCCTGGAGCACCTGGATCCTTGACCTGTACCTACTCCATCGCAGGAAAATGAGTGACTTGCCTAAGCCACACACCTCCTGGACCCCTGGGTTAGTGTACTCCCCAACACGAGGCATGGAGTCCAGCAGGGGAGCTGTGCTTCCCAACAGGCCGGACAGGAAGCACGTCTTTACCTGAAAGAGGGGCCAGTGGGCCGGAGGGCAGGGCAGGCACCTCAGAAGGCCCCCAGCCCTCCCGACTTTCTACAAGGCGCAATGCAAGGAAGCTGCTGGAGACAGCAACAAGCACAGTGCTGCAGTCAGCACTCAACAAACGCTACGGAACTCCCCGGGAGCTACATCTGTGAGGGCTGAAAGGGACAGAGGGGAATCTGAACTTGACACAATACGTGTTCCTGTCTTCAGGGTCAGTGAGGAAGTTGCACTGCTCCCTTAGGTGGTGCTGGTGGGGGTGGTTGGGGCTGTCGGGGGCGTTCCCACCTGTAATGAGCCTGTGTACAACAGAACAACAGGCTGCCCAGGGCTGCCGCCCTCACCGTCAGAGGCAGGTCACATCAGCGTCTGTGTCTGCCTCCTGACTGTGAGGACAAGTGACACAGATACACACACACACACACGGTTACGCGGGCCGTGTGGCCATAATGAATGAAGGCACTCGTGACCATTGGTGCTTGAATGATCACAGGCTAGAGGTGTGGTGGGACCGGAATGACACCAAGGGAGGTACTGTAAATGAATAAAAT
>NW_022111369.1:8479044-8484415 GCF_000313985.2 Echinops telfairi
CCAGTTTGCTCACAAGAGGTGGGGCAGAACCGCCATCAGAATCAAAGAACTCGAGCCAGGGCAGCGAGTGAGCGGCCACCTAGGGCAAGGCTCTGTTTTGTCTTGAAACCAGAGAGGACACGCGTTTATCCACATTCATTCAATAAGCAGCAGTGTGCCAGATGACTCTGGACAGTCCCAACTGCCGGGTGAGTCAAACATACCCCGCCATCAGTCAGCGGTGGCCGCGGGTTCCTGAGTCGGCCCTGGGCGGCGCGAGCAGGAAGGAGGGCCAAATGCAGCAGAGCACTCGCACAGGCTTCCCCAGAGCATGGCAGCCCTGCTGAGCCCGAGGCACTGACAACCCAAGAGCCCGTGCTGTGCTCGGGCGGGCACCATCAGGTCAATGCGGGGCCAACAAAACTGATGAAAACCTGCCCACTTTGTCTTCCTACCCAATCCGAGAGGCCTTCAGAGAGTTTGGGGATGAACGGGTTAAAAGATAAAGGGACACCCCCCCCCACACACACACACACACTTTGTGAAGCCTCCTCCTTCAGTATGCAGCAGTGTGCAGTGGCAGCAGTGTTTGTGTGCATCTGAAGCACCTCTGAAAAATGCACCTATCGAACCCCAGTGTGCAGTGTGGCAGCTAAAGAAACCCATCTCCTCCTCGATGCTGAAGGGTGGAACCCGCCATTCTACCACTTGTGCATTTCCCTACTGCGTGTGCCTCCCTTCACTCTTCCTTGTCTGCGAACGCTGCCCGAGGGAACGGGTGTAAACTGGCCACCAAGAGGCTGCGGAGCAACATGAGCAGAACAAACCAATTTTAACTGCAAGATGGGTCAGACTGTCTCCGGAGAGAAGATACAGTGGTTAAAGCGCTTGTGCGGTGGGTGGCGCGGAGGAGTGACGGCAGAGAAAAGAGGGCTGGAGGAGGAGAGACGGGCCCTGTCTCTACTCCTCGGTCCCGGTCCCGGGCGGCCTTGGCCAGCCTCAAAGGCTTGCTGTCTCCACAGCACCCACACGGGCAGCAGCGTCCCCCACACTTCGCACGGTAATAACTCCTCAACCTCAGAACAAATGCTACTTTAATAGTGGCTGTGCTTCAGAGCCTATAATTAGCCCCCTGTAAAAGGCAAGTTGCCACATTTCAGGTGCAAATTGTCTTTTGTGACTCCATCTCCCTCATAACCCAGCCTCCAGAAATCAGACAGAAGCAGCCCCATCAGGGAGGCTGGGGGTCAGCTTCCCCCTGGCCACGTCCCTGGCCCTCCACCCCCCTCACTCCGGTTTGGGGGTCAGATGGTTCAAGGCTCTTAGGAGTTGCTTTTACTAGTTCTGATTACAACACACAGAAGGTGCGCCTCATCTAGAGACAATGACATGGGGCCAGAATTCACCCCAAGAAAGGTGGAGCGGCACAGGTGCTCCTTCATAAAACCAGGCCCTATAGGAATTCCACCTACAGCTTGGAGCTAAGTGACCCACCATGAGAACGCCAAGCTCTGTGATCTCCACAGGCAAGCGGTCTCTCACACCGCTCCCTCCCACCCCTCTCCAGTCAGTAAAGCTGCAAGTGCTCACACACAGGCCGGCGGTGAGACACAGGTCCTTCCTGTGGAGTAAGCTTTACTCTGGAAGGAGTTGGTGATGCGGGAAATGCAAGCACTAAGAGAGCCTTCTACCCCCTCCCCCCTCCCCACTGACATCAAGCGGGTGCAGTCAGTCCCCGGAGGCAGGGAAGCAGGGCTGGGGAAGCAGGAGAGCAAGCAGCCACGTAGGAGCAGACCCCTCCCACTGACCTCCACAAGCTTCATGAGGGGCACTGGGTTGAAGAAGTGGAGCCCGGCAAACCGGTCTTGTCTGGTGGTGGCATTGGCTATGCTTGTGATTTGCAAAGAGGAAGTGTTGCTGGCAAAAATTGTATGTCTGTGGAGAGAAAGATAGTGGGAGATTAGAAGGAGTCATGGGTGCAAAGCTTCATCGTTTGCCTGCTTACGGCCCAGTTGTCCTGACCCTGAACTTTCTTTTCATACAAGAGCCTGAGATCAAATGACCAGGCTTCCATTGAAATGTTGACCTTTTAAATCAGGTAATTTAAAAGTTCCCTGTTCCCAGGGTATACTCAACCTTTACAAAAAACTCTTCGACTTTAGGGAGTAAAACACCCCGTCTGCTAGGGGCTCTATGGGTTAGGCACTGGACTGCTGAACTGCCAGGTGGTGGTTCAAACCCTGGAGAAACAGGAAGCAATGTGCTCCCATCCAGGTGTACAGCCACGAAACTTCCCTGTCCAGTCCCTGTGCATCAGAACTGACTCCCTGGGGGTGGGTTTGGTTTGGAAGCAGATAAGTCATCAAACGAGTTCACTGTTACAGTATATGTTGTTAGACTTAAATTTCTTTTATCCCTATCTAACTCCATTTTCCCCTTACAGCCATTTTAGTTCTCTTTCCACAGAGTTTTGCAGGTCAGAATGACTTGGCAAAATAATTGTGCACATAAGTTGTTAAACTGTTACCAGAGGAACAACGTCGGTGGCCGGAGAAGATTGGAAAAGGTTAAAGATCGGACCGGCTCTAAGAAGAGAATGTTATCTCTAGTAGATGGGGAATGAGTCGTAAAAGTAAGCCACTGTGACTCTGCAAACTGAGCTAGTTAATGTCAGCTAAAAAAAAGTTTTACAAGCCCACCTGGACCAAGATAAGCTGGGCAGGCTAAACTGCCCCCATCCTGTTATCTTGTGCAAACACCCTTCCCCATTCCTTACTCATACCCCCCTCTCACCTCACTGGTTTTAGCATCCTTGCGAAACTGCGTATATCCTGACAGATGTTTAAACAGATGGTCAATGTTTCATCTATCTGAGGATTTTTTCATGGCCTTGTTCCCATCCATGTAACCCCTTTAAAAACCCTGAGCTAAAGTTGTTCGAGGCTGCAGTCTTGATCCTGCGTGGTCAGGCTGTAGTCCGAGTTCGAACTTGTCTGTTTCTGTCTTTCTCTTTTACCTGTTAAATTTGCTCTTCTCTAACCTTTGTCTTTTCTCTAATAAACTTACTCTTTCTTAGCTTTTACAGGTTTGTGGTCAGTGGTTCTTGTTGGGCACGACTCCGTAACATTCACCAACCTCCATCAGAGACTAACGAAGGAAAAGATACGTCACAGACATCCAAAATAAAGCCTATAAGCAAACCCCTGATTAGCACGTAAGAACGAAAACCTCGTACCCCAAGTGGAAATCTGCACTTTTCCACGGAACAGGGATTGAAATGAAACAGAAGGAACATTGTTCAAAAAGGGAAATGTTGAGGGTACACAGGTAGTTTGGGGACAGGAATAATACATGTCTAATGTCTTCTGCTTACAAAATCTCCTTACTAGTTTTAAATTAAGAATTTGAATTTAAAAAGAACTTCCCAGGCTTCACACCAAATTTAAGACAACAGTAAAGAGGTCTTAAAGACCCATTGTGCTCATCTTTACACACAGGCTTTCCTATAGCGCCACCTTGTGTGTAAAAACCAGAAACCCACCTCATGCTAATTACCTTTAAACTTGCTGAGGCTCCAGCCTATCAGACAATGCCATCAGCTGCCTGAAACTAGTCAGAGAAAGACAAGGCTTTCTACTCCCATAAACAGTTAAAGTCCCAGAAGCGCACAGGGGCAGTTCTATTCTGCCTCTTGGGTCGGTACGAGTCAAAATTGATAGAAACCAGAAGACAACAGGAAAGGAAGAAGAAAGGAGTGTTTGGGGAAATGAAGGGGAGAATTTGGTGAGAGAAGCCCATTCAGCGTCAGTCAGCACTTCTGGTGCACTGCAACACCGACCTTTTTTTAACTAAGGTGACCAGATGTCCTGCTTTTGTTGGGACAGTCCCAATTTTTAACAATTTTTCCCGTGTCCCGCGGCATTTTTTAAAAGTCCCAATTTTTTGAAAGAATGCATAGCAAGCTAGGGAATATGGTTTTCGGCTGCCATGTGGCTATTTCGCCATGATATGAGTAGTTTTATCCATGACATCCAGCTTTACCAATGTTAAAATCTGGTCACCTTATTTTTAACAACACCTCCACCCTCACCCCCGCCCCAAAGGCCAACCCGGCTTTTCCACTTTAGAAAAATGATCCATTGTTAAGGTTTCTGATTTCTAGCTTTCAGATATTCCTGCTCTGGGGGTCACAGATAAAAACGACCCTCGTTACAGAAAGTAACCCTGAAGCTTCTCTGCTGGTAACACCAGTTAGGGCCACACAGCGGCTCCTCTGGTTCCACCCTCAGAACACAGAAAGCCCACAGCTGCAGCGACGGCTGGGACAAAGCCTGGCTTTCCACTCCGAAGAGTTCGTCTCAGAACTCACGGGGCAGTTCTCCCTTTCCTACATGGCAACTAGGAACCAGCATCAACTTGATGGCACCGAGTTTGACTTTGGTTTGGGGAAGGAAAGAAACTGTTAATGCCAAGATCAGTGTCTCATCTTCATGCGGCACCTCTGTCGACCACATCTGCAGGCACCTATCAGCCAAACACGGGCAGCCAGGGCGTGCGTGCGTGGGCCGGAAAGCGCTCTCTGCAAAACGATGACCTGGGTCCTCGGGTGTGGCCCACCGGCCCACTCGCCACTCCAGAGCACCGGCGCTCACCGAGTGCTCAGCAGTGCCTCCTGTTCAGAGCTTCTCCTCAGCCTCCTGTGCTTGCTTCTTGACAAGCCCCTTACCAATGCTCACTGCAGCCCTTTCCACAAGAACCTCGGGGGGAGGGGGCTTAGTGGGGAAGTCTATCTCACTAAAGCTGTTTAAAATCAATTTAGTCCTTCAAACACGGTGACCTTCTGAGAGTGCAGTGCAGCGGAGGGGCCTGCAGGCTAAGTGCTAGGTCACAATCCACAGCATGGCATTCACACGTCATCTCTTACGGGCTCAGTCCTGCATAGTGACGCGCACACCGGCAATGTGGTCTGCATTACGTGTTCTCCACAACCCTGTGTCATAGGTACCCACAGTCTATTTTACAGATCAGCTAGTCTCAGTGTTCCAGCAGGGAGGTCTTGGCACTCACTCGACCAGACCCCTCCGCTAGACGGCAGATGAAGCTCAGCAACAGGAAGGTGGGGCAGACACCACGATGTGTCCAAAGTCTGAGAGTGAAGGGGTGGCCTGGGACCCCAAGCCTCCTGCCCTTCATCTTCCGTCCCTCACACTGACCCAAGAAGGGCGTCGAGCCTATGGCTGGCTACAAGGGAGTAACCAGTGTCTGCAGAGGCCACGCTGCTTTGAGAAACACCCTTTCCGGCGGTGGCTGCCTCGGAATCTGAGGGCTCCTAGACGACAGGGGAGCCGACCTCTTGATCAAGCGTGTCTTCCGTTCTGGGTGGAAGTCTCTC
>NW_022111369.1:8484647-8489838 GCF_000313985.2 Echinops telfairi
CATGAATAAATCTGCCGGGCATCTCAATGGCCCAGAGCCAGGAGTCAAGCCCACCCGTGGCCTGAAGCTTGTCCGTGCTTGCTGACCAGGCACGTGGTCTTGAGTCCCAACCCCTTATGCTTCTGGCCGACATGAGGTGGGCTCTCCCATCCCTCCCTCTGCCAGGACCTGGTTGTTCACTGTCCCTTTTAATTCTGGCTGCTCGGAACTAACCGGAAATAGTGAGCAGAGCAGAGGGGAATGTGTCCGGGTGGAGCGGCCCTCCCTTCAGTCCCACCACTTGGAGCTCACCGCAGACACCCACGGACAAGCCACGGCTCCCTCTCATGGGACCCAGCCCTGAGCTCATGCCTCCATTTTACTGCAGGCAAGTCCACTCTCGTTTAGGAACGCGGACCATGTCGGGGCAGTCCATGTCTCAGGGAGCAAATTAGGAGTGAGAGGGTAGAGAGGAAAGACCGGTCAACAAAAACCCAGAAAGAGAGGTGACTTGGTGGCAGAAGGGCCCCTCTGGCCAAGGCAGGGACCTGGAGAAAAGCCCGAGCCCCTGGGAAGTGCTCGAGGAAGTGCAAGGACCCCGCCAAGGGGCACGTACTCGGCAGCGAACTTGTCCAGCCTGGCGAAGAGCTCGTTCTTCACCTTCAGGTTCTCCACGATGGCCTCCACCACCAGGTCTGTGCTGTGGACCACAGACGCAGCGTCCATGCTGGTCGAGATGCTGTTCAGGGTCTTCCCAACAAACTCCTCGGCGGCCTGCAGCAGGGGGAGGGGAAGGAGAGCAGTCACTGGCCTCGTCTGAGAGTCATGCTGGCACAGGGATGGGGAGAGACCAACAAATGCCCAGACACCCTCCAATCGTGGGAAAGAAAACCCTCTGCCCTTCTGCTTAGGGGCAATGGCATCTCGATGTGCTGCAGCAACGTCTGACAGTAAACCACCAATCCCAACGGCTGCCTACCCCACTGCCCTGTCAGGCAGGAGGACCTTTAAGCCTTAGTCATCTCTGCTCTGATTACTGAATGATCTACCTGTGTAGAGCACCCACACTGGCCTACCAACATCTGTTCTCAGAGTTTCTACGGAGTCTGTAATGTGTCTGTCCTCCTACAACAGGGCGAAGCTTAAGCTCAGCACCTCCATCTGTTGTAAAGTGGTGCTGACCAGGGTAATAAAGCCAAACGTCAGTGATCCAGCAAACAGTAATTGCCCATTAAGGACGAGCAGCTGGTGTTTCAAAATCAAGGCAGACATGGCCTCTGCTCTCAAAGTGCCCGCAGCCTCGTCGTTTCCTCTCATGATGCCAGGCTTCCCGAACAGATCTTGTTCAAGGCATGAGCAGACAAGGCAAGGCATGTCAGTTTACTTCAAGCTGTAACTTTGCCATGGGGTCAAAGGTTTATAATCCACAAAGATATCCAAAGTCAACAGGGAGTACACTACACAAGAGGTGTTCAAGAGAAATACAATGTGTGTCTATCATTTTACATTTTCTATTAGCTACACTTGGGAGCCCTGGTGATATACTGCTTAGGAGCTGGACTGTAATCCTAAGGTAAGCACCTGCTCCAAGGGAGAAAGAGGGGGCATTCTACTCCTGTAGGGAGTGACAGTGTCAGAAACTCACAGGGACAGATCTACCCTGCCTTAGAAGGTCCCTATGATTCAGAACAGACTCGATGGCAGTGAGTTTAAGTTCTGATTTGCTGTATTTTAAAAAGTCAAAGGGAAAGATCAAGTTGATCTAGCTACCTCAATATATAAGATACTAGTATTTCAACATAGAATCCACATAGAAATTGAGATCGTTAATTTTAGAGGAGACCAAGTCTTTGAAACTTGGCGTCTATTTCACATCTACGGCACATCTCAATTCAGACTGGCCACAGCTAAAGTAATCCAACAACCCTGTGGTCAGCAGAGCGCTAGATAAATGCAGTCTTGCTAACTGGGCGTGTTGAAACAGATACTCTCCTCCTTGAACAATGCCCCGGTAGAGGTGGCAATCCCCAGTATTTCTTGTTAATTACTAAATTAAAGTGCTGTAGACAACCTAATGAGAGGACTCAGCACACCAAGGTTCCCAACCTGGTGAGTGTTCCGGAGAAAGGCAATGATTCAGCCTGTGATTTCTTCTCTCCAAAAGAAACGATCTAAACTCCCTGCCATGTAGTCAGTCAGTGCTGACTCACAGCAACCCTATAGGGCAGGGTAGAACTGCCCCATTTGTTTCTGACACTGTAAACCTGTATGGGAGTAGAAAGCCTCATATTTCTTCAAGGGTAAGGTGACCAGATTTTAACATTGGTAAAGCGGGACACCATTAATAAAACTCATATCCTGGCGAAATAGCCACATGGCAGTTGAAAACCGTATACCCTAGCTTGTCTTGCATTCTTTCCAAAAATCAGGACTTTTGTAAAATGCCCTGGGACGTGGGAGAAATTGTTAAAAATCGGTACTGTCCTGCCAAAAGCAGGACGTCTGGTCACCTTATCCAAGGGGCTTCTGGAGGCCCAGTGATTTCACACTGCTGACTTCCTGGTTAGTAGCCCAATGTGTTATACAGTATGATCTAGACAAACAAAAGCCTTTGTGTAAATAGGATGTTTATTATTAATCATTCTCTAGTTTGCAAATACAAAAATCATCTTTTTATTTCTCCCTTTTCCATCTTACTGAAAAACTGGCATTCCATCTCAAGTTCTCATTGGGCAACAGGAGTTTAAACGTTCTCCTCAACCTCAAACTGTACCCAGCCATAGTTAATTCCTTTCCTCGTTTTCTAATAAGCCCCCAAAGAATGTCTAACGATTGCTATTGCATTGCTCCGTGGCTTAAGGAAATGAGTTTTATGGCAAGAAAAGACTGGAATGTCTTTGTACGTGTGTGTAGCAGAAGACTGACCCGGAGGGCACCAGGAACAGAATTTACCTGTGGGTTGTCTGCAAACTTCTTCTTGGCCATTTTCTTAAGGCTTTCCTCAATCCCCTTTTTAGATTTTGCCAGGATGTCCTCTGCCTGGTCTACCAGCACTACTGTGTGGCCAGTTGCTGCAGCAACCTAGAATAAAAAGAACAAATTTTATAAAATATGTCTTAAAAAAAAAAAAAAGAAAGAAACAGTATGGGAGTTTCACAATCCACACTGTGGTAGTCAGGTTTCTGTTCACTTGGCTGGATTAGATTCTCAGTGACTTGGCAGTTGAGGCCCGGTAAACCCCCACCATGTGACCTAAACACAATGTAATCAAGTCCACAATAGGATCTGCTATGAGCGGTCAGGCAGTTGTGGAAGGACAGGGGTGGAGTGCAACCCCCTTAATCAGGCCACAGCCTTGATGCCAATGAAAGGAAGTTCCCAGGATACGTAACCTAATTCCCCTACAACGCGGTACGTGGGGAAGCTTACTTAACTTTTGTTGGGTCTGGACCCGCACCTGGCTTGTCAACCTCTGGTTCTTTGGACTTGTCATCTGACTAGCTAGCTCAACCTTGGGTTCCCTCACCTCCAGTCACTAGCCTGACTTTGGAGTCACCCACCTCTGCAGCCTGTAGGGGTCCTGGCTCACCTTGGGTTCATCTGCCCCAGAAGCTATTTGAGCCAGAAGCCTCCAGCTTAACATCTGACCCACGGTCTTGAAACTACACTGGACGCGCCCACTTCTGTTACTGTATGAGCCATTTTCTTGATATAAATCTTTCTCTCGCCTGCTTACGTTGTTATTTTCTTGACATAAATCTTTGTCTCTATATAACTGTCCATCTTATATACCTGTATGTATGTACGCGCGCGCACACACGCACACACACACAAACATTCTGCTTTTAATGCTCTAGAGAACTCAGCCTAACAGACATGTGAACTCTACCCACTATCCCATCTCAAGCTGAGGAGTGAACTTAATTAATAACCAACATTATTAATTGAAAACGCAACCTTTATATAAATTAAAAGAGCTTGACGAGAAATGTCCCTCGGAAGTGGAGAAGCTTCTGAAGTCCCACACTGGGAGGCAAACCCAGGCAGACCTGCTCTAGAGCCCACACCCTGGGCCCTTCCCTGCACTGCCCCGCAGGAGCCAAGCACGTGTTACCATGGAAACTCGAATGACATCCCCAGTTCCTCTGCCATGGGAGCCATAGATCAAATGCTCTACACCCCTACACAGAGCCCCTCCCCGCCTCCCACTGTCCTCTTTCCCTTAGAGCAGGCACACCATGCCGCCTCACTACAGTCCCTACATCAGCAGCAGGGAGAGCTCAGACCTTCAACAAACCACGCTACAAAGACTGCCGTCCTCAAGGGCGACTTTGTGAGAAGGCTCTCGTGAAAGTCAAGTGTGTGGCACTCAGCCAACTTAGAGGCGAGGAAGGGTAGTTCCTCTCCCTGCAGCCCGACGCCTCTGGCCGAGGGAGGAAACCTGGGGTGCCGGGTGTGTTTAATTAAGCTGCCCGGGCTGGACAAATAAGTCCCTACCTCGTCCCAGTTTGCCAATCACTCACTGTCAGCGAACTGATGCCAACTCAAAGCGACCCAATAGGTGAGGATGGAACAGCTGCCCCTGTGAGTTTCCGACAAGACTGTCACTGTTTAGGGGAGTAGAAAGCCCTTTCTCCTGAGGAGCAGCTGGTGGTTTTAAACCGCCACCTTGCAGTTAGCAAGCAGCCCAGCGCATAACCACCACTCTGCCACCAAGGAATCGATGCCTCGTGGCTACGAACACGGGTCACTTTAGGAGCAAAAACCAAACTCGCTGCCATCCTGTGGATTCTGATTCATGGCGACCCTGTAGGGCAGAGTAGGCCTGCCCCTCAGGGTTTCTCAGGCTTTAACTCTCCACCACAGGTAAGTGCAACTTCTCTGGTTCCCCACCACCACCTACTGGGGCCTTGGAGTTCGCCCAGGAGTTCAGGGCTCCCGTCTCTTTCTCTGCCTCTCTGCTCCCTCCTCCCTCCCAGGCAGCTTGATTCTCTGACTCCCCCCTGGAGTCTGTGAATCCCTCCTGGGAAGCACAGAATAAACTTTCCCTTTTCTTTCTCTCTGACCTGGCCTCGGTTTATCTTTGCAGAGAACTTAATAGGTTCAGACTGCTGAACTTATTCAGTGGATAAACTACTACACCACCAAGCTCAGTGGATAACCTACACCACCAAGTAGTAGGTTCAGTGGATAACCTACTACACCACAAGCT
>NW_022111369.1:8490242-8492305 GCF_000313985.2 Echinops telfairi
ACTCAGAGGAAACCGAGGAGGGAAAAAACAGAATGAGTCTCATGGCTCAAAGGCAAAGAGTTCACACCCCAAAGGGATGCTCGCCTAGGAACACATTTCTCCAACAGTAAGATAGGCTTTGAATGGCAACCACCCTCCTCTAGTGGAGCCCCCTCCCTCCCTACCCCCAGGGCAGAACACGAAAACCTCAGATTGGAGTCAGCACCAGGGCCCACGTGGGAACCAAAGAAAAGGAAGCCCTGCCAATAAGGGTAGGCCTGGCAACAGGGCAGGCCAACTGCAGAAAGGACAGAGGCCAGCAGCAAGGGTGCCCGCCAGCAGAAAGCCTCCGTGACTGCAGGCAGCAGTAACCGGAGTCAGAGTGCCCACCAATCCGGGTCAGCATGTCTCCAAAATGTCAACACTGAGGCTCAGCTAAGCCAGACAACTCCAAACGCCTGACGCAGAGGTGAGCGAGCCCTCAACACACTCAAAGTGAAAAAGCAGGGGCCGACTTAGAAACTGCAGAGCCTAGTAGAACAGGCCCAGGCTATTTCTTAGAAAGGCCAGCTGTCAGAGCTTGGCCCTTGGTTGGAATCTATACATTTAGATTTCGTAAGTGCCGCCAACACTCCCCAATCATAGCGCTGAAAGGGGTTGTGCAAACACCATGCTTTCTGGCAACCACCTTCTGGAGTCTCGGTGTCAATATGAGCAGCATCCAGTAAAAAATGCAGACACTGAGTCCCTAGAAAGGTTTCTCAGCAGACAATGCTCCACATGTGTTGCCACAACTCTTTATGGGGGGAATTAAACGTGCCCTATAGGTTGGCATAGTGGGTTATGAGTTAGGCTACTAAACACAAGGTTAGCAGTTCGAATTCACCAGCCACTCCATAGGAGATGAGGCTTTCTGCCCCAGCCACTATTTACAGCCTCGCAAACTCACAGGGGATATTCAACTCTGTGACGTAGGGTTGCTATGAGTCAATCGACTGAACGGCAACGTTTTTTTGTTGTTTTTTTTAAATAAGGTGGCTTCTGATAACGAGGGCTCAAGTAGAAAGCAAGCGTTTTAAGAACAATGATGGCAACAAATATACAAATGTGCTTGACACAATGGATGTATGTGTGGATTGTGGTAAGAGTTGTATGAGCCCCCAATAAAATGATAAAAACAAAACCCAAAAAAAGGTGGCTAATGAGCCCTGGTCATGCTATCGGTAAGACATGGACTGCTAACCACAAAGTAGATGGTTCAAAACCACTGGCTGCTCTGCAGGAAAGAGATGAGGCTATCTGGTTCCATGCACTGTGCACAGCCTCCGACACCAGGCGGATGGTTCTGTGACTCCACTGGGGACGGCTCCTGAAAGCTTGGGCCAGGCTCCACTAGATTCTGCTCACGTGCTTTTCCTTCCGTGCATTTGGCTCTGTCCACTTTTGCTGTAATAAGTCCTAACCGTGAGTGTGACCGAATGCCGCCTCCAGGGAGTTCTCCTGGCAGTCACCAAACATGCGGAGTAGTCCAAGGATGTCGAGCACAGAAACCAAAATCAACCTCACATCCTGACTGGAGCTGGTGATGAAACCGACTAGCTTTGAGGTGGGCGCCCCGGGAGAGCAACGGCCTCCAAGGCAGTACCCCTTGGAAGGACAGGGTGGTTTTTACTCTGCTCTTTTTCCTCTGGACCTGTATCTTTTTTTTAAATCATTTTATTAGGGGCTCATAAAACTCATCACAATCCACACATACATCCATTGTGTCAAGCACATTTGTATATTTGTTGCCATCATTGTTCTCAAAACGCTTGCTTTCTACTTGAGCCCTGGTTATCAGAAGCCACATTAAAAAAAAAAAAAAAACTTTATTTACTTTTACTTTCCTCTTGTCCCACTATCATGTTCAGCCTTCATTAGGGTTTCAGTAATTCCTCTCAGTTACATTGCCCTTGGTCACGCCCTACCAGGCCTCCTATACCCTCTCCTCACCACCGATTTGGATCACTTGTTCCCTTGTCCCTGGATTTGTGAACACCACTTCCTTTCCCTGCACCTCCCCCTCTCCCATGTCTCCCAGGAAC
>NW_022111369.1:8494030-8506413 GCF_000313985.2 Echinops telfairi
GGGGAAAGAGGAGCTGATACCAATGGCTCAAATAGAAAGTTTATAAAATAATGATGGCGACATATGCACACAAATGCTTGACATAATTGATGTGTGGGTTGTTATAAGAGCTGATCTTTAAAAAATAAAGAAAGAAGTCCACTGGTTCTCTCCCATGCCCAGGAGGAGGCCTCTGGGCCAGCTGTCACCCACTGCCTGCCTTAACCCTGAGACAACACACTGAGGCAGACAGGGGCCAAAACAACTGACAATTAGATTCTCTGGACCACCTTCCAGCCGAACAACGTGCGTGTGCAAAATGACCATGGCAAAGAGGCCAAGTGAGGGGATGTTTATTTTCTCGTTTCAACCAAAAAATACAAAAAGTGCAAGGAAAGGTCAACTTAATTGAGAGTTTTGAAACGCCCATCTTCTTTCCCAGTGTGCCCTGGGGGTTGGGAAGAGCCTGCAGGCACCCTGGCTCAGCTTTTCTCTCTACTTCAGTCAGTCAACCAATAGGAGCAGCTTTGACAACTCTGGACTCTGGGTCAGAAGTCAAGTGCTTGAACTTGCATTTCTCGTCTAATGAGAGGCATGGTATTTTCTAACTGGTTACCTCTGGCGGCTTTCAACTATATATAGGTATGTATGTATAGAGTTTAAAAACACTTCAAGTTCAGATTTTCAGCAGACAAGGAAAGCTTAAGGGAAATGAAAAGCAGTCTTTGGATGTGGATGTTCCACATGCATGCAGACTAAAATAGCAAATGGCCTCCCTGCCCCAACCCAATGTGGATGAAGAAAGCACAGGTGAAGCAGAGGAATGTTAATTCCCCTTAAAACAGTTTTTCCTGGAGCAGCTCAGTGGTGCGGCTCATGGTTTATCACATAGCAATACACACGGTTACTGATCAACATCAACTGGTTTCAAGTTAGAGCAGCAGGGTCACTTTACCCACCTTCAGAGAATAACAACTCAAATTCCTTGTAACCATTTTCTGCAGACAGACTGCAGAGACACACAGACAGGAGCTTTCCACTTAAAAAGGAAAAAAAAAAGAAGGCAGAAGGCAGGTCCTAATTCATCTTGCAAACCTTACTCCCATCCCCAGAGTAGCCATTTAGTACTTCGTGAACAGTTGAATGAATGGATAAACAAAGGAATGAAGCAACACCTGGTAACTATTAGATACTTAGTATAATACCCATAGGATTTCTGTGCAATGTTCATTGATTCTATGCATCCACTCCATAGGGTGGGTACTTTTGTGTCTCAACAGGTCACAGAACCTGAGGAAGCCTCAAGATGCAGGCATCCTGTCCCTTGCCTCATGCAATCCACACCAGACCACAAAGCTACACGATTCTCATGCCAGGCTGGCTTTATAAGAATGGATAGCACTGAGGTGAGTTCAATCAGCACAGCGAGTACAGATGAAATGCGACTTAATACATAATTTACGGATTGAGGCACGGGCACTTGGATGCAGGACAGACCAAACCCAAGGAAGCATACATCATCCCAACATAAAGGGGGTGGGGCACTAATCCACCCATAGGGAGGGTACCGTTTATGTCTCCACAAGAAAGGGAGTGAGAATGCGGACCTCGTCAAGCCTTGAGGGCAACGTTAACACCAGGGAGCAAACCACTAACAGAGAGGACTGAACTATGCTGACCCCCTCCCTACAGAGGACAACACTGAAGCTACAGGCTGGGGAGAGGGGCTGGCCTGTCCTGTCCACATGGGCGCAAACTAGAAGGAAAGAGAGGAAGAGACTAGACCCCATTCTGGCCCACCAAGCCCTGAGTATGACGTTCCTGAATGGAGCGGCTAAGGCACAGAAAGGACTGTAGGGCCAACAACAGCTCAAGACATGATGTCCCCTCACGGAGCACAGCGCTACAGATGGCAATACTGGGGACACGGCATGGGGAGGGAGTCTGGTCTGACACCCACCCCCACTGGGGTGAACCAAGAAGGGAACATAACAGACCGACAATGTCACAAAGCCCCTGAGGAATACTGAAAATAGACTTCAGACTTGGAGGGGCAATACCCAGAGCCCCCGCCAGACTGGTGGGAAGATGGTCATAAAGGTCAGCAAACAGACCTGAAATTATGTACAGGGTTTTTTGTTTTATTTTGTTTATCTTTATAAGACAGACATCATAAGAAGCCAGCCCAAGGAGAAAGCAATGTTGGTCTTGGGCGGGGGGGAGAAGGAAGCGGTGAGCAAATGGTCATGGACAGGGGAACAGCTAGGGATCTAACATCAACAGCAGGGGTTGGGGGTGGGGCTGGGGTTGCAAAGGTAATCTAGCCAAGAGGAATTACTGAGAGGCAAATGAGGAGTGAGTGTGATAGTGGGACAGGAGGAAAGTAAAAGGAAATAGAGGAAAGAACCAGGAAGCAAAATTATTTATAGAGGTATAAACATAAACATATACATGTGTAAATATGTTAATGCATAAAAATAGGGGTATTGGCCTACGTTCATATGTTTATATGGCAATACATTGAGGTAGTGGATGGACTTTGGGCCTCTACTTAAGTATTCTCTCAAGGCAAGAACACTGTTCTAATAATGTGGCACTGGGCAATGCCCACCTCCCCAACATGATCACTGAAGACAAACTAGGTGCATAAGCAAATGTGGTGAGGAAAGCAGGTGGTGCCTGGCTATCAAAAGATGTAGTGTTTGGGAATCATCTTGAAGCCATCTAGCAGGGAATCAACAAAGCTCACAGAGAAGCACACCAGTCTGTGTGGCCATGAGGTATAGACAGGAACAGGCATTAAAAGTTCAAAAATAAACAATCTCATCAAGGTGAAGGAGAGGGTTTGTAAAAGTAGAGACCCAGAGCCCATCCAGGGATAATTGGACATGCCTATACAGAAGGGCTGCACAAAAGAGAAAATACATCCGGGGGGCAGTTTAGCACTGATGAAACAAACAACACTCCTCTAGTTCTTTAATCCTTCCTCCCACAACTATTATGACCTCAGTCCTAGCTCAAAAATCCTGGTAGCAGTGTACAGACGACAGCTTTCGATCTACAGAATTCAGGGTAGACAAACCCCCTTAGAAACAATAATGGGAGAAACAATTCCAGGAGGGTAGGGGAAGGGAAAGGGGAGGAAAGTGGGGAAGGGGTAATGCATAGCAACGACAGCACAATAACACACTTCGAGGGGGACAAACACCAGTATAGTAGGTGAAGGGATAGAATGGGCGGTGTAAAATATATATAATTAATAATAACAATAATTAGCATATAAAGGGTTCTCCAGGGTGGTAGGGGAAGGGAGGGAAGGAATAAAGAGGAGTTGATATCAAAGGGCTCAAGAAGAAAAATGTTTTGAAATTGTTGATGCCGACACTTGTACATGTCTGCTTGATATAATGGATGTATGGATTGTTATCATGTATATAAGAGCGCCCAATAAAATGAGTTATTAAAAAAAAAAAAGGATAGTCACAGGGCACTTAAGAGAAGGGGTAGCTTCTTTCCAAATTATTAAGGAGCTTTTCTTATTTCCCCTGAGAACCCCGAGGGCCAGAGTGCTTTTAAGGAGCAGCCTCTATATTCAAGGAGCTTATATTCCATTCACTTAAAGAGCCTAAGTCTTTAAAAAGAACAAAGCCAAATGGACCAAAAATAAGAGATGCCATATACTGCATACCTACTATGTGCCGGGCACATGCCTTGCACTGAGACAATTTCTGATCAACTCAACGTTCCTCTTGCCAAGTGCTGAGTCATTTTTATATGGTCATTTCAGCTCCTACAGAATGACTGACTGGGGCACAATCATGCAAGGACTTGGCGAATTACTATGCAAATCCTTTGTGAATTACTATACAAAATTACTATGCAAAATACTATGGCGAATTACTATACAGTGCACCTGACCCAAGCCCTGGTATCTTCAATGACCTCATCTCCATGTGAAAGTCAGACAACAAATAAGGAAGACTGGGTGAGAGTTCATGCACTTGAACTACGATACTGGCAAAGAATACTGAAAGTGCCAAGGCCTGCCAGAACAAACATCTGTTTTGAAAACAAGTGAAACCAGAAATACTCCTTGGAAGGGTGAATGCCAAGACTTCATCTCATGTACTTTGGACATGTTATCATGAGACCAATCCCTGAACAAAGATAACTTGCTTGGTAAAATTGAAAGTCAGCAACAAGAAGTTCTTCAACAGGATGGGTTGACACAGAGGCTGCAACAATGGATTCAAACCAAACAATTGTGAAGACAGCGTAAGACTGGGCAGTTTCGTCTGCTGTCCATAGGTAGGGTCCCTATGAGCTGGAATGACCCAACAGCACCTAACTGGCTTGAAAATCCAACCGCCAGGGCTGGCTGACTTACAGTCCACCAAAGCTACAGCTGCTTCATGGTTACGTTGGGGGTGGGGGGGGGAGGCAAGGCCTTGACATCGATAAGGAGTTTGCTTACATTAGGGCCAATCCCACAGAACTTTAAGCAGATTTTACAGCCATCGAGAAATGTGTCCTTTGGACCCAGGATCCCTGCACTAAGACTCCCCTAGGCCCAAAAGAGTTAATAATGAAGGTGGAGAAATAGCAGCAGTAGGCTGGTCGGCCCACAGTAAGTGACAGGCTCTGAACTGGTCAGGCTGCTGCACAGAAGTGGCAGCTGTGGTGGATGCTGCCGTCAGACAGGAAGCTTGTCAACAGAGCTTCCTGCCGCCAACCATTCATTTGCCTGACAAACTACAAGAACTCTAATGCTTGCCTGTGTAGGTCAGAGGCCTGAGGGTGTCCCCTACTGGCATGGAACGCCGCTCCTCGTGCCCACCCCCTCCCCCCAGCAGAGTGGTAGGAATCACCAAGACCCTTGGGCAGTGCAGCGACAGGTGGGTTAGCAGGAGCCAGCGGCAAAGGCCTGGAGAGGGCCAGCAGAAGGGCGAGGCAGGACCTGTGCAGGGAGTTGATCATCAAGGAGACTCTGTGAGGTCCAGAAGGAGAGCAGAAGCTTTGGGAGCCATGCAGGTTCCCAGGAAGCCAGCAATGGAAGCCAGAGGCAGCGATGAAGTGAACACAGCATGTCAGCGGGGCCAGGGCATGCCTGCCCAGCTACCTGGGACATGGATAATAGTTCCCTTTTGAGAATCGGTTGTTTCTGTTTTCCTGTTTTCTGCTTTGCCAACACTGTGTCTCATGTATCCGTCTTGATCAGACATGAACTTTGCGCCCAGGGATGTCCACGCCTCATTCCCGGTAGTGCGGCTGCCTGAAGTTTGAGACGCAGTTTGTCTGCACATGCAAAACAGGCACACAAATTGGCATATACCCCTTCCTGAGGTCATCCTCAAATTTTGCAAAATCATGCCCAATTTGTAAAAGAAACAAGGATAGAGAGGTTGGATCACTTTGCCCAAGATCATTCACAGCTAGTTACACCGTGAAACCAGGCTCCAAAATCCAAACTGTCCACTTTCGAAACCTGTGTTCTTATATCCAGCTAGAAAAGTACTGGAATGCTACCTATGCTGAGACAATCAACTTGCACTCAAGATGCAATAAAAATAAAATAACATTTGCAGCTATTTCCTTTTTTCCTCTTTTTTCATGCTTTACTTCTGTAGCTTGCTTGGATTTGGCGACAATATCAATTTAAAAAATTCATCTAAATATAAACTAAATTTAGTTCTTCCCAAAATTGAAGTCCTACATAATATACCTTTAATTGGAGGAAGGCTTATTCACAATCTGTAATATGCAGGTGATAAAACTTTGCTTGCTCAAAGTGACAAAGGCTTGAAGCATTTGCTGATAAAGATCAAGGATTACAGTCTTCAATATGGATTACAACTCAATGTTAAGAAGACCAAAATCCTCACAACTGGACCAAGATAAAGGGAGAAAAGGCTGGTGTTGTCAAGGATTTTATCTTGCTTGCATCCATAATCAATGTTTATGGAGGCAGCAGTCAAGAGATCAAAAGATGCATTGCATTTGGCAAATCTTCTGCACAAGATCTCTTCTAGGCTACTGAAAAGCAAGGATATTACTTGGAGGGCTAAAGTGGGCCTGACCCAAGCCATAGTATTTTCGATTGCCTCATGTGCATGTGGAAGTTGGACACTGAATACGGAAGACTGACGAAGAATCAATGCATTTGAACTGTGGCACTGGCACAGGATACTGAAAGTGGCATGGACTGCTAAAAAGACAAAACCGTCTGTCTTAGAAATAGGCCAGTGTACTCTTCAGAAGCAAGAAAGGGGAGACTTCACCTTACAAACTTTGGACTCGTCGGCCCTGGAGAAGGACTTGCAGTGCTTGGCAAAGCAGAGGGGCAGTGAAAAAGAGGAAAGCCCTCAACGAACTGAACCAAAACTTTGTTATTCTAGGCCTGTCCATCCAACTGAGGGCAGATGGATGGACACGTGGAAATCTGGCCATCCACATAAATGAACCCAGCACAAAGGGTCATTGTGAAAAAAAAAAGGAAAGAAAGAAATGCGTCAAGCCACCACAGGCGCAAACATTTTGTACTTTGTGCTACTTTATCTCATAATGAAAATAGACCTTTTTTGGGGTCACTATAAAATAGATACAAAGTAAGTGTTAATGACTTGTTATTAAGAGCTTAAATTCTGAGCCCCGACTCTACAAAAGACTTCATGCAGACCTGAGTGCAGGTTAAAACCCACATCGTGGGTGCCCTTTTGGGTGAAGCCTCCACTGATTCCATCTGACCAGTAGCCAGCGATGTGGACAGTCTGTCCTTAATGCAGAGTTCACTCGAAAGGAGATTACAACCTTTCTTCTAGCCAGGGATCGCAAACTTTGAAGACGAAAGAGCCATCCCATGCCTCACAACAATTTAAATTATTCTCTAAGTACATTCTCACAAACAAATGAAAACACCAGTATCTGAGTACTGGCACTTTAAATTTTTTAAATGAAACTATGAGTTTTATTTTAGTTTTCAGTTTTGCATCAGAACTATACATACATACCGAAAGAGGAGCATATGTCGCACACAAGCCTCAGTTTATGGACCCCAGTCCTCGCCACAGTCCAGAGATGGGTAGCCTGGGTGTGTCCTTGGAACTTTGGGGTACTGGCATGACAGTCCTATCACACCTGTGTACCTTGGTCAGAGGGTCCTGAGCCAGTCTTGTCCGCTCATCTGTCTAGCATAATGTACGGTCCCACTCTCGATTCTGTGGTCTCACCTGCAACTGTGATGCAGTTCTCTGCTGCTGGTTTTGCTTTTGTGAGTCTTTCCTTGCCCTTCCATGGCCTACTTACGCTGCTGGGTCTCTGTAAACCCTGGGAGGCCTTATGACCTTGTGCAGTTTCCCTCATCTACACTGATCAGACCTCTTCTCCTTCCGGACAGCAATCACATCGCCCCTTTTCCAGACCCCAACACTCGGCACTCGTGGGACATCTGTTGCATGCAGCCGAGTCAATTCCAACAGACAGAGGAGGGCTCCCCCTGGGGTTTTCTCGGCGGTTTCTCCTGCGAGCCCCTGGTGGGGCCCAGGCCGCAGCCTGTCCGTTTAGAGTCAAGCACTGCACCACTGCACCACCGGGGCTCCTGTCGGAGGGCATGTAGTCTTCATGTCAGCAACATGCGAATGACAGCTACATGACAGACTGAAGTATGCCCGCCAAACATGTTTTACAGATACTAACCCTAAGCCTGACATCATGCTTGGTAAAGCGGAGGGGCAGAGGAAAGAGAGGGGAAGACCCACAACGAGATGGCCACAGTGGCGACAACGACCCACGCACAGGGACAATAGTGAGCATGGCGCAGCGTTTCGTTCTGTTGTGCACAGGGTTGCTATGGGTCAGACCCGGCTCGATGCACCCAACCACCACATGCCTGTGTTATAATCCTACTGGGGAACGTCCTCACTACATGACTGAGGCAGAAGTGGTGTCTAGTGTGAGGAAATGTCTTTAGAGACGGAAAGATTAAACAAGCAAACAGAGGAAAGATGGGGTACGACAGATGCCAAGAGATGTGGGGATCTCCAGGGAAGGAGGAAGCAGAAACGGAAGAGATGAGGACTTTCTCCCAGAGCTGACAGAGAGAGAAAGCCTCTCTCCAGACCTGGCACCTTAAATGTCTACTTCTAGTCCCTATCCGGGTCACTTACAATGGGGGAACTGGAGAGTGACCACTACAAGCTGCCGACAGAGAAGATCTAGGCAGGACCGTGCTCTTCACAGGGCATGGCCTCCTGTGATTTCAGAAATGGATTTGTGTTTCATTTACTTCAGCCTGTGAATGTGTTCATACCTTTTACCAGAGGGCTGAGGACAGAGCCAGAGGCAGGTGGACCCAGTCTCTGCACCTCTCAGTGGAAACAGATTGTCAGCCAGGGGAGAGGAGGCTGCACATCCACCTCATACCTGATGATGTAGCTTCCTTCATCACATTGGGCAGACGAATAGCTTATCTTGTCAGCAACCGCAAGCTCAAAGATAAGCAAAAGCATGGACTGTTTGGGATTATTAGCTACTGGTAATAAAGCTCATCAATTTTTATAGTAGGAAATTATCTACAGATCATCTGGTGCATTGGTTTTCAAACTTTTTAACCATGAAATCCTTCCTCATAGGACCATACACAGAAGATGAATATATAAAACTTAGACTTAAGAAGGTGGGATTTGGGAACCACAGAGAAGATTCATGGAACCTCTAAAGCCCATCAGAAGCCAGTGTAAACACCTCTGATCTAACCAACACCTTCACGTACTTGAGAAACGAAACAGGAATGAAAGCAGGTTTCACTCAAGAGCACATCAGTTCACAAGCAGTTCTCAACCTGTGGGTCGCAACCCCTTTGGGGGTTGAACGACCCTTTCACAGGGGTCACCCAATTCATAACAGTAACAAAATTAAAGTGATGAAGTAGCAACAAAAATAATTTTATGGTTGGGGGGGTCACTACAACATGAGGAACTGTATTAAGGGTCACGACATCAGGAAAGTTGAGAACCACTGCTCTACATAAAACCTGCCTAACTAAGTTACTTGGTACAGTCCAACAGTTTTACCTGTAGCCACAGACTAACACCCAGGCTCCTGCCTAGGGCACAGGGAAGGCCCTCCTTCTCTCCGGGCCCACCTCTCACGGTGGCCTGATGCATGGAGCTCCACCACCACTCTGAGGCCTGCAGGTCCCAGTCTTTCTGCTGCCTCGCCCTTCCAGCCTTTACTTGATTCTCCATCTTCACCGCATTTACCGAGCCCGGGTGTCACTTCTAGGAGGCGTCCCGAAGATCCCTCAGTCCAACTTAGGTAACCCCCACTCTGCTGCTCCAATACGCATGTGTACCCGGGACCACTGAACTTATCACAGTGTTATGATCATCTCTTTATGCTTACGAAACATTTATATGATTAAGACCTCTGGTTCAGAAAACAATTCCCTATGTCTAAAATGCAAGGCAACGAAACACGCTCGTTTTTGTCAATTCTGCAGTACTACTACCCGACTCGCTCTCGCCTCTCTGGAAAAGAAGACGGTAGTGAAAGGTTCCGGAGCACAGGACACACAAAAAGGCCTTGATTTCTGCCTCCCAGACAAACATCTGGTAATTTCACAGTAAATAAGGAGGACTCTTCCTGGTACGCAGCCTGAGTGGGCAGGCATAATTTAAAACCGCTTCTCCAAATGCTCTGCCGCGGAGTTGATCCAGCTCGTAGGGATCCTGCAGGACAGGAGAACTGCCCGTGGTGTCTGAGGCTGACTCTGTAAGAAAGGAGAAAGCCTCATCTTCCCCCTAAGGAGCAGCTGGTGGTTGCAAGCTGCTGACCTTGCAGGTAATAGCTCAACGGGTAATCACTCTGCTACCAGGCCTCCTGGCTGCTCATCATTTCAGTCAACCAATTAAGAAACGCTCGTTTCACATTAAAGTGACCTGCATGCCCTGTGAGACTCTGAGGACAAGAACTGCAATGGAAGCTATTTTACTGATGGCTATGACTCCTCAGCCCCACGACTTCTCTAGGCTTAGTGGAAGGCAGCTTGCGCCAGAGTTGAAATATTTTTAGACCAGGGTGCTTCGGAGCTACAAAAATAGACCGTGTGAACAGCATACTTGTCAAAGGCGGTGAGTACACTGGACCTCCCAGTAAACACGCCAAGCTGATGCAAGTAGGGTTTATATGTTTCTGCGAATGTAGGAACTGATTAGATGCAGCTTCTGACGCGTACGTGAGCAGCACAGAAGCGGTGTGAGAATTATACGAGCTGCTCCAGAACTGATCACCCCCCTCCTCTTCTCGACACAGCTCCAAAGGGGCAAGAACGGGCCTCCTGTTTGCATCTACACATTTCAAGAAAAAACCGTCTGTCAAAGTCCCATGTTAGGCGAACCACCTACTACTGTACTTGAATTTGGTCTTCCTCTAAATCCCCAGGGCAAGTACCCTGAGTCAGGACTCCCCCCAGAGGCTCCAGTGCCACTGCATCAAGGGCGCGCATGGTAGCTTCCCAAAGGGAGAGCCACAAAAAAGAGTCCTAAATTTTATCAGGGTTCACGGCTCTCTGCTCGTGCAGTATTTTGAATTCTGCCGTCACATCAGTGAAGCTGCATTCACTAACTGAACCCAGCTAAAAGGGCAGCTGTTACACCACTAAGACCAGCTGGTTTGTTCTTGAAACAGGGACATTTGGTGGCTGGCCTCTGATTTGATTACTTTGCCAAGCACATCTAAACAGCAAAGAACAGGTGCCTCCACTGTAAAGATGAAAAGTCTTTCCAGAACGTGACTGAAAGTCAAGAAGCATCTGGGGTAGGTAATGCAGTGAAGGACTTTAGTCCTCTCCCGGGGTTAGCTGCCCAGGCGTCCTCCGTTCCTTAAGAATTCTCGAAGGGTGGGTCATGGGGGACACCTTCTGGATAGACACAAACCCAAACTGCAGCTGAAATGGATTTTAATTAAAAAAAATTTTTTGAAAGTGGATCTTGCTTAATTTATTTAAATCATTTTTTGGGAGCTCTTACAGATATCATAACATTCCATAGTTCAATCACATCAAGCAGTATTGTACAATTGCTACCACAGTCAGTTTCAAAACATTCTTGACCTGCTTGATAACAGCTGTATCCCTCCCTCCCCCACCATACCCCTCCAGGAACCCGTATTTATTATATTATATTTTATATTATATATATTTGGCCATATCTTACATTTTTGATAAAGACACCAATTACTAGGCTTTTACATTTCAGGTAGTAGTCCCTTGTCCAGGAAAGACAAAGCAGGGAGAAGAGCCGTCTCAGAGAGGAAAGCTACAAAGCCCTTCCCAGGATGGAAGTGCCATTGACCAGGACACATCTCCCAAGTGATGCAAGAGTTACAATGTACTGGGGGGGGGGCGGTGTTTAACACCCACCCAACAGGACATAATGAATTAAAGCTTAGCAGGTGAGTGTGGGTCTTGGCAGCAGAGCATCATGATAGAGATGACCGGCAAAAGAGGAGCCGTACTGATGTCTAAACATTTCCCAAACCCACATATCATTTTGCTCACAAGCACATGTCGCCCCACACAAGACCCATGGCCAGCAGTACAGGCACAACTATGATGATCTCAGCCTCTGGGACCTCCAGTTAGCAGACCAGAACTGAGAGATCCGAGTTCCAGACCAGCTCCACCCCTGGCACTAAGTATCATAGCAGCAGGGAAGAGTTAATGGTCATGTGAGATGGCAAATGTCAAAGTGCCTTGAACAGAATAAAGTACATTTGTTTGGAGTGTTTTTGAAAAGCCGGGCTCTGTTCTAACTCACCGATGAGTATGCTTGGAACACCCCAAAGCAAGCGAGTGGAGCTCTAAGATTATGAATCCAAATCACCCATGTAATTAGTATTAAAATCTTTAGAAATGTTTGAGCTCTTCCTGTAGTCCCAATCAAATAGTAAAACCCAAAAAATCAGCTGGGTAAATCTACAGTAAGAGAAACCATCTCGATCGGATGGACCTATATAGAAGCAGCAAACATTTATTGAAGACTGACTGCTTAACAGCAACTACTTTACACACATTAGCTTGTTTATACCTCAACACATTGACACCAATACCCACATGCAGGGAAGAGGCAGCTCATACCGCTAGAAGGGCCAGGCCTCAAAATCAGGCCAAGGGGCTCCAGAGCCATCTCCTTCTGCTTCTCTGTACTGGAAGGTCGCTCACTAAGAACAACTACATCTAGCACAGCGAGGTGGCAACACAAAGAGGAAGCAGACTGTGTTTCCTGTGGTCCCAGTAGAGATAGGCAATGGAGTGCCTACCTAAGGCAGAGATGCTGGGAGATGGATGAGAGGGGAAAAGGTAAAGCTGGATCAAGAGCATAGCAGAGAGAAATCAAAAGCTGACAGGC
>NW_022111369.1:8506684-8516057 GCF_000313985.2 Echinops telfairi
ACTCTTGAGTGGGAATACCTAGAAATAAAAACGCCACGCCCCACCCCACTGGCATCGAGTAGATTCTGACAACATTGTGACCCTTTGTGGAAAGAGCAGAGCTAGCCCAGACACTGGAAATCTTGATGGGTGCAGGCAGCCTCCTTTTTCTACCAAGGGGCCACTGGTGGGCTTGAATGGTATATTCACAGGAAGGTGACTGAGCCTATCTCCTGTGATCCTGAAACTTCTTCCAGGCCACCGTACTGTTTGTCAGGCAAACACAAATCATCAACTCATGGTGGTGGTGCCGTTAGGTGCCGTGAGTTGGTTCTAAGTCATAACAACCCTACGTACAAAAGAACAAACACGGCACAGTCCTGTCAGCTTCACAGTTGTTATGTTTGAGGCTACTGTTGAAGACACTGTGTTAATCCATTTCGTTGAGGGTCTTTCTCTTTTCTTGCAGCCCCTCCACTTTATCAAAGAAGATATTCTTCTTCAGAGACTGGGCTCTCCTAACAACATATACAAAATACAAGTGGAAGTCTCACCATCCTGGCTTCTAAGGAACACTATGGCCAGACTTCTTCCAAGACTTGTTTGTCCTTTTAGCAGTCCATGGGATACTTGAAGAACACTTTCAATATTCTACTCCGGCATAATTCAAATGCATCAATTCTTCTATCGTCTTCCTTATTCAATGACCAACTTTCACATCCTTGTGAGGAAACGGAAAACACCTTAGCTTGGGTCAGGGGCACCTTAGTCCTCACAGTAACATCCTTGCTTTTCACTACTTTATAAAGAGGTCGTGTGAAGCAGATTTACACGATGTAACTCTTCTTCTGATCTCCTGCCTGCTGCCTCCAGGAGCACTGACTGTAAACCCAAGCCAGATAAAATCCTTGACAACTGCACTTTTTCCTCCATTTATCTTGGTGTTACCCAACGGTCCAGTTGTGAGGGTTTTAATCTGGTTTACAGAGTTGTAATGCCGACTGCAAGCAGTATGTACTTCCAGTCCTCCCCTCTTTCAGCAGGCAAGGCTGTGTCACATGCAGATTGCAGGTTGTTAGTAAGTCTTCCTCCAATCCTGACACTGCATTCTTCACGTAATCCAACTTCTCAGATTTTCTGCTCACAACTCACGAAGCACATGGCAAAGAAGAGAGCCAAAACCAAAACAATGAAAAGCAACTCTGCTCAGAGTGTTCCATTCAGCATCAGAAAACATGGAACGGAGGGCAGGGGAAGGTAGAGGGGCACAAAGTCGGCGGCCACAGAGAGAGAAGCAGGCCCTCAGTGCACTGACCACTGCGGAGGAGCACGTCTCAGCCGACAGTACAGGAACAGTGGAGGATGCCCCCCCCCCTTTGTTTCCACAGCCTAAGCTGCTCTCCCCAGAAGAAATCCACCTTTTGCTTTTTAAGAGGGACACACACAAAAATAGTTTTCGGAGGGAAAAACTCAAGTACACCCCCCTACAAGACACAGACTTCCTTATTTCCTCACAAAGGTGTAGTGCACTAAATTTACCAGAGATCTCCGAGAACTCACGGCTCGGGAATACCCCTCCCAGGGAGCGCACACCCTGCTCACCAGTGACTTGAGGAGTATTCTCTGGGATCTCCATAGGGGAAAAAAGGAGACGAGGCAATGTTTATCAAGCATTCATTCTGAAGACCAGGGAGAAAGAACAGTCCTTCCTTCTTTCTCCTTTATACGACAAAAAGCTTTCCCCGTGGTTAAGAGCTCTAAGCTTCGGTGCCAGCCTACACATCTATCCGGCCTAGGATAAAGTGGCCATCAGAACCAACTCAGACGTGTGTAACAGGCAAGCACACATACAAACAAGTCAACCTGACTTAAACATTAACCTGCAGCCTCAGAGGTTTTTATTTATTTAAAACAAATAAGAAATGACAGGCAAAGTAGATCCACTTGGGTAATACAAACATACAAATGACCTATGCTCAACCGTAATAAAGCAGGACTGCGCTGGTCTAAGACAATGGAATTCCTTGATAAATGAATAATCATATAAATGCACAAATGGCCTCAAACCAAACTCACTGCCATCACGTCGATACGAATTCAGAGTGACCCTGACCCCATTTGCTTAAATTTTTACCTCCACCCTGGCTCAGCATGACCAAAGCAGTTTTAAAAATTAAAATTGTGTCCAGAACTGCAACTCACTTAAATTAAAACTACTTTAGAAAGTGTTTGAGGGAGTGAAGCTAAATGTGAATTAGCAGCATGAACTGCAGTTGTATTTTTAAGGCCTTACTGTGCCTTAAAATGTGCCTGCTCTTTTTGGAGGTCCCTGGACCAAATGCATCATCTATTCCAAATTAAACAAGATGGAACAAAAAAGCAAGTCAAATATTCTCCACCTAAACAAGATGGGCAGCCCTGCTGGCGTAGTGGTTACAAATTGGGCTGCTATCCACCAGCCACTCTGTGGGAGAAAGACGGGGCTTTCCACTCCTAGAGAGAGTTACAGTCTCGAAACTCACAGGGGCAGTTCCCCTGTCCTATGTGGTTGCTCTGAGTCGGTAATGACTGGATGGCAGTGAGTGTGGTTTTTTTCTATTTTCAACAACATGAGGGGCACAGCAGTCAGGAATGGGAGTGGATGGGATAGAAGGGCAAGGGAAGAGAAGATAACAACAAAAAAAAGCAATGATCAGCAAGGCAACCAGCTCATGTGGTCTGACCATGGCCCTGCTTTACCTGCCTTAATTTAGTGAATCCCTCGGCATCCCTACAAATACTAGTATCACTCCTACTTTAGAGATGAGCAAACTGAGGCACCTCGCCCAGGTTAACATACTCAGCATTTGGGCCACGTCCAGCTCTGGCCCAAACTCACAACCATTACCCTGAGTTGGAGCAATCTGCATTCTAAACACAACTAACTGGTCAGTGGCATTCGATCAGCAAAGTGGCCATGTTTACTCAATGCCATGGAGGAGACACTAAGGCACAGCGACCCTATAGAGCAGTGGTTCTCAGCCTTCCTCATGCTGCCACCTTTTCATACAGTTCCTCGTGTGGTGGTGACCCCCAACTATAACATTATTTTCGTTGCTAATTCATAACTGTCATTTTGCTACTGTTATGAATCGGGCGACCCCTGCAAACGGGTTGATTGGCCCTCAAAGGGGTCGCGACCCACAGGTTGAGAACCACTGCTCTGATGGGCTCTGCCAAGAGTTCTCAGTAGAGGAGCATAAAGAATCAAAACTGCCAAGTCCAACCCTCAAGCGGAGGGAGATACACAGAGATGCTTTGCAGGAAAGTGTGGCTCCTCTACACACGATGATGGCTGTCGGCTGAAGTGGCCGTTATTGTTGCAGTTGGGGTATAACGCCTCTCAGCGAGCCTGTGTGGAACAGAACGAAGCCCTGGCCATTCTCCCAACCGTTGCTAGGCTGCAGCCACTGTGTCAATTCACCTTTTTCCTGATCCTGTACCTCCCCTGCTTGATGCCCATCTTAAACCCTGCCATGTAAGGATAGACGGCTGCTCCTGTTGACATCCATGCCAAGCGTTTCTCCTCACTGTCTTCTCATTCCAATACCACACCTACACAGGTGTGGAGACATTGGAGACACTGTAGGTTCACTTCCAACCACGGCTTTAAAGTGACTATTGCCTATTTGGTTTCCTGGTTGAGATGCAGACAAGTATTATGGCCCTTCTAGCCATAATCTCAATGTAATTACAACTCAACGTAAGGAAGACCCAAATCCTCACAACGGACTAAGAAGTAACCTCATGAGGAGAAAGTAATCTCGTAAATTGGGAAAGAGTTGAAGTTGTCAAGGGTTTGTCTTACTTTGGTCCACATTCAGTGATCGTGGAAGCAGCAGTCAAAAGATCAAAAGACATATTATAGGAAGTAAATCGGCTGCACAAACCTCTTTAGAGCCTTGAAGAGCAAGGCTGTTACTTTGAGAACTAAGGTGCACCTGACCCAAACCACGGTAGTCTCCATTGCATCACATGCATATAAATGTTGGGCAGTGAATAAGGAAGATTGTAGAAGAATAGATGCATTTGGATTGTGAGACAGAAGAATTTTCAAAGTACCATGGACTGCTAAAAGGACAAACGGACCTGTATCAGAGAAACTAAGGCCAGAGTACTGCTCCTTAGCAGCAAGACTTCGTCTTGCATACTTTGGACATACTGTCAGGAGAGACCAGTCCATGGAGAAGGGCGTCATGTTTGGTAAAGTGGAGGGACAGTGAAAAAGTGGGAGACCTTCGATGAGATGGATGGACACAGTGGCTGCATCAATGCGCTCAGGCTTAGGACCAATTGTGAAGATGGCGCAGAACCAACGCAGTGTTGCATTCTGTTGTTCACAGGGTCGCTATGGGTCAAAACCGATTAGATGGCACCTAACAACAACAAGAATTTAAATCGTTACTGGTCTCAGCCTCATCTTTCACCCTCGGGGTTGCTGGTGGTTTTGAACTGCCAACTGTGGCCCAAAATCAAACCAACAATGCCACCAGAACTCCTGTTAGTACATGAACGGTGTTAAACTCAGCATAATCCCTTTTGTGATGCTCTATAAATTCTAGCTCTATGCCTGTGATTTTAATACCATGTTAGAGGGCATTCTTGGCTATGCTAATGAGCAGGATTAAATCTCCACTTTGGTAGAGGGTGACTTAAGTTATCACTCTTAGTTTTAAGAGTAGTATGGTTCTTCGGAAAGACACAAACCACACCTCCATCACAGCCATTCCTCTGTGTATTAGAGCCATCTCAGATACACAAAAAACTGCCAGGACCATCAGAAGAGTCGCTAGTGGACCACGTTTGCTACTGGAGCACGTTTGAGATCTGTCTGATGTGAACCAGAGCACCAGAGGCTGTGGCATGGAGACCATGAGACCAAGCCGAGGCACAGCACCAAGACTATCAGCCTGTAAGCAGAGCGGAGAGGCTGAGGCCTGGAAAGACTTGGCTGCTCACTGAGAAGTGCTGCTCTGGACCAATGACTGTCACCTTACTGCTTCCTGATCCCGACATGTGGTAACCTGTGTACTCTCCTAATAAACCCTTGTAATTGTATTGTCGATGGCTTCCGAGTAGCCATTGTTATGAATTTTCAAACCCAGCATACAAATTGAGTGCCATGGGAGGAATGGTTGGTGTCCTAATAGAAAACGGAGCATGACGGGTGGAGGCATGTCTGACCTCTGCTTAGTGGCAATCGGGTAACCAGAGGAGGTCCAATATGGGTGCCCTCTGCACTGTTTTATGTACACTGCATATGAAAGTTATGTTTACACTACACTGTAAGTCTACACTATACTGTAAGTCTACCAAGTATATGCTATCGTTATGAAAATTTTGAAATAGTCTAAGAAACAGCAAAATGTGGCAGATACACAAAGTGACCACGTGATGTTAAAAGATGAGCTGGTACAGCTGCTTGAAACAGGTTTGCCAGACACTTTCAATTGGTAAAACATCCATACACACACACACACACACAAAACTCAAACTGTCTACAAATCACAATACAGCCAAGTGCAATAAAATGAAGTGTGTGCCTACAATTCCAAAAGCAACCTCTGTGCCTTTTCATGCAATGTAACCCCTTTTTTTTCAAGGTCCATAATGAATGCAGTACTACACCAGTCTTGAGGTAATGCTTTCTACTCAGTTTCTAATCTTCTCCCACTGACGTCTTCAAGCACACCATCCACGCTATCATCTGGACCCATAGCCTTTATTGTCAGTGCAAGCTTAGGCTCTGATCCTTTGTTACTGAGAGACTGTGTGTTGTTACTGTTGCTGTTGTTAGATGCCTGGAGGTGAGTGAACCCATGAGACGGGAGTAGAATTCCCCTTGAGGGCTTTCCCAGGCTGTAATCTTCATGGGAGCAGACCACAGGGCCTTTCCCCCATGGAGCCCCGGGTGAGAGTTCCTTTAATGATTGCACCATCAAGCCTCCTCAGATGCTGTGTGTTTCTAAACAGACATTTCATTCCTGCCCACAAGTTTGACCCACACAGTGTTGGGAGATTTTGGTGAAATAGAGGGATAAAAGTGCTCTCAAGCTAAACTTTCTCTCGAGCATAATGTCCGCAGTTTGTACGTGAACGCGGCTTCTTTCTCCACCTTATGTATAGCATACATAATGGTGATCAATTCTGACTCATCGGGGCCCTTAGGGAAGGAGAGAAGCACCTGGTGGGTTTCTGAGAGCGTAACTCTAGAGAGGAGTAAAGAGCCTCTTCTTTCTGGCGCCGGTGGTTTAAACTGCTGACCTTGTCCTCTCCCCGACCAGGGCTCCTTCTTTACTGCACTGAAGTAAGGCCAAACAAGAACTACGTGCACCTGGTTCTGACTTATCTACAAATTTGACCTAAAGGCATAGTTAAGAACAGATTTTATTCATAACCTAGGTGTTGCCTGTAATAGTAAAAGAAAAGTTTTACATATTTAAAAGGTAAAAGGTGAATCCACTGAGATAGGTTCAATCAACACAGTGAGATCAGGAGAAAAAACTATTTAATATATAATTTACAGACTGAGGGAGAGGCACAGCGGGCAGACCAAGCCCAATAATGCAATACAGCACACCAACATAAATAAGGGGAAAAGGGGGGGGCACACAAAAAAAGTGAGGGAAATAAGTGGAGAGCAAATGTTTTGAGGATGAGGGCAATGAATGCAAATATGCTTTACACAATTGAGGTATGTATGGATTGTGATAAGAGTTGTATGAGCCTCCAATAAAATGATTAAAAAATAAATTAAATTAAGTTTAAAAAAAGTGAGGGAAAGACAAAAGCATTGTGGGTAACAAGCACTTATCCACCGGGGAGGGTCCTGTTTATGTCTCACAGAAAAGGGAGAGAGGCCTGAGGGCACCATACCGGCATGAAGCAGTGGACTAACGGAGAAGTCTGCAGGGCCGGGCCCTAGCCCAGCTATGTCAACCCCCTGGCCCAGGGAGACAGCACTGAAGATACAGTCTGGGGAGTGTGGCAGGTCCGCCCAGACCACAGGAGAGAGGGGGGAGAGATAAGCCACCTGACCAAGCTTCGAGGATGACATTCCCACTCTGAGCAGCCAATGCATAGAAAGGACCATAGAGTCAGCCTCACAAGACACAACGTCCCCTTACTGTGACCCACAGTGCTACCAGGGACAGCACCTGACACTGAGTGCTGTCCCTGGGAATTGTGCCCAGTCTGAACCCCCAACCCCCACCACACCACACACCAGAGCTTTAACACAAAGGGAGTGCAACAGAATAGCAAGGGGCACAAAGCAACAAAGTCCTCAAGGAATTCTGGAAATAGACTTTGAACTTGGGGTGGGGGGGCAGGGCTTGGCACTTCATCAGAGCCAATCGGAAAACATCCATAAGGGTCAGCAGACTTGGAACTATTCGTTGGGTATTGTTGTGTTTTCCTGCCTATCTATATAAGATAGGCAGGATAAACAATCCCAGGAGAAAACAATGGGAGTAGTGATACCAGAAGCATAGGGGGAAGATGGAGAGAGGAGGGGAGGATGGGAGAAAGGGGGGATGGATTGCAATCAAAACATAACCACACACACACACCCCCTCCAGGGGGACAAACAACAGAAACCCTGGGGGAAGGGAGACACAGTAGTCAGTGTAAGGCATGCAAATAATGATAACTTATCAAGGTGTCATGAAGGTGGGGGTGGGGAGGGAGGGAAAAAAGCGGAGCTGATACCACGCACTCAATAGAAAGTATCTAGAAAATAATAATGGCAACATATGTACAAATATGCTTGATACAATTGATGTATGGATTGTTATAAGAGCCCCCAATAAAATGATCTTTAAATTAAAAAAAGAAGGCCCAAAGCAAACAACCATTTTGATGTAAATGAAGAGGGTCGAAATAGAGACCCAAAGCCCAAAACAATTGGACATCCCCTCACAGAAGGGTCACAAGAAAAGGACAAGCCAGGCAGGGTGCAGTATAGCACCAATGAAACACACAACACTCCTCTAGTTCTTTAATGCCCACCCCCAACTATCATGACCCCTGTTCTACCTTACAAATCGGGTTAGACTGGAGCATGTACACTGCTACAGATAAAGCTCTTGACATACAGAATCCAGGACAGATAAACCCCTCAGGACTAATATTGAGTAGCGATACCATGAGGACAGGGGGAAGGTAGGGGGAGAAAGGGGAAACTGATGGTAATGATCGACATATAACCCCCACTCCCCACTCCCCACCCCTGCAGGGTATGAAAAACAGAAACATGCGTTAAAAAACAGAAACAGCGGAGGATGGTGTAAAATATGAAAATAATTTATACATTATCAAAAACTAACAAGGGAGGGAGAAGGGGCAAAAAGGAGCTGATACCAAGGGCTTATGTAGAAAGGAAATGATGATGGCAGCATATGTACACAAGTGCTTGATACGATTGATGCATGGATTAATGTAAGAGCCCCCAATAAAATTAGGTATTATTTTTTAAAAAAAGAAGCATAAAAGTGAGCCCTTGGTTGGAAACAGATACTGAAAAATTAAACTCACATGACTAAGAGGGCAGAATTTAAGGGCTCTCCCTCAAGAAAACTTAGTAAAGCAACCCTTTGTCTAGCAACTAAGTTGCTAAGGAGTTGAAATGCTTCGAATATAATCAGCCCAGTTAAAATCTTGATTCTGGGGTGGTGCATCTTCAGAAATAAACGAAATGCAAGTTTTACAGTATCCCAGTCACCAACTACACAACAGACTTCACTGAAGCGCAGCCGGCCTGGAACAGGGGTCACAATTCTGGAAATGAGAAAGTCCCTCTGCCGCCTATCTCCCTCCTACTCTCGGCAGCACCAAACCTGGCCCAGTTCTTGGCAGACGGTACCAGGTCAAAGGTCAAACTTGCCCCCAGCCGCTGCAGCTGCAATAGGAGGAGGGACATAAGAAAGGGAGGAGATTAAGTGACGACCACAGACGACCAAGGCGGAGGTTAATCAGCAAAGACGTGGACGCTCGGGAAAGACAAACGGCCCGGCCAAAGTCTTCAGGCAGTTTTTAAAAACTAGTGTATAAAGGTTGGAACGCAGGCATTCTGGATTGATTGCTGGAAGAAAATTCCGGTTTGAACCAGGCAACACGCCGCGAGGGCGCGTGGAACGTTAGCTTCTCTCTGCAGAAAGAGAGCTAGTGACGCAACGGTTAAAGCGCCCTTAAGTGCGGTGGCTGCTAACTTAGGGGGGAGCAAGCCTGCTCCCATAAGAGATTGCTGCCTCGGAAACCCTAAGGGGGACGGTCTAGCCGGTCCTGTCAGGATCGCTATGGGAAGCAACAGGTTGGGTTGGAGGGGGGCGGGGTGCTGTCTGCAAGGCCTGGTCGC
>NW_022111369.1:8517630-8520101 GCF_000313985.2 Echinops telfairi
TAAGAATTGTACAAACCCCCGATAAAATGATTACCAAAAAACCCCCAGCAAATTCACTGCCATCGAGTCGTGCTCACTCCTGAATACATCATTGCTTTTGGCTGCTGTGAGATTGGGATCCAAAATGTGCATTGTGTGGTTCCTGCTAGTGGGTGTTGGTTGTTGCTGCTAAGAAGGAAGGGAACTTTGCCTGCTCACGGCTCCAATGAAAAGGTCTGGCCAAGGGAAAGAGGAGATGACCGTGAACACCCCCACCCCCCACCCCGTTAGAGCTAGATGTGTGAGACCGGCGTGGTGTCCAGGTAGACGGAGGATGACCAGAGAATAGGGAGTGTCCCCTGACGCTAGAGGATAACGCTTTTCTGACTACTGAAAGGCTTTCAAACAACTAGGCCGGGGGTGGGCAAACTTTTGAGATGGAAGAGCCAATCCTGCCCACCACAACAATTTAGCAATCATTTGAGCGCCATAAATATATTTTTACAAACAGATGAAATCACCATTATCCTTTAAATTTTTTTCGATTTTACTCAGAGCTACACATCAGTTTGGAAAAAGCCACAAATGGCTTCCCTGCCGCTGTTTCCCAACCCCTAAACTAGGCCAATCTGCAGTAAAGTGAATATATCTTTTTTAAAACACTTTTACTATCCACATGTCAGACAGTTCAATAATTCAGTCATAGCAAGAAGACTTGTATAATTATCACCACATTTTTCTAGAACATTTTCTTCCTTGTACTCATTGTTATTCATGTAATTTTTTTTTCTAATTGTGGCAAATATATACACAACAAAACATTTTCCAATTCCACAACTTCTACATGTATAAGTCAATGCTATTGATTAGACTCTTCATGTTGTAGAACTTCCACCACCATGAACATAAGCTCGATGCCCTGTAAGCAACAACTCTTTCTCCTTTACCCTTGGTAACCTTTGGTCAAGTTTGATACCTTTTTTCTTTTTCTTTTTTTTAAGTCGTTTTCTTGATAGGGTATTCACATCTCATATACTTCCATATCAATCACTTTTTAAATGAGCTGTAGATACATCCGCACAATCAGTTCCAGTGCTGTCCTCCCCCTCCTGGTATTCATTGTTTGCTCCTCAAATCCCCTCACCTTCTTCACCCACCACCCCGACTCCACATCCCTGATAAACCACTGCATCAGTTAGTGTCTCTGTGCATCCACTCCTTCTGTGCTTCACAAACCAGGAAACCCAACAGAAACAATTAAAAATTAAATAAACAAAAAATAAAACGGCAAGAAGAAAACAATTATATAAAGCCAAAAATACAAATAAAGAGTAAGAAAGAAATGACCACCAACAATATTTAAATGGCCAGAGAAGAAATTTCTGTCATGGAACAAGTGAGAAATCCTTGAGTGAGGGCAAATTCAGGTTGGGTCAAGAGAGAGGTCATGTTATCAAGTATCATATTCTACTATGGGTGGTAGGAAAGCTATTCGAGACCCTTGCCGATGGCTTAGAGGGGCTCTGCCAGAGGCTTCATCTGGCTACATCTCCGCACATGGACTTTAGGCTCCCCCCGTCCTCCATAGCCTTCAACAAATTGGGTGTTCACCGTTTAAGCTCTGATACTTTTCCCTCCGTCACATTTGGATTTTGTTGTCATCTTTGGATCACACCGACTGGGTTGCTTCTTAGTGTGCACTTAGTTGATGCCTGGCTTAGATGGCTGCTTGTCTGATGCCTTTAAGACCCGCAGGCACTATTCCAATGGATAGTCAGGCACAAGCTGCTTTCTTCTAGTTACTGTATCTTAAGACACTTTGGTGGTGAAGTGGTTACAGGTTGGGCTGCTAACTGCAAGGTCAGCAGTTCAAAACCACCAGCAGCTCTGCTGGAGAAAGAGGACCTTTCTACTCCAGTACAGTGTTACAGCCTCAGAAACCCACATCAAGCAGTTCTACTCTGTCCTGTAGCGTCCTTCTGGGTCAGCATCAACTTGATAACAGTAAGTTTGGTTGTTATTGTTATTGTGTTGTTATTGTTTTTTCAGATTGCATCTTAGTAATTCAACATTTTGATTGATTTATTTTAAAGTATTTTAATGAAGACCCAAAAACCCACCAAATATAAGTTGGCCTCTCCTACAAAATTAATTCTCACTGTGAATTCTGTGCTCACTAGCCCTTTGATTTGATCTCCACTACAGTAATTCCATAGAAATAAGGGGAAGCCCTGCAGTTGAGTGCCCTCTGAGCCTCAGGACCACCCTAAGGAGAGCACGCCTGGGTGTGGAGAGAGAATTATATCCAAATAACTAAAGACCATTCACTGCTAGAGTCTAACCGTCCCCAAGCCCCATGGGAATGGAAAGAGAAAATTATACAATTTGAAAAATTATGAAGAAAATAATTTTAGGGCACAGGAAGCAGCATGAACAAAGGCAGAAACACAAAGCCTTGCCATTGCGGAAAGAATGAAAAATTAGAAAGGAGC
>NW_022111369.1:8520217-8528967 GCF_000313985.2 Echinops telfairi
AAAGAGGAGACTGTCTACTCCTGTAAAGATGCGAAATCTCAGAAACCCAAAGGGGCAGATCCACCCAGCCCTGTACGGTTGCTATGAGCCAGTGACAGCTTGATGGCCGGGAGTTTTTGGTAAAGCAAGGAAAGTAGATGAGTAGGATACAAGGATGCCTGTTTAGGTTTAACTTTTAGTTCTTACAAGTTTAGTTCTTACAAGGTGGGTTAAGCATTAGGCCGCTAACCACTTGGTTGGCAGTTCTAACCCACCAGATGCTTCATGGGAGAAAGATGAGGCTGTCGGCCCCTGTGAAAATTGGGAAACCTATGAAACAGTTTGCATCTTTCTATGGGGTCACTGTGAGTCCGAATTCACTTGACAAATGTGGATTTGGGCACCTAATATGAAGTCACACATCTACTAATTGCAATGTTATGCAAAGCATAATGCCTGAATAGGGTCTCTTTTTGAGATGTAGGACTTATTTTCCCCAAGAAAGATTTATAGATAGATATTAGAAAATAGGAATATCATTAAAAATCTCCTGCAGGATTGTCTGACAGTTCTCAAATAGAGGGAGTCCATATCATGTGTGCTGTAAAGAAAGAAATCCTGGCTCCGGCACTCAATGTGGTGTTTGACCTGCAAACACAGCCTCCTCAGGTTCCAGTGCCCTTGTTTATTGGAAGAAGTGTTTGGACAAAAGCTTTCCAGCCGTTTCCAAGTAAGCGTCTCTTGTTGACAGTTTCCTGAAGAAGCAGGAGGCTCCTCTTGTCCCTCCTTCTACCCGGTACTTGTCAGATGACAGTTACAATAGAATCCTTCTTCTTTTTGCCAGGCCTGCCAGCTTTTCCCAAGGGCGGCCTTGGGCTCTTGGGAGCTCTGTAAGAATGCCTGTGGCCCCTAACTTAAACCTTCCCCTTGTCTGGAAGCTGTGCCTCCTTTATCTCTGGGAAGCCTGACCGGGACCACCACCGACGCAGCCCAGAGACAGCGAAAACAAGAGCTGGCTTGGGAATGGAGGGAGTCATGCCCGCTTTCGATGTTGTTTGTCCCATACGTGGATAATTGTTACTCTGGACAAATAACTAGCCCAGAACTGTCTGTGGTGTCAAAGGGCAGCAGAAGGAAAGAGCCCAGCAGCTCCCTTGTCTCCAACAAAAACAGGACAAAGATCAAAGACTCGCTGGCCACTGTGATTTATGAAGTCAGCATGCAGGGAGCTGAGCAGACAGTCTTGGCCCTGTCCTGGGAGGGACACACTGGCCCAAGGTCAGGGTGTGCTCCAGCTAGCAGTCTGGAACATGGATTGTGGGGGTGGTGGGGGTGGGGGGAGACAGGCAGGGCTGATGAGGGAGTTGTAATTTTCCTTTGATTTGTGGGAGATTATCGTTTCTGGCTTCCTGGGGAAAGAGTGCGAAGTTCATGCTGCCTCTCCTGCGGTGTTGCACAACTGGGAAGAAAGCCAGAAGCAGCGGCTGCTTCCAGTGACACAACCGCAAAGCCCAGGAAGACCCACCCAAAGCGTCACACATCCCTCCCCACGCCCACTGCCGATGAGCCCATTCTGATTCCCTCGGACCCTATCTGTCTAGGGCTCCCAAGGCTGCAACTCTTTACAGGAGTGGGCAGCCCTTGAGATCTGTCTCTTAAGGGCAGCTGGTGGACTTGGGTCTCCAACCTTGTGCTTATCAGCCCAGCACTTACCCTGTAGCACCCAAGGGCCCCTAACCAAAAACTTAACTGCTGCAAAATAAAGGTTGACATTGAAAACTCTGACCGGCAGTTGCTTTCATAGGAGTCGTCATACGGTTTGCATGTCCAAGAAGTACATACCGTTAGTTTGAGAAGGGCCCAGGGAGATAGTCCTTATAGATCTACTAAGGTCTGCTCAGAATGGTTTATACAGCACCAACATTTCTAACATCCCCGAAATATTGGACAACTTGATAAACAAGTTTACCTCCTGCGGGTAAGAAAACAAAAACAGAAAATATAGTAGGCTTTACAGAGTTTCCTTGGTTCTCCTGTCAGGCCAGCCCTCACCTCAACATCTGCTTTGGGCCTAGATTCTCTCCCCTGCCAGGAAAAACTCTCTCTCTCTCTCTCTCTCTCTCTCTCTCTCTGTTACAGAGCCCTGAGGCACTGCCTCTTCTAGAGAGGCTGAAGTCCAGGGCTCCTGGGAACTGAGTGGTGACTACACAGCTGGGACAAACAGACGTATGAAAGACTCTTTTGCGAAGAAAGTGGGTGGTGTGCAGGACAGCTGGGCGAATCTTGATACAGAGTTTTCTCCCATCTGGGTCCGAGTTAATTCACGTACGATTGCTAAGGAGACAGAATGTTTTCCCTGCCCTAAGCACAGCTTTGCACCCAGCGGGAACAGTGGACTATTTCATCGTCAGCTTTATTGACTGTGGGATTCCGTGAACCCAGGCTCTCCAAAGTGCTTGCCTCAGAAAGCAAAAACTACCCCGTGAGGATCATCTAAAAAAGGAAGAAAGAAAGAAACCAATTCCCCTGGTCTTAAGTCAATGCCAACGCATAGCCGCCGTAGCTAGCGTTTCTGACATCGTATATCTTTGCGAAAGCACAGAGCCTTATCTTTCTCCCCCAGACTGGCTGCTGGGCTTGAACTGTCGCCCTTGCAGTAACAGATGAATGCCTAACTCACAGGCCACCAAGGATAGCACAGTTGAATTCTTTATTACCCTAGGGAAACATGACTGTACATTCTTTCACACGAAACATACTGTAAGAGCGATATGGGGGTGGTGTCTGGTCTCCTTTAACTTAAAGAAGAATCACCAGGCCAAGGCCCACTCACTTCCCAGGAAAGGAAGTGCGACCAAAGGCCCCTGCTCATGGGATCCACTCATGTTAGCATGTCCCCCATCATCCTGAAGGAGCTGGCTTGACAGACTGAGAGAAGGGACTTCCAGGGACACAGTTACGGCCCAGCCTTGTTGGCACCATTTTGCAAGGTCGGGGCGATGTTCTCCAGGAGGCTGTATATGCTCTAAACTAGCATCTAATACACGGCACGGTTTCTCCAGTAGCCAGATACATTTGCAGAGTCCCCACAGGGATTAAATCTCTGACAAATCCCCTCTGCCCATGGGCCAGGATGTAACAGCCTTGCTATCAGACAGAGTGCATCAAAAAGTGGTCTAATGCACATTAGATTAAAATTTAGCACCTTATATTTTATTTTTTCTTTTGACCCATTTAAAATTTGCTCTAGTCTTTTTTTCCCCAGCAGTTTTATTTTCAAGTAATTTGCACATCATACAATTCCATAGTTCAATCACTCAATCTTATCACAGAGACTTAGACAATCAGCCCTACATTAATTTTAGAACACTGCCCCTCTCTCATGGTCACATGGCCCCTAAGATGATGCATGGGATCACAATCCATTCCAGTGCTCCCTCCTGACTCCCATCTTCATTAGCTACTCCCGAAATCCCCGTTCACTCCCTATCTCCCCACCCCCACCCTGTATCCCTTTGTATCCATTATTATCATTATGCCTCCACTCCTCCTGTGCTTCACAGCTGGCAGACCACACAGAAAACAATAGAAAGCAAAATCGCTCTAAGTGGTAAGGGTAGAAACATAGTAGGACACAGACAGAAATGCCAATAATGAGCAAGAAGGAAAAGGCCCCCATCAGCTTTCAAAAGACAAGGGAGGACATTTCTGTCATGGAACCAGTAGAACAAATTCAGGTCAAGTCTAGAGGGTGGTCAACTGGCCAAGCGTCAACTGAGATCTAGCACGATCAAGATCACAGTGGTCTCTGCCTGACAGGCAGGCCGGTCGAGACTCTTGCCTGTGGCTAGAGCGGATCTGACAGCGGCTCAGGCTCACCAGAAGTCTCTGCAGATGGGTTTGGGTTCTCACCGTCCCCCATGGTCCTCCACAAATTGGGTGTTCGTCATTCTTGCTCTCATGCTTTTCTCCTCACCGTATTCGAGCTATGTGATTGTCACCTTTGGATCACCCAAGCTGCTGTGCTGCTTCCCTGTGGACTTATTTGTAACATTTGTTCTAGTTTTTATTATTTTCTGTTATTCTTTCTTTTGTGTTTTTTTTTTAACATTTTATTAGGGGCTCATACAACTGTTATCCCAATCCATACACACATCAATTGTGTAAAGCGCATTTGTACATCGTTTCTCAAAACATTTTCTCTCCATTTAAACCCCCGACATTAGGTCCTCATTTTCTTTCATTTGAGGGTTGTCTGTCTTCTTTTGTTATTACTGTTGGGTTTTCTATGTATGTTTATAAAACATATACTATACATATGTTTATATATCTCCGTACATATATCTTTATATGAAATCCAGATGGGCAAGTCTACAGAGACCGTAACTAAACTAGTGGTTTCTCAGAGTTGTGGCAGGGGAGGTTGAGGATAAATGAGAAGCTAATAATGAGTAGAAGAAAGAAGAAAATGTTCTTAAATGGATTGTGGTGCTGATTGCACAATTCTCTTAAATATGGTTAAATTATTGAATTGTGTGATATGTGAGTTACATGTCAAATTGTTAAACAAGCAGGACAGGTACAGATGAGAACGATGCGTGGAGACTTCCTAAGTCTTTCCATCTGGGCGCTGCAGAGGTTGAGGCAGAGAAGGCGATACTGAGTTACGAGTCCCGGACAAAACCCAGGTGCTCAATGAATGGGGTGGGAATAAAATGGAATCGTGAAGCTAGTAGGAGACCAAGAGTTGGCCTCCCAAATCCTTTGGCAACTGAGATTGAAGTCTAGAGAGGTCATATGGCCAGTTATTGATGGAGTGAGAGTGGGGTCTAAGGTCTGCATGCTCCTGGTCCCCTCTCATTATCCCGTTATGTCTGGTCTTATATTCAGCCTCCACACTCTCAAGCCAGCAATGCTCACCAGCTTAATTTTCGGTCTCATGAGTCTTCCTTTCTACCACTTACTTCGACATGCCTGAGTCAAGGCCTAACTCCCCAAAGGACGAGGACGCTTTTGTTTTCCTTAAATTACCTTTCTTATGAATTGGCTAGAAACAATATGTACTCGTACAGCTAATTGTTCTGATTCCATTTCAGGCCCGTACAAAACTATCTTGTTACACTCCATTGTAACGCTTACCTTTAGAATGGTTGATGAAAAATAATGGCCTCTTCTCCCGCTCTCCGTTTCTCCGCCATCCTGAGTGTGGTGGTTCCCCGACTTCACCGTGTCGTCTCATAAGACTTCCAGGATCAAGAGATTCCCGGCCAAGAAACAGAAGCAGAATCAGCCCATTCCCCAGTGGATTCGAATGAAAACCGGCAATAAGATCAGGTACAACTCCAGCAGAAGACATTGGAGAAGAACCAAGCTGGGTCTGTCAGGAGCCCCCTGAGGGATGGCACGCACGCCGCATTTGCCCAGGAGCACATCATGTTGAGTTGCATTAAGCCTTTGGCCCCCATCTGATCAATTGAACTTGTACAGGCAAACGTTCTGGTTTCTTCCTTGGTTTTTATGCTTCCACATCAAGTTTTACAATAAATAATGTAAGGCTGTTGGTTTGAAATAATATATATTTCAATATATATATTGAATATTCAATATAAGAAATATATATATATTTCCTTCCACAAGAGGGCAACAAAGAGCTTTCCCCAGAAGCAGTCTCTGGGGCATCTTTGAGGTCTATCCCAGCTACACTCATCGCTACCATCAGTCAATCACAACGCATACCCACCCTACAGGGCAAGGGAGAACTGCTCCTTGGGGTTTATGAGACTAACTCTTCACAGGAGTAGAAAGCCCTGTCTGTCTCCCAGCAGGTGGTTTCAAACTGCTGACCTTCGGTTAGCTGCCCAACGTGCAAACACCCTGCAGCCAGAGCTGCTTCCCAGGTACAAGGGTAGCCAAAGCCACCTGCTCCTACCCCATCCCCACAGACATACACAGTGACTAACCGAAAAACCAAGCTCACTGCCATGGATCGAGTCGAATTCCGACTCACAGTGACCTTACTGACAGTAGAACTGCCCGTGTGGGTTTCCAAAAGGGTAAATCTTCCCAGGAGTAAACCCCCTCCTCGACTAAAATCTGATATCGGTTGTGTTTAATGTTAAGAACTTTTCTTAGGCATCATTAAGGAAAAAAAAATTTGTTTTAGGGTGTACATGGGAAGAACCCCTAGGAGCCATGGTATAACGGTTAAGTGCTCAGTTACGAGCCATGAGGTTGGTGGTTCGCGTACCTGCAGGAGATGCGAAGGCGAACTCCTGGGAAGATGAGCCTAGGAAACCCTGCAGAGCTGTTCTGCTCGGGCACCCTGGTGTGAGCAGACCGTACACCTGATCACAAAACAACACGGGAAACGCAGGGCTCATAGGGTTCGCTCTGCTTCATTCAGAGTCTACAGTTCCACTGCAGCAGCACCCCAGGTGAACCCTAAACTAATCCAACAAAACCCAATGCTGACTCTGACGCCTCTCAAAACTCAAATGCAAATCAAAACTACGAGATACCACCTGACACCCACAAGGATAGCCAAATGCAACAAACAAAACAGACGGCAACAAATGTGTGGTGAGATAGGAACCCTCATTCACTGCTGGCGGCCTGTAACACGTACAGCCACTGTAGAAAACGATTTGGCGGTGCCTAAAGCAGGTGGAAATCGAGCTACCATAAGACCCAGCTGTTCCACTATTGGGCGTACACCCAGAAGAAATAAAAAACAGGCCAAGGCCAGACATCTGTGCTCCAATGTTCATCGCTGCACAGTTTACAATCACAAAAAATTGGAAACTGTCTATATTTCCATCAATTGATAAATGGATTAAAACAACAAATACTGGCATATGCACAAAAAGGAATACTACGCTCCCCTAAAAATACTGGCAAAACGATGAAGCACCTCATCTCAGGGAAAGAGTCGGAGGATATTATGCTGAGTGAAGTCAGCCACGTACAAAATGTCAAGTACAACACGAGTCCACTGAGGTAAGTCCAAACGGCAGAACGGGCACACGGGAAAATGCACACAACACACAGATCCCAGGCGGAGAACCGGATATCCCGGCATGAGCCAGACCAAAGCCAATGATTCATACATCAGAAACAGATGCAGACGGCACCTGTGCTGAAAGGCATCCTTTCCCACCTCTCACACGCCTTTAAGCCCACAGAGGGGCGAGGGAGAAAAATGACAGCAATGGGAGGTCAGGGCACTAACCCACCCGAAGGAAGGGTATTATTCATATCCCACAGGAAAGGGAGGGCCAGAGTAGACCTCATCCCAGTGTGCTAATCCTTGAGGGCAATGTTCCTGCTCAGGGCAGTGCCTTCCCAGAGATGACTGGAGGACCTGCCTCCGCTTGAGACGTGAAGCCCTCTCCTTAAATAGCAGCACTGCAGCAGACAGCCCTGAAGATACAGTTTGGGCAGGGCAGTTGGTCTGACATGCACACAGGGGCAAATCAAGAGGGGAGTGCAACAGATCAGTGATCGGAGAAAAGCTACAAAGCTCCCGGGGGAATCCCGATTGTAGACTTCTGGCTTGGAGGGTGGGGGCAGCACTTGGCATCCCATCTGCACGGGTTGGGGGTTAGTCACAAGGGGGCCACATTGAAAGTCTAAAGGCATAAATGGGGGGGGGGGGTTTGGGGGCCTGGAACATTCCATCCCTGACTGCTGAAATAGCGATGGGGACGCTTAGGATGCACGCCTAGGGGACATGAATGCTGAAAACTAAAAGGGTGTATGTGTTCTTAAGTAAGCGGGCCCTGGGATATGTAACCCTGAACTAAATGGGGACTGGACTGATGGCTTATAACATCTCCTTCTCTCTATTTAACAGAGAGATACTCATCTACTCAATGTCAGGATCCCTGTTAGACTTATGACTACCTCTATGTTTATTTATTTATTCTTTTTGTTGTTTATCTATGCAAGATAGGTAGGATAGGCAATCTTACTGAGACAGCAACTGGTCCGATGGTTCCTAGGGCCCATGGGAGTGGAGGCAGAGGAGATGTGAGCGGTGATTCAATAATGACAGGTACAGGGAATAGTAAGTGTTCTAAAATTGAGGAGGAGGAAGGTGTAGCTTTTCTGGTTGAGTTTAATCAATCGAATTGTATCTGAGAGGAATTACTAAGAGGTGAGTGATGGATAAACATAATTGTAGGGTAGGAGGAAAGAAAAGAAAAAAAATATATATGTGTGTGTATTTGTTTATATATGTATATATATGCAAATGGAACAAGGAAGCAGATGGACTTTGAGCCTCTACTTAAATCTTTCCTCAGTTAAACAATGGTCTTAAGTATCAAGGTAGCAGATGGACATTGGGCCACTACACAAGTACTCCCTCAATGAAAGAACACTTTGTTCTAATAACTTGGCATTCCATGATGCTCACTTTCCCCACACAATCGCTGAAGACAAAATGGGTGAATAGCAAATGTGGTGAAGAAAGCTGATGGTATCTGGCTATCAAAAGGTATAGCGTCTAGAGTCTTAAAGGCTTGAAGATAAACAAGTGGCCATCTAGCTCAGAAGCAACAAAGCCCTCATGGAAGAAGCACATCAGCCTGTGTGATCATGAGGTGTCAATGGGATCAGGTATCAGGCATCAAAGACCAAGAAATCATATCATTGTGAATGAGGGGGAGTGCAGAGTGGGGACTCAAAGCCCATTTGTAGGCAATTAGACATCATCCCCTTACAGAAGGGTCGTGGGGAGGAGACGAGCCAGTCAGGGTGCAGTGTAGCAA
>NW_022111369.1:8529796-8531511 GCF_000313985.2 Echinops telfairi
CACTCCTTTAGTATTTCCTCCCCTCACTATTATCGTTGTTTCACCTCATTAATCATGTTAGATTTGTGTATATTCGTTTGTATATTTAAGATTATTTGGTACATGAAAGCCAGAGAGACAACCCTTCAGAAACAGTAACAGGAGTAATGTTCCCTGGGGGTACAGGAAGAGAGGGGTGAAGAGGGGAATAGGGAGTTAAAGCTTTGATGACTGTGTAACACCACTTGATGGAATCGACTAACAGAACTGTATGTGAATGGATGTATTGGATCATCTAAGATATGGCAAAAAAACCCAAAAAACACAAACAACTATTATAGGAAAAAAAGGGGGGTTCCTGTGGGGTAGGGTGGGTGGGGGAGAAGATAAAGGGGAGCTGATATCAACTTGTTCAAGAAGAAAATGTTTCGAAACTGATTGTGGTAGCAATTGTCCAATACTGCTTGATGTAATTGAACTATGGAATGTTATGATATCTGTAAGAGTTCCCAATAAAATGAATAATCAATTAAAAAAACCAAACTCACTGCAGTGCATTCTCCCACAGAGCAGCTGGTGGTTCCCAACTCCTGACCTTGCAGTTAACAGGCTAACAGGTACCTCACTGTCCCCAGCACTCTGACTCATTATGCAGTGTTCCTGAGAATGCAGCTCTTTATTGGAGCAGAAAGCCTCATATTTCTCCTTCAGAGCCTCTGGTGGATTTGAACTTCAAACCTTTACATCATTCTTACAGATCTTGCTAAAACATAAATTCTGATTCAGTGTATCTGGAACAGAACGGCTTATTCTGTGGAGGGAAGTGGGAGGTGGTGCAAGAGGTGTGGGGGGGGGGCAACTGGAAGGAACTGGTTTGAAGTTATGGAAGAAAGTCCTGTTAATTTGAAAGAATTTTGTTGTTGCTGTTGATGTTTTTCAGAGCATAGCTTTTTATTTAAATAAATTTCCATATCTTAAAGTTTTAACAGTGTCTGGTGCCTTCACATTTGTCACCTAGCTCTCAGTTTTCTTGGACAATATGGTGGAATCAGATGCGTTGGTTCTAGTTTGGGGTCTAAGAGGTCCTAGGTCACTCATTTGACTTTTGGCTTCCTTCATTTCCGTATCTGCTAGGGACTACATTAGATCATCACTAAGCTCCCTCATTTTTCTTCTTTTTTGGGGGGTGTTCTTTTTTCCTTTTTAATCATTTTATTGGGGGCTCATACAACTCATCACAATTATACATACATCAATTGTGTAAAGCACATTTGTACATTCATTGCCCACATCATTCTCAAACCATTTGCTCTCCACTTAAGTCCCTGGCATCAGCTCATTTTCCCCCTCCCTCATGAACCCTTGATAATTTATAAATTATTATTTTGTCATATGTTACACTGTCTGACGTCTCCTTTCACCCTCTTTTCTGTTGTCCATCCCCCAGAGAGGAGGTTATATGTAGATCCTTATAATTGGTTCCCCCTTTCTACCCCACCCTCCCTCCACCCTCCCTGTATCACCACTCTCACCACTGGTCCTGAAGGAATCATCCGTCCTTGATTCCCTGGGTTTCCAGTTCCTATCTGTACCAGTGTACATCCTCTGGTCTAGCCAGACTCAACCGGAAAACACTCCTAAAGGCCAACAAACAGTCCTTGAACTAACTCCAGGCTTTTTGTTGTTGTTGTTTTGTTTTCTTTTGTTGCTTTGTTTTGCTCTGTCTTGTTTTTGTG
>NW_022111369.1:8533108-8535396 GCF_000313985.2 Echinops telfairi
ACCCTGGTCCAACCATCACAAAGCAAGATACCCAAGAACTAGAAAAGCGAGGCTCACGGAGTCATTTATCTCTCTGCCCTTCAATTAACCCCACATGTGTTTATCAGTCAGGTTAGCACAATAAACTAACTACCTCAACAGGCTAAACCCCACCCATTCACTCGTAAGTCTCAAATTGACAACAGATTGTGTAAATACCACAGAAGTTTTCCATTGTGTGCATACTCAGCAACCAGAAAGTAAAGTTTTTTAAAAAGGTGTTTTCCATGAAAAATATGCAGTGTGCTTTTTAGTAGCTTTAAAACCTTTTTTTTTGTTGTTGCAGATCAATATTAAAGTACACCGAACCAAAAAGTCTGTCAGGTGTAAGAAATCTCAATCATCACATGAGCAGTTCAGACCCTGTTAGGAAATTAGTAAAATATTATGTGTTTTAAGTAGTATATTAAATATTATAAGTAATACATAACTATCGAATAATATTGTATTGTTTCATCATTGCCCACTTCTGACAATTCTTAACACAGCAGCTAATTCACAGCCATGGAGTCGATGCTGACTCATAGTGACCCTATAGGACAGGGCAGAAATGCCCCTGGGAGTTTCCAAGACTGGAACTCTAGAAAGCCCAGTTTTCCCGCAGAGTGGCTGGTGGTTTGAACTGCTGACTTTGCTGTTATCAGCTCACCTCCCAGCTTGTAACCACTACGCCACTAGGGTTCCTATGCTAAGGTACATCATGCCCTTTCTCTGCTCAAAACCCTCCAATTGCTCACCTGACTCAGATCAAAGCCAGCATTTTAAGATCGCCCTCCCCACCTCTACGTCTCTCCTCTGCTCTTTTGTCCCCTTCACTCTGCTCCACTGTTTCCCTGCTGGTCCTGGGCAATCCCAAACACCCTTCTGCACAGAGTCTTCGGCTCGCTATTCCCTCTGCTAGAAGGTCCTTTCCTTGGGTGATTCACACCATTCACCTTCTCACTTCCCATGGGTAAGCTTCATTCAAAAATCTCCTTCCCTCTGAGCCTTTCTCTGGCCTCTCCACCAATTCCTGCAACTTGAAATTCTGTAGTCTGCATCCTCTTCTTAGTTTGAATTTCCTCCTTAACATTTATCATTAATATGCTGCATACTAATGATAGTAAGATTTATTTATCACCTCTTTTCTCCCCTCTTGGGAATCAAGCCTGCCATGACAGGGATGTCTATTTTGTTCATTAAAGTCTAGAGCAATTCTCAAGTTTTATGCATATGCATAAAAATAATCATAACGATTTAACCTCTGATGATTTCCCATAGTTCCTATCTTAGAAGTAGAGTTTACTGGGACAATGTTTAAAAATTGTATTATTTTGAGATGTAAGAGCCCCCAACAAAAGTATTTTTTTTAAAAAGACATTTCAAGAGATACACAGAATTTTAATATTCCCACTCCCCAGCATCCCCTAGTGTTAACACCTTAAATACCACTGGACAACTGTTAAAACAAGGCACTAGCTTTGGAGCAATACCTGGGTTTTCAGGCTGTGTTTGGATCTCACCAATTTCCCCACTAATGTTAGTAATCTGTTCCAGGACCTGATCTAAGGCACCACACTCACTGAGGAATAAATATTTTATTGTTGCTGTGTATTCTTCATCCCCACCCCCCAGAATTGTAGTTCGTTGATATTATTGACAGCCTACCCTACATATACTGCTATTCAGCTAGTCTAAATGCTTCTCCTTTTTAATACTTGACATTAAAAAAAGTCCTTACGATTTGGTGGTTGAATAGTGATATCCCACCTAGCTGCATTTTTGATGTGAACATTTGTTCTTTTTCTTACTTCTTTATTCGAGTATCCAATGTGCTGATTTAGCAATACTTTGCATATTAAAGATATGAAATTCTTATCAAGGCCCATGTAAGTCTTTTTCATAATTTGTCAGGTGTCTTTTTGGAAGACTGAACTGAAACCAAATCCATTGCCATCAAGTCAGCTCCAACTCATGGTGCCTCGATAGGAAAGGGCTGAACTGCCCCTGTGCGTTTCTGAGACTGTAACTCGTTACAGAAGTAGAACGCCTTGGCTTTCTCCTGACAGAAACCTTCTCTTTTTATGTTACCAAATCTGTTCCACTTTATTGTATGCTTTCTTTTTTGGTCCTTAGAAAAGTCCGTCCCTGTGTCCCATAGATGCATACATACATATAGATTACTTTCACATTTCAGACCTTCTTAAATTGCTGTTGGTGTATGCCAGTAAGGTGACCAGATTTTAACATTGGTAAAGCGGGACACCATT
>NW_022111369.1:8536913-8538338 GCF_000313985.2 Echinops telfairi
TGGAAACCTGCAGGGCAGTTCTACTTTGCCCTGAGGGTCACTGTGTGTCAGAGTGACTCCCTGGCAGTGAGTGAGTTTGAAACAAACCCAACGCTTCCTGAAAAACGGCTTCCTTTTTCCTCTCCTTCCCAATGCTGGTAACCACTAATAAACCTTTGTTTCTATGGATGTGCCTATTCCAGATCTATCGCATGAATGAGATCATTCAGATTTTGCCCTTTGGTCACACTACTCACTCACTGCCATCCAGTCCAGGCCAACTCATTGCAACCCTTTAGGACAGGGTAGGGCCCTTCCCCTGTGGGTTTCCGATGCTGTACCTGTTGATGGGAGTCAGCTGCCTTCATTCAGCATGAGGTTTTCAAGGTACATCCATGCTCCCAGCACTGTTTGTGGAATAGGCCTTTCTGCTCCTTCGTACACTGACAACCATACACTGCGTACACTCCGGAGGACACAGAGTTCAGATGCACCTGCATACTCTGGTGTGATAGAACGCTGCTGCTTAGTGAGTCATTATTTTTAAAAGATACTATCTTCAGAATGAATTTCCTCTCAATAGCATGACTATTGATTCATATGTAAGGCATTCTGAGAGGAAGCTATAAAAATAAGTGAAATGACTGTGGGGGAGGGCAGGAAGAGTGTGGGAATGGTGGCCATTTATTTGTTTTTGCTGTTTAAACTTAGAAACAGAAACTAGGTTTCTGTGCAAATAGGAATTAGATCTAAAGGTAGTAACTTGACCACTGAGTCCCTGGGTACTGCAAACTTGCTCAGCTGCTAATGAAACTCGTGAAGGTTTGAGGCCATCCAGAGGTACCTCGGAAGAAAGGCTGGTGATCTACTTCTGAGAACTCAGCCATTGACAACCCTGGCATGCTGTCAACTTGACCGCAAATGGAAATGGAACTTGACCAGACCCCCAAGCAGTCCATATCTACATATTCTACTCCAAAAAGCAGCACAGGGTATCTAATTAAGAACTTGGAGGCTGACGCTTCTTGGAAGTCCTCGGCATGTAGTGGGCTGTGCATTGGAAACCACCAGCAGCTCCCCGGGAGAAAGATGAGGCTTTCTATTCCGGTAAAGAGTTTCGGTCTTGGAAACTCACAGTTCTTGTCTGTCCTATAGGGTTGCTATGAGTCTGCCGTGAGTTTTGTAGTGCCTGTCTGCCCTATAGGGTTGCTATGAGTTGTAATCAACTCGATAGCAGTGAGTGTGGTTATTTGATTGAGAGATTTATGCTTCCGGGAGGAAGTAGGTGCTGATAGAGAAGGTCCCACTGGAACTTCTAGGGCACTGATCATGTCCTTTCTTGAGTTGTGTGTTGTTTGCACAGGTATGTTCATTTTTGGAGATACATTGGGATAAGTGTTATATGAGGGGGTACCCCCCAAAACCCCAGAATTTCTCTGGGCAGCG
>NW_022111369.1:8539803-8560809 GCF_000313985.2 Echinops telfairi
ATCACCCAGAATACTCTCCAGCTTGTCTGATCTCAGAAGCTAAGTAGGGTCAGGCCTGTTAGTACTTGGGTGGGAGGACAGGGTAGAACTGTGGGTTTCCTAGACTGTAATTCTTTATGGGAACAGAAAGTTTCTTCTTTCTCCTGAGGAGTAGCTGGTGGTTTTGAACTACCGACCTTGTGGTTAGCAGCCCGACACATAACCCCTATGCCACCAGAGTTCCTTTTATAAAACATAAGCCCTTCACAGTAGCGCCTGCTGAAATAGGTGGGCCCAGATTCTGGTCAGTGGTCTCCTATGTGCTGGAGGCATGCCTTGGTGCTCTGAAGAAACTAGCTGTTATATTTCAATGGGGCCTTTTTCAAACCTTGGGAAACTGGCCATCATATGAGGAAGGGGTCAAACCAAACGTTCAGCATTTAGAAATGTTAGAAAAGCATGACAAGAACTAAGATGGCCAAACATAATTTACTGAAGATATTTTATAAAAACAAAACAATCCATGAAACACGCAGATCACTTTGTTTCTGGACAGTATTCCTCTTGGGACCAGAAGAACGCGAATGTTCAGTGAGGCCTTTTAAGACACTTCCTACATAACAGGCATAGTCAAGTTAGCAGGATTATCTCAAAGATCGTCTTTCTTGCGTTTCTTATAGGAACATGCCTTGGAGAAATATGCCATAGGGAAAGGCTACTATTTGTTATTATTGGTAGGTAGCCCCAGTGGATGCTGACTCACTGCCGCCCTCTGTACCACGGGAGGAAGCACTGCTCAGGGCAGTGCCAGCCTCACACTCATTGCGATGTCTGAATCCACTGTTGCACGCCCTGTGTCACCGAAGGTCTTCCTCTTCCTCACTGACCCAAGCGTCATGTCCTTCTCCAGGGACTGGCCTCTCCTGACAACATGTTCAAAGTACATGAGACAACGTTTCGCCATCTTTGATTCCAAGGGGCAATCGATCCATCTGACAGTCCATGTGCTTTCAATCGTCTTCACCAATATCACAGCTCCAATGCAGCGATTCTTTGATATTCGCTGTCCAGCTTTCACACGAGTAGGGGGTGATTGAAACTACCATGGCTTGAGTCAGGGGCACCTTAGTCCTCAAAGAAACAGCTTGGCATTTGCACACTTCCATGAGGTCTTCTGCAGCGATTTGCTCAATGCAGTATGTCCTTTGGTTTCCTGATGGCTGCTTTCTTGGTTCCCGATTGTGGATCTAAGCAAAAGGAAGTCATTGGCACTTTCAATCTTCTCTGTTTACCACAATGTTTATTGGTCCAGATGTGAAGATGTGCGTTTCCTCATTCATGTTGAGGTGTAATGCATACTGAATGCTAATAGTCTTTAAGCTATGTCGGTAAATGTTTCAAGTTCTCTTCACTTTCAGGAGGCAAGATTGAGTCATCTCCTTAGGATGATTGCTATGGACTCTTCCTTAGATCCTGAGGCCACGTTCGTCTTTATTGAGTCAAGGTTCTCGTATTCTTTTCTCCACATACAGATGGAATAAGTATGGTGGAAGGTTACAGCCCTGATACACACCTGTATTGAATTTAAACCACGTACTTTAAACTCCTTCCAATTTAACCTACTCTGTTCCAATGGCTGCCTCTTGGTCTACATACAGGTTCCACATGAACACAATAAAATGTTCTGGAATTCCCATTCTTCTCAATGTTGTCGTTTGTTATGGTGCACACAGTTGTGATGGCTCAGAAATGACTCAATGGCAACTAACAACAACCCAGTCTTATGCCTTTGCACAGTCAATAAAACACAAGTAAACATCCTTCTAAAATTCTCTTCTTTCATCCAAGATCCATCTGGTATCAGCAATGCTATTCCTGCTAAGTCCAGCTTGAATTTCTAGTGGTCCTCTGTTGATCTAGTGCTGCAAACATTTTTGAATGATCTTCAACAACATTTCACTTGAATATGCTATTAATGACAGTTTGAAAATTTACACCACTGGAATGGACACAGTCATGAGTCTCCTCGCTTCATCTCACCTGGTCTTCCAACTTTCTAGGCAGAGTTGTGCAAGTACGTCTAGCTTTGCATAGATCTGTTGGGACATCTCAGTATTCCATCAATTCCTGGAGCCTTGTTTCTCACCAATGCCTTCAAGATAACTTGGCATTCTTCTTTCAGCTCCATGGGTTCTTGATCACGCGCTACGGCTTGTACTCAAGTCTTTTGAGTACCATGACTCTGGATTCCTTCCATCTTCTTTTGGTGTTTCATGTGTTAGTCGATATTTTTTAATCTAGAGACTCTTTCAATATTGCAACATGTGGCTTGAATTCCCTCCCCCGCCCCTCCTTTTATTTCAGCTTGGAAAACATCAAGCCTGTTCTTTCTTTTGTTACCCCTGAAAGGCTGGCAGTTCGAAGCCACCCAGCAGCTCTGCAAGACAGATTACAACCAGAATCCCTTATGGAGCAGTTCTCTGTCATAGGAGGTCACTCTTAGGTGAAAATCAACTCAAGTGCCCCTAACAACATCCGTTTGTTAAAACTGAAGATGCATTCAAATTCTTATACAAAGGGGACAACTGATAAGAATACAAAATATCATTTCAATTGTGATAAAGCCCATAGGGGTTGTCAACTAGACACTTCTGGGTGAGGGTTCTCATTTCTCACTGCCGTCGATTCAATGCAGACTCAGAGTGACCCCCCTGTGGGTATCCGAGACTGTAACTGTTGACATGGGTTCTCCCAAGAGCTGCTGGTGGTTTTGAACTACTGACCATGCGGATCGCAGCCCAACTTGCAACCACTACACTACCAGGGCTCCTTCTAGGTAAGGCGAAGGGCTATCAGTTGCTTCACACCAGGATGATACCTCCTTAGTGGCATAAACTTCTTTTATAAGAGAGAGACCCAAGCAGAGCCCAATCCTCTTTGGCCCTTCACCTTCTGCAGGAGCTAGATCTTGTGCCTGGTTCCTTAATCTCCTGCCATTTCGTTGGTTGACCTCAGGAACTATCAGCAGACTACCGATGGTGGAGTCATTTAATTTTGGATGCAACCTCTGCACCCACCAGCCTGTGCGCCCCCTGTGGCTCTCTGCTCATCATCCTGCTTCCTCTTCGTCACCTTCCATGAGTCAGGTGAAGCCTGACTTAAACCGGACTGGACTCACCTATTTCTACAACTGGGTAGGCAACTTCTTGATATAAATCTTTCTGTATGTAACACACGCAAGCACCCCTGATTTTGCTTCCCTAGAGAACCAGACCTAACACAATATGCATGCCAAACAAACGTGGCAAAACTTCAGATTTGAGCTTGTCGTGTAACCACATTTTCAGTGTTTCCCTAATATCACTTCCACTGTTCTGATGGAAATTCAGTCAGGTGTCACAATCGGAAGCACCGAGGAAGAGAGGAAGCAGTGACAGGTTTGCTGGTGTCAGCCTCTCTCCAGCTTTCAAGGTCCTTAGATGAGGGCCTCGCCTCTTCACTCCCCTTTCTCGGGTCTATGGACTGAGTGCTGCTCTGGGCCAGGCACCGGGTCTATGGACTGAGTGCTGCTCTGGGCCAGGCACCGCTCCGGGCCTGAAGATCCTGAACAAAGAGAACCAACCTTTTCCACCTGCGTGGGCAGGGGCTGGGAGAAGGGATGGGGAAAGGGCTTACAGGAACAAAGCAAATGCAGATAGCAATGAGAACTGGGAGGGAAATAAGTTGGGAGATAAGATTGGGGAGTTCTCTAGGGAGTCCACTTTGGCAGGGGAGAGGCTCTCACCAAAGGTTTTTCTCTCGGAGGACGTAAATGGGATCTGTTACCTGTGAGAGGAAGAGTCGACTCAAAAACTCACTGCCGTGGAGTTGATTCCGACCCATAGTGACCCTACAGGGCAAGGCAGAACTGCCCCTCTAGGTTTCCGAGGAGTAGAAAGTCTTCTTTTCCTTGGCACGACCTTGCAGTTAGCATCCCAACGAATAACCCACTAACCATCAGAGTAGGGCTCCTTAAGAGGGTGAGTAGGGGGTGTGAAAAGCCAGCAGCAGGGTCGTCTGTAAGCACAAAGGGGGGCTAGATATTAGAAAGCTCTTCTTACGGTACTGAAATGTACAAGGGATGACTCACATTCAAGACTTGGACACATGGACTTGGCTGGACCCATCCCTTCCTTAAAGAGTGGGGAATAAGCAGCTGGGCTCTGATACAGTCCTCTGAGTAGTGGGTTCTGACGGGATTGGTTTGTGGACTTGTAACTCATCCTCCTGCCTAAAGACTGTGCTTACAAAGGGGCTTTAAAATACTCACAGAAAATGGAAGAGAGAGATAACGGCAGTTTTCATCGAACTTTTGGAAGCCCCCTCACATTTTTAATGCAGTTTTTGTGGTAAAATTGCCTTGGCTGATATTCGAGTCAGCTTATACTCAAGTATATACGGTATATCTTTTTTTGGCTGCTACCCATCTGTCAGTTTGTCATAACGTGGTGACTCTTGTGCTGTTATGATGCTAGAAGCTATGCAGCTGCCTTGGAAGTACCTTCAGGATTGCTCACGGTGGATATGATTCAGAGTGAGACTAGGAAGACAGACCTGGAGATCTATTTAGAAAATCAGCTAATGAAAGTCCTTCCTATTGATGGTCTGAAGACAAACATCCCTACACTGGAAGGCCCAGCAGCTTCTACAACAGACTGGACCATTGAGCGGATGGTACATGGCGTGTCATGAGCCGAGCCAATTCAACCACACCTTTTTGTGGAAATCTACTGCCCCCTCCACTTCCTGACTGGACATCAGGGAAATCAGAATGTGTAGCCATTCAGAAAACAAAGAAAAACTTCAGGAAACGAGGCATGCCAATTTCTGTTAAGTTTAATAAAAGCATCAAAATCACATTGAGGATGAGGACTAAGAAAGCACGCTTGTAAAAACACACACAGTTATTTCCACATTTCAAGTCCACCGGAAAACGCACAACTACAAAATGCCAACAGGTGCCGGGGAAGCATGAAGGGTAAGTTACAGATTTTCAACAAGCGCTGCTGTTGGAAGCTTTACGTGGAAAATGCAAGCCAATTCTGATTCCAGCAGCACCTCACAGAAAGCAGAGGGCATCTCTCAAGTTAACAACTCTTCGGTTATACAAAACCCATGGCTGTCTACGTGATCCAGACTAGGAGTCAGCAAATGTTTGAGATGGAAGAGCCAGTCCTCTCCCTCACAACTATTTAAAAATGATTCAAGAGCCATCATTTTACAAACAGATGAAATCACCATTATCTGAATATCTTGTAAGCTTTTTCAATTTTACTGCAGAGCCACATGTACTCATCCAGGGCCTCCGTTTACAGACCCCTGATCTAGACAAATAACGACCCAGTGGAACGGCCCTCAAGGCTTTCCAAGGCTGTAACTAGTTACAGAAGCAGATGGCCGCATCTTTCTCCCATGGGACGGCTGATGCTCTCAAGGCAACCTGTTGGTTAGTAGCCGAGCATGTCAACCAAGGGGCCACCTGGACTCCTTCTTCTTTGGTCAGGATGACTGAACATGCAAGTGCCCATCAGAGTCAGAAGGCTGCGAGGGCCCATCAGGAACCAACTCGCCCGCCCGCAGCGCAGTGTCATCCACGCAGACATCCCCTCGGCTCACGGCCGGCTTTTCCAGTTGCTCTTAGTTCCTCTGCATTGAGCCTTGGCAGTTTTCCCTAACAAATAACAACGAGCCTTCAAGGAACCTAAATATTAGTCTGTTGTTTGATGGCGCCTATCTTGAAACTGCTTCGTTTAAAAAAAGGAAGAGAGATGTGCGGTAGATAATACAAAGAAGATGTTGAGTCAAAAGCCCGATTTTTTTGCTTATAGAATATTCAGTTCTCTTTCCTCCTCCTCTTACGGTTTTGTTTTTAATTAACAGCTGCTTTTTCCATTCCTTGAGCATGCAGTATGAAGTTTGCCCAGGCATGTGCGAAGTGCAGTATGAAGTCTGCCCAGGCATGTGCTAAGTGCAATGAAAACTAGTGCCCAGTGCTCACCACTGCCTTGGACCACACCAAGAAGACCCGACTACTCAATGCGGGTCTGCTGACCAATGGAGAAACCAGAGGTTGGTGAGGTCTGGGGTTCTCTTGGTCTGGAAAATGGGAAGGGAGTGGATGCTAACTCCCAGGGGCCTTGCTAACTGAAGCGCTCTGGTTCAGAGCTGCATGTTCCCCTTTGCTCTTCTTTCTCAAGTTACCAGCCTCTGGAGATCTTGCCTTCCTCTCCCCGGCGGCAGGGACAGCATGAGTTGCTTCCCTCCATTAGGAAGGTCAGAAACAGGCCGGTGGATGGGCCTGTCTCTCTCCCAGTGCTCAGCGCTCGCATCCCACTTACGCTTAAACTGCCAAGGCATTGTTCTCAGTTGGCTTCGCATGATTGTTTGAGATGATAAAGTTCTAGTAAAAAAAAAAAGGCTTTAACTGACACCAACAAATAACACACATTGAAAAAAATAACACACATTGATTTTTTGTTATCATTAAGTAACAAAAATACATCTTGCACTTATTCCAATAAAGTGGGATTTCTCTGTAAGTACACTTTTCAACACGGAGCGCTGACTGTGCAATAGCTAAGTGCTTGGCTGGCAGCCAAAAGGTTGGTGCTACTAACTCACCCAGTGGCTGCTGGGTGATACGCTTTCAGACGTCAGCCAAGTACCCCCTATGGGGCCCCCTATGGGGCATTTCCACCCTGCCCCAGGGGGCTCCTAGGGGTTAGAATGATCACCCAACTGTAATAAAAACACTTCCGAACAGTCATGCTGGTCACCCACTAAGAGCAAGGCACTGTGAAATGGGGCGAGGGACATAGGTCCCCACCTCTAGAAGCTCTGTCTGGGTGGAAGATGGACCCACGTGGCTACAGAGTGAGGCAGAGTGTTGGCTGCTGTGGGTTGAGTGGTAGCAGTACAGAGACAGGTGCAGCAAGAGCTCTCCAGTCACCCGGGCTGGTAGGTTTGAAACCCAGGGATGGTACCTTTGAATCAAGAGCCTTCTGTTTTGGCAGCTGTGAAATAGCATCCTCTTCCTAGGGTTGCTGTCCAAACTGTAAACCGACGGGCAGGCAAAGCAATGAGCGTGTTGCCACGCGAGGGAGGCGTCAAGGCGCGGCCGCTCATGTCATCCCTGTGGCGCCTTCTACACACCGATGACCACATGGAAGGGCTCTTCGTCCTGGTGCCGTGTTCTTGCTGTGGCAAATACTGGCATGCAGAGGCAGACGACTGTTCGATGTCTATGAGAGCTCTGTTGTTGCAGTACTTCGCATCCTGGCCCCTACAGGTGCACAGGGCCAGCAGCCTTGTCACTCCCCACAACTGCACCCAGACATTGCCAGAGACTCCCTATACATGGTCACCACCGCAATGAGAAATGCTCTTCTACAGGGACCCTTCCCCCACCCACACCCCTTTTTTCTAGTTAAGAATTTTGTCCCACTGACAAATAGTAAGAATGTCTTCCTGTTTTCTAGAGTTTTCCAGGAGGAGATACATTGGTTGGAAGGGTAGGAAAAATGGAAATGAAATGTTTGGGACACTGGGGAGCCAAGTCTTTTCTTGATGGATACCAGTATCAACCTTCCTGGCCTCCCCACTCAGGGCTCACGCAGGTCAAAAGGTGCAGGCGTGGCAAGTCAAGTCTGCAGAAAGGGATCAGGCCCAAAGCCCCTTCTTCTTCAGCCAGGCATCGTGTCCATGGGCTGAAGGAGAAGGTAGCCAGGTAAATACAGTGAATAACCTGACGGAAGCAGAATTTTAAATCCTCATTTCTCCCTCACCCCCTCCCAACATACTGGACAGAGGTCTGCTTTATCCTATATGTGTACACACACACACACACAAAGCCAGAAACAGGAAAACACCAATCACAAGCCAGAAAAGTAGCCTAGGATTTGTGCCGAGGAAAGCCCAGAGAGCTCCACATAACCCAAACACCATGGTTCCTTTCTGAGCCAGTATTCACATGTGAACAGACTCGTATGTGCCCACAGGTCACGGCCAGTCTTCGCTGCCATCTCCTCTCCAGAACCTAGTGGTGCTTCGGCAAGGTCAGAAAGGGTACAAGTCGTGCTTCGGTGCTGAGAGGTAGAGAGAAGGCTAGTGATGGAACCATCATTCTACAGAGGATGACCGAGGCACAGAGAGGCTCGTTGGTGGAAGCCACTCTAATCCAGACCTCCTGCTTCCCGAACAGGGCTCTGGTCCTTGTTTCCAAAACGACAGGCAAGCCTTCATCCAACGGCTGGTGGGGCCTGCTGAGGAACCCTTGGGGGTGACCGCTCTGGTGGGCACTACGCTTCTCAGTCTCTCCTTAATTTGAGTCTCACCTGGATCTGAATTGTCATGGTCAAATGCAAAAAGAAAACCTGTTCCAAGGGACAGATGCATGAGGCTCTGTTCGCCATTTCCTTGGGGAGACTTGTTCTATCTCTTTGAAGCAATGATATTGAATGGATGTGGGGCTAAAGTCAGACCGAATCTTCCAGTCAGGATGGGCTGCTTGGAATCCTCGGGCAAACTGAATGTGAAGCTCTGCATTAGGCTGACGAACATCAGGAATAATTCCATCTTTGCCAGCTGCTCTCCCATACACACCCGCTTCCCTAAAAGGAAGATCGCAAGAGGGTTACAATGCTCTCCCTCTTCCTATCCCCCAAATAGCACATTTATATGAAATGTCTCCATTTGAATCTCTAAATGCAGATAAAACCAAAACCGAACTCACCATGGAGCTGATGCCGACTCATAACAACCGTATCAAGGGCAGGGTAGAACCACCCCTGGGAGTTTGAGACGGTAATGCTCTACAGGAGTAGAAAACCTCGTTTTTCTCCCACAGATTAATATAGAGTTTTAATAAAAATTCCACATAGATCACATGACCTCCCATCATACACATTCATCTGGAGTTTTCTGAATTAACAGGTTCACATTTTTACCCCTACTCATAAAAACCTAGCCCCATCCCACACAGGACGAGACCCAGGAATCACATAGGAACTAGAGACCAAATCAAATGTGGCAGGCTACTGTTTGAGGTGTATGTGTGGGGAGTAGGGTGGGGGAGAAAGTCAGATAAGAATTTTTGGAACCTCCTTTTCCATAGAAAGACCCCCTACTATCCTAATCTCGAACTCAAAACAACCCTCACTGTAATCAAGTCCATTTTAACTCATAGTGACTCTATAGGACAGGGTAGAATTGCCCTTATGGGTTTCCGATATTATAACTTTTCATAGACGTAGAAAGCCTCATGTTTCTTCCTCAGAGCAATTGGTGATTTTGAACTGCCAACCTTCCAGTTACCACCCAACTCATAACCCACTATACCAGCACTGATGTATGCATCTTAAAAGAGGGACTGGCAAGATTAGAGAACTCACTCTTTCACCTATCAGCCCAGCAAAAAGTCAGGTTGCTCCTAACGCCACAGTTGTCTGATACCGCCCCCCAAATCACTAGGCCACTCAGAAAGAAAGATTTTTAGTAATATTTAAGAATTTATAGCCAACTGTGTTCATTCTGCTTCTAAAATCTGAAATAACGCAGTGATGGACCTACATTATCTAAATAATTTAGCTTGCCAAGACAGACTCAAGTTTTAAAACATAAAATAGTAAAAGATTCTTTCAGTTCTACTGTTCTATCAATGGTATTCATTACAAAATGTAACTGACCTATCCCAAAGGGAATAAAGATTTCTTTTTTAATAAGTTGTCCTTGATCGTCCAGAAATCGACTGGGGCAGAAGTCCTCTGGCTTCTCCCAGATGGCCGGGTCTCTGTGTATTGCCCACAGGTTGGGCACAACCACGGTGCCTTTAGGGATGGCATATCCTTGGAGCACTGAAACAAATGAACAAACACCACAGTGTCAGTCACCAGGATTTCACCAGTAGCTCTCCATCAGCCCAAACCAAAGCCACTGCCACCAAATTGATTTCAACTCACAGGATAGTTTAATCATTGTTATCTGTAAACAAAGCAAGAAAATCTAGTTATACACCTAGCACCTTAATTTACTCAGACTAAATGCTCAGGTCCTTGGGGACAAGGGCAAGGTCTTATCAACTGGCATCTCACACACGGCGCCGACCGGTACCCAGCCTGGGATGCAGCGTAGGGGTGGTACCCAGAGGGCAGTCAAGCACCGCCACACCTCCCTGTGGTGGGCGGGGCCCATCTACAATACCCGCCTTGTGGGAAGAGGGGTCCTCACACCACCCTCCTTGCTGCTTCTTTCCCACCTAGTTACCATGGAAACAACACAATGAAAACAAAACCCTGAAACAGAAGTGATAATGTATTCTAGGAAAACCTTCCCTAAGAATTCAAATTCCTAGTACTTGCATGCGTTTGACAGTTTAACAGCATTCTTTTTTTTATGGTCACAAATAATATGGGGAGGAAAGTAAAGTGTGGTTAAAAAAACAACAACAAAAGAAACATTGGCTCCTTCCGGCTGGCACACAGAGCCCAAGCGTTACTGTATATAGTGCGACCTACTCTGCCCTCAAGAGACTGCTCCCTGAGCCAAAGCTACTTCCAAGCAATTGCCTAACATAATGTTCAAGCAACAATAGAATGGGCCGTCTCCCGAGGAGGTGGATCCTTGTTACTAGGGTGGGAGGCTGGGCGGCTGGATCTATATCAAGGGCAGGAACAGATATGATCACAGACCAAGCTGGGTTCATCTAATTATAGACTCCATGCTTCTGCTACAGAAGTACAAACTTGGAGTAGGAACTGTTCCAGCCCAAATCCTTAATTTCATATTTAGGCCGACTCTTCCGTAGTCTAAACAGAAGGCGCCTGTTTGTTAATCCTGGAGTCGTTTCTGCCAACAAATAGACCATGGTTTGTTTTGCCAGTGTGTGTTCTGAAGGCGAGGAGAGCTATGTTTGGGGCAAAGCGATGGTGCAATGTCAGTTCAGCTCGGACGCATTCCCTTGGCTCGCCATCTGCTGCTCCAAAATGCAATGCATTTGGATCCAGCTGAGCAAGAGTCCCACCCTATCGCCACCAGAGGGGGGCGCTGTGCTTCCTCAGCGCAGTCAGAGAAGGAAGAACCTGGACTTGCCTGTTTCCTCTGACGTCATATGCGGAATGGAGAGAGGCACCACCACCGTTAATCTCTGCACCTCCATGATGGTGGCCTCTGTGTAGGGCATCTGCACCTTGTCAGTGAGCGACGGGGCTCGGTCACGCCCAATGACTCTCTGAATCTCTTCGTGAACCTTCTCTGTAAGAAAAAGAATCAGATAGGCGAAAAGGCCAGCCAAGCGTGGAGACTGCCATCCTGTGCATACTTCCTTATCACCACTAAGCACAACACTGCCAAGTGGCCAGTGTCTGTCTGTTGATTCAGCCTGAGTGATTGGAAATACACTTGGTTCAAATACCCCAAGCAGACAGAGCCAGCCCCGGGCACTGGGTGCCACTCTGTGAGTTTGTAGAAGAATAAGAAAGCATTCTAGAGTCAAGAGCACCCTAAAGCATCTCTATTATGAACATTAATTCCCTAAGCAGACTGGGAGGATGGGTGGTAACCCAGATGATTCCAAAGATCTATCTGGTGTTTAGTCTGCCGCTATACGCTCCTCCCCGTGTACCAGGTTGGCCTATGTGAGGACCAGGATAGAAGTGACGGTAGGTCATATTTGAGTTTAGATGATGAAAGGGCAATGCAATGTATTTGATAATGAAGGATGCTATCAGGGAATGCAGGACTACATGCTTTCCATTTTAAGCAAATCAACGTTGGGTTAATTTGTTGTCACCTACAGTTAAGTAATCTAGGGAGGCACAAGGCCATCCTGGTAGACAGTGTCCTGACACCGTGGAGATGTGCACACCCTTGTCCCCTTGCACGGCAAGAGTTTGGGTAGGTATGTATAAATGAAGGGCCATGAGATGGGTCCAATCTCATCCCACGGGTCTGTCTCTAAGATCAGAGAACCTTTCTCAGTCATTCGGAGTCAGAGGGCGATACGACTACAAGAATGGTCTGACGGGGCAACGCTGCTAGCTTGGAATACCGAGTTCAAGGACCATGAGCTCACGAATACAGGTGACCTTTAGGAACTGGAAACCGCAATGGAAAGGACTGCCCTCTACAGGCCCCAGAAAGGAATAGTTCTACTAGCATCCTGACTTGTACCCAGTGACCCTTGTGCCAAACTTCTAACCGAGCAAGCTGTAAGGCAGGGGTCCTCAAACTACAGCCCGCGGGCCACATGCAGCCCGCTGAGGACATTTATTTGGCCCGCCAGGTGTTTTTGCCCCATTTGTTTTTTAACTTCAAAATAAGATATGTGCAGTGTGCATAGGAATTTGTTCATAGTTTTGTTTGTCCCTCCAACGGGTCTGAGGGACAGTGAACTGGCCCCGTTTAAAAAGTTTGAGGACCCCTGCTGTAAGATAATACATTCGGGTTGTTTCAGCAGCGATTTGTGACAGCGGCAATGAAAAAATGAATACAAGGGTAAGTCAAAAAAGAGTTGCCAAGAGGGTTCCCTTTTACACACGCACAGGTTTATTCCAAACAAACCATATTTAAACCTGTCTCCATGGTCCGTGGATGGCTGCAGACACGTTTTCTCAGTTACACACTTGTTTTAGTGTCAGTCATCTCTCTCCAACAAGAGGGCCATTCAGAATAGTGGCTTTCTGAAGGGATCTACTGGGCCAGCTACATTTCAAGGTAGAGAGGTCAGCTTAGAATGCTATAGAGCCTGGTTAGAATTCCAAAGGGGTAATATTGATAGATTTTATTAAAGGACAAAGGGCAATCATGGGCTTATTACAAAGTTAAAACATTTTTAATTGCATTGGTGAAAAAGAGACCAGGAAAATCACATCAAGTAACCTTTTTTCCCCACCATTGTGACAATGCACCTGCTCACTGTTCTAGGATACCAAGAGAATTTTGTGCTAGGAGAATTTTGATGTGAAAACTTACCTCATCTTTCCTAAAACCTGATCTTGCCCCTTTAGACTTTTTGTTCCCAAAGAGCATTGAACAAGACGACAATTTGAGACTCCCGAGGGTGTTAAAATTAGCCCTGCTAACCACAAGGTCAGCTGGTCAAGACCCCTGCTCACTCAGAGAGAGAAACTGACCAGGCTTAGTATTCCTGTAAACCATTACCACCTTGGAACCCCACAGGGGCAGTGCTATGGAGCCGCTATGAGTTGGAAAGGACTCAACGACAGTGAGGTTGGTTTTCTGTGGGTTCCAGACTGCTGGTTTCCCACGCTGTAAACAAAAGGGTCAGAATTCCTTGGGGCAAAATTAGTGAGATGGGAACTTCAGACCTAGACCCCTCGAAGATAAGAGTACATTGAACAATAGCTTCATACTTGGATATTTTCATTCCTCAACGTTTCTGTGGTTTTGTAGCAATACTTTTGGATTGACCCTCATACACCATCCTTCCCTGTACTCACTCACCACCATGAACCGGCAGTGCCATTCGCTAGCGACTGGCACCAAGTGGTGAAACTAGCTATGTGATCCTGTGACAGTCACACCACTGCTCTTGGTTTCTGTTCTCCATTTTCAAAACCAGACAAACGGCTTCACATGGCCCTTATGATGCCTTTCAGCTCTACAATGTCCCTTTCTAACGCTTTTTCTCCAGAGTCACACCTGTGAATTCTTAGTTAAAGCAGGCCAAGTGAGCGATGACATCTCACTGTTCAGAAACGGGGGTTTCCCTGCTAATGCATTACCACTCCCTGCGAAATGCAATGTCCTTCCATTTCCCTTTTCAGCCTAAAGACGCCAGAGTCACCAAGGCTGCCGGTCCTGCCTTGGGTTTTACCACGAGTGAAGGAAAGGTTTTTGGTTTTTACCTTGTACATCAGGGTGCAGTGCCATATACAGAAGGCACCAAAGCAAAGAGTTGGTGGTGGTGTCAGTCCCGGCAATGAAGAGATCCCCAAGAATATAAAATAAGTAGTCTTCGTTGAAACTACTCTTGCTATTATTTTTCTTTTCCTCTTCCATGTGGAGAAGGTACATGTCTATGAAGTCCTGAGGGTGCTCTCCATCCAGAGACTCTCGATGATCTTTGATGATTTTTTTAAGGAAAGTGGTTATGTCCTTTTCAATTTGTCTTAGCTCCTTAAATGGTCCGAAGGGAAGGTAATACAGCCAGGAGCAGATGTTGACCAGGAGCACCTGGCTGTTGAGAGAGATTTCTAACCCTCGTGACATGAAATGAAGCATCTTCTTGAACTCACTGTTGGTATAGTCAAAACGCTGGCCCAAACACAAGGAGCAAATAATGTTCGAGATGGCATTATTGACAATGGGGAAAGGATTGAAGGGGGCTCCACCATGCTCTTGCATTTCCTCTTTCACATAGTTGAACTCCTCAATGATCTTGGGCTCCAAGCTAAGCTTCCCCAAGCCAAAATGACGAAGAGTTGCATGAGAGAACTTTCTCTGTTGCCTCCAGACTGGACCATAATGTGCAAATACAATTCCTGCAAAAAGACACCAAGAATGGAAGGTGAGAGAGCAACACCTGATCCCACTGAACGGGACCCACCATGAAATGTACTCTAGATTTCTCAGGCTACCTGTGTGAAATTCAGAAAAAAACAAAACAAAACAAAACACCATCGAGTTGATTCTGACTCAAAGCAACCCTATAGTAGGGTAGAGCTGTCCCTGTGGGTTTTCAAGACTAAGTCTTTATAGGATAGAAAACCTCATCTTTCTCCCATGTAATGCCTGATGGTTTTGAACTGCTGGCCTTATGGTCGGCAGCCCAAGGCATAACCTTCTACACCAGTGGTTCTCAATCTGTGGGTCGTGACCTCTTTGGGGGTCCAATGAGCCTTTCAGAGTGGTCGCCTGATTCATAACAGTAGTAAAATTAGTTATGAAGTAGCAACAAAAATAATTTTATGGTTGGGGTCACAGCATGGGTCGCAGCATCAGAAAGGTTGAGAACCACCGCTCTATACCAGGGGTGTCAAACTCAACTAAAACGCAGGCCATTTGGTGCAATGAGCAAGATTCACGGGGGCCACATCACATTTACAAATTTTGTTAAAATTTGTATTTTGAAGTGAGGATTCATGAATGTGGATAGGATGATTAAGACACCATCTAATTGCTTTTATTTAAACATTTTATTTAATGTATTTATAAAACTAAAATTATTCCTTTTTATTCCTACTAGTTTTCACTTACCTCTTATGTTGTGACCAGAAAATATAACAAAGTAACTAATAAAACCCACAAAAAGCTGACAAACGTGATGCACAATTGTAATGGCTTCGTTCTAAAAATGTTAACTAGCGCTGCCGCTAGGTCTGATTCATACAGCACATCCCAGAGTGCTCCTTTGAACCTTTTCACTATTAGGATCTGTTTACATGACATAACACTGAGAGTGAGAGGCATATCACTTCCAAATGTCGCCGGAACTGAGTCAGCGCATGTATACAAGTCCCCGGGAAAGGCACTGGGCCACGTGTACACTCGTCTTCAGTAGTTCAAGGGTTAACCAGGGAATTGTATGGATGGTATTGCCTCGATCTCCCCTAAGCGCTATTTTCTTCCTAACAATTTTCATTTTATTTCAGAGCATCGCGGCCACAAAAAGTTACCTCGAAGCCCCATGCGGCCCGCGGGCCGCCTGTTTGACACCCATGCTGTACACCAACGAGCACCATCAAAGACACGCTTTGACTTTGGGCTTCTTTCCATTTAGCTGGAATCCACATGGAAGAGCCTTGATCTCCATCAGCAAGCGTTTCATTTCCTCCCTTTCAGTAAGCTGTGTCGTCTGCACATTGCAGGCTGTTCATCAGCCTTCCTCCACTCGATGCCTCACTTTTCTTCCTAGAATCCAGCTTCTCTGATGATTTGCTCAGCCTGCAGACTGAATAGGCACGGTGAGAGGATGCAACCCTGGCGCACATCTTTGATTTCAAACAATGCAGTATTCCCTTCTTGTCTGCACAACTGCCCCTTGATCCAGGTACAGGTTCCACAGGAGCACAACTGAGTGTTCTAGAACTCCCATTCTTCTCAGGGCGATCCATAGTTTGTTACAATCCACACAATCTACTGTCTTTGCACAGTCAATGAAATCCAAGTAAACATGTGGTCTACATGTCTCACTTTTGAGCCATTTCATTAACTCATCTTTTGTATTTGGAAACTGTAGCCAAAGGTGATTCCAGCTGCCCTCGAGGGTCTTGCCAAGCTCGGGAGCGTGGCCTCTCACTCCGGTGGCTTCTCTTCTTCAGGCCAGTCATGTATTAATTGGGATTATACATATATCAAGTCATCCCGTAGTTCAATCACATCCAGCAGAATTGTACATTTGCTACCACAATCAGTTTCCAAGCATTCTTTTTCTATATGGACCCCTTGACATCCACTCTTAATGTCTACTCTTCGCCTTCTGATGGGTATCTTGAAATTAACAATCATTCTTCCCTTTTATTCTCTGCTTGTGAAAAAGCGTCCCTGAAAGAACATTCCTCCATTATCTACATTTTCCTATCCAGATAATCTACTCACTATTCTAAAAACCAACAAATCTGTCCTGGAAGAAGTCTGGTCAGAGAGCTCCTTAGAGGCAAGGATGGTGACACTTCTTCTGACATATTTTGGACACGACGTCAGGAGAGACCAGTCCCAGGAAGAGGACATCTTGTATGGAAAGGTGAAGGGGCAGCAAAAAAGAGGAAGGCCCTCAGCCAGATAGAATGGCCCAGGGGTTCCACCAGTGGGATCCAGCACAGGTACGATGGCGAAGACGTGCAGGCCCAGGCGATGGGTTGTTCTGTTGTGCTCCGGGCTGCCATGGGTTGGAACCAACTCGATGGCAGCTAGCAACAACATTCCCTAAACTCTCATGAATTCCTTCACAGCACATTCACTCACCACACCTGCACCAGAATCTCAGAGCAGCACTGCCGAACAATCGTGTCTCCTTAGGCCAGGTGCTTCCCTTGAGAAGGCGAAGAATCAAGTGACCCAGACTCCCAGCTCTTTTCTTACCAAAATCCCAACCCATTGCTGGTAAGCTGATTCCCATGTGTTACAGAGCACACGGGGCCGACATGAGTGTTTGCTTAGCTGTAATCATTACAGAAGCAGACCGCCAAGCCTTAGTTCCATAACCCTGCTGGGTGAGCTCACACTGCCAACCTGCAGGTTTAACAGACAAGCACAAAACTGTTGATGCCACCCAGGGACCTTTTCCTAAATCAAAGTGAGAGCTAATAACAAGCAGGGATCCAACTCATACGTTACGAGACTGGTTTATTATTGATTCCTGAGCAGATTCCATGCCCGTTAAGAAACATTTTGATAAATATGTGCTGTGTCAGGAATTGGGCACTGTGACGTTAGCACTTGAAAGAATCGAATTCCTACCTTCAAGCAGCCTAGAGGGAGAGACAGGTAGCCAACACAAATGATGCCGTAATGAGCGAAGTGCGTGCATGCACACATCCAGTCGTGGATCACCTGCTCTGTGCTCTGCAGTGGGCACCCAGGGGTTAACAAGCACACAAAAATCAGGAACCGATGGGAACCAGCTGAATCCCATCACTGCTCATATGAGCAGCTGAGGTTGAGAACTGCTGACGTTGCGGTTAGCAGCCTAATGCATAACCCACTATGCCCAGGCTGGGGAATTGTGGCCATTTTGAAAAGGGTGAGGGATATGCTTCCCCTTGGTGACTCTCATCCACTGGTGGCATCAATTTAAATGCATTTCCTCAGGGAAGCTTCCCCCCCTCCCCCCCTTACTGCCTCTCAGGTACCCTTGTTAGAGCCAGTGTCACCATACTAGGTACTTTCATCGCAATCATCAAAACTGAGTCACAGAATTTTGCAACCTTGGACCTGGGTGCCAGTCTTCACCAGGAGGTTGCCATCTGGAAAAACAGAGGCGTTATCTGTCCTGGCACATTGTAGGGTGCAACATGTAATTATAAGCTAAAAACACCTGTTACTTCCTAACTGCAATGTGTCATAAAGAGATACAGCCGTTGTAGAATCTGGTAAGGGCAGAGGCTTGCATCAGGTTTTTAAATGAATAATAGTATTAATAATCATTACTCTACACTCACTGGAAAATAAACATTTCATCACTCACCCTCTATAATCCTCCACACAGCGCTGGTGGTGTGGTGGTTACGAAATGGGCTGCAATCTGCATGATCAGCAGTTCAAAACCACCAGCAGCTCCGAGGAAGACAGACCAGGCTTTCTACTCTGGTCAACAGTTACAGTCTTGGAAACCCACAGGGGGTTGCCATGAGGCAGCACTGACTGGATGGCAGTGAGTTTTGCTCGGTGTTTTTGGTAAGCCCCCACACGGGAGAAAGATGCAGCTTTTTGCTCCCGTACAGTTACAGTCTTGGAGACACAGAGCGCCGGTTCCACTCGGCCCAGCGTCGAAATCAGCTCGAGGGCAGTGCGTTTCATTTTTGGAGGCCTCCACGCATGCTGTTCCACTTGGAGTTGTTTTCCAGTCTCCGACTGCCTGGGGAGCTGCAACCTGCTGTTCAGATGGTCCTCCTCCAGCTGCTCGGCGGGCCATGCTTCTCCTCCCACTCCCCACCTGAGCCACATGCATGCAGGCCCAGGGTTACAAAATGGTGTCACTTCCGTTTGTATTTTATATTTTACTTTATTTTTTTAAAATCATTTTATTGGGGCCTCTTACAGCTCTTATAACATTCCATACATCAATGGTATCAAGCATATTTATACATATGTTGCCATCATCATTTCCAAAACATTTTCTACTTGAGCCCTTGGTATATGCTGTTTTTTCCCCTCCCACCCTAGGGAATCCTTGATCAATTATATATTGTTATTATTTCATATCTTACATGGTCTTCCTTCACCCACATTTCTGTTATTTGTCCCCTGGGGGGGGGCTATATATCCAACCTTGGGATGGGTTCCCCCTCTTTCCCCCTTCCCTACCCTCATGATTCATATCGCTGCTCCCACTACAGTTCCTGAGGAGTTTATCTGTCCTGAATTCTTTGTGTCGAGAGCTCTATCTGTACCAATGTGTGTTCTCTGGTCTAGCCAGATTTGTAAGGTAGAGCTGGGTCATGGTAGTGGGGGAGAGGAAGCATTCAGGAACTAGAGGAATGATGTGTGACTCGTCGGTAACCAGTTTTAATAAGTGCAGTGAAAGAAAAGTGGCTCTAACAAGGGTGCTTAACCTACCTGAAGGGGAGTAAGACAACGACAACAACAACAACAACAAGCTTCCTTGAGGAAAAGCCATTTAAACTGATACTACTAGTGAGTGAGTCACCCCAAATGGTCCAAATTCTCCAGCCTTGGCATAGTGGGTTATGAGTTAGGCTGCTAAATGCAAGTTCAGCAGTTCTCAACCACCAGCTGCTCGTAAGAGTGATGAGATTCAGCTGGTTGCCACCAGTTCCTAATTTTTTGTTGAGTTCAGCAGACGGGTTGTTAAATTTGCCTGTGGAACCAGGTTTCTCTATCAGGTGGGTGGTGGCCATCCAATGTGGAAATCACAGATGAACGTTCACCTGTGCCACAGGGTTTTCTAAGCTCCTGTAGTAAAGCTCATTCCGTCCATGGGTATAAAATGTTGTATGGAACTATGCTTGTGATATTGATCCATTCCATAAAACTACTTTTGATGAAATACTGTTTATTCCCTTGTGTGTGTTGCTTCCTTCAGTAAAGAGACATTGAGTGCTGCAAAAGCGTTCAAAGTGTTCAAAGAGCTAAAAATCTTGTCAGAACTGCTGTAAGCTCAGCAGAAGCAGAAAGAGGCTTTTCAAAGATGAACAGAATATGCTCAGAGAAGTCAGCTGTTTCTAATAGATCACCCAAAGGACTATTAATCTAACTGGACTGGCTCTTACTCCTACAGGGAAAGATGGTTAAGGATAAATCACATAGCTGATGATACTTGGATAAAAGTGAAGAATATTGCAAGTGAGGATGCCAATCAAGAAGCGATATGGAAATATCTTAAATAACAGTGTACTGTACTGGGATTTTTTTTGGGGGGGGGGCTGGTATTTACTATTTTATTATTTTTAAACTCTTAGAATCTAGAGTCCCTCTTTTATTGTTCTTGTTTACGTATTAAATGTATAAAATAATAAACTACCTTTTGGGATATCGTTTTTTTGATACTTATAACGGTCATTAGGGCAGCGAATCGTTTGTTAAATTATTAGAATTCCATCACTGCGTGGGAAGAAGATGAGGCTTTCTACGCCTGTAAAGAGTCCGTCTCGGAAACCCAGACCCAGTTAGTTCTATTAGGGTCGCTATGAGTCAGAAACGACCCCGTGGCAGTGAAGGCCCACTGGAGAGCGAGGCCTAGTTCTGGATAGGAGAAAGGACCCCTAGAAGGATGGCACCTGGCTTCACACCCTTTTGTCCATCATCGTCCCTAAAGGTCCTGGTAGGTTTCCTTCCAATTCTGACCTCGGAATCTGCACAAGTCATGAATTCATCCCTGCACCTGGGAACTGGGCGCCAGCCGCCGCCGCCGACACCACCCTCCGGGCACAGGATGCAGGTGTGAAGCAGGCAGGGCGTGCCCCATAGGATGGCAGGGGCGGCTAACCGCGGGCGCCAGCGCACCTGGATCCCCTCCGCCGCGACGCGCGCTCCCCGCGACCCGCCGGGCGCCGGCGGCCGAGGCCCCGCTCACCCTTCTCCTTGGTAATGAGAGAGACCAGCGGCAGCCGCGGACGATCGCTGAACACCTCGGCCTGCTGGACCAGCGCCTCGCGCACCGTGTGGAAGTCGCTGAGGACCACCACCTGGTGGTGGCCGATGAAGAAGCTGAAGATGTTGCCGTACACGCGGGCCAGGTGGGTCAGCAGCACCTGCGGGCTCAGGGCCCCGGGCTTCAGCCCTGCGGCCCTCATCTGGCGGTACACCCAGCTCTGGCGCTGCAGGAAGGGTGGCAGCAGGACGTAGCCCAAG
>NW_022111369.1:8561196-8578650 GCF_000313985.2 Echinops telfairi
GAAGGCGGCGCGGATTGGCTGCCCCCCCTCCCTTAGAAGAACACGCCTCCTCCAATCAGCGACGGCCAGGCGAAACCCGCCCGGACTCGCCCTTGACTTGGTTGGAGGAGTGTGGGGGAGCAGGGCGAGCTTTCGGGAAGATTGCCTCCTGCGGCCAGCTGTGCCCCTGTCCTGGGTTCGCACCGTGCCACCGCTGTTGCTCAAGCATGCTGATAACAGAAAGCTTGCGCTCTGATTGGCCGCCAGATTTCCTAGGGTCAGCCAGTTTGACAAACAAATCGCTCTAAAGTATGCTTGGTGCTGCAGCGAATGCTGTAAACAGTGACCTCAGGTGACTCAGTCTCAAATACTAAGGTAGCATCTCTATCCACAGAAGAAGGATGAGGTAGGTGCCTACCACCTCTCCCAGAAGGTTGCTTTGTAGAGTTTCTGGTAGCAAAAGAAAGAAGGGGTGAAGGGGAAGGGGAGCGAGGGCAAGAAGAGAGAAGAAAACTGCCATTGCTTGGAGTCTATTCTGAATCAAAACCATCCCAGAGGGCAGTGGCATAGCTCCTTAGGGTTTCGCAGAATGTGAAACCCCAGGGATCCAGCGGTTAGCAGCCAGATGCGTCCCAAGGGCTTTGTAGACATCTAAAACCAACCAAGCAAACCCACTGCAGCCAATATGATTCCAACTCACAGTGACCCTATAAGGCACAGGGTTCCAAGGCTGGAATCTTTAAGGAAGCGTCTTTCTCCCGCAGACTGGAGGGTGGATTTAAAGAACAGCCAACCCTTGCTGGTTAGCAGCCCAACGCTTAACCCCTCACACTACCAAGGCTGCTCCTATTTCCCGTGCCCTCAGCAAAGCAGATCTAACACAGGAACAGATAAACAAGAATTCGCTTGTGGGAATTTCCATTATTAGTGATATAAAAAGAAAGTTAATCAAGTGGGGAAAGAGTGACAGTCTTATTACCAGTACTAAACTCAACCTGAATGCTGGGTTTGAGCTCTTAAATATGGAGTTAGAGAATACTGTTTTCTTAATCTTCTGTTAGTGGTGTCTTTTGATCTCCTCTAGGCCAGATCCTCTCTTGTTTTTCTCTCTCCTTTGTATTAGATGTCCATATTCAATCATTTTTTTATCTAAAGCGGGCAGTTTCATATGCCAATCATAATGGACAAATCTGTGTATTTCTGGACTTCTAATTTAACTGTGTCTACACACTAGCAATTATGTACCCTATACTTTCCTTCCAAAGTGTGATCCAAATATAGTGAGTCTTCTTTGTTTGTTTTATGATCCATTCTAGCGTTTTCTGTGAAGGTGAACGGTGATTTGCTAATTACATGTGCATTTTATTCTAATACCTTTGTCAAGCTTTTTGTTAGGTTTTCATCATACACATTCGCATTCACCTCTTCAATAAGTAACCATCATTTGTTAGTTTTCTCTTACTACATTTCTAAAATTTTTTTCATGCTACAATAATCAATTCTATTTTCTAAGGGCTCATACTGTAAACATGAAGTAAGGCATGTGCTTTTATCTTGGGGGCCCAAATGAACATATTTAGGAAGAGGAAAACAAACTGTGGTCCATGTTCAAGGATAATAACTAAAGGCACGTGTCAATGTCATCGTAGTTTTTCGTTTCTATGGCACAGAGCTCAGGCATCACAGGTCTTTCGGGTCCTTCTACGTGTCCCACCGAGCGTCTGCACTCTTCTTGAGTTGAGCCAGCTCACCAGCCATCAGTGTCTGGGTGATAACTCTGGTGAAGCCCTGAGCGTTCTGAATACCTGGGAGGCTCGGGGAGACTTCCTTCTCGATGCCACTTACCCCTTCACCACCGTGGACACGGAATGAATCCTGGAGAGATTTTTGAGCATTGGTTCGATAAAATCAGCTACACTTAATCCAATAGCTCAGTTGGGGTATCCCTTTGGCTTGGTGACTTAGCAAGCACTTTCGACCACGATTTTATGCACTTCCTTCCAGTTTTGTCTGTCCCCCTCTCAGGATTCAGTTCCTGGAGAGACACCCTGGCCACACTCACACCACTCCACGTGGCCACTCCCGAGTTGCCAAGTTCTCCCAAAATCCATCCAAAGGGATGAATACCAAGTTTTTCAGACACAAGATATTAAAATCTAGCAGAATCCAGGCAACAGCCTCTTCCAATCACATGGTGCTTGGGCGATCCATTCAGTGTCCAGGTAATGTATGTAAGGCTATCCACTGGGTGGAAACCACAATGAGGACGCAGTCAGGACTGTACTTGGCAATCTGGGGAATAGTGAATTTGAAGACATTAACATGCCTGTGCATCAGACTGAGATGATCCCCCCACCCCCGCTGACAAACTCCTGCAGTTACCACCACAGTCTGAGAACTGGCCACCACAGTCATCTCTAGCTGCTACGATTCTAGGTGTCTGAAAAATAAGCTCCCATGCTGCAGATCCATCATTTGTCCTTTGAGTTTATCTCCCAAAGCATCTACAAAAACAAGTTTATCATCTAGAGACTTTCCCAGAATGCTCATGGCACATGCCATACCAACTTGTCCAATACCAACTATCAACTACAGTGATTTGATTGTTTGGAACCATTGCCTCTTCTTCTGCCATGGATGCAGCCAGCTTTTCCTTAGGGTAGCCATCCTGAACACGCAGCGACATGGAGGTTCAGAGTCAGCTGCATGAAGAAAGAGAAAATTTAAACAAGTTTTCAGCTATGATCTTCAACATGCCTGCTTGTCTTGTCCTCTACAATAGTAGCCATTGAAAGGAAATAGAAGAAAGAAGTAGGAGGCAAAAGCTATTTATAGAGGTATAGCTATAGACATGTATATATGTAAATATATTAATTTATAATGAAAGGTATAGAGGCCAATGTATATATATTTATATGTTAAATTATTAAGATAGCAGACAGCAGATAGACTTTGGGCCTCTACTCAAGGCCTCCCTAAATACAAGAACACTTTGTTCTAATAACCTGGCACTTTTTCTTACTCACCTTCTCGACACGTTCCATCACTGAAGACAAAATGGGCGCATAAGCAAATGTGGTGAAGAAAGTGGATGATGACCAGTGATCAAAAGATATAGGGTCTGGGGTCTTAAAGGCTTGAAGTTAAGCAAACAGCCATCCAGCAGGGAAGCAAATAAGACCACATGGAAGAAGCACACCAGCCTGTGTGATCATGAGGTGTTGACGGGATCAGGTATCAGGTATCAAAAGATCCAAAACAAACAATTATATCGACGTGAAAGAGCGGGTTGGAGTGGAGACCCAAAGGCCATCTGTAGACAATGGGATATCCCCCCCACAGAAGGGTTGCAAGAAAGGGGTGATTCAACCAGGTTGCAGTAAGGAACCAATGAAACACACATCATTCCTCTAGTTCCTGAATGCTTCCTCACCCTCTCCCACCACTACCATGATCCAGTTTTACCTTACCAACACAGCTAGACCAGAGTACACACATTGGTACAGGAAAGAGCTTTAGGCACATGCAATTCAGAACAGATAAAACCCTCAGGAACAGTGGTGGGAGTAGCAATATCATGAGGGTAGGGGGCTGGGAGTGGGGAGGAAGGGGGAACTCATCACAAGGTTGGATATATAGCCCACCCCCTAGGGAGATGAATAACAGAAATGTGAGTGAAGGGAGACAATGGGCGGTGTAAGGCACGGAATAACAACAGTGGCATATAATTGATCAAGGATTCATGAGGGTGGAAGGGTGGAGGATGGAGGGGAAAAAGAGGAGCTGATACCAAGGGCTCAAGTAAAAAGAACATGTTTTGGAAATGTTGATGGCAGCATATGAGTGATGGGTTGTCAGCTTTGGAAGAGCCCCCCCCTCAATAAAATGATATTAAAAATAAAATGGTAGCCATTGACACCTTTCATTAATAGCACCTTAAATCCCCCAATGCTTTTAAAAGAAATGGATCCTACCTGGAAGTGCTGACTACTAGTCTATGTTAAGACATATGGAAGACATGTCAACTACCTGGAAGAGAACTATATTTATACCCATTCCAAAACCAAATGATCAAATGGGGTGTGGAAACTGACAATCTCATTGATAGTGCTTGCTAGCAACATTTGGCTAAAGCTAATTTAAAAGTGATTGCAGCCACACATCAACTGGGAGCATCGAGCTAGATTCAGAAGGGGATGTGAGATCAAGGGCCATCCTTGCTGGTGGCAGCTGCATCTTGGCTGAATACAGAGAAACGAAAAAGAGGTTTTCTTGTGTTTCATTCTTAATGATGATATTTCAGTGGGTAGAACGTAATAAATGATGGCTAATATTATGGAGAATGGGAATTCCAGAACACTTGACGGTGTTCCTGTGGGTCAGTTGGACAGTGTCCTGTAGGCTCACTGGGAGTGGGCACTGACTTGAAGATGCTGGGTTTGGTTTGGGAACCTAAACCTGGACCAAGAAGCAGTCGTTTGAACAGAACCAGTAGATACTGAGTGGTTTAAAACTGGAAAACTGGAAAAGATTTGTGGCAGCATCGAATATTTTACCTTACTTATTAAATCTGTATGCTGATAAATAATCTGAGAAACTAGGCTACATGAAGATCAGAGTGTCAGGATTAAAGGAAGATTCATTCATAACTTGTGAGCGGCAAGTGACATAACTTTAGTTGCTGAAAATTAAGGTACCTTGAAACATTTACTGATGAAGATCTAACAGTGTATCACCTTCACTATGAATTATACCCAAATTAAAAAAAAAATTAAAATCCTCACAACAGGATCAAAAAGTATCATTATGATAAATGATGAAGAAATTGAAGTTGTTAAGAATTTGATTCTACGTAGATCTACTTGGATCACTAATGCCTAAAGAAATAGCAGTTTATCAAAGAAAAAGAAAAACAATAGAAGGAGAAGAAACAGCAGCCCAGACATCTAAAGATATATTGCATTGGGAAAATCTACAAAAGACCACTTTCACATTGTAAAAAGCAAAAATGTCACTCTGATAACTACGGTGTGCCAGATCTAAGCCATCGCATTTTCAGTGACCTTCTATCCATGCCAGAGCTAGACGGGAGAAGGAAGATGAAAGAATTGACACATTTAAATGATAGTCTTGGCGAAGACTAGGGACTGAAATACGGACTGCCAGAAGAACAGACAAACGTGTCTTGGAAGATGTACCTTCCGAATGCTCTGCAGATGGGATGAGACTTCCTCCCCTGTACTTCGGGCATGTCATCAGGAGGGACCAGTTCCTGGAGGGGGACCTCATGCTTGCTAAAGTGGAGGGGCAGCGGAACGGAGGAGAACCTTCCGCCGGAGGTATTGACACAGTGGCTGCAACTATGGGCTTAACTACACAGCGGTGCTGATGGCGCAGGGCCGGGCAGCATTTCCCTCTGTTGTACATAGGGTTACAATGTCTTGGAATCAACTTGATGACTCCTAACAGTAGCAGAAAAGGATATGTTTGGTAAGAAAGAAGGCTATTAAAATCTAGAGGAAACTCTTCATGAGATGGCTTGATCCATGACTGCATGAATGAGCTCAAATTTATCCAAGGTTGTGAGGATGGCAACGGACAGATTATATTTCATTCTGTTATACACAAGACCACCCGAGTCTGAGCCAACTCAATGGCAGCAAGAAGCAAGCAAACAAAAGCCACCTCTTGTACAATACGGGACGGACTTGCACTTACGTTTCCCCAAAGTTGCCCATATCTTCATTCAGTTAACAGCGTTCTCCTCACCAAGATGCTATCTTAAATATGAAGCCACTCAGCTTACCTGGTACATTTTAGGGATGAATTTTCCCAAATGACGTTCGCAGCTTTCTTGCCTGATAGAGGACCACCTTGTGCCCCAGCCTTCTCATTTTCCATAGGTATGTAAAACGATAGCAGGTCCTTGGGAATGTGCAAGAGGCTCCCCTTGTCCCCTGCCCCCGTTAAGACCATTAAAAGTATGGGTTGAACAGCTACTAAATACTAAATTAAAAAGTTTGGCCCAAACCCACCGACCTAATAACACACACCGATTGCGGTAGGAAAGATAGAGATGACTGAAAGAAGTACGCTGGCGAATATTTTTGAAATCACGGAATGAAAGGCCTGGTGATAATTTCAGACCATTCACTCGGCTGTTAAAGCCCTTTTTCACGCTGCACGGTTTTGGCCCGTATTGTTGGTAACAATATACCCACATTATTTAAATGCTTATTGTATTGCTGTCAAGAGTGGCGTTAAATTACTCCATTAGCAATTGCCTGGCAGGCAACTGCCACACCCTTCACCCTGCGCACTCAATGAACAGTAACAGACAAGGGCGTCTGACTTAAAATGGGGTTGCAAAGGATAAGGGAAAATAGGACCTAGAAATGTCATGCATGCTGTCTTCTTGCCCAGCTCCATTAGCCAACTTTGTTCTCCTGAGGTTTCTCCCCATTAGTCACTTTTCTTTTCCTCAAGTTTATGTCGTTTAAGTTTGTTTTTTGCTTTTGTCCCATGTCTACAGTTTTATGTACTTTATGTCCTTGGTGAGCCTTGGTGCGCCTCCTGTGAACTTGGGATAGGAATGGTATCTCTCTGGTGGCCACTGCATCACAGAGCTGCAGAAGCTTGCCTGGCACGATGATGCTGGACAGGTTTCAAAGGAGCTTGCAGGCGAAGATGGGTTAGGAAGAAAGATGTGGCAAACCACTTCCGAAAAGCAGTGAAAACTGTGGATCTCCACAGACCTGTCTACAACTAGTCACGGGACTGGACAGCCTTTGTGCCACCATGAGGTCACCATAAGGCAAGATCACTCACAGGCCAACAACAGTTGCAGCAAGAGAAAGGACTGAAGGAAAGAGGGCAATGCCTAGCCTTTAATCAACATTTCCTAAATCTAAGCTGCATCCACAACAATTTTCACTGGGGTTACTTTAAACTCTGAAAGTTGGCACGATGGTTATTTCCTTTCCAATGTTTCCAAGATGAGGTTGTGAGATCAGCCAGGACACCAATTCGCTTACTACGTTCAGCCATTATGCCCTGAGTAACCAGTCGGTACACTTGGCCATGTTCCATTTTAGCCACCTTCTGCCTCTCCAGTGGCTTGTCCACATCATGATACATTTGGGGAGGTGCCAGAGGAAGGGGAGGCACTGAAAAATCTATCATGCAATCTCCAGCTTCATTTCTATTACCAAGACCATATTTTCCAACTTTTATCCTTCCTCTTTGATTCCTAGTTTTGAATTCAATACACCAGTAATTATCAATGCATCTTGATTGCATGTTTGACCAATTGCAGACTGAAGAAGTTAGTAGATTTCTTCCTCAGCAGCATTAATGGTTGGTGAATAAACTTGAATAATATGTGTAGTAACTGGATTTCCTTGTATAAATATTATCCTATCACAGAAGGCTTTGTACTTCAAGATCTATCCTGAAATGTTCTCTTTGATGATAAACGTGGTGCCATTCCTCTTAAATTTGTCTTTCCAGGCATAGTAGACATTGTGATCATCCGACTCAGAACAGCCAATCCCAGTCTACTGCAGATCACTCATGCTTAGGATATCAATTCTGATGTGTTTCATTTTTGATGATTTGAGTTTTCTAGTTTCATTCCACATTCTCATTATTACCATATGTTGACAGTTGCACATGATCCAAGAACTGATGGTTCTGCCGGAAGAAGCAACGAGAAGAATAAGAATTCCAGAACACTTCATGGTGCTCATGCACAACTTGAACATGGGTCAAGAAGCAGAACAAGGGAACACTGTATGGTTTCAAATAAGGAATGGTGTGTGTCCTGGTTGTGTCAGTGTGCTGTAATCAGAGTAGCTGGACTGCATGAAGAACACAGTATCAGGACTGGAAGGAAACTTATTAACAACCTTTAATGTGCTGGTAACACAACTTTGCTTGCTAAAAATGAGGAGAACGTGAAGCACTTGCTGATGAAAATCAAGGATTATAGCCTTCAGTAGGGTTTGCAGCTCAATGTAAAAAAACCCAAAATCCCCAAAGCTGACCATGAAAAATGGATAAATGATTACAGTTTTCAAAGAGTTTGTCTTGCTGGGATCCACATCAGTGCTCATGGAAACAGCAATCAAGAGATGAAACTATGCATTGTAATGAGTACGTCTGCTGCACAAGATCTCGTTAATGTGCTGAAGAGCAAAGATGTTGGGTGCACCTGCCCCAAGCCATGGTATTTTCAATGACCTCATATGTATGTGAAAGTTGGGCATTGAATAGGGGGGAAAGGAGAAATATGAAGTAAGGTGCTAGCAAAGAATGGTGAAAGCACAGAATTCCAAAGAGCGAACCGATCACTCTTGCCAGAAGTACTGCCAGAATGCTTCTTGGGAGCGAGGCTGTCAAGACTTCACCTCACCAGGGAGATGTCTCATTCTGTTTCTTTGAGGCTAAAATTGGTTTTGGCTTTTGTATCTCACCCACTGCCACTGAGTCTATTCTGACTCTTACTAACCCCATAGGACAGAGTAAAACTGCCACTCTGGGTTTTAGAGACTATCAATCTTTACAGGAACAGAAAGCCTCAACTTTCTTCTGGAAAGTCACTGGTAGAGTCGAACTGCTGACCTCAGAGTTAGCAGCCTAACCTGTAACCCACTAAGCCACCAGGGATCCTTTGGTTTTGTTTCTATGCCCTTACTTATGTTGTGGAATTTCTGCCCATTCTTATTTTAAAAGTTTGTCAAGGATGGGTGTTGGATTTTGTCCAACTCCTTCTTTGTATCTAACGATATGATTATGTGGTTCTTTTCCTTCATTTTATTTGTCTGGTGGATCATGGATTGTTTTTCTAATGTTGAGCCATCCTTGCATGCCTGATATAAATCTCACCTAGTCATGATATATTATGACCAGGATATTATTGACGTGCTATTGGATTCTAATGGCTAGAATTTTGGCATCTATTTCAGTGTTATGTTCCTTCCATAAAACTAATTCTAGAGTACTACACCCTTTATGACATTTTGGGTCAGTTTGAGTAGAATTGGTGTCAACTCTTTATTGCACACCTGGTAAAAATTTTGCTGTTGTTATTGTTGGGAGTCTTTAATGACCTGTTCAATTTCTTCTTTTATTATGGATCTGTTGAAATTTTTACCTCCATTTGCATGCCTTTGGGCAGGTCATGTGTTTCTAAAAATGTGTCCATTTCTTGTAGGTTTTCAAATTTGTTGGTACCAGCATATTTCTTTATATATATAATTATATTATATATGTTACACATAATTCACAAAAAAATCTTCCACACAATAAGGTGATAAAGGCTAGTAGAACCAGAGAATGGATGACAATTAGAGGTGATTTTAATTCCTGTCCAACAGAATCATTAAGTGGGGTTAGTCTACACTTCCAATTCATTCTGGATTATTCAGGCTATCCCTCAATCTCTTTTTCTTCTGTTTAGCAACTTTCAAATTTTTTTTCTTTGCTTTCTTACCACTTGCTAATATCCGTCTTCTTAGAACTCTAAATTAATTGGGATCACAATAGAAATTCACTAGAAAAGGTTGTTTCAGAGTTCCCAAACCTACTGAGTTACGTTTACTTCATTCCCTCCTCTACCCTTCTCCTTGAATCCCCTCTTTGGTACCTTCAGTTCCCTCCCTCTACCTTCAAACCCAACGCACAGATTTCAATTTAGCAAAGCATTTGGTTACATCCTCACATGAGACAATTCTTAGATAGTTATTAATATGCAACAGTACAAATTTCATTCTTCCAGAAATGTTAACTGGGTCTTCAAATTTAATTTTTTTATTAATCATTTTACTGGGGGGGGGGCTCTTACAAATCTTATAACAGTCCATCATTCAATTGTATTAAGCACACTTGTACATGTTGCCATCAACATTTCCAAAACCTTTTCTTTCTACTTGAGCCCTTGGTATTAGCTCCTCTTTTTTCCCCTCCCTCCTATCTTCATGAATCCTTGATCAATGATATACTTTTGTGATTTTGTGTCTTACACTGTCCGTTGTCTCCCTTCACCCACATTTCTGTTATTTGTGGCCCGGCGGGGCGGGGAGGGCTATATCTGCAACCTTGTGATGGGTTCCCCTTTTCTCTCGCTCCCCACCCCTGCCCCCACCACCCCCCTACCCTCATGATATCACTGCTCACACTACTGTTCCTGAGGGTTTTATCTGTCCTGAATTCCATATGTTGAGCTCTCTTATCTGTACCAATGTGTGTACTCCAGCCTAGCAGTATTTTTAAGGTAAAACTGGGTCATGATAGTGAGGGGAGGCAACATTCAGGAACTAGAGGAATGATGTGTCCAAAGATAGTGGGACAGGAGGACGGTGAAAGGAAATAGTGTTTCATCAGTGCTATACTGCACCCTGGTTGAATCATCCCTTCCTCATAACCCTTCTGTGTGGGGATGTCCAATTGTCTACAGATGGGCTTTGGGTCTCCACTCCAACCCCTCCTCTTTCACGTCCATATAATTATTTGTTCTGGATCTTTTGATACCTCATACCTGATCCCATCAACACATCATGATCACACAGGCCAGTGTGCTTCTTCCATGTGGGCTTATTTGCTTCCCTGATAAATGGCTGCTTGTTTAATTTCAAGCCTTTAAGACCCCAGATGCTATATCTTTTGATAGCTGGGCACCATCCACTTTCTTCACCACATTTGCTTATGCACCCGCTTTGTCTTCATTGATCATGTCGGGAAGATGAGTGTCAAAGAGTGCCATTGTTAGAACAAAGTGTTCTTGTGTTTAGCGAGGCCCAAAATCTGTCCGCTATCTTAATACTTAACACATAAATATATGCTCATTGACCTCTATCCCTTTCATTATAAATTAATACATTTACATATATACCGTACATGCCTATAGCTATGCCTCTATAAATAGCCTTTGCCTTCTTTCCTCTATTTCCTTTCACCTTCCTCCCGTCCTACTATCATCACCACCTTCCAGTCAGCTCTCAGTAATTCCTCTTGGATATACTGCACTTGATCAAACTCCACCAGGCTTTATACCCCCTCCTCGACATCAAAATTTTTTCCCCCCAGCATCAATTTAGATCTCTTATTGTTCCCTTATCCCTGAGTTTGTTGGCTCTCTGCTCCCCTGCCCCATCCCCTCCTCTCCCATGTCCCCCCCTGGGACCACCAGTCCCGTTTTTTTCTCCTGGGGACTGTTTGTCCTAACTATCTTACATAGATAAACATAGGGAGAAAAAAAGATGGATAGATAGTCCCAGGTCTGTCTGCTGAGCCTTCTGAGTGTTTTCCAATCGGGTCTGATGAGGTGCCAAGCCCTGTCCCCTGAGGCAGAAGTCTACTTTCAGGATTCCTCGGGGACTTTGTTATTTTCCCTCTTGCTGCCCTGTTGCACTCCCGTTGTGTTTCACACCTCTGTGCATGGGGCAGACTTGGCGCATGTCCACACCGCATCCCCAGGGCTGTCCCCCATCGCGCTATGGGTCAGTGAGGGAATGTGGTTCTCTCCAATCCTCTCTGTGCACTGGCTGCTCAGAGCAAGGGGGTCATCCCCAGGGCGTGGTGGGCCAGGATGAGAGCCACTCGGTTACTATCCTCTTTTCCACTTGGTTGTGTTGTGATGTTGCCCATTTCACTTCTTATTCTTGTTATTTTTATCTTCTTGTTGACCTCTGCTAAATTTGCCAGTGTGCATGTCCTGTCATATTAATCCTTTCCAATAACTAACTTCTAGCTTTATTGTAATGCTTTTATACTTTATGAATGTTTTTATTCACAATAGTCACACATTTCTGTGAGTTATATGTATAAAATACTTTCAATGTCACACTTCCATAAATCACTTTCTGCTTTCATTTAAGTTTACATTGCAGTACAAATATGCACAACAAAATCTTCACTGATTCAGCAGTTTCCAGACCCAGCGACATCGATCACATTCTTCAGATTGCACAACTTTTGTCAACCTCCTTTTCCAAATGATTTCACCACCAGTCACTTAAACTCAGTGTCCTTCACACAAAAACTCCTCTCTTTCTTTTCCTTCCCACTCTGGTAATTTCTTATAATCTTTGGTTTCTGTATATTTGCCTATTTCGTCTAAGTAAGAACAGACAGTATTTGTCCTTTTTGGCCGACTTATCTGGTTTTGCTAGGTGGCTTCCATGTCGTGGCATGTGTCCATAACTGCTCTGCTGTTCAGCACCCTAACAAGGTCTAGTAGAGCAGACTCACTCTAGGCAACTCTTCTTTTGGTCTCTTGACTACTACTTCCACGAGCATTGACTGTGGAGCCAAGCAAGACAAACTCTCTGACACCCTTTTCTCCAGGTATCATGATGTCATCTATTGGTCCAGTTGGGAGGATTTGGGTCTCCTTTATATCAAGTTGTAATCCACACTGCAGGCTGTTATCCTTGATCTGCACCATCATTTGTCTTCGGTTCACTTGTCACCACCACCTGTCAGTTTGCTGTGCTCTAGTGGCTTGTATGTTGCTGTGATGCTGGAAGCTATGTCACCAGCAGGGTCACCCAAAATGAACGGGTTTCAGCAGAGCTTCCAGACTAGGTGGAGCCGAAGAAGAACTTGGCTGACCACTTCGAAGGAAGTAGCTGACAATCTTACGCATGTGAGCTACAGACTGGAAGCAGAATATTGTCCAGAATGGTGGCAGACGATGGGCCCCTCGGGTCTGAAGGCACTTGACATAAAAAGTGACTGCCAAGGAGCTGCTTTCTCAAAGTCAGGTCGACTAGGGTGACGTGATTGGGGTAAAGCCTTCGGGACCTTCCTTTGTTGCTGGGGCACAACTCAAAATGAGAGGAAACAACTGCAAACATCTACTACTTGGGACTTGCAACGAGAAAAGGGAGCTATTGATAAATGGAGTCTAATTTTGACTGTGGGGGAGGAATAAAGGCCTTTTAGCAGGGCTTCTTAAACGTTTCCCCGGGTGACCCCTTTTCACCTGAGAAATTTGTAACCTGGGCAATCTTTGCCAGGAATACCTTGCAATCATTAAGCATTTGATTTTGAATTAATTTTTGATCGTGGTGCATTCAGAAATGTTTTCCTGTTGCCACATTTCTTGTGGCCCTCTCCCCAAAACATTCAGTTACACAACCCTACACGGGATGCCGATGCCCAGTTTCAGGAGCTTTGTTGTCTAGGATGAGCGATCGGCTTGTAAGAGAGCACTGGGGTAAGATGTGGAGGTGTGGAAAGCACTTTCAGTACAGCAATGTGCTCAAAGGGACCGAACAGATTGGGGAGGCAAGGTCAGGATGCCAAGCCGGGGACTGGTGGGCATGTGGATTGAAAGTCAGGGAGTGTTTGAAATGCTCAGTCTTCTAAAAGTTGTTATCTCAATAAACGGGAGGGGCAGAGACTGGAAGCAATACTGCAAATGAGTTTAAAAGTAGGCAAATTGAGATGAGCAAATTAATTAATCTTTTGAGAGGTTTGACAAGGGAGGAAAGAAGCAATGTTGTGGAAGTTTAAGACAGCATCTTTTGAAATTATTAGTCATTTTATTGGGGGGCTCGTACAAATCTTATGACAATCCATCAAGAGAGTATCTTTTTCAACGAGAGCATCTATCTAAAATGAAACCGATGTCCACATCCCAGGATCCCAGGTGCTACAATGCTGAAGTGCTTGGCTGCTAGTCAAAAGGTGTGTGGTTTGAAACTAACCAGCAGGTCCCTGACATCGACTTGGAGATCTGCTTCTGGAACCACTGCCATCGAGTCAGTTCCGACACGAAACCATGCCATGCACCACGGAATGAGACTGCACCCATTCCTGCGCCACCCTCACCATTGTTTCATGTGTAAGCTCCTTGTGCAGCTACTGTGTCAACTCATCTTGCCTAGGGTTCTCCTCTTTCGCTGCCCCCCCACTTCACCAAGCAGAATGTCCTTCTGGAGAGACTGGTCTCTCCTGACAACATGTCCAAAGTACCTGAGATGAGGTCTCACCATCCTTGCCTCCAAGGAGCCATCTGGCTGTCCTTTATCTTGTAAAGATTACAGCCTATAAAACGCGTGGGTGAGTTCCACTCTCTCACAGAGGATTGCTAGAGTCAAAAGTTGACTCAACACTACTTCACAAAACCCTGGTCCCACCTGTAAGTTGAGGTAAAGGAGTCATTGGCGAGGGAAGGATTACGAAGGTAACAGGAATTCATTGGTGGGATAAGGTTCTGGAATATTCAGGATCATAGAGTACAAAGAAAAGCCAGAAGAGTTCTTTTTGTAAAGGAAGAGGGACACTTTGGTCTGAGATGGACAAGAAGAAAGATAGGGGAAACCACTGAGACATGTATAGATTAAGGAGAGGGACATTCAGAGCAAAAGGCCATCATAACCTTACAGATACAGGAGATGTGATAATTGTCTTGTCAGAATATGGAAGGCAGATGAAAATTTGGAACCCTACGAGATTCAACTCAGGATCCTTGCATTAATTAAACTCCAATTCTATTGTAATGCCAGTGTTGACACATTTATCTTTTCACTTCATGATTTTTATAACTCTTGTCGTCTGGTCACAAAAATTTAGCACTCAGGGATAGACACACTTTTATCATTGGATAACTATTTTGTGTATTAATCAATAGTGTTGCCTGGTGGTCATTTCTCCCCAACTACCTTTGTATTGCCTAATGCGCCTTGCAAATCCCAGATACCTTGTGGTAACTCTTGATGACAATTGGCTAAGCCTGCAGCTCTTCCCTCAGGGAGAGTTCCCTTTCACCTCCCAGAAGACAGGTGGCGATATCTGGAGACATGTTTTGGTTGTCTAGGCCTAGGCTCATGACCCACCCTGGAGGGCTTAATTCAGCCAATGGGGGTCGACCAATACCATCAACCACGCCTCCCCAGCCACAGGCTTTCAATACCTTGGTGGCAGGATGCTGGCCCCTTAGGACCTTCTGCCCTTGGACCATTCTCCTGCACCTACTCAGCTGTGCGGAGGTCTCTCTGACTTCAGGTCACCCTGTGTGGGTGCAGTCCCACAAGGCTGCCTGTGCTCAGTGGTGAGCCCCAGCGTGGCTCATGCACAGTTTGGCATGCTTCCCTGAAATAATGTGTGCTCTTTTGAGACTGTAAAACCTGCAACTTCTTCCATCCTTTATAAAAAAGCCCACTTGGATGACCTACCAGGTATTCTTTCTTGTGCAAAGCCAAGAACTGAAGCACTACCCAGCCGAGAAACCCAACGCACTTCATCTGTACGGTTTCAGAGGTCTGGGAAACAACCTTCGGGAATTTGTTTGAATCACTAAGGAGGTTTTCTCTTGTAAACAGAAAGCCATGTCTTAACAGAGCCGAAGAACCTAGAATTAAATTTGGAATTAAGGAAGAGAAGTTATATATGAGCAAACCACATCCTAACAGAGTAAGATTATAGAGCTCACAGTTAGTTACCTGACTTTCAGCCCTAATTTTAGTCTCTCACTGAAATCATCTTTCCCTGAATCTAATTTAAAACAAAAAGATATGACAACCAATGGTGGCGTCCTTGTTCAATCTTTATGCTGAGCAAAATCAGAGAAGCTGGCTTATTTTTTATTTATTGAGAAGCTGGCTTATATGAAGAGGAATGTGGCATCAGGACTGGAGGTAGGCTTCTTAAGGACCTGTGATGTAGAGTTGACACGACCTTGCCTATTGAAAGTGAGGACTTGCAGCACTTGCTGATGCAGACCAAGGACTGCAGCCTTCAGCACAATGTATGACTCAATGGAAAGATCAGAACCCTCACAACTGGACCAATGGGTAACAGCACAAGGAATTGAGGAAAGAGTGAAGGAAGTTACCAAGGATTTTATCTTGCTTGGGTCTACAATTAATGCTCAGCAGCAGTCAAGATAGCAAGAGTTGTATTAGGTAAAATCAGCTGCACATGACCTCAGTAGTGTATTGTAAAGCAAGGAGGTTTCTTTAAGGACTAAGGTGTGCCTGACCCAGCTCAAAGTGTTTTCAATGGCCTCATATGCATGTGACATTGGACAATGAATCAGGAAGAATTGATGCATTTCAATTGTGGTGCTGGAGAAGAATGTTGAAAGTACCACGGACTGCTGACAGGACAAACCAACTGTCATGGAAGAAGTACATCCAGAATGTTCCTTAGGGGCAAGGATGGTCACCCATGGTCTTACATACGTTGGATCTACTGTGAGGATACCTGTTCCTGGAGGACGTCATGCTTGGCAAAGCGGAGGGGCAGTGAGAAAGAGGAAGGCCCTCCACAAGATGGACTGACACCGTGGTTGCCAAGCAATGGGCTCAGGCATAGGACTCATCGAAAGGATGGTGGACTGCAGTGCTTCGCTCTGTTGTGCATGGGGGCACTGCGGGTTGTAACCTATCGCCGTATAGGGCTGCCATGAGTCAGACTCAACTTGATGGCAGTAACTTTGGCTTTCTTGGTTTAGAAGTTTGTAACGTGGGACCACAAATGAGCTTCAGGGGTCCTTTGGCCGCCCACTAATTGTATTACATACTCTGTGTAGGTGTGAACTTTTCTGGGACTTGTGGGAAGGTCTGTGACTTTATCATCTCAAAAAAAGATAATTGAATATGCTAGATTAGCATCTCAACCAAAGGTCCAAAATCATGACCTCGGTGCAAAGGGCATGGCACCCTAGATTGAACTGAAACATAAGTCCATTCGTTAATTCCAGTAACCCTGCCAAGCAAGCGCTGTTTGCAAAATAGGTTCCTATTTTTAAGTTCTCCTCAGGGACTGTACGCGTCATTTGGATTTGTTCTCTGGTGCTCTGGGCAATTGTACTTTATATAGTTAACGCAGGAGACTTGCTCCCATGTCTCTTGGGATGTCTGTTGCACAGCAAAACAGCCTTTGTCTGATTCTGAATCTAACTCTTGCTGATAGAGTAAATCTCAAAACCCTGGAAGGTGCTACCCCAATCTTGGTGTTCCCCCCCATTACAGAGACAGGTCATTCCTATCTGGGGGCTAGCTTAGTTAGGGGGGGAATACAATGACTTTGTCTAGACCTGCACATCCTTGTGCTCATTTGTCCTTCAGCCCCTGAATGACCAGGCCATTGGCCTTGGCAGGCTCCCTGAGAAGAAGGGAGGGGCAGACATGGAGAGTATAATGGGGCTCTTGGCTCATTCACCACATCAAGTATAGGGTCTTATGAATTAAATTCTCTCCCTCCCCAGAGTTGTCCTGAAATCCCAGCACTTGTGATGGCGAACCTGTTGGAAATAAGGTCTTCAAAGGTGTTACAAGTTGACATGAGGCCGCACTGGAGGATGGGGATTCCTAATCCACTATGAGGGGTGTCCTTATAAAAGTGACACAGATCCACATATGGGTGGCACAGAGACCATCCTTTGAGGATGGAAGCCGAGATTAGAGTTATGCTGCCACAAGCCAAAGAACACCTGCGGCTATCAGATGCTAAGAGACACAAAAG
>NW_022111369.1:8581557-8585121 GCF_000313985.2 Echinops telfairi
CCAACAAAAAACAATGTTCTACAATTGAATATGGTGACAATCGTACAACTCTTCTTGATATGATTGAATTGTATGACATGTGGATGAAATGCTAATAAAACTTTAAAACACAAAAAACAGTAAGTGGAAGGACAACCTTCTGAATTCATTGCTCTCATTTCAGAGAATGAATACGGACCTCCCTCCCCACCCCCCATTACTCCCCCAAACACAGTCAGTCATAAGCTCTGTCTGACGGGGACACAGGCACTGGGACCTGGGGACCAGGCTGCCCCATCCCTCAGAGCCAGGGAAACAGGGCCTCTGGGCCCCCTGCCGGCCGAGCGTGGACACCAACTGCCCCTCCTCCTTCTTTAGGAAGCAAAGCAGGCGACAAGGACTGTAATGCTGGAAGTGAATCCGCACCTCACCGCCCCCTGCCCCAATCCGGAAACAGGCATTCGAAGAAAGCCACAGATGCATGCATGATGTGTCCAGGCTCCCCCACTCAGGGTGTAGGATGAGAGGTAGGCACTCAGCCCGGCATCACTGCCTGCGTCAGGACCACCTTCTCCACCAGGCCCAGCCCAGCCGCTGACACCACCGGTCCACAAAGCAATCCCTTTCCAAAGGAGTGCTGCAGTGGAAGGCAGTGTGGAGGGGTTGGGGACCCTGACCACCATTCCCGAGGCCTACCATGCCTTGGGCTCCCTTCTCTTTCTGAGTCAGGTCTACAGCCCCCCCTTACCTGGGTACTTCGCACTCACAGACACAGAAGAGCGTGCCATTAGGATGCTCACTAACGATACTACATGCATCTATTCTAAGGAGGCTGCAGCTTCCGATCAAGAACCCTCTGCACCTACCTCAGCAATTCAAGGAGAACGGATTCTGGAACCTTCTATAAGGAAGCCTTGGGCAGTTTTAATGTTTCCTGGAACTTTATAAATTGAAGACATCTTAAGAAAAAGCACATTATTTATTAAAAGGTAAAGAAACAGTACGACTAATTTTGAAAAGACTGTTGATGGTCACTGGTTTATTGGGTAGATACAAAGTTGAAGCCCTTGCAGTATTTTAAAGCAAAGCCAAAGAAATGAAGTAACATGAGTTTTGTTTTTTTTACCAAAACTAACAAATTAGTTTTAACAATTAGGCACTTAAGTGCAAAAGTAAACTGTTAGCATGTTAGAAGCATATACTAGAGTTGTAATTCTAAGTGCCTCCTGAAATGTGTTTACAAACATAAAAGCACAAGCATGGAATACGTATTTATCCACAAAGATCATCTCTCCTTTTGTAAAAAAAAAAAAGAATATGAATTCAAGTCCCACGATAGACCAGCGATTAAGGTACAGGTGAGGAGGTGGAAAGAATTTTGAAACTTATATATACTTGATTAAAATCTAAGCATTTAATAAAATTATTACAATAGCATATAGTGTGTGTATATATATATGTATATATATCATAATGAAAAATATTTAAGTCAGGAAAATAATGAATTCTAGACTTAAATTTTTACTTTACAACAAGGCACTTAGCACACTGAAACAGTACAGTAAATTTCCAAAAGAATGCAACTGGCTACTTTTCACACCTGTGATCATATTTCTTTGGTGAATATACTGTAACATAACCGTATGTTTTGCAGCATTAATCATTGCATAGGAGGTAAATGAAATAATGAACTTCAACTTGGCAACTAGATTAGCTTATGTTGACAGTTTTCTTTTTTAAAAGGACAGTTTTCAATAAAAACATAACAATGAACCATTCTCATTCCTGATTCATTTGGAACACAGCATAATTAAATGAAGGAGTAATAAAATAAATCAGAAATTGACTTATAAAATGTAGAGATGTATAAAAACTTGTCTTTGGGTACCTCTGACATAATTTTTCAGTGTTTGGGCATTAAAGTCAAGAGCACTTCTTCATAGGTGAAGTATTTCTTAACACCTTAGCTGAAGCAGTTAAATTATTACAACACAACAGCATTCAAGAAAACAATAAAATAAAACAGCAACATTATCTATACATATAGAAAAGCCTTCAATGGGTGGCATATTATTTATAATATACCTGATTTAGTCATGTAAACTCATTAAGAAATTCCTTCTCACACTTAAACTACGCAAAGTGGACACGTTACGCCTGGTTTCAATTTTAACATTAAGTGCAAAACAAAAATAAAAGAGTAAAACAATGTACAAAACTGTCATGAGGGGCACGGTGTCAATTTTCAAGAAACTACGTGAGTTCTAGCAGGTTACAAAAAAATGTTAGAAAGACAGTCACCTTGATGTTTCAAAGTACACATTGTGTAGATAATTATAAAGGGAGACATTAATGATTGTGACAGTGAGAGGTCAGAATGTTCTATAACTTAGCAAATGGATAAAAGATTAGAATAGCAACTCCCTGTACATCTGAGCACATTTCTCATTTGGCAAAAAGCCTTACACATCACTCCAATACCTTGACAATTTCATATTATTGGAAAACATAATTACAAAAAAGAAACCTTTTAAAAACCTTTTTTAAAAGCCAGTTTGCAGCCCAACTCAATGAACTAAAACAGGGGTCCTCAAACTTTTTAAACAGGGGGCCAGTTCACTGTCCCTCAGACCCATTAGAGGGCCGGACTATAGTTAAAAGAAAAAAAACTATGAACAAATTCCTATGCACACTGCACATATCTTATTTTGAAGTGAAAAAACAAACAGGGCAAAAACACCCGGCGGACCGGATAAATGTCCTTAGTGGGCCATAGTTTGAGCACGCCCAGACTAAAAGAACAAAAACAAAAAACCTCCTAAAATTAATTGACTGTATTTCCACAAGGGGGCACTAGTAGAATACAGCAAAGATCCCTATGCCAGGGCCCTCCATAAACTCGACTCAAGGCTCGCCCATCCTCCCCACAAGCAGCAACACGTGTTTCCCCAAAAGCCAGTCAATTAAAGAACAAATCCACAATTAATTGCCTCAGGTAGAAGTGGTGAAACACCACTCTATTTTCAAAGACTGAGACTCCTTTAGATGCATTTTAAAGAATTTTTAAAAATTACACTGTGGCAACTCTGTAAGAATGGGCTGCATACATTGCACTGATGGGACTCCATCACAAGAAGGCCTTCCCACAGGGGCACTGGGGTATAAGAACAAAGCTGATGCATCCGACTTTTCTTATCACTTAATTGGCAAAGAACATAAAAGGAGTTTCAAAAATTGACTGCTTCAAGGGCAAGATCGTAAGTGCGCGTGTTTTATAATTCCTAAGTGGCATGTTTGGGTTCATCTTAAACGAGTTCATAGTCTCATTTCCCCCATCTGATTTTTGTCTCCCCTGAGTTTGAAATACACGCTCGCTCTGCCCAGGTGACAAGAGTTAGGACCTGATGGGGCTGGGAGAGCAGGAGGGCCCACGTGTGTTTTGTAAACGTCTTTAACAGGTGATGGCATGTCTTGAAAACAGAATTGCTTGGCTAAGAGTTAAGAATTTTCAGTAATGAAAACAATGGTTCTTTTTAAGCTTGACCTTTCCCCCCTATTGAATTGAAAAAGAAGGGGGGGGGGCCA
>NW_022111369.1:8585221-8598599 GCF_000313985.2 Echinops telfairi
AAACCAAACAGCCGAATGAACCGGAAGCTCTATCAAAATACTTTCTAAAAAACACACCAAAAAACCAAGAAAAACAAAACGCACCTCAACACGGAGGGCGACACCCAGGTTTCAGGACCAGCTATTCTTCCTTCTAAGCTGGTGGTTCTCAACCTTCCTCATGCCGCGACCCTTTCATACGGTTCCTCATGTGGTGGTGACCCCCCCAACCATCAAATTATTTTTGTTGCTACTTCATAACTGTCATTTCGCTACTGTCGTCAATCGGGCAACCCCTGTGAGGACCGCTGAGAACCACTGTCCTATTGGACAGCAGGGGTCTAAATCAAAGTGCTCTCAAGGGGACCTTGCTTGATCACAAAGGGTCAAGACTGAGTAATATTCAATTAATGGAAAGGATGCAGAATCACCGTTAGACTATAACCATTAAATAGTGTATAGACACATGATTATTTGTCTCCCAGAAAAACCCATGTGTTTTTAAAGCCCTCCCAGAATGCTTAGGGTTTCATTTCTTGTTTTACATATTCAGACCGGGGTCTTTCCTGTGGCTGCAAATTCAACTACCCTTGCCTTCAGCAATTCACTCCTCTGGTTCAGTGATTGCCGGAAGAGCAAGCCATACTGAAAACATACATACAGGACACCGAATATTAGCACCAAAGAAGGAGGACTCTTCTGAACAGGTTTCTATTGTGCTTTTCTCAAACAACCGAAAGATCAAACTGCACGTAGCCTTGGTGGCACAGTGGTGAAGTCACTCACAGGCTGAAAAGCAAAAGGTTGCCACCGCTCAAACCCACCAGCCACGCTGTGGGAGAGACAGGGCAGCTGCTTCAGTGGAGTGGACAGCCTCGGAAACCTGACGAGGCAGGGCAGCTCTGCCCTCGAAGTGCTGCCATCAGTTGGAACGTACTTGAAAGGCAATGGGCTTTCGCTTTATGTACTTCATCAAAGATGGCCAGATAGTTAATGCTAAATTTATTGTTGCTTTTAATTCTACAAAGAGGGAAAATTGCACCTTCAATATAAATGGAACACCACCTCCTTCCTTCGTACTTACTCCACCATACTTGAAACCCCAGTGTGGTCGATTTTGTAACCCAGAAGCCATTTCATGGTTACTAAGACATTTTGCAAATAACCCTAAATTAACAGTTAAGGAATTAGCCAAGATTTTATCCAGAAGATTCAATGGCATTGAGTGACAAGGTCTAGGCATTTAAAAAATTATCTGCTATTTTTTCATTACCTCAAAGACATTTTTGTACAGCTTAACTACTGTCTGAGACATGAGTCCCAACGTTAGGTTAACTAGAGTGAAGCACCGTGTTAAAATCCTCACAGGGTGACAGTAACATGGCTCAACCGTGGTCTATGTGGTTGGGAATCTGGGAATGAGATGTGGAGTCACTGAACATTTGGCCAGCATTGTGGCTTTTCATAAAGTACGGTGGAACGGAAGATGCAGACCTGGGAGGAAAACAGCCTGTTGGCTTGGGGCCTGGGCATCAGCTCTTCCAGGAGTGTTTTTTCAGACTGTGGTCATGAACTTGACTGCATTGGGGTACCAGATACAAATTGACTAGGCATATAGCTGTGTACACAAGGGTCACTCATTAGCAGAAACAGCCCTACCTTTCTGTACTCTGTATCCACGATAAGAGATTTTAAGGTGAAATATTTACACATTTGTAAAATCTGAGGGTATGCCAAATGGGTCTGAGGTTTACTTAGATCACCTTCAAAAAATAATATTATAGATTAAAGAAAAAAAGAAGAAGAAGAAGACATGAAAGTGATACACAGTAGCAGCAGCAGGGCACCTTCTCAGCCTGGAGCCTCTCCTGTCCCACAATGGGGTGCGAGCGAGGTTCCCCTGAAGTTTGCCAACAACCTCCTCACTCACAAGCCTAATGCTGAAAACCACTCTCAACATCAGGTTATTCTATTTACATAGTAGCTGTATATATCCAGATATTTTATTTAAAACATTAACATAATTCTTCCGACCTTGGGGAGGAAAACACAAACAAGCAATCCACCATTCTGAAGTAGAGGAGCGTTAGTGGAGTGCAGGAGGAAGGAGCTGTGTGTTCTTTGGCACCTCTTAGCAAGCTCGCTAGTAAATCCCAGCTCGGGGCTCGTCGCCCATGAAGGAAGAGCTGCAGGGGAGAAGTAGCTTTCTCAGGATGAATAAAAACAAGTCGAGGGAGAATACTTTGTCCTTTTTTTTTCCTCTTTTTCTGATCGTTGATAGGCAATTTGGTCCATTTCTTCATTGACCAGGGCAGTTCTCCCACAATTAAAAAAAAAAACAACAAAAACCCACAAAACTATACCTTTGGTTACAGCGTTAATTCTTTTGGTATAAGAGCTCTTTGTCTTTGCTCCTCAGGTGGACTTCTCATTATCTTCACCAATCTTCTGAACCCGGGAATACTTCTTGCAGGATGATTTAAAGCAGCCAGGGGGCCAGGACAGGGGCCACGAGAAGCAGCACGGAATCGAGCCTTGTACATTTTTCTCAAAAAAATAAAATATGGGGAACCACCACGTTCGAGACAAGAAGTTAGTCTGGGAGGAGACCTTCAAGTTCTGAAGAAGGGAGGTAAAAATAAAATTAGACAGATCTTTCTTAAGATTCTTATTCTCATCTTTTTTTTTCTTAATTAGTTAGCTGCAAGGCATGTACCAGGAAAGGTAGCCGTCACCAGAGCATATGATTCTTATGAGGTTGCTATGTAGGAGTCTGTGGCAGTGACGTAAACTGTCAACTTGAGTTGGGGGTGGAGTCTATCAGTCTGTCAAACAGGTCTTAGCCAATGAGGCTTCTGTGTGGAAATGGCCTTCTCCTGAGGATTCTGGGAACTCCTGCCTTCCTCCCTAGAGACAGAACACACTCTCTCCCTGAGAGACATTCCTGTTGACAAGCCACATGGAGCTACACTGATGGAGCCAGAGCCCTGGAGCTGGAGGAGCCACATGGAGACCCACATCAGCGCTGGGATGCTCCACCACCACTGGATCCACAAGACTTTCCACCCACTGGCCTGTGATCTTCCTGCATTTGGCATCATTGCATGTGTTGCACGAGGAGGCATTTATAGACTGTTATAGGATATATGGGCTAATATCAGACTTATGGACTTGATCTGGACTGAGATGTGGTGTTTTCTTAATATACAATTACTCTTCTATCTAAAGTTCTTCCCTAATACACACAAGTGTCTGCCTGGATTTGTTTCTCTAGTCTACCCCGCCCAACACAGAGTTGGAATCGACTTGATGAGTTTTTAGAGGCTAACCCAGACTGTGTTGGAAAGTTCATGCTAACCTGCCACACTCCATGTACAAGAGATGACCTGACATGAAATACACTTGCAATCTTATAATTCCTGACTGACCCTTGGTTTGAGCTTAAGGTGGACATTTCAAGGTCACCTAACTTTCAAATTACACCAGTAGAATGGATTGTTTAAAATTGCTAAATTATATTACATAACTGCCTAATGATATCATGACAGAACTGTCAAATCTCACCATTACACAGTTGCCAAACCACTGAATCATGGCCCAGCAAAGCTGACATATAACCTGAAGCATTACAATCAGTGCTACTCTTGCCTGGCACCTCCAGCCTTGTTACTGTTAGACGTACACTGTTAGTATGCAGAATGCAAAACAGTCAGACAGGAGTTTTCTATTCTCATAAATGTGAAATGTAAATTAATGAGCTAGCCAATAAGTGAGGAGTAGATGTAGGGCAGACACGAGAACTGGGTTTAGATCCTTGGGGAACGGTATATCTCAATCACTTGCAAATTCTACAAACATATTTTACAATATGGCAAGGCTATCCAGAGATAAGTAAGTCATGGTGCACACACTAATTTTCTTATTCCAAGGACACACATCAAGCCAAGGGAACCACAGATAAGGGAAGGTATAATCCTCCCCTGGGGCAAAAGCCAGGGGAGCAGGTATTAGGGGAAGCTTGCCAGAAGCCCGTGCACTTGAACCAGCTCTTTAAGAAGCCCTTGGTGACACAGTGGTTGTTCAGTGTTTCAATTTGAACGAAAAGAGTCGCAGTCTCAATAGGAGGTGTGGTGAGGGAGGGAGGGGCTAAAAGCGAGCTGATAGCAAGGAGTTCAAGAAGAAAAAGTTTTGAAACTGGTAGCAATTGTCTAATACTGCTTGATGTGAATGTGAGAGCTATCTGTACGAGCTCCCAATAAAACGACTAAAACAAACAAAAGAGTTGCAGTCTCTGAAACCCATACGGGCAGTTCCACCCTGTCCTATAGGGTGTCACCTGAGTCACAATGGGCTCAATGGCGACGAGGCTTTTTGTTTTTTCAAGAATGGGGCAAGAAAGAAACGGGCACCTGGGCACCAAAAGGCAGCAGCATCAAATCAGGAAAGTTACGAGGAACTTAAAGCTGGAACACACGATAACACCAAAAGATGCCAACAAACCCAGCAACTCACAAAAGCTACTGACTCTGCGGGTTTATCTTCTCCTAACCGCGCTCACTCTCCTCTACAAAATGAATTAAGTTTCTTGAGGGAAGGGAATATCATCCCTAGCTTTGCCACGGTGTTTCTATGGAGAAAGTGCCGGCATTTTCATCTAGCAAAGATCCTTCTTAATCCTCGTGCAACTTTATCAGAATTCAGCAGCATTTTCATCCTTGTGGCACCAACAATTATGAAGTGAATTGTCCCAAACCACACACTTGGGCGGCGACCACAGGGAACCGCTCCAAGGCCCCATCATCTGAGATGGGGTTGACTGCACATTCAAAGACAAGAATCAGCCCCTGCCCAGCCCCCGGCTTCTCACCTTCTCATTGGCCATTGAGTGGTACCACCAGAAGAGCCGACTCGTGATGTAGTAAGCGATGATCACATCGATGGTGTAGTGTTCGTGTGCGACGAGGATGCACACGATCCCAGCAGCACTCAGCAGCCAACAGATCAAATGGTACCACCAGAAGTGCCGAGGCGAATCTGCACAAGGGAAGCATTGCAGGGTTAACAAGACTCTCTCGGAGATGACGCTTGTGATGACAGTCTGTCCTAATGCACCGGAGAAGAGGAATCTGCAGTCAGGCCATCGCTGGATGGGAAAATTGGTCTGGTCGGCAAATATACCCCTCAGGGCTCATTCTTCCAAGAAGGGGAAGAGCTGGAAGCAGGCTACGGTCATCAGTGGGTGGTCACAGCACTCGATGCTCTGGGTCTTTCAAGGAAGAGAACAGAACTGCTATTGATTAGGTTGGCTGCAATCGACTCAAGCTGGTTCACCTACGAACCACCGCTGGGAAGGGAAACAGTACGGACTAAAAGCAAGGTAGTTATCTATGAAAAGAAGAGGGGAAAATGAGCAGGTGTTATTTCATCCCTTACAGAAATGTACTTTTACTTCTCCTGGGTGTAAGGAAAGGATGGCATGTGTGGCGAGCCAAATTATGGTTCCTGGCAATTTTGCTGCTACTTTACATACGGACTAAAAAGCACTCCCTATGAAAAGCTTAAAGGCGGCAGCTTTAGAAAATGTTTTTTCCCATAATTATATTTATTAAAATCTTCTATTTTTCCTAGCATATTCTGTGCCACATAGACATTTGTAAATATATAAATCAAAAGAAAGATTCGGTTTGTTGTTGTTTTTTACATTCCCACCAATACATCTCTTATAGGTTTTTTTACTTTTTTAATTGTGCTTTTTTAAAAAATCATAGGTGGCAGCTTTTTAAAACTTAAAGAAGATGGCTCCTTTTTTTTTTTTAAATAAGCACTTCACCCACGTTTCAGAGTTCGGTAATTCAATGACGAAGAGGGTTTCTTTAAGCTTTACAGCGTTACACACTACCAACAGAAAGAGGTGAAAGAGGGCTGTCTGCTTCCTTGGAAACCCCATGGGGCAGTTCTACCACATTCTGTGAGACCGCCATGGGCAGCCTATAGGAACTGATTCAACGGCTCTGAACGACTGCATGTAGAGCGGCAGTCTCTAGAGCAGTGGTTCTCAACCTTCCTAATGCCACGACCCTTTAATACAGTTCCTCAACCATAAAATTATTTCTGTTACTACTTCATCACTGTAATTTTGCTACTGTTATGAATCTGGCGACTCCTGTGAAAGGGCGGTTTGACACCCAAAGGGGTTGTGACCCACACGGTTGAGGATCGCTTCTCTAGAGGGTGCACACTGTTGATGAACTAACCCAAAGGTTGGAATCTGAGTTCACGCTGAAGCGCCGGGGCACACAGGCCGGCTGATCTTCAGGAAGATCAGCCATGGGAAGCTGATGGCTTGCATGACAGCTCTGTAAGAGTTGGGATTCCTGTCTATTCACCTAGAGATTTTAGCCTCAGTGAAGACACTAACAACTTCGTTATACTGATTAGCGGTAAGAGAACTGGAAGACTCCCGGTTAACCAAATGGAATCACTTCTTTTATTTATCTTAAGACTTCGCAGGGAACCTTGGTGGCACCGTGGTTAAAAGTTGGGCCGAGATCTGCAAGGTTAGCACTCCCCACTCCTGGTACTTGCAAACCCACAAGGGCAGTTCTACGCAGGAGGAACATCGAGTGGTTCGCAAAGTGGGTAGTACCACCCCTGGGGGCTGGGCTGGGGTGGGGTGGGGGGTATTGCTGGCAAGATCCAGGAGAGCTGCAAAAGATGGATTAGGGGGCTACAGAGCCAAAGTGTTTAATTGCCTGGGGGGTGGGGGGCTGTGCAGTGCTAAGCAATGATAATAAACTGAAATGTATTTCCTTAATGGCTGAATAGCATGCTAGAGAGAATACCAAATGCAGGATCAATAAGGTATTCAAATGTAAAGTTTTTGGGTTTTTTTTTTCCCTCCTGATTTACTTTTGCTCTTTGGGGCACAAGTGAAATAGCAAAATAAAATAAGTAATGAATGATTAAACCCAAATTTGCATTTGAAAGTCAGGTTTTCCGGTTTTGAATTTATTCATCAACACTTCTCAGTTGCTTCATCCTGAGACTAAATCCTGGCAGATAAAGTGCTGGCAGGGAACTCAGACTCTCAGCATTTAATGCAGGGAGAGACCTTAATCTGGCCTGAAGGCCCAGCTCCAGCCCTTTGACTGTTCTGATGGTTCACACTGTTAAATCTGACCCAGAAATTTAGACGTTTCTGTAAAAATCCGGATTTCTGACTTCTCTGCAAAAACAGAAACAAGGGCGCCGTATTTCTGTTTGGCTACCACAGTCGGCAAGAGCATAGTAGCAGCATTTCTCTAGAGGCAATACGAAGACTTCCGATCCGACCCTCTGGAAAGCCTCATACTACCCCTGCTTCCCTTTCTCCATGGCTCAGTTGGCACCTCAAACCTTCAGAACAGCTGTTATTTTGCCTACATTCATGCACAACAAAAGGAACCCTGGTGGAGTAGCGGTTATGTGTTGGCCTGCTAACTACAAGGTCAGCGATTCAAAACCTCCGGAGAAAGATGGGGCTTGCTGCTTTAGTAGATCGTCCCAGAAACACACAGAGGCAGTTCTGCCCTGTTCTGTATCGCCTGGAGTTGGCATTGACTCAGTGGCAGTGAGATTGGTTTTCTCGTCTCCTAGCAGTATTGCTGGTGGCTACAAAAGACGGTGACAATAAACATTAATGGATGGTCTCTATCAGTGTGGGACCCTTGTCCTGAATAACAGACCAGGGATTTTGTGTGGCGGCAAGTTTAACAAAAGAAAGGGGGGGCTGTGTGTCTTAATTAGTGAAACCTTTCATATTAACAGCTAGCTAGACTGATTTCTTCAAACTAACTTTGTAAGGAATCTTGGCCCCTGTTACACTATTTAGACAGTTGAATAAAATCCTCTCCTACAGACCTCCAATGTGCCCTTAGTCGCAAGTTGTCATCTGTTCTTACAACTAAATAAATCTACACGACAAGGAAGAGTATATCTACACGAATGATACATACACCTAACTCTAGAAATCAGCTCTTCAAAGACACCGCCGAAGCATCTGCTGACTCAGACCAACCGCATATGGTATAGTGTAGAAAGTGACTGTTCCCTGACGCACAGAAAACAGGCATCAACATGGCAAGCCCTGTTTATGGACAGAACTGACTAAAGTTGAGTTTCTGTTAAACATTGCGGATTTGCATTTTATTTCTCACCAAACATTGGAAAGAACAGAATGGAATTCCTTCGATGCTACGTGGCGGTCTACCAAATGCTGCTGCTACCCACGATGTGGCTTTTAGTAAGGGGTGAAATGACCGCATGTCATCTGACTTGCTGTCAGGTAGAAGGAAGAAGAAAAACTAGCACTAAACTCTGCTTCTGGGAGGGTGGACTCTTCCTTGGTGAGTCTTTAAGACCAGACCATTTGGGGGTTTCCAAAGGCCAGAGAGAAACTAAGGATGTGATATCTGGAGTTAGCTTGCTTGACTTTAAATACCCAGATCCTTGACTAAGTCACTTGCGAAGCCGCTTTCTCTCAGCTTCAGTGTCCTCGTCGGAAAAAGCGGGCTATAAAACAGTGCGTCTTTAGAGGATGTGGCTAAGATTGAATGCGTTCACTCCTTGGGTCCACACAGTGTGAGTCAAGAGTCCCTGGGTGGTAGGAACAGTTAAGCACTTGACTATTAACTAAAAGGTTGGTGGTTCAAACCTGTGTGGAGGCGCCTCAGAAAACAGGCCTGGTGATCTGAATGCTTCCACAAGGTCCCAGCCCTGAAGACCCAGATGCACACTTCGACCTAATACTTGGGGTCTCCAGGAGTTAGAACTGACGTGACGATAGCAGTCACCAACAACAATATATTATTGTTAATGTTATGTGGTCTTAAAAGTGATCTTCGGTTACATAGGGTTTTTTGTTTGCTTCATTGCCACATGGTTTTCAATCCACCATAGCTTTGCTCTCGTGTGTAGTGCTCCTCCTCCCCTCAGGCTCAGCCACTCTCCTGAGCTGTTCCTGACCCTCAAATTAGAGGGAAGAGCCTGCAACTCAAAGGCACTTTCCACCGCAGTGGAACGTAATTTTATTTTACATACAGATTGGTGCTTTCTGAATAAACGCCAGATCCAATCAAAACTCACTGCGACCAAGTCAATTCTGACTCATTGTGACCCTATAGGACAGAGAACTGCCCTGTAGTATTTCCTAGACTTTAATCATTGTAGAAGTAGGAAGAAGAAGAAGAAGGAGGAGGAGGAGGGGAGGAGGAGGAGGAGGAGAAGGAGAAGACAATGACTTAGAAGAAGAAGTACCACTACTAGTACTACTTCTAGAAGCAGAAGAAGATTGCAGATCTTTGGGCCCTGGAATGGCTAGTGGGTTTGAACCACCGACATTTGAATTAGCAGCGGAGCTCCTACACACGTGCTCCTTCATCTACGATAAACAAACACTCCCATTAGATCGATTCTGACTCATAATGCCTCTACAATAAGGTGACCAGATTTTAACATTGGTAAAGTGGGACACCATTGATAAAACTCATATCCTGGTGAAATAGCCACATGGCAGCCGAAAACCATATACCCTAGCTTGTCGTGCATTCTTTCCAAAAATCAGGACTTTTCTAAAATGCCGCAGGATGTGGGAAACATTGTTAAAAATCAGGACATCTGGTCCCCTTACTCTACAAGGGAGAGCAGAACTGTCCCTTTCATTTCCAAGACTTTACATCTTTACGGGAGCAAGCAGAAAACTCTTACACGGATCACTGATGGGTTTAAACTGCCCGACATGCAAACATATGCCACCTGGATCTTTCTCATCCGTGTAGGAATCTCAAATCTTTGTCTTACTATCTTGAGAACAGAGAACTAAACCTACAACTCTAAGCAATCTATGGGCAAAGATTCACTTCTGGGCTGCTGGGAGACAAGGCTCATGTCCACCATACCATTAGGTCAGGTTAAACCTGCTTAGGCTGCGGAAGGGTTGAAGGAGGAGGGAGGAGGTTCAGTGATATGAGAGGGGACATCTCTTTCTTCCTTTGAAATTTGTTAAGTAAAGAGCATTGTGACACACATCTTAAACACAGGCTTGGGTTACTGGAACTAGTTCTATGCCTTTGGGCGGGGGTGAGGGAGGGGGAAATGAAGGAAGTAGTATACTACTTCAAAAGCTTTTGAGATAATGGTCTTAATGGCATAGTAGCTACACGGTGGGCTGCTAACTGCCAAGGTCCGAAATTAAACTACTGGCTCCTCCCAGGAAGACAGACGAGGCTCTCTACTCCCATAAAGAGTTACCGTCTTGGAAACCCACATGGGCATTTCTACCCTGTCCTATACAGAACCGACTCTATGGCACTTGAGTTTGTTTTATTTGGATTTGGGGCTGACATATACAAAACAATCTCAAAAATCAACGAAAACAGGATTTTCTAGGCAGCTAAAACCCTGTAACCCAAACCAGCCCAAAGCTGTTGAATCAGTTAAAATCCATGGTGGTTCCATACAACCCTGTAACAGACAGGGCATTATCTGTCCATACAAAACTCAGAACAGAAAAAGGACTTCATATAATGGGAACTAGACAAATAAAATGGGATGTTTCACAGTCTTGCCTTTTTGTTTACAGGGAGAAAGACAATCTCTTAAGAAGAAAATCATTAGTGTTGGCAGAAAGGCCCACCAGTCTGTCTACTAAAGTACAGGCAGTACTTCAAAATCACACAGTTGGGATAAAGTGGGACAAAGATCAGTATATCATTGACGGAATTATCTGGGATGACAGAATGGAAGTGTCGGACAGATCACTCAAAAACCCTGCCCTTTGGGCTAGGACCCCGGTTCCTTTTTCAATAAATAACAATTAGGTTCTTTTGGTTCTAATATTAGAACAGCTTTTCACTGTGGCATGATGCGAAATGCTAGATAAAAGTCAGGGTAATCAGGGTTTCGCTGTTCTGTTTTTGCTCAATTAATTTTTGAAACTGTGCTGTGGGTAAAAGTTTACAGAGCTGGTTTTTCCAATCAGCAATTCATGCACATTTTGTTTCCTGACATAATTTGCAATCCCCTCCTAGTAGCAGGACTCTTCCCACTTCTTCCCTGGGATCCTCATGTCCATGGCTCATTCTTTCCTGCACTGGGAACGTTGTTTGGATGGGCAAATGCTGCCTTTTGGGGAGAACACAGTTGATTATTCCGAGGAGCATGAGCCTCAGGAGTATAACATTGTCTGCTTTTGAGGTTCGTCTCCTGCTTGGCTGGAAAGGGCTTCCTTGGGGTGTGCTCAGGGCCAGGTCTGCAGGATGTTTAAAGGTCATAGGTCTTGAGGGGTACCACCAGTCTCTGTCAGAGGAGGGTAAGGTTTTACGCCTTCAGTGTTCAAATCACTTCTGTATGAACAGATCATTCATAGCTATCAATACCAATAAGCTAAGGAAGCCCATTAGTTTCTGGGCCTGGGTTCCCCTCCCACTATAGCAATCAATCAGTCATGTGGGAATGAGCTCTTACTTACATTCTTTGATGAACAAGTAGGTTAGTGTCAGCACAACGGTGTGACCGCTGAAGAGGAAGTCTCCGCACAGGATATGTGATCCAGTTATGGACAGGCCTCCGCCAGAGATCAACTGGAGAATCCGCTCTACTTTGGCCTGAGAGTTTCCGTTGAGCTGAAAGACGTGTGAAGAGCAGGAAGGGCATTTACCAACTGACATAAAAGAGGTCTGCGCCTGGTTGGAGTGACATCTAGAAAGCACACCTGGTTGTCGCTTTGTTTTTTTATTTTCAATCTAAAGACTCAAAAAGAATCCAAGGGAGAAGTTCCTCAGATTGAGTTTTAGCCATCGTGTTGGTGAGTTTTATGGACATGCTTTGCATTATTCAGTGTGTTCCTAGGAATATGTTTTGGTGGTGCTGTGTCCTTGAACAAAGCTTTCACAAATAGTGAGAAGCAATGACTTCACCACAGGCCTGAGCTACAAGACAGGGCCAAGCTCCCTTTTCTCCTTTTTTGCAGAGGGGAAGTCAGGGTTTGGGACAGTTTATATTTAATTCCACTGCACACCACATGCCTGACATTCTACAGCTTACGGGTTCCTTGCGTTACGTGGAAAACTTAAAGGGTGTTCCTAACTTTATAAATGGCTGATTAACATGTACAGTGTAACCGAGTGCTTTCATAGGAAAACCGCCCCCAAAGAAATAACCTGGGTGCTGTGGCAGAGACTCGGGGAGGCACATGCCTGCACAAGAGTGTGGAGGCTCCTAGAATCTACCGCGATGAGAGGAGAGTTGGCCTCTCACGGGAAACTCTGATGGGCGCAGGCCTGGAGTTTGAGACAATGGTCAAGGATTTGTCTTCTGTTAGAATGCATGCATATGGGGATGAGCAGTAGACTGAATTTTTCCAAACGGTGGGCACGGGAAACTGGGATTCTGCAGTGTTGGTGAGCCGGAGGGAGGGGCTAAGATCAGTTAGTACAAGGGACCAGACCTCAGAAAAATCAAAGAACGACAACACAGACAGACAACAGTTGCAGGTGTTACTAAGTAGATTGTGACCCCACATTTGCCTACAGGGTTTTCTGAGCTGCAATACGTGCATTTATAGAAACAAAGACCGGTGGTAATCCCGAGGAGCCTCTGGGTGAGTGCAGACCACCTTTCAGTTACCAGCTGTGTGCTTTTAACCACTGTCCCATCAGGGCTCCTTAGAAAGACTATTAGAGACTATTCAATTGGGACCAGAGGGACAAGTATATATCATGCTGCACCAAAACAGCCTACATATTTTACCAAGAATAAAAACCACCTACGCCAGTCCACTGCCATCGAGTCCCTTCCAACTCCCAGAGATCCGAGAGAGGATTCTCAGGACCGTAAGCCTGCATGGGAGAGCACGGCTCCTCCTCTTCTTGCTGGGTTCACTCTCCCACCAACTAACCCACCACCCCTCTAGGGCTCCTTGACCCCAAACAGGTAGTCTTTAAACCAAAACCTGACAAGCACTCGGAGTTCCTGCCTTGAAAGGGCAGCGTCTCAAAGGCACAAAGGATCGATCCCCTAACAAGGCAAGAGGACTGTTGACAGAGAGGTAGCACGCAGCACTCGAGTCTGGTGCATCTCAGGGTGAAGATGTTTTACAAAGGATTTATTAGCTCAGACACGGCCCTCAAGAATTTCTAGTCCTGAGGTTGGTGTGAACCACTGTCAACAACAAGATCAAATACAAAACCACCTCCACTCTGACCTGGCCATGGTGTTCTCAGATTTAAAAGGACCCATGCGGGGAGGAGATGAGCCAGTCAGGGTGCGATGTAACAGTGATGAGAAATACAACCTTCCTCTAGTTCCTAAAGGTTTCCTCCCCGCTCCCACTACCATGACTCGAATTCTATCTTGCAAGACT
>NW_022111369.1:8599188-8618328 GCF_000313985.2 Echinops telfairi
CAAAAAAAAAAAAAAGGACCCATGATTTACTGCTATGGAATCAATTCTGACTCACATCGATCTGCAGGACAGGGTCGAACTACCCCTGTGGATTTCTACAAAGCCTCCTCTCTGTCCTGCGGAGTGGCTGGGGGTTTTCAACCTGCAGAGTGGGTGGAGAGCAGGTTCACGTGGAACCCCTGCATGCTTGAACCGGATTATAAGCAAAAGATTTAAAAATCAATCCCAGGGAAGATAAAAGAACACAATTAGAAAGCTGCTACAGACAAGGATTTCAACAAGGGGCCCACCAACACAAAGGTCCCTCGTTGTGATCCTGTCTGGTGGGTTACTAGTTTCATTAGATATAAATGACTAGGTCTAACTCACTCCTCCCACTGCAAATGGTCTCCGTGTGCAGAGTTCCGGTGGTGACCAGATTCACAAAGGGTATTGTGTAGAGTCAGCAACAAAGGAAGGCAGGTGGATTAACTGCCTTGTAGTCACAAAACTTGAAAGAGCTCACCGAGCCAGCTCCAGAATCCCAGTGAAGATACAGCCCTGTTCTATGCCATAGCGTCACCTCTGGTCAAACAAAGAGGTTAGTGTTTTCCTGCGCCACAATACAGGCGCCAGGGCCTGCTTCAGCTTCAGGAAAAGGCTCTGACGTGAACACGGGGTGCGGGCAGAGATTCCATAATGAAGACACGTGGGCTAGTCACCCAGCGGCACCTCCACTGATGTGGCTTCCAGAAATTGCAACCCTTCTGTGGAAGACAATCTCTAATTGACCTTCTTTCTGTAATCATAGCAAATCCTCCTCCTGTAAACCTCATCCGCTCCTCGAATGCCTTCATTTCTGTGGCTGTTTCTTCCTTCAACACATTAGAAGTGTGTATTTATGTGTCTCAACTCCTCCCATGCCTTAGTTTCATGAAACAAAACAAAATGGCCAATGTTTAAATTCAATGTGTAAACTGTTTTAATTCTATACTTGATGCCTTGATTGCTTTGGGAAATTACAGCTTCCCCCACACCATACCTATATTTGGTGAGTGAGAGTGTGGGCTTCTTTAGCATGGCTTTACTCCTCCCGCCTCAGACATCTGCTTAGTGTTCAGTTAAATAGGATGTTTGACCTCATTGCCTGGTCCAGAAAGCACATGATTTGGGAAGTTTCCATTTTATAAACCAGGGCACACAACTTTCTGGAGAATTGTCTCTTTACTGGAAAAACTGATTAACATTAAAAAAAGAGAAAGAAACAATAGACCAAAATAGCCCGTAAAACTACCCAAGACCATTTCAGCAGGCATCCTAATACTACACTCAGAGCAAAAGAGTACTCCATCTTTCCAGTGGCTCAGAGCAGAAACAGGCAGTTCTGACATCTCTCCAACCTCACTGGGCACGCACATCCTATTGATTGGATCTCAGAGTGTATTCAGTACAGACCCACTCACCACTTCCACCATCCATGTGCAAGGTCTTACGATGAGCTCTGAGCCTCCATGGATCTGGACCCTTCACAAGGCCACACAGCACAGAGGGCTCCCTGCCGTCTTTGGAGCCCACCATGATCAAACCTGGAGCTCTCATCCCACATCCCTGCTCACTTCCTCAATTGGGTTCCTGCCCAGAGACTTCATGAAAGAAGCCTTCTCTGATCTCTACTGTCAAATACAAACTACCCTCGGATTCTCTTTCACCCTTACTGAACCCTCTTGTTTTCAGTGGAGAATTGCTTCACTCACTTTAACACCCTTGGTCCTATTATGAATTTATTGGTGCTTTTTAAAAACCACCTGTCATTTCCCAATAGACTATAAACTCCAGAAGGTCACTGCCTTTACTCCCAAATGCCTGGTACACACTGGGAGCTGAGTATCTGTAGAATGGATGCAGGAGAGGATAAATTAATGAAAAGGCACAGAAAGGAAAGTGGCAAGCAGCCAATGGCCCACTTCAGTTAGAAGAAGACAGCATTTGTGGGCAATACTAGAGATATGTGATGGATGTGGTGTCTCTCTCCCCTGCTCCCATATGACTACTAAAGAAAGCAGGCTAGATTTTAGTTACCACACAGAAGTGTCTAGAAGGATGTAGGACCAAGAGCAAGAGTTCTAGAACTTTTCCCGACTTTCTTTGCAGAGACATCCAGAGGCACCTACCTTTGGAGCACACTGGAAATGCATTCCAGGCACAGGGAGGGTGGTAACGTACATGGTGATACAGCGATACAGGTACAGAGTTCCCATGATAAAAAAGAATCTGCGCCCCACGATGGACCTAGAGGAAGAATAGAAATGGATGTCTTTACTTCTGATGCAATCTACAACAACGATGTTTAACAGAATAAAGACACTTGTAACACAGGATGCATTAACACATGATAACACAGGTTCCCGGAACTTACAGGCTTCTTTGCCATCAGCCCAGCCGGCCAATTCCAGGGAGAGATGACACCACAGAGGTCAGACTGAAGATAAACATGCTTCAGTCATTTAGAGGTGGTTTAGGGCCCAGAGGCCTGGGTCTCAGAGGGGAGCAGGAGTAGATGAAAACAAACAAAAACGCAAACTCCCTGGGCATCGAGTCCATGCCAACTCATAGCGACCCTACAGATCAGGGCAGAACTGCCTGCCAGGAGTTTCCAAGACTTCAGGGGAGTAGAAAGGTCGCCTTTTACCTGAAAGTAGACTAAGGCCTGGAGGGGGGGGCGGAATCACTTCACCTTTAAAAAGAAAAAAAAAGTCCCTCTTTGCTAGAGTATTCGATGAGCCTTTACGCACCTGCAGTCACTCGCTGCATTATTGAAACCTTCTCCTCTTGGGAACATATCACAGATGTGAGTGAGTTGTGGGCATCTAATGAACCAGGTGATACTACATAATTGGACACCCAGGATCATAGGATGAGCTCATTGACCCTGTTACCCATGCAGGGTCTGTTTGGGGAGCATCCAATGGTATTTTAGCCACTTGGGCAGGGACACTATTTTTCTTTTTCTTGGACAAAAGAGATTTTCCGGAAAAATTAAATTTTGAAGAGGTCCAAAGTGCTCTTGTGAAGTTAAGGAGAGTAAAAGTATAAACTGATGAACTTCCACTGATGTTATTCAACCTTGACCGAAAAAGACAACCACAACCAATCACACCAGGCTCTGTTCGCTTCGTCTTTTGGGGTGGCGTGATTTGTTGGACCGAGATGGTCTTTTTCCTCGTGACCTTCATGGCGCTCCAGCTGTTTACTCAGAAGACAAGTCCTCTAAAGGCCTCTCTCTGGTCATGACGTCACTGCCTGGGGCACCTGGGTTCTGAGCGTCCTCACTGCCAGCCGGTGGTGACAACTCCTCCTCTCTCGTGCACACAGCGAGTAGGTCTCTAAGCTCTGGGCTATGGAGATTTAAGAGCTGAGCGGCGCCACAGAATGCAAGCTCCCTACGATGGAGTCATTTCAGTCTCCTGGTGGCCCCATAGGATGGAGCAGAAGTGGCCCTCTGGGTTTCTGAGGCTCTAACTCTTTATGGGAGTAGAAAGCCCTTGAGTTAGTAGTTGGCATTCTCCTCTTGCTGTCAGGGTCTCTCAATTGGTTCTGACTCATACAGTTTTTACGCACAACAGAACGAAATACTGCCCCGCCGTCCGGTTCCCTTCTCAGAACCGTTGCATTGTTTGAGGCCATTGCTGCCGCCGCTGTGTCAATCCACCAACCGGAGGTTCTTCCCCGCCAGCCTAGACTCCACACGGTTCTTAGGATCAAAGTCCCGGACACCGCCACCTTGGCTGGTAGAAGGAAGTACTCATTTCTTTCCAAGGCTTTCTATTTTAGCTCAGCCTCCTCTGCTACTGAAAAGTCATGGATAATTGACAGTGGTGCTCTCTCTCCTCTTGGCTCAACGAAGTATGTTTCCCTTATCAACCCCCTGAATCTCTGATTCAACCCCAGACCCCAGAACGTGCTATTGCGGATGCTGCTTCACATTGTTAGACAAGCTGAAGTCAAAAATAGGAATTATTATGAGCCAAGTATATCCACTCCAGCCTCTTAAGCACAGCTGTACACAGAAATGAAAAGTCACTTATGAGGCGAAACATGAACCCTTAGGCTTTATTTGGAAAAGGGACTATTGTTACTGATTTTATTTCCCTAGCTTTGAAAACTGCTTTAGAATAAAACAAAACGAAAAACAGAGAGCAAGTAGGATTTCCTACTTAGCTGGCTGTTCAAAACAGATAACGATTATCCCACCAATTACTAAAATGTAAGATCCAATTTCAAAGCAAAAATAAAAGGGCAAACTTGTGTGATTCTGAGCGCTCCTCACCCCCACAACTTTTGAACGCTAATTGGTGATGGAATCATAATTAAAACGTGTGGCCCATCTCTGGAATCATGAGTTTAACACATTAAAAATTAAAAGGAGAGGCAGATTCACGTAAACTGAGGTGAAGATTGTACTTAGGGGCAGATTGCCTGGACAATTTCTCTTTTTATCACATGACAAAAATCTTGCTCTAAATCACGCCCCCCCCCCCAAGTGGGTGCTATGGGGAGGGGAGGTTGCAAAGGCAGATATTTATACTTTATGATCCTCATGGCCACCATCTAGGACAGGGTAGAACTGCCCCTGTAGGTCTCTGAGACTGCAACTCTTTATAGGAGGTGAAAGCCTCATCCTTCTCCCATTGGAGCGACTGGTGGTTTTGAACTGCTAACCTTATAAGCCAACTGCATAACCACCATGCTATCAAGGTTGCCATGCAATCAGAATTGACTCGATGGCAGTGAGTTTTATACTTTATCCTGGATATGGGCTATGATACAAAAGCTTTAACTTGCCTGGGGGTTGGGGGGGTATGGACTAATTTTTCACCCCCTAGCAAGGAGGCAGTAGGTCAAATAAGTCTGGGAGCCTATACTCTATATTAAAGGAGATAGCAAATACTTCTGGCCCCAAACAGGCTTCCTTGTACTCTGTGTCAGTTCCACACACTAACAAGAAAAACACCGAGGTGCACCCAACAGAGCTCATGTTTTCAGCATAAAACCTCCTACGTGGAAGACAATGCAGAGCAACAAAGAAGAGTCAGAGCTAGAAGATGGAAAATGGCCAGGACTGGCTTCAGGGTTTGGAATACATTTTCAAAGCGGTCAAGTTGCGTCTTAGTAAAAAAGACAGGATTGAAGGCGTCTAATCTCCCAAAAGCAGTCAATTGGAAAACTGCAGCAAATAGTCTCCCTTCTCCAATGATCTTGGCGATCCTACTGAGATTCCATCTGGCGTGGGATTGTCTGAAGAGCACTGACGGCGTTCTGACGTCTCCATGAAATGCATTCTTCTCCCGTCTTCAGATGACAAGAAAAAACGAGATGGCCATGGTCTTATTCTCTGTCTAAGATTATTATTTTTTTAATCTTAATTTTAAGATCATGGAGCCATGACTGAGCTGTCTGCTAAGTGTGGCACTGCTAACTGCAAGGTCTGTGGTTCAAACCCACCGATGCTGCTGTAAAGATTTAAAAGCCTCGGAAGCACTATATAGCGTGGCTATGCGTGGAATGGACTCCGTGGTAGTGAGTAGCTCTCAGCTCAACATGGACTCTCTCAGGTTTAAAGGCTCCGGTTTTTATTATGCTTGATTGAATTCCTAGAATCTCAGCGGGGAACAAACACGTGACGCGTGAGATGAAAAGGGAAATGGAGGGGGGTCTATTTATTTGGACCAGTAGCTAGAACTCACACCGGGAAAGAGAAATAACCAATTCTGGGCTCGGGCCAAGGTTTCAATGTCTTCAAAGCAAAACCACCTGACCCACTACTTCCTGCCTCTTGCTGGTCCAAAGGGGCAGCAGTTGCTTTTGGTGCCATTGCAAGAAACAGGAGGCACATGGACAAGAGCCATCGAAGACCCACGCCAGGAAGACCGGCTCTAAATTCAGTTTCTTCAACAAATCCCTGCCAACAGGGAGAAGGCACAGAAATGAGACATTTGAGATCTCCTGAACAGAAGCCCACCTTCAAGCATGCCGCTGACTCTGGACCAACACAGCCAGCTAATTCATGAGTCGTGGAGACAAGCCCCTCCTACACCTGCCCTGCCCTTCGGTCAAGAGCCTGAGATCAAACAAGCATGATAAAGTGAAAGCTATTCCTCTCCGAGTCCCCTAAGGTAACACGCAGTCAAGTTCTTGTCCTCAGAAGTGGCACCTTTAATCCATAAACTCCGGGTCACTCACACTAGCGCTTGTCATTTGCACAAAGAAGCATTTGTGGCAGCAGGTCTCAACCTGTGGGTTGCAACCCTTTGGGGGTTGCCCAATTCATAACAGTAGCAAAATCAGAGCTAAGAAGTAGCAACGAAAATAATGTTAAGGTTGGCAGGGGTGGGGGTGGGGGTGGGGGTGACCACAACAGGAAGAACTGTGTCAAAGGGTCTCGGCATAAGAATGGTTGAGAACCACTGATTTATGTTGTGACTGACTGAATGTATTCAACGTGGCTGGCTTGCCTGCTGCCTCCTTCCTTGTATCAAATGCTTCAGCAAGACTGACTTTATCAGGTAAAATGGACAAATACCATTTAAGTTGGACAAAGATCACTAGGGGGGTGGGGTGTCCCAAAAGCTTGTGGGAAAAATAGAATGCAAGGCTACTGAAATATGTTTCCATGGGGGTGGGGACGGAGCGGGCAAAAGAGGAGCTGATTCCACGGCCTCAAGTAGAAAGAAATTGTTCTGGGAAATGTGGATGGCACCATATGTACAAGTGTTGCTTGATACCATTGAATGATGGGATTGCTATAAGATTTATAAGACACCCCCCCCCCCAATAAAATGACTAAAAAGGCAAGAAAAAGAAATGTTTCCATGGACTTTTTGAAACCCCACCCCTCACTTAAGCTCATAGCATAGCCACCCCCCCTCCCCCCCGAAACATATCAGAAACTCACTTACTTGTATCTCAGAAACATCCACTGGGTGATCCACAGTCCAACTAAGATGATCCCGTTGATTTCTGATACAGAAAATGCCCATTTCACCCGATCAATGTAATCAAAGAACTTGTCTGGGAGTGGAGGGCTCAGCTCCTTGGGAGGCACCCGCTCATGGACGACTGTGATCATGACGGTGGTCAGGACCAGGTTGGAAAGCGCATATACGAAGGCAATGCCTGTCTTCCACCACTCCAGGGGGAACTTGTTCCTCGAGTCGGTGGGCATTGCAATCTGGACATAGTCCGGGTACTTCTTGGTACCCTTTCGAAGTCCGTTGGATAAGCTCTTAGGTTTACCGTTACCATTTTTGTTTTCTTCTTCAACAGGCTCGGCGGGTCTCGTGTAAGCGTTTGTAGAGTCATTGGCTTGAGTTTCCAAATGCTCCCCCAGCTTTGCTGTCTCTATGATATCCATGGTGCTCCGGCCTCGTGGTTCAAAAGGGAGATGGGTCGGGCTCTTCCTTGCTGTGGGAACTTCAAATTTGAATATCTTTTCTTTCCGAGGTCAGCATGCACTTTGACCACTGAACGTGTTTCCTAATACAATGTGGAGATGGGCAGCCATCTGCATCCTGGTCCTCTCGTGCAGCTAGCTCTTTGTTGGACACTTCCCTCATTCAGGGAAGGAAGCGATTCTCTCTGCCCCCAACCTGTTCCTAGCCCACCTGCAAAAACAGAACAAGACTTGGTTCAGAAAACGGGCTTGGCTGATCATCAACTCTACGAAACAATCGCATTGTCAAAAGAAGGAATGCCAAATGTGTTCACTTTACAAATAGAGCGCCAGGACAAAGAGAAAGAGCTGCTGAGATCGTTTATTTATGAAACAGCGAGGTGTTTTATCCTGCACTTCGTGTCTCTCTTGGGGCTGGTGTTAAATAGAAATAGGAACCTTCTTACCAACCAAGTCCCTTTAAAACCCTTAAAATTCCCTTTAAAAGTCCCAGCCCTGCGACTCAAACATGTCCCCAGACAGTACTCGTTGCTAACCATGAGGTCATAATGGACTAGAACCTGTCCACCATCATTCCTCCTAATGCTGCAGCTTTTAAATAAACCTCACCGCACAAAAAGCTATGGTGAGTTGCTTACACATATTGAATAACTGTTACCCTGCGTTAGTCAAAAACACTCAGTTCTCTATAGCAACAAACCCGGAGTCGTGTTCAGAACCCATTCAAATGAAAACTATCCACTCCAGATACTTAAAACCATCCTGCTTCAAGCATATACTTTTGTTATTCGGCGATGAACTGAGACCTTGGGAGCGAAAGTACACACCCAGTCTCAGCTAGGTCTCCTTTGGGAACAAGAAGAACGTGCTACTTACCTGACAGTTTACTACCATTGTCACGGAAATCAGCTATCTACAGACAACGACCTTTTGATCTACCGAACACCAGAGGTGGGCATCCTGATGGCCAGTTCCTGGCACTCACCACAACTCTGCTGAGGACGGGGTGCCAGCCACGGACGCTCCAGAGGCCCCAAGAGTCAAGCAGTCGTTCTAACACAGCGCGCGACCCGTCCACCCTTTTATACTTGCTGGCAACCCGGCCCGGCTGTTCTCAATTTAGGAAAGCAGTATTTTCGTCCTGCTAAGGAATTCAGCCACCTGAAGAGGTTTTCAGACCTGGTAATTAGTCCCCACCCTGAATCCTCTGCACAGTGTAAGTACAATCCTTCCCATGGTAAAGGCCACCCCAGTCCCCGACCCCCACCCCCCAGCCCCCGCCACTCCTCCTTTCAGGGTAACTTCACAAGCACAATAATAATGAGAGGGTGGGACAATGCATACAGGCAAAGCCGTTAGTAAGGAATGAAAAATGAAACCGTTAAAATAGCACAGTCAATATTTGTTTACAGTTGTGGGGAGCAAGCAGGCCAACCACAGTTATTTCATCTTCACTTAAAGGCCCTAGTGCTGAGAAATATGTGAAGGGAATTAAAAGTCTTTTAAAGAAGGGACCTGACCTGACATTTACTCAAAGAGTTCTAGACCAACCGGAGACTCGGGAGTCAAGGACCAAAACCAGTGGAGACATTTGAAAAGCATGACAGGAGGGTCAGAGATCAGCGATCCGCAGAGCTGAGACAGAGGCTTTTAAACAGAGGGGTGATTGTAACTGATCTCGGGGCCCCCTCCCCGCCTGACAAGATACATGCCCACACCTGAACTGTCCATTTCTGAAGGAGAGAGAACACGAGAAATGGAGGATTCTTGGGAGAAGGAAGAAGGCCAAGAGAGGTGCCACATCTAGAGGCCGTAAGGACTGTAGACACCTCACCTTTCTCTCTTCCCTTGGAAAAGCCCCCAGCTACGGCCCCATCAGCACCAGGGTGAGAAGACCAACTGCCCTCTCAGGATGGACAGGGAGCCATTCCTTCTACTGTCAGGGACTAGGCACAATGTGGTGGGCCGTGCCTCGGCAAGGAAGTATTTTCAAAACAAATGTTCAACAGCATGGAGGGACCAAACCACAAATTCAACCATTGCTAGATTACCAACACTAGCCTAACCCACTCAGAGCAGTTTGCCATACTATCCTTCAAATTTCCACCAACTTGACTACTTCTCATTTGTTCCTCGCCTGGTGTTCACATGTGGAAGAAGCCTGTGATTTGGCAAGCACAGCTTCACCAATGGGCATACAGATGGTCTTTAGGCCATCTATCCAGTTCTAGAACACAGAATGTAGAACAGAAGAATATCCAATTAGTTACCTCTTTTTTTTTTTTTTTTTTAAGTGGAAGCACTCACTCAGCGAGCCGCCGCCTGGGATGCGTGTGGGGATGACTGAAATAATTAATCATGAAGAGCTTTGTGCTCCTGGGAATAAGATCACTCTATGAATGCAAAGCCCATGCCATCATTAGTGCTGGGGCTGAACTGGTCCTTGGGATTTCATTAAGAAGATTAAATATACCAGCACACCCATACTCCTGATGTGACAAACCATCTTGGGACTCAATGTCTGTTATCAAGGTGATGTTGGTAACATACACATTCCTATAGCGAGCTTTTTCCTACTAGTATGTGCCTGGGAGGGTGATGAAGGCTAGAAAACGCTGTGAGCTGGCAGAGGCGAGCAGAGGGAAGGGAGGGTGATGGTGGCGGGTATCTAGTTAGAATCTCAGCATAAAGGAGACTTGAAGACACTTTTCTGCACAGACGAAGGTAAAAGGCGGGTGAGGCGCATTTCCTTATCAAGGAAGAGACCAACGAGTTTGAAAGGGCCTGGGTGCTCAGAATGCCCTCACAACAACTGAGGAGACACCGGGGCTTTGGCTCTGGAGACAAGGGCGCAGCACAAAACCTTGGGTGCTGGGGTGTAGGAAACTTGGAAAGAAGCGGGACACAACAGAGGACCCACCAGAAAGCCAGCCAACGGGGGCAGGTCCTCCATTAACTGAATTTAAGATCTGACTGTACAATCTACCAGGCTTTTTTAGACTAGCTAAGGGCCCTTTGGACTTCCTTTCCAAACTATCCCTTTCAATAAACTCACCCTTTCGGTTCAACCCTTTACTCCAACTCTTGTCTGAATTTAGTGCCTTGCCTGGAATATTTCATGTGCGTGGGACAAGAGGCACCTCCCAGAAGTAACTCTCCTCCCCCTCAATAAATGACCATTTCATTAGTTTGTTTACAGAGCTCTCTATAAACTAGCCTCCCTTATGAAGGTAAGGGTATTGTTTTGTTGGTACGTTTTAAAGAGCTAAGGATGATGTATTGTGGAATGGAAGGAAAACACAAACACTCTGAGTCAAGTCAAAAAGGCATTTGATAAAATCCAACGTTCACTGACTTGGGGAGGCGAGGGGTAAAACAAGCTCACTGCCATTGGGGGTTCCGTAAGAGATTCAGGGCGACACCAGATTCCCAATGCCAAGGTCAGAATGTGAGCATGTATGGAACGTGATTTCTACCAACTAGCAAGGCGAAACTTCTTTTGTTACCCTCCTTCTCGAGAATGTTTTCCTCCAAATTATAAGACATGCTTAAAACACATCATTAAGTTTCTGTATCTTACTTCTATAATCACCATTATGTAAACTCATTTTAATAGTTTAATAGCCAATAAATCAAGACACCACCCCCCTAAAAGCAAGTAATTCTTGAGAAGCAGATGAGGAAAAAAAACCAAAACCTAACTCAGAAATGATTTTTTACCTCAAAAGTCCAAGATTCAACTTGAAGGTTAAGGTTCAATTTACAAAGTAAGCACACTAGAGAAGCTAATGAAAGATGGTCCTAGGCCTAATCGCTACTATAACAATAAAATACGTCCTCAAACCAACAAAATTTAAAAGACTTAGAAATTATCTGAAGCAAGCTATTAAAAATAGTTCTGATGGAGATAAAAGAAGCCATCTCGTGGTCATAGCTGAGAAATCTTACATGCTATTCAATAAGGGATTTGCTTTGATTACATTTACTGGGCATGAGAACACTTCACGAGGGTGAAGGATAAATGTACTTCTAGGTCAAAAGGCAGAAACTGATTTCCGTATAATAATTCCAACAGGGTTTTCCTACAGTTTTACAAATGATGCCAAAGGTGATGAGGGATGAGAGGCCAGGTTGACTAGAGAAACGAATCCAGTGACACTCATATGTGTGGCAAAGAGCATTAAGTATATCAAGAAGCAATTGTACCTCAGGACAACATCCCAGCCCAGGACAACATCCCAGCCCAGTCCAACTCAAGTCCGTAAGGCTGATACTAGTCCACCAGTCCCTCTTCAGACTCCCGAACCCACATGCAATGATGCAGAATGCAGGAACATGACAGGCTGGTAGGTGTAAAGTCTTGTAGAGCTAGTGGCGGTGGACACATCTCCAGGGCTCTGGCAGCAATCAGGGAGAGCAAGCCAGAAGGTGAAGCAGAGAGAGAGGTGGGGGTGGTGGCTGGGGTGGATCGGAGGTTCCCAGGACTCTTATTAGAAGGTCAAGCTCCCAAGGAGGCACCATCAGGCTGTGACCTGATTTACAGGCTACACTCCACCCCTACACTTTTATATCTTCAGGTTGACATGAAACAGTGTAAATACACAGGGAATAAAAATGTAATTAGCAGTAAGAAACTTGCATCACTAGATGAGAGGAGGTAACAGCACTTTAATTCAATTGTTCTCTGAGTTACCTCAAAGGGAGTAACTAATAAATATTGCTACCAGTGTATTTTCAACACAAGTATATTTTGGACACAATTTTCTACCAGAGAAAATTGGACACAACCTGGTAGCCAACAAGATTAAATTAACTAAGCTTACTACCATTAATGTAAAGGTTAGAGGTGCAAATCCACCCAGAAAAATATCATCTAGTCTGGAAAGACCACAGCCATTGAAAACACTATGGAACTGGTCTATGCTGCACACGTGGGGTCACCACGAGTTGGAACTGTCTCACCGGCCACTGGTTTGGTTTGATTTAACATTTTAATCAAATTGATTTAAATACTGTGTGCCGACACAAACAACTACAAAATGACTGGCAGTCCAACTAAAAATGAGGGGCAAAAATAAAATAAAATAAAAATAAAAATGAGGGGCAAAAAAGAAAAAGAGAGAAAAATGGGAAGTGGGGGAACAGGGCACTAACCCACCTAAGGGGAGGGTGTTATTTATATAACAGGGAAAGAGGGACCAGACTTCGAGATGTGAATGCAACCTGCCAGCGTGGAGTAGGGAACCAGTGGAGAGGTCTGAGGGGCCGGCCCCAATCCCAACTACATTAACAGCCGCCCCTCCCCTCAGAAAAATTTACATCAGAGGACAGCACTGAAGCTACAGCTCAGGGAGAGGGACAGTTCTGATCACAGCACGGGGGAGCAAATAAAGGGGGAATAAATAAAAATATATTTGCATATGAGGATGGGAAAATAGATCTATGTATATATATTTATAGGTTTAATATTAAGGTAGCAGATGGACATTGGGCCTCCACTCAAGTACTCCCTCAATGCAAGAATACTTTGTTCTAATAAACTGGCATTCCATGATGCTCACTGTCCCAAAATGATCACTGAAGACAAATGGGTGCCTAAGAAAATGTGGTGAAGAAAGCTGATGGTGCCCAGCTATCAAAATATATAACATCTGGAGTCTTAAAAGCTTGAAGATAAACAAGCGGCCATCTAGCTCAGAAGCAACAAAGCCCACATGCAAGAAGCACACGAGCTTGTGAGATCACACAGTTTCAAAGGGATCAGGTATCAGGCATCAAAGAACAAAAAATCATATCATTGTGAATGGTGGGGAGTGCAGACTGGGGACCCAAAGTCCATCTGTAGGCAACTGGACATCCTCTTACAGAAGGGTGGAGGGGAGGGGACCAGCCAGTCAAGGTGCAGTGTAGCAACGATAAAACATACAACTTTCCTCTAGTTCTTAAATTCTTCCTCCCCGTCCCACCCCCACCCCCACTATCATGATCCCAATTCTACCTTACAAATCTGGCTAGACCAGACGATGTACACTGGTACAGATAGGAACTGGAAACACAGGGAATTCAGGACAGATGATCCCTTCAGGACCAGTGGTGAGAGTGGCGATACCAGGAGAGTGGAGGGAAGATGGGGTAGAAAGAGAGAACCGATTACATATAACCCGCTCCCTGGGGGACAGATAACAGAAAAATGGGTGAAGGGAGACGTCGGTCTGTGGAAGACATTAAAAAATAATAATGTATAATTATCAAGAGTTCATGAGGGAGGGAGGGAGGGAGGTGGGGTGGGGTGAGGGGGGAAAAAAGAGGAGCTGATATCAAGGGCTCAAGTAGAAAGAAAATGATTTGAGAATGATGATGGCAACAAATGTACAAACGTGCTTGACAGAATGGATGAATGTATAGATTGTGGTAAGAGTTGCACAAGCCCCCGATAAAATGATTTAAAAATAAATCTAACACATAAGAATGATGCAGTGTGCAATTCAGGAGAAAATGTGCATTGACTAGGTAGTATAGCACCTCAATAATTCTCATAAAAGATTGTGGTATATTATATAAAACAGAAAGAAAGGGGTCACCAAAATCACTGCCATCAAGTTGATCCCAACTCACTGCAGCCCTATAGGACAGAGCGGAACTGCCCCCGCGAGTTTCCAGGAGTGCGCCTGTCATGGAAGTAGGAAGTCTGCAGGTGACTAGCGGTTTAGAACTGCTGGCCTTGTGGTTATCAAGCCCAATCATAGCCACTACCACCAGGGCTCCATGATAATAATCAAGATAGATGGTGTGGTAGTTACATAATCTGTTGTCAGTATTGCAGCTTGATGACCTCATTTGGAGGTGCTAAGGAGATAAATAGCTCGTTGGAGGTGGGACACATGCTCAGTCCCTGCCAGACATTCTTGTTGACAAGCCACATGGAGACAGTCTGATGGCAGCCAGAGCCTTGGAGCTGGAGGAGCCATGTGGAGACCCCAGCCAGTGCTGAGATGCTTCCACTGTCACTGGATCCACAAGACTTTCCACCCACTGGCCTGTGATCTTCCTGCACTCGTTGCGTGAGTCTGAAGAGGAAGTTATAGGCTGGTATTGGACATATGGGCTAATATCGGACTTATGGACTTTATCTGGGCTGGAATGTTTTCTCAATATTTAATTGCTCTTGTATATAAAGCTCTTTCTTATTCACATATGCCTGTTTATGAATTTGTTTCTCTAGTACACTCAGACTAACACAGATGGATACAAAGGTGCTGCGGAGCCCTGCTGGTGTACTGATTACTCACTGGGCTGTGATCCATATGGTCGGTAGTTGGGAGAAAGACTGGACTATCTATTCGTGTAAACAGTCAGTCTCGGAAACCCACAGGGGTTGCTAGGAGTCAGCACCGACCCCATGGCAGTGAGTATGGTTTGGGAAGGAGGAAAGGGTTTGCTTCCATGAGTCTCCCAAAGCAGGTCTCACCTGTGGCTCTGTGATTCTGGCCAAACAGCTTAAAAAATGCTTTGCTTATAAGATTTGTAAGTCTGCCCAACTCTATATTTGAAGTACTTAAGATCAGATCATATTAAATGTGCAAACACAGCTTAACATTGTAAGGAATTTACCTAAAGTTTACATATGGGTTTAATATTTAAGTTGCTAGAGAGAGAAGTTAACAGTCAAAGAAAATGTGTTTTCACGTTAAATTTACAACTACATTATATGCAATTATCAATAAGAGATTTTAAACGGAGCACAGTTAAGAAAAACTTGGATCTTTATAGAGAATGTTAGTAAGTTGAATGTAAACTGAAACAAGCAGCTGACATATTCCATACCAGGCACAAATGCCTTCTAAGGTCTTTGAGGGGAAAAAACCCAAAACCTGCAACAATGAAACCATTAAAAAATCGAGTTGTAGGATAAAACAGGCTAAGAAGAGTTCTCAGTAATTGTTGCCTGGGTTATTATCTAATTTAATATCTATTAAAAACTGTAGGGAACTTTGCTGGCCCCTTCTTATATAAAGCAAATTGCCTAACGTCAGACAGACAAGAAAATCGCCGAGGCAGAAGCTGAACCCAGAATCTGATCTCCTAAACTTCAGACCTTCATCTGCACACCACCACAAAACAGAACCGAAAACAAACAACCATTGTACGTTAAAGGTCAACAAGATAGTCGGGTAAAGGACTGAGGCAATCGACCCAGAGGGTTTTTTAAAATAGCCGAAAAACCTCACTGCCTTTATGTCAACGTGGATGCATAGCGACACTACAAGACAAGGTAGAACGGCCCCTGTGGGCTTCCGAAGCTGAAACTCTTTTCAGGAGTAGAAAGCCTTGTCTTTCTCCCATGGGGTGGCTGATGGTTTCAAACAGCTGGCCTTGCAGTTAGATAGATAAATGCATAGGAACATTACATCAGTTGTTTTATGGCAATTTTTCTAGCTTATACTTTTATAAAAATTAGTAGAAACTTAGGGGGGGAACAATGAGATAACATGTTTATTTAAAAATAATTCTCCTGTGAAAAGAACTATAGAGTGTGCTAATTATTCCCCTAATACACTATAATTACGGTCACTAATAAACCACCAGAGCCCTGGTGATGCAGTAGTTCTGCATTGGGTTGCGAAACACAGGTTAGCGGTTTGAAACCACCAGCCGCTCCTCAGGAGAAAAATAAGGCTTTTTATTCCCACGAGGAGTGACAGTCTCAGAAACCCACTGGCCAGTTCTACCCTGTCCTGTGGGGTCACTATGAGTCAGAATTGTCTTGATGGCAGTTGAGTGAATGAATAAACCTCAGATATGCAATATAAGTCACATTTTGCTAAGATATCCCAAGTCTACACATTTCTTGCAGAGCCTTTCCTTATTAACAATGTTAGAAGTTAAGTTGTTGTTAGCATCTGTCCCACCGAAAATGAATTAACGTACAGACAGGAAGGCCCCTGGGAATCATGGGTTTGATTCTACATCCACAGCACTTACAAACTTGGTGACATATTTTTACCACCAAGTTTTTGAAAAATGATAAGACTTGAAAATTGTAACATAGTGTCTCAACACAAGTTACGTGTAATTGTCCGTTAACCACAAGTTTTTATATGGCCATATCTGTGCTTGTTTGTACCCCAAGTCTGTACAGGTTTCTGGAGACTATCAATCTTTATGGGTGCAGGCTAACCTCATTTGCCTCCTGAGCAGCCACTGGTGGGTTTGACCCATAAACCTCGTCGTTAGCAGTCCTGACATTGCCATCAGAAACTTTGGCTTTGGAGTGTATCTTAGCTTTTTGGCTTTCAGCCGTTCACTGTGGAAGTGACCCAGTGCGCAACAATGGACCCAAACAGAAGCACAGTGGTGTGGAGCGCACAGGACCCCCGCTGTGTTTCCTTCTGTTGTGGTGCCGTTGCTATGAGATGGAACTGACTCGTCGGCACCTAACAACATTAGCTCTTTTATTAGTAGCTGGATTCTGCCGATCAGATTTGCAGAGAATTGTGGTGATCAGAAGAGATTCCAGTCGAACTGAAAGAAAGGTTATGCTGGAGTTAAACGTCCTTAGGGCTGAGGATAGAAGCTTTCAGTAGGCGGGGAAGAATCATCAAGAGGTGAAACCGCAGGGGAAGGCAATTTGGCAAGGGCAGTAGCAAATACGGTACATTTCATAAAAGACAAGACTCGACGTGTTCCAATCAGACAGACACTCCCTGCACAAACAAGGCCAAAGGCAGGGGCATCTTTCAAACAAGTGTTTAGAGTTCGATTGGAATAGATGCTAAATCTGGGAATGGCGGGTGCGAGATAGAGCGCACTCCTGGTAAACGTTCCCTAAATGCTGGCTCATGCCTGCTCCAAACCCTGTTCCCCTCCTCCACGCCTGAGACATCCTGGGAGCGTCCAGAATTTCTTAAGACTCCCCTAGCGGTTCCTTCCTCTTTGTGTGGTCAGTGCTTAGTGGAAGGAAGTCCGCTGACATGCTGGTTTCCCGCTCCTTATGGTGAGTTGGATTTGGCTCAGAGAACTGGCTGCTCAGAAGGCTGACCTTACATGAAAATGTTAGTAGTGGTGAGCAAGTTTGACTCCATCTTCCCAATATACGACGCACAGACTTGTGTACTTCCTAAAGGCACTGGGCTGCTATTCTTAAGGTCAGGGCTTCAACCCCAGCAGCGGCTCTGGGAGGAAACGGCGGCTATATAGCTCTTCCTTGTAGATTTACGGTCTTAAAAACCTATGTAGGGTCATCGTGAGTCAAACTGACTCGATGGCCGTGGGTTTTGTATTTTTAATGGTCTGAAATGCACTGCTACCAAGAAACCATACCAAAGAGACTTTTGGTCACTTAAAAAAAAGTGAATAAAACAAAAACAATCCCATGCATTTGCTATTACCTACTCCATGTTTACCGATTAAACCAAAGCAACCAGTATTTGTTTAGTATAAACATCTCATCAGAGAGGTAAAATCAAATAGCCTAAATGAACAACAGTGATAATTATCTACTATATTCCTAGCTTTCTTCATATACCCCAAAGATTTATAAACCTAGAAACTGATTCCCTTGGGTATTAATACTTAATACTCTATAATAAGAGTCTGTACAGATTTCCCCAATGAAGAGGTTCCTCCCCCTGCCCCCAACCCCGGGCTAAAAAATTCCATTTGGTATTTCAGTCTGATATTGGAGCTTGTATTTCCTATTCAGAACAGTGGCTAGTCATAGGGAAAAAGAAAAGGCTAGATATATCACATTATACTCCCCAAACTCCACGACCCTTTCTAAATGATACTAGCGATGCCATGACACTTTCTAAATGCTATTAGAGAGTGCATTCTAAGTAAATCAATGACAGAGCTAACAAAAGAAACACCAAACCCTAAACAAGAACAACAAAAAAAGACTGGGAAGAACACTATCTTCTTAGAAGAAACAAGGAAAAGAAATGAGAAGAAAAAAGGGGGATATTCACTTTAACAATAATTCCATAATTATTTGTTGTAATCAAGGCCCCACGGATTCATTGCCCTTTAGATTATTTTAGAAATCTATTTAGTGATTTCCCCGACTACCACATGGTGACCAAAATGTAAGTATACGTACACCATTGAAAACATGTTTTTATAGAAAAGCATAAACAAGATTCTGAGATCGGTATTAACACAAACAACCAAAACACTTCTTAAAATTTCACTTGCACTTTACTAGAGCCTTGGGAGAGAATATTACACCTTTGAGATTTAAATCAAATTGTTTTGAAGCAAAAACTAAAAGAATGGGTTATATGCCCTGAGAGCGTCTAGAGAGGACTTTCAAAGGCAGAGTGCAGAAAGAGCACTTCAGCGGAGCTTGTGGTCGGCACACTGATGGCTGTCACAGAACAGGAAGCTTACCAAACCTTGGTGCTTCTGTAGAAATGCCACCTACAGAAACTCGGCACACCAGTTCCTTGTAGAGGTCTACGACCTAGAGTTTGACATGTTGATGCTAATTAGACATCTTGATGTTTGTTCATCGAAGGTTCAGGGTTATTGGTTATTATACTTGGGCTTTCATTCTCTATGCCAATAAAACAATGGCAAGAGATGGCTTGACACAGCCTGAGATTTTTAGGGGAAGGTTTCCCCGTAGCAAAAAATATATAAAAACATTAAGATGCTGAACATTTAAGAAGGAAGGGAGATTCTAGAATCTGTTCCTTCAGCAGGTTAGTCTC
>NW_022111369.1:8618807-8619855 GCF_000313985.2 Echinops telfairi
TCCGATGTCTCCCTTCACCCACTTTTCTGTTGTCTGTCTCCCAGGGAGGAGGTCACATATAGTTCCTTGTAATCGGTTCCCACTGAAATTGCTACTTTTAAGGATTACTGTGGTAGTTATATAATCTGGCGTCAATTTGAGGATTAAGAGTGAAGGGGTGGAGTCTAGTCTATCAATCATTGTATATCCAATGAGGCCTCTGTGTGGGCATGGCCTTCTCCTGAGGATTCTGGGAATTCCAGTCTTCCTCCTTAGAGGCAGAGACACTCACACATTGCATGTTTCCTGAGTCTGAAGAGGACTTTATAGATTGGTATCGGACATACGGGCTAATATCCGATACCGATCCAGATCAAGTCCATAAGTCCGATATTGGCTGTAATTTTTTATGGAGTGGGCCTCTAGACCTCTTCTTCTATGACACTGCACCGTGGGGGTTAAATCCCCCATCTGTACGTTAGCAGTCAAGTGCACACTATTTGCCCCACCTAGGAGCTTAAGAAAGAGTACAGACCACACCCATTTACCTGGTACATACTGTTTTCAGTGTCCATTTAGAAGCACAGGGCAGTGTTTTCTAGGGTTGCTTTTCCATGACTGGGAAACGAAACTTGCTTTCAAATGGTATGATACTATTAAAAAGAAACAACTTCTCTAAAGCAATTAAGGTCTTGTATTTGGCTCCAGTTATTCCCAGAATAAACTGCATGTTATAGTTAAATAAAGCATTTGTCTCTCAAATGTCTCCAATCTTGGCTTCAGAGATTGGTTTCTGCTAATAAACTAATAATGATGATGTATGTCCTCCAAATTTAGACTTATGAAGACTGATCCAGATTGCTCAACTCAAATCCAATACTTTGACAAGAGACAGCAAGAGATAAAACAATGACTTAATGAGAAATAAAGTGGTGTACGATTAATAATTATAAATAAGAATTCAGATTAAAATCCTAAATTTAACAGAATTCCATTTTAACATCACTGATAATTCTAAGGAATGTAAGTGATTGGAATTGGTATCCAAAATGTACCTATAAAATATTTT
>NW_022111369.1:8621367-8643450 GCF_000313985.2 Echinops telfairi
ACCAGAGGATGTACACTGGTACAGATAGGAACTGGAAACACATGGAATCCAGGACAGATAAACCCTTCAGGTGAGAGTGGCAATACCAGGAGGGTGGGATAAAACGGGGGAACCGATTACAAGGATCTATATATAACCTCCTCTCTGGGGAACGGACAACAGAAAAGTGGGTGAAGGGAGCTGTCAGACAGTGTAAGACATGACAAAACAATAATTTATAAATTATCAAGGGTTCAATGTGGGGTGTGGGGGGGATGAGGAGCTGATACCAGTGGCTCAAGTAGAAAGCAAATGTTTTGAGAATGATGATGGCAACAAATGTACTTATGTGCTTGACACATAAGAGCCCCCAATAAAATGATTTAAAAACAAAACAAAACAAAAAAGTTGTTGTTAGGTGTTGTCCAGTGGGCTCAACAAGGACCCATGTACAATCGAACAAGACCTCCTCTTCCTTCTTCCAGGTCTGCTCTTACATTGGAGGCTTGCTGAAACCTGTTCACCATGCTGATGCTCTGCTATGGGAAATACAAGTAGCACCATACCCAGCATCACATTTAACATGCAAGCTACCGCATCAAGGCAAACTGACAGGTATGTGGGTTTATGAAGACAGAAGGTCACAAACACACAGAGAGCTTCTCAGAGGACATAGTGCTCGTGGTGCATTGACCAGGGAACTGCAGCACGGCTTCAGCAATGCAGAAGAATCACAGATGCACAGTAGAAAGTCTGAAGAAGATCCACCAGGTGTAAATCTTAATAGATTGGGGGCTTCATTGTCCATTTCCTCTGGATTGTATGTTCGGATGACTACAGTACTCATTCTTGTCATCGGGGACATGCTGATGGTTACTTTGACTATAATAAAACCTGACAGAGTAAATAGGGAAAGTATGCTCTGATTTGTAGGAAGCTACTGTGCTTCTTTATGATTTCAGGTACGTAAAAAGTATGTAGAGAAAAATCAGTGTTTCATTAAAATATTAAAAACAGCCCAACTGGTATGACAATGACATATTTTCCCTTTCCTACATGTCTATGCACACTCATTTCTCACTTATCAACACGGTTAAGTTTCAAAGACCAGTTTGTTTGGAAAAAAGTTAATGTAATTAAAGTGTAATTTAAAAATGGAGGATGACCACATCATCACAAAATGGAGGGTGACTACATCGTTATGTAACTGGCAAATCTCATCATTACATACTTGCCAAACCCCTGAGAATCGTGGCCCAGCAAGGTTGATGTATAACTTTAACTCTCACAGCTGCACTGTTTTCAACACATGGCACCTTGGCAGCTGCCCCTGCTGGACATCAGTCATGGATCAAATAGTGTCAGCGAACGAGGAGCTTCGTCGGTGAAACGTAGACCTAGTCCACATGAGTATTTTCACTATCAATGTGAAGCATGAGGCTTTTCACTATGAATGCAATATTTTCAAAATCAAAAGGATTAGAAATCAGGCCTGTGTTTCTAATCCATCAGCATAGTATTTTTGCTGTGGGTTTTGGTTTGGTTTTTTGCTGGTCAACCTAAAAATGGTCATTTTAAAGGTATACTTCAGTACATGATGTTCATAAACTACCCACTAGAGAATAACTTCCTATTATCCGAGGCCGCCTGCCTTAAACTCCTACCCACTCGTTTATTTTCTGTCTCTATGTTGTCTACTTTAGCTCTTTCATGCAACTGAGATCAGACACTGTTTGTCCATTGTTTCTGGACTATTTCACAAGGTACGCTTCCAAGGTTTAACTAAGCCATGCTACGTATCAGAGTTTTATTTCTCTTGAGGACTGGATATGTTCCACTGTGTGTAGCTAGACCATTTTGTTTATCCACTCATCTGTGGATCGCACGTCTGTCTCTTGGCCATCATGACAAATGCTACAGTGAAGATTGGTGTACAAGTATCTGTTTGAGTCTCTGCTTTCAATCCTTTAGGGTATGTATCAAGAGGTGAGTTTTTGATACAATTCTTATAGACATATGTACTAATTAAAATCTGGTTCTATTTCCATTAGGTCTCCACCAAACTTTGATTAATTATTATACAATATATGTGTTTGGGGGATTATTGTTGCAGGACCACTGAATTCCTGACAAAAATAGTTTTTAGAAGTTTGGAAATGGGCAGTCGTTACACAACCTGGTGAAAATAATGAATGTCACGGAATTGTCTGTATTACCAAAAAATGTTGAAGTAACTAATGTCATCAGTTTGTGTTCAGAAAGTTATGTTTAGAAAAGTCTATTGTGGCTACGGTTTGAGAAAGCTCCGTTAATACTTGTCTCTGTTGCGATGTTCCAGCCCTAACAGAAAGTACGTGCACTGAGTACTGACTGAGTGTTAACATTCAGAAGGTGGCTTATGGCTCAAACATGTTGTTCTATAGGGTTTATGGGCTAGAAGAAGGAGAGGACTTCTTTTAAAGAAATTATTTCTATCTAATTGGCTATTATCTATTATGTCCAAAAGCCAAACCAAGACACCCACCCAGTGGTGTTATCCTTGAACCAAGATCAACTGCTAGGTACCAGAGTGCACCCACTTGTTCCCACAGGGTGAGGCAGAAGGCAATTCAGCACGAAATGCACATCCCCAAGACCTATTTGCAGGTATTGTTTATTTTGATATGGCCTTGTAGGGTTTGGAGAACTTGTATATTTAAGCATTTTAAACCATGTTCTTGATTTTGGGTGGATTTTTGCTTTGTTCTGAGCTCATGAGCTACTATTTTTATCTGTTGCCCTGTTAGCACAAAACTTTGCAAGTAATCTAAAATTGCCAACTAATTGGTTTATTAAATTGTAACTTTTAAAGAGCTTGTACACTATACATGAAATTATATACAATAGAGTGAGAAAATTTTAATTTTAAATCAATTTGCAAAAATTCATGAAAATATTACCAAATAACCAAAGAGACAAAAAATCATAATTTCAAGGTGACTTGACAGCATCTAACAACGACAACATGACACAACACTCAGTGAAATTTTAAAAAATGAACCCTCATTACATGGGGGCGGGGAGGTAGGTGGTAGATCCCCAAAGCTCTAACACCCATCTCTCTCTTAAAAAGGGATTTCTGCTCGTATTTCCCCTCTAATTACAAAAGTTAGACACTATCCCTAAATCACTTGTAGGAATTTATCTTAAAGATACTTGCACAAGCTTACCATCAGTCAATGTGAGATGAAGAAAGTATGGTGCATAATGGAATTACTGCCTTTTGATTGTGAGGAAAATTATGCATTAGGTACAAATCAATCATAAGCATGTTTTGATTTTACCACATAAAAAAAGATAATTTTCCCTTTAATACTACTTAGAGTTTATTGTATAGTGCGCCCTGCTTTAGAGATGCAGAAGCATGACAAGAATGAAAATCACCGAGAGTGAGATGCCAAGGAGTCGCTGTTGACTTCTGGTGCCCACGTGTGCATCAGCCGAGCTGTGCTGCACAGCCTTCTCGATGCTTGGTCTTGTCGGAGGTAGACCATTAGGCCTCTCTCCCAAGGGGCCTCTGGGTAGATTGAAACCTTCAGTCCTTCTGTTAGAGGCATCAAAACGTTGACTCCTTCGCGGGGCTTACATTCTGCAAATGTAAGACGACTGAACAAAAAAAGGTGGGAGGCAAGGTTTGGGCAATAAAAAGCGAAGACGAACAGAAGGCTGTTTGAACCAGGAATGCCAGCCCTCGAGGCCCTTGACGAGACTGACAGCGCGGCTGCGGCAATGGGCTCCAACACAGGACCAGCTGTGAGCGTGGCACATGACCATGTCTCCTTCTGCCGTCCACGGGGTTGCTATGAGCAGGAGCCAAAGAGGTGGCACCAAAGAACAACAGCAGGCGGTCCTCAATTACACTTTTGAAAATGAAGACTCATTACACCAAAAACTCACTGCCGCTGGGTGGATGCCGAGTCATGGAGACCCTGTGGAACAGGACGGAGCTGCCCCGTGAGTTTCTGAGACGGGAATTCTTTACGGGAGGAGAAAGCCTCATGCTTCTCCCGTGGCGTGGTTTGCGGGTTTCCAACTGCTGGTCTTGCAGATCACAGCCCAATATGTAGCCACTATGGCACCAGGGCTCCTGAAGACCCATTAGAAAAAAAGTGGGGTGGGGGGGGGGCAGGATTAGCACACCAACAGAATAAGAACACCCATGTTCAACCTGCTGCAGCAGTAAGCAAGTCAACCGCTTCTCGATTCCTGTGCAAACATAAAAAGAGGCTCCACTGAACATGTTCCTATTCTTACTCAATTATAGATCTTGCTTGGAGTTCTTGTCATATTTAATAAATCAAAATTGTGTATGTACATTATTGATACTATTCTAATTATACTGACCATAATGGACTTTTACTTAATTGATCATCCCACTGAGGTTTCTGAAGAAATATTTAACCCGCATGAATTTTTTAAGAAAAGGTTAGGGATACAATATTATAATCACAGGGGGAAAATGGACAAGTGTCTTATGTGAGGACAATAGACTTGAAGCTATCAGATATCTCATGAGGACTCAGAATTCGATTTGACTGTAAATGCAGGAATTTTATCTTAAATACTAATTAAAGTAGAAAGGATACGGATGGAAGGGAAGGATTTAAATGTACTCTGAATTTAATGAAACAGACTACCCAAACTCAAGATAAGCAGTACTTGCCAATTAACTATGCAGCAAATGATAACCTCATTGAGGAACACATGGAAGGAAAGGCAGATAAAAGACAGCCAATGTGGAAGGCAGAATTCCTTCTAGGATCCTATTCTGTAAGGAAGGCGCCCTGGTGGTTATAAGTTGGGATGCTAACTACAAGGTCAGCAGTTTCAAACCATCTCCTTGGGAGGATGGGCCTTTCTACTCCCATAAAGAATTACAGTCTCAAAAACCCGCAGGATCAGTTCTGTCCTTCCCTCCAGGATTGCTACGAGTCAGCAGTGAGTTTAGTTTGGATAGTATGTGTGGAATTGGGCCCTAAATCCTGAGGGAGGAGCCAGAGCAGAAGGCTGCCTGCTCCTCCTTCTTCAAGGGGTTGTTAAGAGCTGCTATTTTATTTTCCCTTTCCAACTAGAAGTCATATTCAAAGACCAGGATGCAATGAAATTTTTACAAATCAGAGTTTGAACTAACATTTGAAGTTTAGTAAAACCAAACACCAGATTGAAGTAAAAGTAAAAAAAGAAGGCAAATGAAAAAGAAAGTCCCCCCAAAAGGAGGGGGAAGAGTTGGGGGTGGGGGTGGGGTAGAGTATCTAAATGAAAACATTGAGCCCAAATTTTAAAAAGTGGAGTTGGCTTTTTAACCAGAAAAACAGCCTTTGAAAATGCCAAGTGCTCCGTTTATTAGTAGGAATAGAAAATCAATGAAGCAGTTAGCCTCTTGACACAGTACTGGTTTGTCCTTGGGGGTAAACTATGTGAGACTGCTGTCCACAGGATAAAGCAGGTTTAGAGGGACTGGGTGATTAAAAGCAGCGCTTGCTCTAAATCTGAACAAGAGGCAGTCAGGGAAATGCCACAAACTTAATGCTCAGTTAGCAGCAAGAAGCGAGCCAGTCTAATTCCATATTCTCATTTCCATTAAATCTAATTTCCATTGATGAGTCTACATAAACAAGGCCCTTGGCTATAACGAACGCCTTGAGATGGTTTAAAATATGCATATGCTATCAAATTCTATGTTTAAAAAGATTTCAGAGAAACCTATTTTGCTTCAAGAAAAAAATATATAGTAGCTTAATTCTTTTAAGAAATGGGAAACACTATTGACCAATGTTGTGTGGAGAGGAAAGAGACCCAAGACAAACAAAGCACTACTTTGGAACAAAGTAGGAGGCCTCTCACTTTCCGACTTGAAAACCTATTACACAGCCACGGAGTCAAAAGAGCCTGGTACTGGTACAAAGCTCAAAACGAAGACCACCTGAACCGAAGCCAGAACCCAGAAGTCCATCCACACACCTACAGACAACAGATCGTGGACAAAGGCATGTAATACATTAATAGGGCACAAGATAGTCTCTTCAACTAATGGCACTGGCAACATTGGATATCCATTTATATCTCACCCCCTATGCAAAATTGAGCTCAGCATGGGTGCAGGACCTAAGAGAAATCATAGAACTATAATGTTCATCAATGAGATTATAGGGACAAACTTAAGGGCCCCCAATACAGGGCATAAACACACACTGGCCCTGTGAGTTTTCCAAAACTAACTCTTTCTAGGAGTAAAGCCCCATCTTTCTCCCTTAGGAGTGACTAATGGTTTCAAACTGCCGATGTTGCCATTAGCAAGCAACTCATACCGACCACTACGCCACCAGGGCTCCTCTGAGTTGTAAACCCCACGCAATCCACAATTAAAAGGTTTTTCCAAAGAAAAAATATAGCAGCTTACGAAATGAGAAGGATTTTTTTTATTACTATTTCTAAAATATTCCCTGTAGGAGTTCCTAAGTTGAGCCAATTGTTAAGCGCTCAACTCTTAGCTTAAAAGTTATCGGTTCGAACACATCCAGAAGTACTTTGAAGACAGTAAGCCTTGGAAACCCATGCAGTAGTTCTGCTCTGCACACAATGTAGGTACGAGTTGGCACCAACCCAATGGCAACTAGCCATATCACAGCATAATCTACAGTGATAAGTATAATAGGCGCCCGTTTCTAAAACTGGTGCTGTGCAAGGCCAACATGACGTGTGTGTGTGTGTGTGTGTGTGTGTGTACACAAAGAATGACAATAGGGATCAGAGGTAGATGAAGGATATCCTTAGAAGCCGAATGTCACCTGAAGGACTTTTAACCTTCAGAACAAAACACACAGGCGCCCACAACCATATCACAAACGGCACTTTCCCTTTCCCTACCACAGTCTTCCTCTTTTTCACTGAGCTCCTCTTTAGCATACGGGAGGTTCCTTCTCAGGGATGGGTCTTTCCTGGTCAGAAGGGCAAAGGACACCCTGGCTTCTCTGGAGTGTTCCGGCTGTCCTTCACCCAAGACAAGATGGGTTTGCTCGTCTCCAATGCCACAGTGGTTTCCATACTCCTCTCCAGCACCATCATTCAAGTGCACCAATTCTTCTCTGGTCTTCCTTATTCAACGTCCAACTTTCACATGCACCTGAGGCAACTGATTACACTGGCAGTCCCTGATTAATAACCTACTCAAGTTAGCATTTTTATGCTAACCCCAGTAGCAAATAAAGGTGATATTTTTAAAAGATACTGATCATAAAAATAAATAATAGATTTTTTTAAAGCGAGGTATTCAAATTATGTCAGAACTGACTTATAAAGCAGAGAACCTAACTTCAAAACTAAATTCAGTGAGTTATTGTAACTTGAAGAAAAGTCAGATAATTTTACAGTTAACAGATTATTATTTTTGTTTTTTGTTATTCACTTCTTATAGGGACCTAAAAGTTAACCTTAAGTGGTTAACTTATTTTGGTGATTATTTTTTTTCAGTTATTAAATGAAACAAAGCTATATATTTATGCTCTATCAGCACCAGCCACAGTTTCTAGGTAACTTCAAATGTACTGTAATAACTAGCATTTGAGATTACGAGGAGAAAGATGAGGCTTTCTACTCCCGTAAAGAGTTAAGAGTCTTGGAAACCCAAGGGGCAGTTCTGCCCTGACCCATCAGGTTGCTATGAGTCAGCATCGACTGGCTGACAGTGAGAGAGAGAGAGAGAGAGACAGAGAGACAGAGAGAGACAGACAGACCCCGGAGAACCAATACCCTAGACCTCTTCACATCATGTCATTCTTTGGAAAACAACGTCCTCTGCGTCTCCTCTACCCACTTCCGACAAGCGAAGTAGCTCAGGAAGACGGAAGACTGTGATGTCCTTAATTTTCTTCAGGAAGTCCCCAATCCCACAGTGCTTTCCCAGCAGTACCTGCCATCCAGGTACTGCTATCCCATTAGCCCTACCAGCAACAACACCCCCCGACACCCCTTCCTGGCCAGTCTGCTCTCCCTTCAAAGCACAGGAATGAAGGAACACTTAGAAGATTGAGCGCTAAATGGATTGAATCTCTCCGCTCACCGAGACGGCTACACGCCTCGCCAGGCTCGTACACGGCATTCTGCACCCAGGGCTCCGTCCCCTGCCGGGTCGGGTGCCACTCAGGGCAGAGTCCAAGCCTGGCCTGCTTCAGTGCCACTGGCTATTAGCCAAGTCCTTGGCACCCAGGCACCAGAATGGCTGTTGGCGACAAAGATACCAATATGGTCTCACGCTTCTCCAAAATAACCCTCGGGGAACCTTCCTTTTGAAAACATGAATTTCAGACTGTGGCTACGTAACTATGACTTAGTTCTAGCTCTGAGAAAGCAAAGCGAAACGAACCCATTGCCATCGGTGCAGATGGAAGAACTGTTCCGTGGGGGTTGGCTTGGCTGTGGCAGCAAGATGGCCACGCCTTTCTGCCATGGGGAGTGCCAGCTGCTAGCCTTTAACAGGAGCCAGGTGAGCACCAACCATTGTGACCACAACGAGAAACATGCGACCGAAAAATGCCAGGCCGCCTGTGATCATTTACTTTAAGTGCACTTTTTATTGTGTCGAATGCATATACAAATCCATATATAACTGGGGATTGAACAAAACAATAAAAAAAACAAACAAGCAAAATTCCACAAACCTTGCTGCAGAAGGAGAACATTACAGGTAACTTAGAAGTCCCCACCCACGGGCCCCACCCCCATATACCAGTGAGTCGCCACGTCATCCCTGTTGAATATCATGTATGTCATGTGAAAAGCCCTGGGAGGAGTCTCCTAGATGACACAATCTACACTCTCTAATAAGTTTTTGGAAGTTCCCACCTAGCTTTAGGTTTTTCTTCATTCACTAGGTCTGCCTCCGCGTTTAAGGAGCTGCTTCGGGGTAAAGCTACCACTTCCCCTAGAGCGGAATCTGTCACCATGCGCAAACACTTGAAGGGGTGTGTGCCTCAATCACTCCCCTATATGGGGCACCAGGAAGTGAAACTTAGAAATCTAGCACATGGCAGAGGTGGGGCTCAAAACTAGGAAGGCTAGCTCTTAGCCACCATGCTGTGTTGCTGATGCTCTGAGACCTTAGGCTGTGCTTTGCAGGAGAAAGATGGGGCTTTCCACTCCCTCGACACTTACACTCTCAGACACTCATGGGGGTGAGTTCTACCCTGTCCCATAGGGTCTCTATGAGTTGACATCAACAGAATGGTGGCAGTGAGTTTGGTTTTTCTGGCTTGGTGACTCTATTTGAGGAGCCCTGGTGGCCACACACGAAGCTACTAACTGCGAGCTAAGCAGTTTGGAACCACATTTGGAGCTCAGGTGGTGCACTGGTGACCCATCGGGCTGTGACCCAGGTGGTCGGCCGTTTAAACCCACCAACAGCTCTGAGGGACAAAGACTGGACTTTCTACTCCTGTAAACAGGTACAGGCTGGGAAACCCGCAGGGGTCACTTGGAGTCAGCACTGGCACGGTGGCAGAGTAGCAAGTTCTACTCCATAGACTTGCAGTCTCGGAAACCCAGAGAGACAGTCCTGTCCTGCCCCATAGGGTCCCCATGAGTCAGCATTGCCTCGATGGCAATGAGCTTGGTTTTGTTGTTGTTGATGGTTCACCCTCTATTTACAACTATCAATGCGTTTGTGTGCTTTGCCTGAAGAGCCATGAAGTTCTTTTCCCCTTTGGGGGAAATAGTTCACCGTCTCTCCCTTCAGCCTCCCTCCCCACAGCTTCCAGGGAGGCAGCAGGCTGTGTTTGGCCTGCAGGCGATTACCGTCCACACATTAAGTGACACACTGCCAGGGGCTCTGAGTCATCTGATGCCCTCAGTGCCTGTGTAATGTGTGTCCCTCAGCCCGCCCCTCAGAGACTTGTCAGAGGCCTTTCCTGGAAACATCGAGAACCGGCAGGCATTTCACTGTAGCGAGCGTCTGAATCACCCGTTGCCTAGTAACTTGTTAGAGTTGGGCAAGAAAGCCAACAGACGCAGGTACACAGCAGATATTTATTCAGCCGGGCGTCCTCCCAACACCAGACTCTTGACTTCCTGCTTGACCCTCACCCCGTCCCTCCCCTGCCCGCTGTCAGGAGATGCTCCTTGGATTATTCTTTTCAAGTTGGGATCCTTCAAAGGGCACCCTCCTCAAGGACAGGAGGCACAGATCTCCTGCAGTTCAAAACCAGAGGCTGTGTTAGGCTCCCTCTTGGGTTCTGAAGGAATGCTTCAGTGCAAAAGGGAATCAATCATAGGAGACCGGAATCATCAAAGGGGGTGGGAACTAAATGTTGTCATACATGTTGCTTGTTCTCCCAGGAGAGTTAGTTCTCTGATGAATTCGCTAATCACATTCTACTGAAACATAATGAGTCACTAATTCTGATCTGGGTCAGGAGAGAATTTTTGTAGGGGACCCGAAGGCTGACTCATCCACTTGGCCACATTCAAGGTCAGAAAAATGACTATACTTACATGCACGTCCGTTTTTTTAAAATGCAGCAAGAAATCATTGATGGCCACACCTCAGGATAAGTATTTCAGAAATGAAGGAGTTCACCCTCAAATATGGTTATAAATATAGACAGCACCACAAGTCCCTGTTGTTTATTTTGCCACTGTCCTAAGGGCTATTTCCTAAGGGCTTCAATTTCAAGGTAGCACATATGCGTACGTCACTGTAGAAGTCAGAAATCTAAAATAAGATCGTCTGGGTTTGCATCTCCTATGAATTCTCCAGCCTTTATTGCTTCCCTTCTAATATGCCATGATTCCATATTTTTTCTTAGTTATTTGTTATCCATTACCTAGCCAAAGGAGGAAATGGGCTCTGCCCTCAGACAAGGTACGGGTTACGAGTATTTGTGGTTGTTGCTGCTGCTGTTCTTGGGTCCGTCTTCTCAGATATACCTGCTGTAGTGACGATGACAACAAACCCTCACTGACATCGAGTTAACTCCAACTCATGATGACCTTGTAGGACAGGGTAGCACTGCCCCTGTGGGTTTCCGAGCGAGTGACTCGGATGAGACAGAAGGGCTCATCTTTCTCCCCTGGAGAGGCTGGTGGTTTCGAACTGCTGACCTTGCGGTTTGCAGCCCAACATGGAGCTGCTAAACCACCTGCTATAGGTACAAGAAAATGAGTAAGCTTTGAAGGCCTGCCTAAATGTTACCTTTGATGTTGTTGGGCAAGTCCCAAGCCCACCGTATTTAATATCATAAACGGAAGGGGTACAATAGTAATTGATGGATTTCTCTTCTTTCCCCCCTCATTAAATAAGGTCCATCCTAATACTGGTTCCAGCATGACTAGTACCCATACAGCAAACTGTGAATTCTGACTCGGGACAACTGTATGTGTGTCTGGCAGCCAACAGCTACATTCCACAGGGTTTTCAAGGGCTGCGATCTTTGGAAGCAGGTCACCAAGCCTGTCTTCTGTGGTGTTCCTGGGTCCTCTGGGCAGCAGACTCAAATGGCTATCTTTCATTTAGTGGCTGAGCACTTACCTATATTTGTGCCACCAGGGAGGGGTGCCTAGCACACATGTTGTTATTGCTGCTAGTTTCCACCAAGTCAATTCCAACTCCTGGCAAATAAGTGCCATCTGACTGCTTTTCGTGGGCAGCTGGAAGAGGAGTGCATTCATTTACTCAGCTACCATGTCCAGCTTAAGCATCTGTGAAAACTTCTCCAAAACATTTTTCTTTTTGAAAGGCATGGTTGGTAGGTACACATATCTCGCCCATCTAAAATAATCGCTCAAGTCCAAGTCTCTCATAAAATACTTTCTTACAAGTCATACTATGGTTTTACAGCAAAGAGAGAAAAAAACAGAGAGATTTGTCTTATTTAGTAAGAAACAGCCGAGGTTCCACTTTTGGCTCACATGACTCAAAGGAAAGCGGTTGCTTGCTGTGCGCTACCAAGGCAACTTACACTCACAGGAAGGCCACAGGGCAGAGAAGAGCTGCCCCGGTGGGCTCCAAGGCTGGGGTCTTGATGGGAGCAGAGTGGAAGGCCTTTCTTCGGCAGAGGCTGGTGGTTTCAAACCACTGACCTTTGGGTTAACAGCCAACTGCTTAGTCATGCCCCACGAGGGCTCCTCTGTAAGGGGAGTAGGCTTTTAGAACAACTAGCTCCTCCCACTCAAATTCATAAGACAGAGTTGCATCAGAAAGACAAGGGCAAAGAGTGATGGATGAATACATAATGGTCCCAGAGATACTCAAGTGGCCAAAATGTGCCCAAACATGACATTTCCAGGACTATCCAGGGAAGTTTCAGGATGGGCGCATCCTGAGCTATCAGACTGCCTAACTGAAAGTCTATGGCTGTGAATCAGAGGAATTGAGCTAATCCACCTATCTAATAGTCGAGTTACAGAAAATGACAACAGGGGGCCTTCCTGCCTATACACAGACAATGAGCGGATCCAAGGCCGGGTCAGCAAGTCAAAACTAAGCGGAAGCCATTTGATACCCTGCAGCTTCTTGCTGTCTCTATGTGTTAGAGGTAAACGCTAAGCCACTGTGTAGACAGACAGGTGAAGGATGGCGAATTTTACAACAGAGCCCAAACGGAAGTCAGAGCCTAATGACAAAAGCCGTCACTGCATGTGTCACTCACCACTAACACTGCAGGCAGATGAGGCAAATCTTTGCAAACAGACTGTGGCAGGCATACCAGGCCACTCCCAGGTTCACTAATGCACTAGAAGGTCTCAGCATACCTTTAGCCGCACAGTAGCATGGTGGTTACTCAGTGGACTCTTCATCTGCAAGTTCACCAGTTCAAACCCACCAGCCACTCCTCGGGGAAAAGACAGGGCTTTCTACTCCTGTCAATAGTTAAGTCTCGGCGGTTCTACCCTAGTTCAGTGCCATGCGGCGGCATCGACTGAGAGACAGTGAGATGACTGGCTGAGCGAAGGCGGGAAAACAAAATCCACACACGCAGGGGGCGCGTGGGGCAGAGTTCAGAGGAATCAGGACACTTGTCTCCAAGAGTCCAGTCTCAGAGGGGTCACACAGGACTTAAGTCCCCACTCAAAACCTTGCGGCAACTCACGTGGGAAACTCACGTGGGAAACATTGTCTACCAGCTAGTTAGAGACAGCACACTGAAGATTCACACTGGGGGCGGGTGAAGAGGCACCCCTGCCAGGTATACACCCAAATTCCAGACCCGAAAGAGGAAAGTTGAACCCCAGGATCTGCATAAGTGCTGTGAGCCACTCTCAGCAGAGAAGGGTGTCCATTAGTAGGTCACCCTGTCCACAGCACTATTTAAATTGTGGCACACCAGACAACGGACTACTCTCCAAACGTTGTCAAAAAAAAAAAAGAATGAAGAAGCTATCTTGTCCTAATTTTGTTAGACTACTAAAATACGAAGGGGCTCCAAAAAGTGCATGGAACCATTCCAATATCTTTCCATTCAGTTTTTCCACGAACATTTTGAAGCTCCCTGGCATAGCACTGAGGCGCCCTGGAGGCGTAGTGGCTACATGGTGGGCCGGGATCCAGCCCGTCAGCAGCTGAAACCACCAGCCGCTCTGTGGGAGAAAGATGGGGCTTTCTACTTCCATAGGAACTCACAGGGGCAGTTCTACCCTATCCTACAGGGTCGCTATGAGCTGGCACAGACTTGATAGCAGTGAGGTAGGTGTTTTTGGTTTTCACTGCTGTGGAGGAAGTACCGTGCATTAGCCTTCTGAAGGGGACAAATAAGAATTCATATTCATATCTGCTTCTTTATGAATAAGAAACCTGGGGAAGATGACAACTAACAAAGAGCCTGTGGGAGGAGAGGTCAGAGAGGGAAGCTGAGCAGGAGGGAGTCAAGGTGGCCACAGCTCCTCATCTTCTGCACTTGTCTCTAAAGACGTACCTGGGAGCAGGAAGTAAAAATGGCACACCTGAAAACTCATTCTTTCTTTCCGAGGGTGAAATTTTATCAACCTGGCGATGTCAATCTTGTATATTTTTGTCTGATGAAGCATTGGGGCAGCGATTACATTTGAGCAGCGGTTCTCAATCTGTGGGTTGCGCCCCCTTTGGGAGTCGCCTAAGACCATCAGGAAAACACATATTTCTGATGGTCTTAGGAAGTGAGACACGGCTCCTCTATCCGCCTCTGGGCGGATCTGCCCACATCCAGATAGACCCACGAACGAGTCCCTGGTGTGGAGACTTACCCACGCTACCCCTTGCTTCAAGACAAAATTTCATTTATTTGTAATTAGAAATAAACATTTCACAATATATAATTAGATATTGTTTTTGTGATTCATCACTATGCTTTAATTATGTTCAATGTGTAACCATGAAAATATATCCTGTATATCAGATGTTTGCATTATGATTCAAAACAGTAGCAAAATTACAGTGATGAAGTAGCCACGAAAATAAATTTTATGGTTGGGGTCACCACAACAAGAGGAACTGGATTAAAGGACCGTGGAAGGTCTGCGCTTTAGGAAGGCTGAGAACCACTACATTTGGGCATATGGTGGTAAAATTGTGCTAACTGATTTTTGCAAACCAGGCATACACTCTTTCCAGTCCTACCTTGAAAGGGGTTCCCCTCGGGCATGTTGCAGTGGGCCATGCTCTGGGCGCCTCTCTTCTCCCATTTGTTTGCTAAGGATATTTCGGGGCTTTTTCAAAGCTCTGTGACAGCAGGGATCTCATTATGCTTGTGTCTGTTCACAGCAGCCCGCAGAGCCTTTGGTGCACAGATGGCGTTCACTCGGTAAGAGCCTAGAGAAAAACTGGTTCCTTGTCCTCACTGAGGGAGACATGTCACCAAGGTGAGCTGCAACCCCCAGAGTCTCAGCCCCAACGAGGCAATCAAATCCACACAGCATTCCTAGTGTTATTTTGAATTTTTACCCCAAAGCGCAGTGAATGCTATGCTTAAACGCTGAATCTGAAATAATCCTAAAAAACGTAATTTCCATGATCGGGATATGACTTGGCTCTTAGGAATAAGTACTTGGCTGCTAACCCAAAGGATGGTGGTTCAATCTTAGCAGCTGCTCTGTGGGGAAAAGATGAGGCTGTCTGCTCCGAGAGAGAGTTCCAGTCTAGGAAAATTCCAGTCTAGGAAAACTGAAGGAGCAGTTCTCCGCTGCCCTAGAGGGCTGCCCCGAGTCAGAACTGACTTGCTGGTTGTGGGTTTGGTTTCATTTTAGGCATACTTCTTAGAGTCCCTGGAGGTACAGAAGGTCATCATGCTTGGCTGCTAACCACATTGGAGGTTCAAGCTCAGCTTCAAGTTCAGCCAGAAGCATCTCAGAGGAAAGGCCTGGAGACCTGCTTCTGAAAAGACAGCCATTGGAAACCACAGGGAGCACAGTTCTACTCCAACAACGCCCAAGGAGACTGGCTTGAATGTTTTGGTTTACATGGCTCTTCGCTGGGTCCCCCTTTTTAGGTCGATTAGCATGCTAATTAGTAATGACAAAATAAGAATGGTAATCAACGGTGCCCTTAGCTATACAAAAGAATGAAAAGTATAGCTATTTTTATTGTCAAGAAAGAACTTGTTCTTAAACTTGCACTCAAATTAGTCCAAACACCAAACTCAGCTGTACAATGTCAATGAGGAGGCTTCCTTCCTCCTCAGCAGGTGTGGAACAGGGAAAACGACCACACCTCTTCTTAGCCTTGGATTTTTAAAAGCCAGGAAACCAGAATTGCAATTGCAGTAGTTTTGCTAGAGAGTCAACATTGTTGACTGATCTGTCTTCAAAGATTTCTAGTGCCACCATGAGTGCTTCTAAGGCACGGCTGAAACGGGGCTCTCCTTGGCCATAATCCAGGAGGTTCCAGTTTCCCAGGTTATCTCGGTTCCTCTTGCTGTCAGGTCAATAATCCAAAGAGCTAGGACACCCTCACAACTGGCACAGCTTTAGCTCTGTGCCCACTGAAGACGCTTTGGATGATAATTTAGAAGTTCTTAAACAGGCTCAGCATTTATGAAATGTCTCCGTGGGGAAGACAAGCAGAGAAGCTGCAGTTAGGTGGCAGACAGGCAACCTTCCAAACCAAGCCAAACCCAACTCCACAGGCATCGAGTTGATACTGACTCACAGCTTCTCTTTATAGAGTTTCTGCGAGTTTGCATGTTTCTACAAGAACAGATGACCTCATCTTTCCCTGATGGAAGGCTGGAGGGTTTGAACTGCTGGTCTTGTGGTTAGTAACACATCGCTCACCAGATACTGACACTAGAGCACCTTCTCATTGCCATCGAGCTGATTCCTATAGCAACGCTACCGGGCAGGATAAAACTGCCCCTGTGGGTTTTCATGATGGTAACTTTTTAAAGGACTAGAAGGCCTCATTCTTTCTCCAAGAGGCTAGTGATTTTGAACTGCTGACCTTGTGATTCATAGCTCAATGCACAACCCACTCCACCACCTGGGCTCCTTAAGTCATGTAAATTATACTTATGCTACAGCATCAGGAAGCAGCAGACTTACTAGTGACAGAGTTTAGCACAGCAAATCCCACCTCGGTCCATGTAGCAGTCAAAGGTCCATGGGCAGTGGCAGAGTCCTCTCTGAGAAGGGCAGTCTCTGGGCAGAGGATGATAGTTCTAGAGAGAGGGGGAAATGTGTGAAGTTAAAGAATGAATTATGCTTTGTTGTTCTATTTGTTGGTTTTATGAAGGTAGATGTGTTCTCCAATATGGACCCCTAGAAAAGTTATGGAGCCCTGGTGGCACAATGGGCAAGTGCTCTATAGCTAACCAGAAGAGGTTGGCGGTTCAAACTCACCCTGACAAATGGCTCCCGTGAGTATTAAACACTATTGGTCCAGTTCCTCACAACTGGACCAATAAGTAGCAACATGATCAATGAAGAAAAGGCTGACGTGGCCAAGGACTTTGTCTTGCTTGGATCCACAATCAATGCTCGTGGAAGCAGCAGTCATGAGATCAAATGACACACTGCATTAGGTAAATGTGCACAGGTCTCTTCAGAATATTGAAAGGCAAGGTGCTACCTTGAGGACTAAGATGTGCCTACCCCAAGCCATGGTATTCTCCATCGCTTTACGTGCATGTGAAAGTTGGACATTTGAGTCCTGGTGCTGGAGGAGAATGCTGAAAGTGCCCCGGACTGCTAAAAAGACCAGCAGATCTGTCTTGGAAGTGTGGCCAGAGTGCTCCTTAGAGGCAAGGATGGCAAGACTTTGTCTTCCGAACTCTGCACATGTTGCCAGGAGAGACCAATCCCTGGAGAAGGACATCATGCTTGGTAGAGAGGAAGGGCAGTGGAAAAGGGGAAGGCCCTCAATGAGCTGCATGGCTGCATGGCTGGGCTCAGGAATGGGATCAATGGTGCGGATGGCGCAGGATCGGGCAGCGTTTGTGTCCTCCTGCTGTGCATAGGGCTGCTAAGAGCCAGTACTGACTGGATGGCACCTAACGACAATAAAAACTGGACAGTTCTAATCTGCCTCTAGGATCAAACGTCATGGCATCAACCACAATAACAACGGAAGAGTCTCCAGGAGATCAAGGGCTCTGCCAGGTACAGGTGTTTCAAGTGACGAGACGAGGGTGGACCAGTCATTCTATAAATATGCACATAAGAGCTACCACCCACTGCTCTGGTGTGGAACACAGAGCAATGCAGACAGATTGCCTTTTGCTCTTGAAGCACACATTCTCGTTGCGAATAAACAAATGAACAAGAAAGATCGTGGATTAAGTCAAGGTCAGAGCATGTGGTCAGGGAGGCCTCTCCCCAAAGAAGTTGAAGACAGAAATAATACACAGGAGCCAGCTGTGGATGCCAGAAGAGCATTGTAGGCAGCGGCAGCAGCTGGCTCCAAGGCTGCAAGGCAGGAATGGGCCAGGCAAGCTTAAGGACGCGAAGAAAGAGCAAGCCCTGCTGAGCGAGCCCGAGCGCAGAGAGGGAAGGAGACATCCCGCAGGTGGGGCGAGACCAGGGCATACAGGGGTCTGTGAGGCAGGTAGAGTGGCTGCCTACAAACAGGCCGCATGAAGCATCAGGGAAGTTCACATTGACGTGCACTGTGTCACCTTCAAACGAAACGGAGGACCATTCACTCCAAAGGACATATAGTCCCTGTGATCTCTTCATGGATTTTTTTAAGAACTGAAATTTGGCTTGTAGGTGGAAGTAAAAGCTATGCCATTATCCAGAGGTCTATAGGTCATAAAACCACCATGGAAAAATCATGAGAACAGTTTTAAGATTTGACTAGCAATCTCTCTTTACACACGCACATACACACACTTATATACTCTGTGAATAGGGTCACAATGAGTCAGCCAACTCAATAGTACTTAAAAACCAAAAGCAGCAGCAAACACACACACACACACACACACACACACACACATACACACACACACACACACACACGCCCAGGTGGTATAGTGGGTTACGTGTTGGGTTAGCAGTCTCAAGTTAGTAGTTCAAAACCACTAGCCTCCCCTGGGAAAAGAAGAGGCTTTCAACTCCTTTATAGAATTACAGTCTCAGAAAAACGACAGGGGCAGTTAGACCCTGTCCTATTGGGTCCCTGAGAATCGTAATTGACTTGACGGCAGGGAATACGCGGCATGATAGTTATGTTATGCACCTTGGCAGCTAACTAAAAATCCACTCAGGCTCCAAGGGGAAAAAACCTAACAATCTGCTCCTACAAAGATTCAAATTCAAAAACTCAAACTCACTCCTATCAGGTCAGAGTGAGCTACACATTGGGCTGCTGACCACAAGGTCAGCTGTTTGAAACCACCAGTCACTTCAAGGGAGGAAGATGAGGCTCTGTTGTTGTTGCTGTTGCTGTTGTCTACAGGTGTCATCCAGTTGGTTCCAAGCCATAGCAATCCTATGCACAACAGAAGGAACCACTGCCACGTCCAGTGCCACCCACACCATTGTTCCTTGTCCGAGCCCATTGCCACAGCCGCTGTGTGAATCCATCTGGTGGGTTTGAATGGCGAGTTTGAGTCAGGTGACAATGCCTCTCTCTTATGACCCTGAAGCTTCTTCCATAGCCCCTGTGTCAATCCAGCCCATTGCGGGCCTTCCTCCTTTTCACTGCCCCGACACTTTCTCAACTTCATGTTCTTCCCCAGGGACTGGTCTCTCCTGACAACATGGACAACGTATATAAGATCAAGTCTCACCACCCTCTCCTCTAAGGAGCACTCTGGCCGTACTTTTCCCAAGACAGGTTTGTTTGTCCTTTTGAAGGACCATGGTATTTCCATATTCTCTTCACCAGCTCCACAATTCAAATGCATGTATTCTTTTTCGGCCTTCCTTATTCAACGTCCAACTTCCATGTGCACATGAGGCAAGTGAAAATACCAGGGCTTGGATCAGGCACAACTTAGTCCTCAAAGGAACATCCTTGCTGTTCAATGCTCTGAAGAGGTCTTATGCAGCAGATTTACCAATGTATCTTTTGATCTCTTGACTGCTACTTCCATGAGCACTGATTATAGATCCAAGTGTGATGGCTTGGAAATAGGGCCTCAAACAATTCCCAAACTGTGTGTTTGCCTTGGGGGAGAGTTATCTGCAGCATTCTAAAAAGAACAGAAACAAGAAACAAAGAAAAACAAAAACCCAATTCACTTCCATTGAGTCATCTGCCGCTCACAGCAACCTCACGGGGCAGAGCAGAAATGCCCCTGGAGATTTTGAGACTGCAACAGGAGTAGAAAGCCTCCTCTTCCCAAACTGTTGACTTCCTGCTTGGCAATCCCAATCCATAAGGATTAAGTTAATTACCCACTGTAAAGTCAAGATTAAAGTTAGCACAGATAGATAGTGGATGAAGAAAAAACTGAACTAACAGAAAATTCCCAACAAGACACAGCTCTGAGTTCCAATGCTTTTCATGGATGGGTTACAAAAGTCTAACTTGCACAACTTTTACTTGCCCCGGGAAGCTACATAAAACCACCTCTGGGAAGATTAAACCAGCTCTCAATCAACAAAACCTCCATCACAATCACCTGTACTTGCTGTATGGACAGCTTTGAAACACTGAAGGCTTCAAGTCTTCTCTTGTACTACAAGAAAGCGAACCAAGAAGCCAGTGCACCAGTTCCTACTGACTTGCAAATCTGACTTAAAGACACTCTGGGCGATGGGTCCCATCTGTGACTGGGGACTGCCTGTGTACCAAACAGTTCCTGGAGAAATATAATGAAAAGAAAATGAATGTTTCCACAAACTTTTTGAAAACCCCCCCCATCTGAAAATGTTCAAGAGGGTCAAACTGGAGGAAGCTATAAATTAAAACAGCTTAAAAAACAAGTCAAAATGATATTCTTAGTTAGCAAGTAAGACAAAGTAAACATACCTGGCTGTCCCCGGCTAACATGTCCTGCTATGGATCAAAGGACAGACAGACAAGCCAAATTACAGCCGAGCAGGATAGTTACTCTTGGGTTATAAATTAGACCATAGATGATGCTCAGCCCTGGGGGCATAATGGTTACAAGTTGGGCTGCTAACCACAAGGTCAGCAGTTTGAGACCACCAGTCACTCTGTGGGAGAAAGATGAGGCTTTCTACTCCGGTAAAGAGTTCTAGTCTGGGAAACCCACAGGAGAGTTCTTCCTCGTGGCCTTTGTTGGTTCTCAGCTAGATGGCCTCCTGCTTATCTTCAAGCCTTTAAGACTCCAGACGCTATATCTTTTGATAGCCGGGCACCATCAGCTTTCTTTACCACATTTTGAACTGCATATTTGGCTGGGGAAAGATAGGTGGCTGGGGGAAAAAAAAAAGTGGAAAACCAACACGCACCTTTTCGAGCTCAGAGAGTACAGGTGCCATTCCCTTATCTGTAGGTTTGGAGAGGAGCCCTGGTGGCATAGTGGTAGCTGGGTTGGGCTGCTAATCTCAAAGTCAGCAGTTCAAAAGCACCAGCGGCTCCATGGGAGAAAGACACGGCTTTTTACTGTCAGATACTCACAGTTCTACCCTGCCCTATGTGGTGGCCATGAAATGCATGAACTCAATGGCAGTGAGCTTGGTTTGCTTTTGTGTGTGTTAGGAGGAGATGGTGCAGGCAAACACGTATTCCTCTTGGGGGATGGGGAGGGTTGGGCCTTGTCACTTCCCCATGTAAAGAACATACCTTCCCCACAGAAGAAAGGTCTGTACCTCGCAGGCAATAGGCATTCGTGCAAACCAGGTAAACCTGTATAGGATACTCCTCATTGTGTCACTGGATAAACCCCAAAGGGGGACTCTAATAATTAAAGTTTTCTTTAATAGGTCATGGCAATAGGAGACAAATATACAATTCTACTGGCTTGGTGGATTTCAGGGACACTACTTCCCTAGAACCTGCAGTCCATCCCGCACTTCTGATAAGAGCTGAGAGGGACCAGTGCCAGCTCCCTGCAAAGTCTTCTCTACCATCAGGAAAAAGGCAGCCGCCTGAAGCCACTATGTAACCCGATGCAGGGCAAGGCGGCTTTCCCCAGAAGCAGCTATTTTTCTGTCTAATGGACTTGCGAGCCTCATCTTCTGGCAAAATCACACCCATCTTCACCCCGGGGAATCAATAACTCAGAAGACTATGCCTATTTATCATAATCTGCCCAGGCCCGCCTAATAGTTAGATGTGGAGTTCTTCCAAATAACAAAAGCTATTGTGGTAAAGAACCAGTGTAAGTTGGAGAAGAAATGAATGTTTAAAAAGACTAGTTATTAGAAAGCAACCCTTTGTGCCATCAAAGCACCTGTGGTCCTTCAGGGATCCCCAGGCTGCACGTGGAAGACACGGTGGGGTTGACTTCCATGGTTATTCTACAAGCCCCACAACGAAATTGGTGTTCTAGTGACATATCCTTTTTTTTTTTTCTCATTCCATCAGGCGAAACAAAAACATAACGTTCTTCTTAAAATGAGTCATTTTGAGAATCTTTATTCACATGGAATGATGTTAATTTTTCAATCTGGTTACTAGACTCTATCAGCGTATTCTCACGTTTTAATACTTCTGAGGTATGGATGCACCGATACAGCCATCAAATG
>NW_022111369.1:8644383-8655048 GCF_000313985.2 Echinops telfairi
AAACACCGCGACACAGGTGCCCAATGCCACCGAATCGTGTGCGTCTAAAGCCCAAATGTACTGCCAGTGGGTCACTTCCTCCTCATAGAGACGGCGGAGGGTGGGTGGGTTTCCAAGACTGTAACTCTTCACTGGAAAAGAGCGCCCTATCTTTCTCCCTGAGAGGGGTTAATGGGTTCCTAATGCTAACCTCGAAGTTAGGGGCCCAAAACATCATCCACCACTCCATGAGGGTTCCTTGAACTATATAAGTGATTAAATGGGAATCTAGTCGGCACTATAAACTTCTCCAAAGTCATAATAAAATACTATTAAAAGAACTGTCCCATAAAATGTCCTACAGATATTTTATAGGCTATAATCCTATAGGTTATAACTTTTCCCAGAGCACAGCGCCCCTTCTTTTCTCCACGGTTAACTTGTGGGCCCTAATTGCTGGCCTTTGTTTGGAAGGCAGTTCGGTTTAGTCATTGTACCATCCCGGCCTAGGGCAGATGGACTGGCAGCCAATTATGTTCCTACAGAGCCAGTGTACGCTCCTTGAAAGGAAGAGGAAGCCCGAGGGGAAGAACATCAACAGGGTTTGTAATGTAAGTTTTATACTTTATGAAAGAGGCGTTCTGTCTGAGCGCAAACTCCACAGATGCACATGTGGCAGGTGTGAATGAGAGAGAAGGAATAAGGAAGCCAATGAGGAACAACAGGCTAGTGCACCTGGAGGCTTCCAGAACTCAAAACAGCAATTTTCTTTTCTTTCTTTTAATAGCAATTTTCTAATTATAGATGCTTAAATTTAAACTCTCTTGAAAGGTCACTCTCTGCGTAATAGACTGCTTTCAAAACATCCCAGAAACAGGAAGTCTTGTTTTGCTGCTTAAAGCCCAAAGATGAAGGTTGAACTCAACAGACTAAAAAGCCTCAGTGTCACAGCCTCTCTGCTTTCTCCATCTTTCTACTCGGTCTTTCGGGGCCCGGACAATCGCCAGCCTCTTCTTCCCACTGTGTGATGCAAGGTTGAGATTGTTACTTCTGACTGCTAAGCTCCCCAGAGTGAAAAAGTGCAATTTCTGGGGAGCATGGTCGTAAGAGGAGGCATTTTCCATGAACGGTTTGAAGCCCCATTACATGCTAAGAAAAAGACAAGCTGTTTTTCCTCACGGCTGTGTAACTTTCCATTCTGCTGTTACCAAGCCAAGTTATTAGCATTCCAGTTGTGCCCCCTCTTCGCCAACACTTGGTTTTGTCAATCTTTTTAATTCTAGCCATTCTAATCATTGCGGAGTAGCCTCTTGTGGTTTTGATTTGCATTTCACTCATGACTTAGGATAGTGAAGACCTTTTTCACAAACTTATTTGCCATCACAAATTCTCTTTAGTGAAGTGTCTGTTGAAGGCACCGGACCATTTTTAATGTTAGGTTGTTTTCTTGCTGTTGAGTTTTGAGATATTTACATACATATCTATTTATATAGTTATATACATTTCTGCCTACAATGATTCGTGAGCTCAGTGATTTGTATTGTAATTTAATTTTCATTTTGTTTGCACGACCTCAAGTCAAAAGTCAGCCTGGCAACATTCATATTCAAGAGAGAACCCTGGGAAGACCCCTCACACCACTATTTACTCACGGTATCATAACAAGTGTTTGAGAGAGAGAGATGCATATTCAGATAAAAGAGGACACCTGACAGCATCAACTGGAAATCATCGGAGTTTGGTACAGTGAGGAGAATATTTTAAAATATACAAAAGACCCAAGAGAAAACTTTCAGGCACGAGGACCGATCGGAAAACGGCGGTGGTCTCTGCTGGGGTGCCCTCTCCTCCAGAAGCACAACAATGGGGGGACCAGCTGGACCAGCGATGGGGAGACCAAGTCGACAGGAGGGACAGGCTTATCCCCGGGGCGACAAACACTCCGCAGAGAAGCATCTCTGAACAGAAAGGCTCGTGCTAAAGGTGATAACACTCTTCAAATGAACGTACACATTTAACGCCATTTCAATGACCATGCCCGTAGGATGGAGAATTCTTTTGACGGGGTCTGAAAACTCCCTGGGAAAATAAGACGGGTCCAATTTTCTTAGACGAATGAGATCACAAATTGGTCCTTTCCCTCCGAAGCCTGAAATGCATTACTAGAAAGTACCCATCATGAAAACACACTGTCGGGAGATCCAATCAGTGAAGAACAGCTTACAAGTCCGAAAAGAGAATCAAGTATTTACAATTTTTTACGTGACGTGCAGGTAGATGATTAGAAATCCAGTACTTAGAAAGCATGTAAAGGTATGAGGTAGCGAGTAGCCTGCGCTGCCCTCATGTCTCAACTGCTCTCGTGCGAACTATGAAATTTCACATAAAGCACTGAACGTGGACATAATACGCTCAGAATAACTGCTGTTAATAATAGTAGCAGCTATTTCGAACCGGTAGATTTAATAAACGATGGAGATGACTAGCCAACTTTGGAAGGCGAAAGTTAGACACTTCAGACCTCATGCCACATGAAACTCCAGATGATGATATACTTACGTTAAAAGAGCAAGTGAAATCAGGAGACCTTACATATTCTTGCGTCACAGAAGCAGCTAAGAGCAGGAGAGGTTTAGAAAATATCAAATCTTTGGCCCTTGCTTTATGACCCTATTTTTCTGTTTTTAAAAAAGTTACATATGGAAACATACATATGAAAGCATTATCTACAAAATATGAACAAGGTTATCTTTAGGCAATAGATTTATAAACCTGAACCAAACCCACTGCAATTCACAGCAACCCCTAGGACAGAGTGGACGACTCCATCAGCTTCTGGAGCTGTACGCGTTTATAGAAGCAGACAGCCTCATCTTCTCCTTAGAGTGGCTCGTGGGCCGGAACCACCAGTCTTTCAGTTAGCGGGCCAACACTTAAACTACCGTGCCACCGCCCTCTTGACTTCACTGCCACTGGGTTGATGTCGACTCTTAGTGACCCTGCAGACAGGGTAGAATTGTACAAGTAGGTTTCCAAAACTCTTAACTCTTTACAAGAGTAGAAAGCCCTGACATCCTCCCGAGGTGCAGCTGGTGGGTTGGAACTGCTGACATTGTAGTTAGCTGCCACCAGGCTCTCTAATAGATGGACAAAACCCAAAACTAAACTCACCCTGTCAACTCGATGCTGACTCATAGTGATCCTATAGGAGAAGGTAGAACTGCCCCGGTGAGTGTATTTCTCCTATGGGATGGATAGTGGTTTGAACTGCGGACCTTGTATAACACATAACCAAATTTTCCTATTGATCATTTCAGGCTATAACTTTACAAAAGTAATATGAATAAATACTATAACTTAAAAATTCCAGGATAAAACCTGAGTCTAAAATGCCTCAAATTCCCAAATATGAGCTCCCATAATTGGGACAAGCACGTTAAGTACAAAGGACAACAATTGTAAAGCTCCTTTTACCATCACTGTGGGAGGTGGCAACGGGCAGCGAATAGAAACATTCCCTCGTGGAAATCTGAACTTTTCTTTTTAGCAAGATGTCAATTGTGGCGACACATGGGCAGGGAGCAACTCGGTCAACCTTTCCAGTTAAATACAGGATAGTCATACAGTACACAGAATTAAAGTGTACAGAATTAAAATAAAATGTATGCATTTACTAAGGAGACTGGCGGCACTGTCAGGTAAGTGTTCGGCTGTTAACTACAAGGCTGGTAGTTCAAACCCATGAACCACTCTGAATGAGAAAGCTGAGGCTCTGTTCCCATGGAGACTTACAGCCTCAGAAACCATACATAGGGGTACTTTGACTTGGAATGTACTCAATAGCAGTGAGTTTGGGATTAATAGTCATAATTAATATGAAATACTACTCCACTGAAATAAAATTCTGCTTTAAAGATTAAAAAAATGAAGTTAGGAGGCAAAACGGAACTAGAAATGGGTAAACATGTTTTCAAACCCAAACCAAACTCACTGTCATGAAGTCATTGTTGACTCACAGTGACCCAGGTGAGAAGTACCCCTGTGAGTTTGAGAGTAACTCTTCATGGGAGTAGAAAGCCCAGTCTTTCTTCCAAGGAACAGTTGATGGCTTTGAACTGCTGACCCTGTAGACTGCAGCCAAATGTGTAACCACTATGCCATCACCAGGGTTCCGGAGAGAGGAGTAAATCCGGGGACAGCAGTAATAGTATAATCAGAGAAAAGTTGCCCAAGAGCGTTCACCTATCCTGGGGTAGAGGAGGCTTTTGTTGGAAGGCAAAGTGACTCCCAGGGTCTATATCAGTGTGGTTAAGAATGGACACTGAACGGATCCTCTAGTGCACATTCCTGAGGAAGACAATGGGACAGCTCAATAGCTAGAAACCAAGACCCAAACCCATTGTGCCATGAGTTGAGCGTGGCACACGGCAACTGTTACGTTGTGTGCAACCGAGTCAGTTCCATCTCAGAGGGACCCTATGAGGCAGTGTAAACCTGCCTCCCAAAGTCTCCAAGGCTGTAAGTCCTCATGGAGCCGACTACCACATCTTTCTCCTGCGGAGGAGCTGGTGGAGGAAACCCAATTGCTGGTGTTTTGAGTGGCAGCCGTGTTAGTCTGGGTAGACTAGAGAAACAAATCTAGGGAGACTCAAATGTGATGAGAGAGTTTTATATACAAGAGCTATTGAATATTGAGAAAACATTCCAGTCCAGTCCAGATCAAGCGCATCAGTCTAATATTAGCCCATATGTCCAATAACAATTTATAAAGTCCTCTTCAGACTCTTGAAATGATGTCGAATGCAGGAAGATCACAGGCCAGTGGGTGGGAAGTCTTGTGGATCCAGTGGCATTGCAAGCATCTCAGCGCTGGCAGGGGTCTCCACGTGGTTCCTCCAGCTCAGGGCACTAGTGTAGTTCCATGGGTCTTCTCCAGAGGGATGTCTTGCAGGGAGTGAGCATGTGCCCCACCTCCAGCAAGTTATTTATCTCCTTTGTGCCTCCAAATGAGGTCATCAAGGAATTACCTGATTGATAGGCTAGACTCCACTCCTTCACTCTGAATCCTCAAACTGACACTAGATTATGTAACTACCACAGCAGCCAAGGGTTTAACTGACACCACACTGGGCCTCCCTGAAGAACATCTGAGTAGGAAGTAATTCAGACAGAGATAAAACACTGGTACTATGTGGCACGAACTCAGAAAGTCCGTGCTTCCCAGCCATCCCCCTGGTTCTGTCATTCATTTCCTCCAGCTCTTACTTTCTCTCAATCTTTTGTGCTTGCTAACCACCAAGAGTCCAAGCCCACCAGCTGTCCACCAGAGAAAGATGAGGCTGTCTGCTAACCATTTACAGCCTTGGAAAGGGTTGCTACGTTTTGGAATTGATTGTGTGCCAGTGGGTTTGGGCGGGAGGGGGTCATCTTTTGTTAAAAAACAATGATTAAGAGCTTGGCTGCAGAGCTAAAGGTCAGCTGTGGGGCTGCAGAAGACCTGCCGTTTGCTCCTGTAAAGAGAGCATCTAGGGTACTCTGCATCCAGCACGGGCTCTGTGAGGTGGAATCGGCTCAACCTCATACACACAACAAACCAGGCTGCGTTTGCCTGCTGGACTCAAACTTGGTGGTTGGAAGAACTCCTCCAAGCTGTGGAAGCAAAGGTCTGGCGATTTGCTCCCAATAAGATGACAGCCCCGTCCTTCCCTGCACTTTCTCTCCGCTCCTCTGGTTCCCAGGCAACTGCTTCCTTTCACTACAGAGATTAGTTTACATTTCCTAGGATTTTATATAAATGCAATCCGATTAGCTGGGTTCTGTTGCATCTGGCTGCTTTCACTCACCACAGTCACACTGAGATCCATTCACGGTGCTGTGTGAACCAAGTGCCTTCCTTTTTCGTACTGTACCCTATTGTCACGTACAAGTATACCATCGTGTGTGTATCCATCACTTATTGATAGATAGTTGGCTTGTTTCCAGGCTGTTATAAAAACCTTCTTTAAAAAAAGGATTGCATACAGTCAGGAAAACCTTAGGAAGCAGTTCTATTTTGCAACACGTGGGTTTACCACCAGTCTGGCAACTAACAATACATTTTTTGTCCTTGCTTTGAGATTTGTAAGAGGTTTTTTGTTTTTAATTTTAGTCCCTTTAATAGTTGTCAGCAGCAGTTTTCTCTTGTGAGAAACTTTTCATTAAAATGGAATTGTCTCTTTGATTAAGAATTTCCCTGGTTACTGTGTGCTTTGTTGGTCTCAACTGGTTTCCAACAGTCTGTCCAAGCAATCACAAAGCAAGTAACATGTCACCCTTGTTGTTGAAGTCCCTGTCTTACAAGCAAAGTCTTTGTTGTGTGCCTGGGTCTTATAAAGGTCTTCTTTTAAATCCTGAAGGAGGGGTGGTGTATACAGAGGATCAAATATGGGAGTCACAAAGATCAAGTTTAACTTCTCAAGGTCCCACAGAATTAGTTGATGTCCAAATGGAAGTGACACTTAAAAGTACCAGGAACAATGGAAAAAGAAGGAAGTGAAAGGAAGAACAGGCTACTAGAATTTTCTGTAATATAATTCTCAGCAACCTAAAGGAAGATGCAGCAAAGCACTCATAGGTGTGGTATCATGATCGCCTACTATCCATGGGGACTGAGAGGGACGAGTACTAAGAGTTCATGTTCTCTGTCTCTAACACACACGCGGGGGGGAGAGAGAGAGAGAGGGAGAGAGAGAGAGAGAGAACCCCCCCCAACAGAGACAAATCTAATTCATAGTGACCCACCCCTGCACAGAGCAAAGTAGAACTTCCTCTAGTCCAGTGGTTCTCAACCCTCCTAATGCCCTAACCCTTTAATATGGTTCCTCATGTTGTGGTGCCCCCGTATGTGGGCATATCTGCATGTGGTGGACAGGCCTGGAGACATATGGAGGAGCGGTGTCTCGGTTCCTAAAACTATGGGAAATAAGGTCTTAGGCCACCGCTATGAAAGGGTCGTTTGCACAACCGCTGATGACAAAGCGGGTGAATAAGCAAATGTGGCGAAGAAAGCTGATGGTGCCCGGCTATCAAAAAGTATAGCGTCTGGGGTCTTAAAGGCTTGAAGGTAATCAAGCGGCCATCAATCTCAGAAGCAACAAAGCCCACATGGAAAAAGCACACCAGCCTATGCAACCACGAGGTGTCGAAGGGATCAGGTGTAAGGCATCATCAGAACAAAAAATCTTACCATAGTGAATGATGGGGGGAGTGTGGAGTGGAGATCCAAAGCCCATTAGTAGGCCACTGGAGATCCTCTTGCAGAGGGGTCTCGGGGAGGAGATGAGCCAGTCAGCGTGCGATGCGATGTAACAATGATGAGAAATACAACCTTCCTCTAGTTCCTAAAGGTTTCCTCCCCGCTCCCACTACCATGACTCGAATTCTATCTTGCAAGACTGGCTAGACCAGAGGAGGTACACTGGTACAGATAGGAACTAAAAATACAGGGAATCCAGGATGGATGAGCCCTATAGGACCAGTGGTGTGAGTGGCAAAACAGGGAGGGTAAAGGGAGAATGGGTAGGAAAGAGGGAACCGATTACATGGAACTGTGTGTGACCTCCTCCCTGGGGGACAGAAAACCGAAAAGTGGATGAAGGGAGACGTTGGACAGGGCAAGATATGACAAAATACCAATTTATAAACTATCAAGGGCTCATGTGGGAGGGGGGAGCGGGGAGGGAGGGGAAAAATGAGGACCTAATGTCGGGGGTTTAAATGGAGAGAAAATGTTTTGAGAAATGATGTACAAATGCGCTTTACACAATTGATGTGTGTATGGATTGGGATAACAGTTGTATGAGGCCCTAATAAAATGTTTAAAAAAACAAACAAAGCCACCGCTATGAAAGGGTCGTTTGACCCCCCCAAAGGGGTCGGGACCCATAGGTTGAGAACCACTGCTCTAGTCTATAGCGTTCTCAAGCCATCAATCTGTAAGGAAGCAGACTGCCCATGGAGGAGCAGGGGCTATCAGGGGTCTTACCAAGAGTTCACTGTAATTCCAATGAGCTCTCTCTGGGTTGGTGGGACCTGCACCACCACCCAGGTGCTAAGGGCTGTTTCTCAAAATGTGCTGTTGACACTGAAAAAAAGCCAAAAATTTCACTCATTGCCATTAAGTCAAGAGCCAAGAAAGTAAGACGTTGTATGCTATTTAACTTGGGCTACTACGTTATGCATCGTCACAAACTACGCCAAAGAACAGTGCCGGGGCAGTGAATGGTTTTAATCTGGCTCGTCTAGCTAGTCTCTGACTCCCACCAAACAACCTTTCCCCACATGGGTCTGGTAAGAAAGTGGGGTTAGATCCTACCAGGATTCCCAGTGAGCAGAGGATTCCCTGGAGTGCCAGGCTGCCGCATGTAAATTAAGCCTGCTGAGAAGCAGGAGGAGGATTTCCTTACCAGCGAGAGCCAGGGGCTGAGCGTGTGACCCGTCTGGATTCAGAAGACAGCTGTGATATCAGAGGAGCAGGAGCAGGACCAGGAACTAAAGCTGGCACAGAGCTTTGGACCCCCAAAGCAAGGAACAAGCAAAGTTGAGTGTTTTGTGCAGGAGGCTGGCTGGCGGTATAGGATGCTTCTGAGCACTTACTTGGGGAAGCTGGTCTTGCTGACCCACAGAAGTAGATACGAGTGCCTCTGGACTGAGGCTAACTGGAGTGGGGTGCCTCTGGGCACATAATTCCAGGAGCTAAGTTTGCTAACTCCCAGAGCTTGAGGTTTCTGGCAGAGTAGTATGCCCCTTTGCGCATTTATTAGCAGACCCGAAAGAACTTTGTAACATGCCCTGATAAGTAACAATCCTAAGCTGACACTGCAACACATTAACTTCCTTAATAAACCGTTTCATCGTGAATTTTGTCTGTGGGCTCTGTGTAGCCACTGCAATGGCTATTAGGTCCCAGAGAGGTAAAATAGAAAATATTCAGATAACAAAGAGGAAGGGAAAGCTTAACCCTTTCACAAACCTTTTTTTTTCCTTCCCACTTTGCATTTTGTGTTGTTACCATCTGTTTTCAATAACGGAAGGCATGAGGCATCACGGAGATTTTCTGATACTGATACAAATTATGGACTTCTGAACAGGAAGGCAAAAAGTCCATGGGAGGTGGGTGAGTGAATGTAGATGACAACTGAATTACATGAGACACATGTGTCCCTCTGGACTCTGGGGTAGGATTATTGTTACTCTAGACTCTGGAGAGAAGATTATATGGGCCATATATATCCCTCTAGGCTCACCTTCCAGATCCCTTGACAGGTGCATGCAATTTAGAGTACCTGAAAATATGGCAGTTGAGAGAACATAGAATCATCATGAGATAGGCAACTTCCCAATAATTCAGGAACCCAGACATAAAGCTTACAGGGTTACATGGTTTCCCTCACAGCAAAACAGCTGGAAGAGACAGGAGCCTTATAGAATCATACTTCCAAGATGCATAACTTCATTCAACGTCCAGTAAGGGCAGTACTCTGTGGCACACACCCATTACTTTGGTTCCAAACTGTTTTACAGGGCCCCTTTTAACAGTGGTGTGGGAGAGCAGCTGCCCAGGAGACCCCAAAGAAAGAAAATGTGGCGGGCAATAGAGATCTTGTGGTTCATGAAACTATTAAGGAGTAAGCTTTACGCATGCCATTACCAATAACCACACAACACTCTCGTTTTCAGAGCGCAATATGCACACTTGGAACATCTTGAACATTATTGTTGCCTTATAAGACAGCACCTTCAAGAGAAGGATTCAGTTTAGAGCACCTCTTAAAAGATGCTACAACTTGCAGTAGACCAAGAATGAAAAATAATTCTTCTTCATCCTTGAAGAAAGGTTTACAATCACCCCCTTTCACCTCCCACTTCTAAACAAAGTCTACAGGAAGTGGAAACATGTATTCTTTCTAGAGGGATATAGACACACACTTGGTCCTTATTGTGTGGTTCTCTGAGTTGTAATAATGTACTTGGTGGCAAGCTACTCTCTAACAGGGAACAGTAAGAAACACAATGGGCTTGCCTTGGTGGGGGCGGGGGTGGTGGTGAAGCACAAGAGGTAGCCTATATTCAATGAGCAATCAGGAGACCTGCTTTTCAGCTGGACTCTTAATGTTTGCTAATTGTGGTCTTAGACTCACTGTCATCCAGTCAATGCTGACTCATGGCTACCCCCTATGGGTTTCCAAGACTCTGTTTATGGGAGTAGAAAGCCCAGTCTGTCTCCCTTGGAGCTGCTGGTGGTTTCAAACTGCCGACCATAAGGATCACATGCAGCCCAATGTGTAACCAGGACACCACCAGGGCTCCACTCACTTGAATTCTATGGACTTCCATGATCTCAACTGTAATTTGTACTCTTCACTGGTTTCCTCGGGACCTAGAGAAGTGCTTGGAACATAGGAGGTACTTTAAAAGCATTTGCTGAAGGAAAAGCAAAGGTCTCAGATTTTTTTCTTACTCTCTAGTGTGGAGCTGTCCAATTACAATAGTCATCAAGCTGCAGGCAGGCACTTAAAGTTTCAGTTTAAACTTTAAAAAGTTGAAAATGCACTTCTTCAGTCACATGAGTTCAGGCGCCCAATAGCCAGCCTGTGGTGAGTGGCTGCTCTAATGGACAGTGGGCAGTAGGCAGTAGAGCACTCTCCC
>NW_022111369.1:8656966-8658931 GCF_000313985.2 Echinops telfairi
TTCCAAGACTAACTGTCTATGGAAGTAGAAAGCCCCATCTTTCTCCCATGAAGCAGGTGGCTGATGGTTTCAAACTATAGACCTTGATCACAGATCATAGCTCAACACATAACCACTACTGCACCAGTAAAGATGGCCCAGTCTCCATCAGTACCCAACACAGACCACTGGTTACACAAATTAGCCAGGCAAGAAACTCACAGTAAAAATACCTGGGTTCTTTGGAGTGATTTACTATTATTTCTTAAGTTTATTTCACTATCTAGAGCAATGTTGTGCTGAGAGTAGACACTTAAACATTTTTAAATACCTCTGGTTATAAGCTGGGCTGCTAACCACAAGGTCAGCAGTTTGAAACCACCAGCTACTCCATGAGAGACAAGTGAGGCTTTCTACTCCTGCAGAAGAGTTAAAATCTGAGTTATAATCCTGGGTTGCTATGTGGTAGAATCAACTCAGGAGCAGTGAGTCATTTTCAGGATTCCTGGTGGCATAGTGGTTTAAGCATTGGGTGGCAAACCACAAGGCCAGCAGTTCAGACCCACCAGCCATTCCCAGGGAGAGAGATGAGGCTGTCTGCTCCCTCACATATTTAGTCTCGGGATGCCTAGAGAGAAGTTCTACTGTGCCCTATGGGGTTCATGTGAGTTGACAGGAACTTGATGGAAGTGAGATTCTCTAACATTCTGAAGGTCCCTAGGTGGCATGAAATGCTTGTTCTTGACTATGAACCAAAAGACAGTCTACACCCACCAGGGCTGTCATGAAAGGCAGGCTGGTGAGATTCTAGTCAAAAACTCTACAGAGAGGTCTATTTCTCCATGAGCCGAAAACTACTTGATTGCAACTGGTATTAGCCTTTTTTAAAAAAATTATACATTCCCCTGCCAAATTCAGGATGATTGAAAATGAGGTATTTTTTTAAGTACCTCTTGGAAACAGACTGTCTACTCACATCAGCTGAGTAGACACAGGTCACCAGATTGCATGAAGCCGCTTAGACAGACATTTTCCTACAGAAATAAGCCCACATCCCCAAAGACACTTTTCTGCCGTTTTCAGCATTTCACGTAGGCATTATACAGTGTTTCAAAATATAAAACACCTTCAATTTCAGACAGCCTTAAGGTTTCTATCAAACTAGAGCTTCAATTCAGAAATGCACACAGACCCGAGCTGGCCACCCCAAATGCCTTTTGCAGAATAACAATGCACCACGTAATGCTCTTTATGCTTTGTTCCTTACCCATAAGATGTCAGGTCTCGAGGATCCTCCTCTACACCCCCAGAAAGAGTACCCTGAGGATGAAAGACTCCAGCCCTCAAAGGCCGCCTCCAACATCCGCCCACCAACATGTGCTTAAGCGTATTCCTCTTCTCATTGTTGACTGGCCGTAACCCTGGCAACTCACAGCTGACACCTCACTATTTCCACTATTTCTGCTTTCAAACAATAACTATGAAACTATGAGTCACACATGTGGCTTATTTTTTAATGTTTAATAATAAAGCTGGCTCACCAGATAGCTACAATTGTTCAACTCCTTTTAAAGTGTTTATCCAAATAGTCTTTCAAATAAAAATCAAATCGCATTTAAATAAGTAAAAAGTGTGCTTTTGGGAAATGTTTGAAAGGAAGTTGGTCAGTTTCCTTCTCTTAAGGCTCCCGCTGAAAGAGTCAAAGGTTGTTTTAGAATTCCAAGCAGCTAATCAATTATTTCCATTCAAAAGGAGTGAGCATGTGTCCAATCCTAAGTTGTTTAATAAATATTATTTTAGTAGATACAAAGGTGAGGAACATCATTTACTTAACGGACAAGTGCTCGGCTGCATGTGTAAGTTGAGCAAAAAGACAGAAAATGTATGGCCCTGGGGAATGTCAAAAATAAACTTTGGGGCCTGGGAATGGCACCCCATCACTCTGGACTGAAAACACTCGAAAGGTCAACAAACCAACCTAGAACT
>NW_022111369.1:8659748-8680806 GCF_000313985.2 Echinops telfairi
CATTGTGAATGAAGGGTAGTGCGGACGGGAGACCCAAAGCCCATCTGTAGGCAACTGGACATCCCCTTACAGAAGGGTCACAGGGAGAAGATGAGCCAGTCAGGGTACAGTATAGAACCGATGAAGCATACAACTTTCCTCTAGTTCTTGAATGCTTCCCCCCCTCACTATCATGGCCCCAATTCTACCTTACAAATCTGGCTAGACCAGAGCAGGTACACAGGTACAGATCAGAGTGGAAACAAAGGGAATCCAGGACAGATAAACCCCTCAAGACCAATATTAAGAATAGCCATACCAGGAGGGAAAGGGGAAGGTGGGGGAAGAAAGGAGAAACCGATCACAATGATCTACATATAACCCCTTCCCAGGGGGGTGGACAACAGAAAAGTGGATGAAAGGAGACATCGGTCAGTGTAAGACATGAAAAAGTAATAATTTATAAATTATCAAGGGTTCGTGAAGGAGGGAGGGTGGGAGAGGGAGGGAATAAAATGAGAAGCAGATATCAAGGGCTCAAGTAGAAAGAAAATGTTTTGAAAATGATGATGGCAACAAATGTACAAATGTGCTGGACACAATGGATGTAGGTGTGGACTGTGATAAAAGTTGTATAAATAAAAAGAAAAGGAAAATGTATGGTCTTTTATTTTTTCTTTTCTAAACCATTTACGAAGACGTTCTACAAATGATATCTTTCTGCACATACTTTCATACTTTTCCTGCTCCTGGCTTACCAACTAAAGACAGTTGACTTGTCCAGAAGGAAAACAAAACAACAACCAATAAAAGAAGGATTAAGGGGAAGTAGTGGGGAGGAGGCTGATATTACTCTATTGGGAAGTCAAGCAGGGCCTTATTTTTTCCAATTGCTGCTCCCCTAAACTAATATAAGCCAATTTTCCATTTGAATATTAACTAATACTCATACCAGGGCAGTAACCAGGGTTATTCTGACAAACCAGGATAAACAGTCACACTAATTCCATTAAGCTTCATGAGAAAGGTAGCATTTTGTGAAATAAAAATTAGATGAGTGTTATTAAAATGTATCCCTCTAGATGAGTTAAAAGGAGGAAAGGCTTTGAGAAATGCATTTTAGAAGCGCCATACACAAATGTTTTTGTTCACATGAAGGCAACAAACAGCCTATAAAAGAATACAGAGCATGAATGGTCAAGTATCAAAACAGGGACTGAGTCTCCAATATAACCAGAAACTTAGTCAATTTGTCTTTAAGCAAACCAATCCCTTCTGTACCTCAGCCTCTAGTGCCCTGTGGTTTTCTGTTACTAGTAAACATTTGCACAAAAACAAGACTTATAGCCTCCTCTGGTTTCTATCCTTCTACCTAAAGGAATAATCCTCCATTAACAATACACTTAGCATCTCCGTGGCAACTATCTTAATTGGGGTGTTGCAACAGGAGGATAATTAAGTGGAAAACAAAGCAATAGTAGTAGTGTAGAATTAAAAAGAAAATCACTTCCACACAGCCCTGGTGGGGAAGTAATTACTGAAAAAAGGTGAAACTTGCTGAAAACGACCCTCTGGGGTTGCTAGTCTGATGCTTCCAGGCTGTTGGAGCCCACACTTTCTAGGGCATTCAGATGCTCACATGTGCAATGGAGCAAATCAAGGCTTCAGAAATGGGAGAGGGAGAAGCTGCAGACAACATTGCCAGACAACTTGGAGAGGAGGCTTCTGAAATAAGTCAGAAGGAGCTTGCAGAGGTTTTCACATATGGTCTCCGGAGAAGAGTATTGGGGTTCAAGGGAAGCATCCAAAAGGAAAAGATGAGTGCTGAGCAAGGCTTTTTAAGGGGCCCCTCGGCGGCACAAGAGTGACAATCTGAGCTACTGTCACAGTTTTGCATTGACTTAACTAGATAGCCTCTGTGTCTCAAAGACTCGGCATGTGCTGGTCTACAATGCAATTCTCTTTCATTTTGTGGTATGATGCCAACCAGCCAATCAGTTAAAAGTCGAATCTGCTTGGGCGTGTGGCCTGCCTCCAGTCTATAAATGGATGCTCTGGAAGCTCAAGCTTTATTTCTTCAGTACACTTCTCTTCTGACCTGTGCTTGCAGTAACACAAACTTGTGAGAGCCTCTGGCCTGTTGCCCCAACTGCAAAGTTTGGCATCACCAGTCCCGACCTCCCTGTGAACTAGCAGGGTCTTTGTCATATCAACTGACCCATGAATTTTGGACTTGTCAAATTAACTAATTGTTTCTTCACAATTGCAAGAGTCATTTCCTTGAAGTAAAATTTCTTCTCTACTAGTATAAGGGCTGCTAACCACCAGGTTGGTGGTTCCAAACCACCGGCCTCTGGGCAAGATGAGGCATTCTGCTTCCATTAAGGTTTAGAGCCTTGGAAATCCTCAGGGTGACTAAGACAGAATCGACTGGATGGTACTAAGGTGAGTTTTAGACTCATATTGTCTACCGATCCTTCACTGACTTTGTTCCACTAAGAAAACGGCTAACGGAAATGAAGGTGGATGTTTCAAACCCACCCACAGGTACCCAACCAGAGAGGCCTGGCGAGCTGCTTCGGAAAGCTCAGTCTTGGAAATCCCCTGGAGAGCAGTTGTCCTCTGCACACCAGGAGCAGCCGAGTCAGAAATGAGTTGAGGAGAACCGGTTAAAAAGGCTTTGGCAACTACAAAGGAGGAGAAGGAAGAAGAAAGGACATGTAATCCCCGGCTGAAGGTGTCCCCAGTCTAGGCCGGACGTGAGGAGCACACAGCCCATGGCTGTAAAGCAAGAGAAGAGTGAAGAATTTTTTTTGTCAGGGATTTGGAGGTCCACTGTGATAATCAGATAAGTTTATGTCAACTTCAAGATTTACAAAAGTGGGGTCCAACCTGCCAATCCAATCACACCCTGATGCTGTCTCCTTGGGGATGTGGCCTGTTAAAAGGAGGAGCCTGGGACCCTCCTCCTCTCTCTCTGCCTTTCCCTTCCTGCTTGCTGGTGACCCTGAGGCTGCCAGAGCCCTGCCATGCTTCCACTGGCCTCGGATCCGCAGGACTTTGCACCCACCAGCCTGTGATCTTCCTGCATTTAGCACCATTGCATGTGGCTGCATTAGTCTGAAGAGGAACTCATGGACTTGAGTTGGACTGGGCTGGGATGCTTTCTTGAGATATAATTACTTCCTGATATAAAGTTCTTTCTTATGCATATATGTGTAACTGGATCTGTTTCTCTAGTCAACCCAGCCTAATGTACCAACTCATTTGTGTTTTAAATGAATCCCCTAAAAAGGCTCAGCAGGGTCCCCAACACCCTCTACATTGCTAAACCAATGAACTCTTACTCATCTCACTCAACTCTTCGAGAGCTTTACAACAGAACTGGTCACCTCACTCTGCTCCAAACATTTGATTATTTTGGCATCCTGGAGACTGTGCTTCTGGTCCTCCTACCTTACCAGCTCTATCTGACCTACTAAGGCTGTTCAATCACTCAGGACCTACCTCAGTCTCTCTTCTCAGTCTACAAAATCCTCCTCGGCAACTCTAGATTTCCCTTCCCATGACTTTATATACCACTTTTATGCTGAATGTATAAAAGACCCCTGAACACATCTTTCCCCAGCAACTGACCATTTAACATCTACTTCAGTAAGGGTGGCTAATTGGCACCTAAATTACCCAATGGCCAAACCAAAACTCTATTCTCAACAACTTCTTCATCAACCCAAACACTACTCTTCATCCACCAAAACACTAAGAGTCATGCTTGGTTTCTCTTTGGTCTATATGCAATGCATACAAACACACACATGTCTGGTTGGTACTTTCTCCAACACTCTCAAATCCATCCCCCTCTCTCCGTCTCTAATACTGCCACGTTACTCCAAGCGCCATTACTTTGCATGGAGAAGGCCGCCAAAAGGTTCTTCACTGATCTCCTTGCTTCTACTCTCGACTCCTTCCACTCCCACCCTCTGCCTGGCAGTTACAAATGCAAATCAGATCATGCCTCTTCCTGAAAATATTGCACAATACATTTGGCCTAAGAGTCATACGTCTGATAACGCTTACTAGCCTTATCCAACCTGGCCCTACCTGCCGGGTGACTCCATGGCCTACCCCGTTCCACTCCACACATCGTAGTCCCACTGGCCTCTTTCTCATCCCTGTGTATCACAAACTCTTCCCCGTCAAAGGTTTGGGACATGCTGCCCTTTCCGCTGGCTCCTTCTCATCCTGCACATCTCAGGTCAAATAGGACCCCTTTAGATGAAACTTCCCTGACTGGGCTAGACACAATACAAACAAACACTGACCATCAAGTTGACTCTGACTCATGGTGATACTATAGGACAGAGTAGAACTACCCCTTTGGGTTTCTGAGACTACACGTCTTTGAGGGAACAGAAACCCTCATCTTGCTCCCGAGAAGTAGCTGGTGCATTGGAAGTGCTCCCCTGGGGGTTAGCAGGCCAACTCATAACCCACAATGCAAGACCCCGAAAAGCCAAACTCAATGCCATTGGGTCAATGCTGACTCATGGAGCCCTCGTGACATAGTGGGTTATGCTTTGGGCTACTCCTCAGGGGAAAGATGAGGCTTTCGACCCCCATAAAGAGTTACAGTCTGAGAAACTGACAGGGGCAGTCATCTTCTGTCCTATAAGGTCACCGTGAGTCAGAATGCTAGACTAGGCCTTCCCAATGATGCTCCGTTTTTCTTTTAAAGCACTTCCCCAAATCTATATTTACCTGGCTTATTTCTTGGGTTTCTTTGCATATCATCTCATCATTGTCCTTTTCCAGCACTCTTTTCACCCTCAGAACACACCCCTCAGACAGTCTTGCATGGGGTCAAGACCTTCATTGACCAAGTCTCAGACTCAAGAATGATGTCGAGCACACAGTATGTGCTTTAAAAATTGGGAATTATTAGCATCAGGATTGATGAGGGTATGGGACTGAGCCTCAGCCCTTTGTGTATTAGAGGCATTTGGTAAAGTCCACCCATTTATGAGAACCAAGGCAGCTAACCTCCCTGAGAGCAGTACATTGGTGAGAGCAATGGCTCGCTCAATGGCTGGGAGGATTCCCTCCTTGCGATTCAGTGCTTCCTCTCCACAGCCTTTCTCTCCCTACCCCTACCCCATTCTCTGATACTGTGCTGGGTCCTACTACATGCTAATCTTTTCTATTCCTGGCAGGCTGATACTTGATATCAAATAATGATTCCTTTGATCTAGATTTTACATCGGCATTTATTCTAAAATTGTTGCAATAAGCAACTGAACAAGAGCACAAATCAGTCAAGCACAGCACGCTAACAAACAAGGCAAAGGTCAACAACAGGTAGGCTGTGGGAAACCAACACTGAGGGAAATGTGATGAGACTATATTCCCTAACTTATAACAGAGGGAATCTGGAAAGCTAATATTCCACAGTAGAAAAGCCTCCACTTTGGTAAGTTAGAGATTAAGTCCAAGTACATTATCCTGCTTTAAATATCATTCCCACAGATTCTCCCCTTACAGCTATGCTGCCTTAAAGTAAGCACATGGTTGATTTAATCTCCCTATAGAAGCAGGCATCTGGTTGCTATCTCTTCTGTCCTTGTCACCCAACGCCCCTCATACCTTCCCCCAATTCAGGTTATTAGGTTTCTTCACCTATGAGCTCAGGGACCTTAAATGTAGATACCACCCACCTTATGATGCATGTAACTACTGAAATCTTACGGCTGCCTATAAATATCCTAAGACAGTAAAGGCACTCTCTTCTCTCCCACTTCCACATGGACCATGCTGAGGGGAGCATGCTACTATAAAATGTGTCTGACTCCTTTATTTTATTCTCTCCTATCTTTCCTATTCTCTATGACTTAACTATAATCTTTATATATTATAACTGTACAATCGCGTCTGCTGACCCTTCTGTTGTTAGAGCTCGTTTCCTCTGACAGGTAGACAGCAAGATGACAGATGAGAGGTGTCTAATACAAAATGCTCTGGCACAGGAAGACCAGGCCAGAAGTTGCATACACTCTACCACTTCCTGGCTCACAGAGGCAGATGAGCAGCCCTCTCTGTCCATGGGCAGGCATCTAAGCACTGTGAGCAAGACACTGGGCTGCTAACTGCAAGGTTATAGGTCCAAACCCACCAGCCATTCCTTGAGAGAAGGATGAGCCTGTTTCTTCCCAGAAAGATTCATAGCGTCATAAACTTTACCTAGGGTTGCTAAGAGTTAATTCAAGAGCAATGGGGCTGGCTTTGGGTTAACCATCTAAATATTTTATTTTATTTATGGGCCCTAGCTCATGCCTCCTGGTATCCAAAATCACAAATGGAAAGTATAAAGATGGGGAGTAGAAAGCCTCATCTTTCTCCCTAGGAGCAATTGGTGGATTTAAATGATTGACTTTGTGGTTAGCAACCTAATCATTAACCAACTGTGCCACCTGGGCTCCTTGGTAATGTACAGATAATCTTACAGAGATGTCCCACTGTCTGTGGTAGCTATATAATCTGGTGTCAACTTGAGACTATTAAGAATGAAGGTGTAGAGTTTAGCCTGACAATCAGGTCATAGTTTGATGACCTCATTTGCAGGTGCTGCAGAGATGAATAGCTCACTGGAGGCCAGACCCAACTCTCTGTCTCTTCCTGCTGACAAGCCATATGGAGATATGCTGATGAAGTGCAGAGCCCTGGAGCTGGAGGAACCACATGGAGACCCACACCAACATTAGATGCTTCTACTTCCACTGTCACTGGACCCACAAGACCTTCCACCCACTGGCCTGTGATCTTCCGGCATTCAGCACCATTGTTTGTGCTGCCTGAGTCTAAAGAAGAATTTATGGACTTGTATTGACATATGGGATAATATCAGACTTATGGACTTGATCAGGACTGGGCTGGGATGTTTTCTTAATATTCAATTACTCTTTGATATAAAGCTCTCTCTTACACATAGATGAGTGTCTGTGGATTTGCTTCTCTAGTCAACCCAGACTAACATTGTCCTATCCAGCCTATTCACTTGTGCTGACGAGATCCAGTTGTCTGCATCTCCACTAAGGCAATTCCATGACACGCTTCTGCGGTGTAGACACATGTGGAATGATGCATGCAGCACAAGTGGGATTGGCAAGTGTTATGATATATATGTTGTACAGAAGTTTTTAAAAAGGGGGTGGGGTCACAAAACATAATCTCAAAGCCACTGGCCAGCAACAGCTAGTGCTTGTCTCAGAGGGTTGCTCTAGACCTTCGTGGGGCTGCAATGAACAGTACCAAAGGGGCTGGTAGCCCGTGGCCACTGCACCCTTGGCATGAGGCCAGGGATGTGCTTCGTGCATAAACTGTTCCCCAGACCTGACTGGTTGAAGAAAACACAGAGTAAAAACCTCAAGAATTTTCTATCATTTGGGTTTTGTTGCTTTTGGTTTTTGAAATGAACTTGTCACTGGAGACTGCATCCCTTTCAGTTTTACTTTTCCTCTTGTTTTGTTTAAGTCACTCAGCACTCTAATTCGGTGTGGTGGACTCTGGAGGGATTTTCTTTGTTTGTTTGTTTGTTTGTTTGTTTGTCTGAGGAAACATACTGTAGATATGTACACAGCCCATTTCAGGAAGTGAAATCAACAACAGTCAACTGTGAACACCTCCATGTGTGGCTTTCTTCCCTCCCTCCTCAACAACCTATTGTTTGAAATTGAGACTATTATCTATTGATGCTACCTCCAACTATTGAGGTAAATAAGACACGTTATTAAAATTAACTTCAGCCATTTATTTGTACTCTATCATATGGCTATCGACTCCACTTCTGTCGAAGCAATTCCTGACCCACAGTGAGCCCGTGTAGGGTTTCCGGGACTGTAACTCAGGATGGGGAAAGAAATCCTCATCTTTTTCCCTGGCAGCAGCTGGTGGGTTCGAAGTGCCAACTCTGTGGTTAGTAGCCCAATGCCGAAATCACAGCACCATTAAAAGCAGCCCCTGACATCAAGTCGATTCTGACTCATGGCCACCCTAGAGGACAGAGTAGAACTGCCCCTGTGGGTTTCCGAGACTGTCACTCTCTGGGTGAACAGAAAGCCTCATCTTTCTCCCACAGGGTAGCTGGGGGTTTTGAACTGCAAGCCTTGAGGTTAGCAGGCTAATGCGTAACCACTATGCCACCAAGGCCTCACCTAACAAGGCTACTAGGAAGCTTAAATTATGCGTGTGGTATTAGGAGTGGCTCGCATTCTATTTCTGTTGAGCAGCACAGAGTGCCCAGGGGATGGCTAGCTCCTGGGGACAGGTCAGCACATTGGTCCAGGGTCTGGTCTTGGCAAGCTCACAGATGATTGCATCACTTCCCCCATGAGACAGGTGCACAGGAGCACGGGGTCTTGCTAACAAGAGGCTTACCAGAGAAGATCCATGTAGTACTTTATCAACGATGGCTGGGCGAGGTGCTAGGTCCCCTCCTTGCTTTAGTAAAGGTCATTTAATGAGTCACTTAGTACCGGTTCCTTGAGACAGCCTCATACTGCTATGAAGAAACTGGCAGGGGAAAAGGCGTGCTGTCTGAAGGCAGAAAGCAAGCACACGAGTCAGAGTCCTGTGGGTGTTGCACCCACAGAGTCTGGGCTTGGGAAATTTCCAGACTAAAGAACGGGAGCACAGGAACATCTCTCAAAAGCACTTTAGAACAAAAACTCAAACTTTTTTCTGCCTCCCCACATTTAATTTGTGTTTCTTCCAAACCTTCACATTCACAAATAAATCATTCCAACTTAGGGCATACATATATTATATATATATATATTTTTTTTCTGTGTCTCTAAATTAGCATACTGACTCCAAAATTAAAAGGGTACATTTAAAGAACTATAAATGTGAAATTATTCCTGCTTCCATGGCTTTAGTTTTTCAAAATTTTTAAATACTTCTACACAAGCCCGTCTCTCTCTTCCATCTTAGAAATAGCTACATATCATCCAGTGAATTTTCTTTAAAAGTCATCAAAATCTGACCAAAATGTTTCATTTCTTAAGACAGAGGAAAATTCTCAAGCTTTTATTTCTTATATTTCTTCATGGGAATGAAGGGGAGCCCTTCACTGAAGGGAAGTGGCCCCAAATCATAATGTAATATTGTTCCTGGAGAATGCCTTAGAAAGGCAGGAAAGGAGGGTGGAAAGAAAGGAGGGAAGGAGGAAGGAAGACCCCATCTCTCAGGACAGTCTTGGCCATCTTTGACTTCAAAATGTTTACATTGTGTCTGTTCTGAGGAGCTCTGTTGAAAAAACATTAGGCTGATAACTCCAAGGTTGGCAGTTCAAACCCACCAGCTGCTCCATAAGAAAAAGTGGAGGGTACCTCTTCCTGTAATAATTTATAGCCCCCCCAAAAAATAATTTATAGCCTCAGAAAAGTCAGAATCAATGTTTTTTTCCTTTAATACATAGTCCTCAAAGTCCTTTCCGCAGCTCAGCTGGCACACATAACGGACCTCCTTAGGTTGCTGCTTCATCTTGGCCGGAAGGAGGTACGAGACCTTTGGGAGTATGCATTTATCTGCTAACCGCACGATCAGCAGGGTGAGCCCACCAGCAGCTGTCCACAGGAGAAAGCCGGGGCTGCCTGCTCTCATGAAGGCGATAGTCCTGGGCGTTCTACTCTGTGCTGTGAGGCTGATGTGAGCAACTTGGAATCAACTCGACAACAGTAAGTTTATAAACCTTTGAAGTCATTACAATAGATGATCCAGTGAATTGAGTCATCTTTGATTTGTGGCATCCCTTACGACTATTGATGTTCCCTATGTTTTATGAGGGGGCTTCAAAACATTCACAGAAAAGAAGCCCATTTTCCCATGAACTTTTTGAAGGCCTCTCATGTAGGCAAACTCTTGTTCTCAGAGAATTCAAACTGATGTTTTCAGTTGGCAGTTAGAGCAGAGAGCTGGTTTTTAAACCTTTACAGGGAACCTGGAGTCAAGAATCAAGTGATAATCCACCCACCTCTCCCCTCATCTTCACATTTGGTTTGTCATCAAAGTCCAAACAAATACAAGGTTACAGCGACCACAATTCAATTAGCCAACTCTGACCCAAACAGGCCCAAGTAGCTATCCTTAACTTGCTCCAGAATCAATAAATACTTCTCTTTTTGCTGAAACGTTAGCACTTCCATTTTAAACATTTCCTAGGTACAATTAAAAAAAAGTGTATTGACGTGAACTCCTCCTCTCCCAAAGGAATTAATTGTAGATGTAAAATGAAACAGCTTCAAAAATGTAAACACCTGCTACAATCTACTGTTTCCATAACAAGTAACATTGTGACTGGATTGTTTTTTCCTGAGCTGGTAGAAAGCAGCAACCGAAAACATAAGACTGTAACTCTCTGGGTTTGTTTCCAACACTGCTATAGTGGCTTATAAGAACAGGGACTTTTCATTTTTTACAGTTCTGGAGTCAGAAGCCTGACACAGGTCTCAATGGATTGCAATCAAGTTGTCTGCAGGGCTACATTCCTTTGTGGAGAGAAGCCTCCTCTTTACCAGCTCCTACAGGCAGCCTGTATTCCTTGGCTTGTGGCCTTCCATCAACTCCATAGGCAGCCACAGCGGGTCACTTCTTTCTCATGCTGCCATAGCTCTGCCCTCCCCCACCCTTCACCCTCTCCCCCACCTTCTCTATTTAAGGACTCTTGTGACTGCATCGGGCTCCTGAGGACCACTCAGAATCGGCTTACTTGAAGGCCAAGTGATGAGCAATCTTAATGCCATCTGCAAATGTTTTGCCTTTTTCTCTTCTGCCATGGAATCGACTATAGTCACAGATCCCAGAGATCATCTTTTTGCTGTTGTTCATTGACATGGTGTCAATTCCAACTCATGAACCCTGTGTGCTACAGAATGGAACTGCACCCCTAGGGAGGCTTGGGGGCTGTAATTGAAACAGAAGTAGATCAGCAGGCTTTCTCTTTCAACAAGATCGCTGAGTGGGTTTGAACTGCCAACCTTCAGATTAGTAGACTCCTGCTATGGAGTTGATTCTGACTCATAGTGACCCTGTAAGGACAGAGTAGAACTGCCCCAATGGGTTTTCAAGACCATAACTCTTCCCCCTACCCCCATTTTATTGGGAGCTCTTTCCGATATTTTAACATTTCATAATTCAATTAAATCAGCAGTTCTCAACCTGTGGGTTGCGACCCCTTTGGGGTTCGAACGACCCTTTCACAGGGGTCGCCCGATTCATAACAGTAGCAAAATTAGTTATGAAGTAGCAATGAAAATAACTTTATGGTTGGGCGTCACCACAACATGAGGAACTGTAAACATGAAGAACTGTAAAGGTTAAGAACCACTGAATTAGATCAAGTATGATTGTACAATTGCTGCCATCATCATTTTCAAAACATTTTGTTCCTTTTTGCACTCTTTGATATCAACTCCCCTTTATCCCCCTCCCCCTACCACCCAGGAACCCTTGTTGTTATATTAAGTATAATAATAACTATCATTAATGAATTTTTTTGCCAAATCTTACACCATCCAATATATCTGTTCCCCTACCGTTCTGTTATTCGTTCCCCTCAAGTGGGGTTATGTAGTTGCTAGCAGGCTTTCTCCCTCAGAGTGGCTGGAGGTTTCAAACTGTTGACCTTGCAGTCCCATGCATAACCACTACTCCACCAGGGCTCAAGCCCTAACCATTGGGGCCATCCAGGGACTTACTGGGCATCTTTGGGACATCACTATGTTTATGGTCCAACATGTTCTGTTTCTAAGAGAAACTTAAAAAAAACAACTATATAGTGAAAGACTCAAGTGTAAAATCACTCTCTTCTGATCAGGATTTTTAACCATCTAAATTTACAATGCTAACAAAACACAGAATAGCAGGGCTAAGAGTGCTCTTTTCTTGTTGACTTGCTGTGCTAATCCCAGGAAATGTACTGCTCCTCTCAGGGATCAACACCAGGACGACAGAGTACTCAGAAGGCTCTGGAGAGAAATGGCTGATATTCCCATATATCAGTGGTTCTCAACCTTCCTAATGCCGTGACCCTGTAATACAGTCCCTCATGTTGTGGTGAACCCCCAACCATAAAACTATGTTCGTTGCTACTTCATAACTGTCATTTTGCTACTGTTATGAATCAGGTAATCCCTGTGAAAGGGTCATTTGACCCCCACGGGGGTTGCCACCCACAGGTTGAGAACCATTGCCATACAGGGCATTAAGCACAAAGTCTGCCAGCAGCGACACTGAACCGCGTGCCATGGCTGTACTCCTCCAGAGGGGCAGTCATAAGGGGCTGGCAGGCAGAGTGCATCCTCTGATAAAATGACACAGGTAAGGCTATGCAGGAGGCCCTGCAGACATGTGCTATATATACTCCACAATCAGCAGGGCAAGGGTTAGAGACCCTGCAGACATGTGCTATATATACTCCACAATCAGCAGGGCAAGGACTAGAGGCCCTGCAGCCAAACCGCCTCCTTTCAAAAACCTAATCCTTCATGTAAACGTCATATCAAGAAAACCACTGAAGAAGAAGAACCCAAACACGACCAATGGTTACTATGGCTGAAAGAGGAGGAGGCCGTGCTTAGGGGCATTGGGTGCATGTTAATGGTGGCATATCAATCATAGCTGGACAACATGAAGAGCAAAATCAATGGCACTGAATTACACATGTAGAAGGTGTTGAATTGGAGCATGTTTTGTTGTGCATAATATTTTTTGTCACACAAAAAAATAATTACATGAATAACAGTGAGTCCAAGGAAGAAGAAAATGTTCTAAAATTGATTGTGGTAATGATTGCACAACACTTCTTGGTATGATTCAACTACTGACGTGTACAATATGTGGATGAAGTGCCAGTAGAACGGTTAACAAAGAAAGAGGGAAAACAAAAAGAAAACCAAACGTAGTTCTGCCCCATGCTGGCTGTGTAACCTTGGGCAAGGACTTCAAGTGCTCCGTGACCCAAGTAAACTCACTGTGCATCACGTGAAGCCCACGCAGTGACCCCATCGCCCCTGAGCGTTTCTGAGACTAACATCTTTATGGGAGTAGAAAGCCCCATCTTTCTCCCTGGTGGTTTTGAACTGCTTACCTTCTGGATTGCAGCCCGTAAATACCAGGCCATGGGGCGCCATTGGAGCTAATGATAGGTCCTTCAGAATGCCTCAGGAGAAATAAGTGAGTGATATGTCTCAGAGCTTAGAACTTAGAGCTGGCACACGGTCAGTGTTGCTTAAAGGACTTGTTAAATCTCATTTTCAGTGCTCTTGCTTGCTGCTTATCATTTGCTGCTGCTGTCTGTAGTCAAGTTCCCTCTGACTTATGGCAGCTCCGTGTATAATCAAGAACTGAGCCCCCTACTTTTCAAGGTTGTGGGCCAGGCTGCTACCAGCAAAGTTGATAATTTCAAATCCACCAGTTGCTCTGCCAGAGAAAGATGAGGCTGCCTGCTCTCACCAAGATTTATAGCCTCGGAAACTCCAGGGAGCAGTTCTGCCCTCCCTTAGAGGGTCAGGGTCGACTAATTAGCTCGATAGCAGTGGCCTTGGGTTGGATTGGGTTTGACTTTCCAGAAGCGGGAGGCCAGGTTTGTCTTCCCAGACAGCCTGTCATCTTTCGGCTACCAGTTTCAGCTTCAGAAGATCTTGCTAACTAGCTGATAGGCTGAAAGAGCACACATTTTGGGTATGAACTAATCCATCATAAAAGATATGACATCAACATATGTGGAAATATTTAACGGCATCCTTCTAGAAGTGGAGTACAATGCTCATTTAATCATAACCATCCCCTCTGTTGCTATTAAAGCTGAATCGCAGCAACTGGGGGGGCATAACTGGACGGCCACACATCCCACTGGACAATGCAAATCGCTGAAGACAGTAGCAGCTGTGTTAAGTAAACCGTCTCGGGCCTCCTAAAGAAAGACGTACAGCTTGGGCAGGGACAGTAGGGTTTGTGATTCTTAATGTCTCCTGGCATTTTCCGGGACAGTGGTGCTCATGGTACAATCCAGCCCCGAAGGCCCGGCTCTGGGAGGGACAATACCAGTTGTGCTGCACTCACATTCTCAGTGTCTGCCGGGAGTGCAGGCATATTGTGGCTGCCGCTTCCAAAGCCTTTCAGCATTCACAGCTGACATGATAGACTTCTTGTGAACCGTCCTGGGTTCAAAAGCAGTGAATAGCCAGCTTCAGTCATTTTACGTTAACCCCCAAAGAAAGACAAGGAGGGGCCCTGGCTGGGAGCAGACTGCGGATCTCACCAGCCCACCAAGCAAGATGTGCCAAGTGGCTCCTGATACTGTTTGACATGAGAAACAATGATTCCTTTTCTGAGGGATCAGAAGTGAAACCTCTTTTTAATGGTAGAGATGCAACCTATTGGACGGTAAATCAGAAAGCATTGCGACTACCACATCAGCTCACGCATGCGGGATTATTACAAATCTAACATGGGTCCACACGTCTCTGCGATCTCAGGAGTGCCCTCGTCTCCATCTCAGTAAGGAGTCTTCAGAGACAAGGTCCAACCCAAAGGGGGGTGTTGAGGGCTTCTGCTGGGCCAGTGAAATCCCAGGCAGAGAGGTCAGCTCAGAGAGTGCCGGAGACTGTTCTCTGGGGCTCTGATAGTCACTGTGAGCATTCTTTCTCGAAGGTCAAAGGATGGTCACAAGTGGTGACGGTGAGGGCGTTTTCAGAAAATTGAAAACTGCATTCGCGAGGGAAAGGCCTGCGCAATGACGCTGAGTGTCTTTTTTCTGTTGGGGCTGTGTACCTGGCTTATTCTGTGAGGGCCGCGAGGACTGTCCAATGGGAGTTTCATCAGTCAGTTTTGACTCACAGCTACCCTATATAGAACAGAGTAGAACAGCCCTTGTGGGTGTTGGAGATTCTAATTCTGTCTTTACAGGAGTAGAAAGCCATGCCTTTCTCACAAGGAATGCCTGGTGGTTTCAAACTATTGACCTTAGGGTTAGCAGCCCAACAACAACCCACTACAGCACCAGGGCTCCTATTACATTGACCAGAAGTGTGAAATATGTGATGCTTTATATATTCGCTGCCATCGAGTTCATGCTCACTCAGCGACACTATAGGACTGGGTAGAACTTCTTCTTTGGGTTCCAGGAACTAACGTGTGTGTGTGTGGGGGGGTGTGTTATAATGTTTATTTTTTACTTGATATGATTAACTCTATTGGGCTGAATGATCATCAGTCAGTTATCTGACAAGATAATATAACTGTGAAAGTGACTCTTTATGAGAGTTGATAACTCCCATCTTTCTCCTGCAAACCTGGTTTCGAACTGTTGACCTAGTGGTTAGCAGCCCTATGAGTAATTCAGTATGCCATGAGTGTGCTTTCAGTACATGATAAGAATTAATTTTTTTTAATGTTCCCTACTCTGTTCTATATAGGGTAGCTGTGAGTCAAAACTGACTGATGATAGGGTGTGAGTCATTTAATGAAAAGAAGAGACTGGATTCCAGTGGTAGGTACTCAAGCCTCCAATTTCCCCTAAATGTAATCCCTTGGCTCATCTGGTTGGAAGTATTGGCAATTGGCCTTTAACCAGATATTCATCCAACATCTTCCTGATGTGGACAAGTATTGCCAGGTATGCCTGGAAGGAAGTGACATTGTCTATTGCAGAGAATTCAGCTCATTCCCAATTTTGCCCAGCACTGGCCATGACTGACATCTAGGCTCAATCTCTTTCCACCATCAAAATTGGTCAGGACAAATGTAAACCTTCTAGTAACTTGGCATTCCATGATGCTCACCTTCCTGTCACAATCACTGAAGACAAAGTGGGTGCATAAGCAAATGTGGTGAAGAAAGCTGATGGTGCCCGGCTATCAAAAGATACAGTATCTGGGGTCTTAAAGGCCTGAAGGTAAACAAGCGGCCATCTAGCTCAGAAGCAACAAAGCCCACATGGAAGAAGCACACCAGCCAGTGTGATCAGGAGGCATTGAAGGGATCAGGTATGAGGCATCATCAGAACTAAAAATCCTATCATTGTAAATGAGGGAAAGTGGGGAGTGAAGAACCAAAGCCCATATGTAGGCAATTGGACATCCCCTTACTGAAGGGTCACAGGGAGGAGACAAGCCAGTCAGGGTACACTGTAGCAATGATGAAACAAACATACAACTTTCCTCTAGTTCCTAAATGCTTCCTCCCCTCCTCCCCCCATTATCATGATCCCAATTCTACCCTACAAATCTGACTAGACCAGGGGATATACACTGGTACAGATAGGAACTGGAAACACAGGAATCCAGGGCAGATGATCCCTTCAGGACCAGTGGTGAGAATGGTGATATGGGGAGGGTGGAGCGAAGGTGCGGTGGAAAGAGAGAACCGATTACAAGGATCTACGTATAACCTCCTTCCTCGGGGATGGACAACAGAAACGTGGGTGAGCGGAGATGTCGGACGGTGCAAGATATGACAAAATCATAATTTATAAATTATCAAGGGTTCATGAGGGAGGGGGAGCAGGGAGGGAAGGGAAATATGAGGAGTTAATGCCAGGGGCTTAAGTGGAGAACAAATGTTTTGACAATGATGAGAGCAATGAATGTACAAATATGCTTTACACAATTGATGTATGTATGGATTGTGATAAGAGTTGTATGAGCTCCTAAGAAAATGATTTAAAAAAAAAAGAAACATACAACTTTCCTCTAGTTCTTTAATGTTTCCTCCCCGTAACTCTCATGACCCCAATTCTACCTTAAAAATCTGGCCAGGCCAGAGCATGTACACGGGTATAGATAAGAGCTAGAATCACAGGGAATCCAGGACAGATAAAGCCCTCAGGACCAATATTGAGAGTAGCCATACCAGGAGGGTAAGCGGAAGGTGGGGGGAGAAAAGGGGGAACCGATCACAATGATCACAATGATCTACATAACCCCCTCCCAGGGGGATGGACAATATGGCTCTGAACAAATAGAAATGGACCAGTGGTGTGAGTGGCGATACTGGGAGGGTAGAGGGAGAGTAAGTGGAAAGAGGGAACCGATTACAAGGATCTACATGTGACCTCCTCCCTGGTGGACGGACAACAGAAAAGTGGGTGAAGGGAGACGTCGGAGGGGCAAGATACGACAAAATAACAATTTATAAATTATCAAGGGCTCATGAGGGAGGGGCTAGCAGGGAGGGAGGGGAAAAATGCGGACCTAATGCCGGGGTGCTTAAGTGGAGAGGAAATGTTTTGAGAATGATGAGGGCAATGAATGTACAAATGTGCTTTACACAATTGATGTATGTATGGATGGCGATAAGAGTTGTATGAGCCCCGAATAAAACGATTTAAAAAAAAAAGAAATGGCTTTTATCCCCATTTGGGAGGCTCCAACCAAAAAACTCACTGCCATCGAGTCAATTCTGACTCATGTCGACCCTATAGGCCAGGGAGAACTGCCCTTGTGGGTTTCCGAGACTGTAACTCTTTTTACAGGACCAGAAAGCCTGACAAGTTTAAGGAGAAAGCTTTCTCTCGATGGCAGCGGTTCTCAACCTATGGGTTGCAACCCTTTCACAGGGGTCACCCGATTTATAACAGTAGCAAAATGACAGTGATGAAGTAGCAATGAAAATAATGTTATGGTTGGGGGGTCACCACAACTTGAGGAACTGTATTCCAGGGTCGTGGCATGAGGAAGGCTGAGAACCACTGGAATTGACAAAACACTTTTGGGTAACACAGTGGAATCCAAGACAGACCCTTCTAGAGTTTTCACTTGCATTGACTCAGTAACCAGCTGGGCTGGGCTGTCTCTGAGTTGGCCTTGAACTCATTATCAGCCCCTCTCAACCACTCCTTGGTTCTAAAAGGTGGCTATTTCTTTCACTTAAATACTTGTTCTGTGCAGAGGTGGTAAACACAGGGAGAACAGCTGCCATTCCTACAACCTTCACAGATATTTAAGAACAAAAGCAAATCCTCACGGCCTTCCAGTCAGATTCTGTCTCATCAGGACCCGAAAGGCAGGGTGGAACAGCCCTTTGTGAGTTACCAGGCACAGGGGTAGAAAGCCTCATTTTCCTTCTCTAGAGTGGCTGGTTGTTTTGAACTGCTGGTCTCAGCAGCCCAGTGTGTAACTAACCATATTTCAGCTATTACATTCATGAACTTCTTCAGTCATCACGATTAATTAGTCTCTAATTATCCCAGTCTTCTTATCTGAAGCTCAGTGTCTCCTAGACACTAACACGATGGGTTTAACTCTAGGAAGGGGTATGGTGGAAGAAGAAAAACCACATATAGAACTGCCAATTCAGTTAATGCTTGTTCTTTAAAAAATTCTAAAAATTAGTGCAAATTTCGGTGCTCTGGTGGTCCAGTGGGTTAAGTGCTGGGTTGTGAACCAAGTTTAACCTGAGTGCTGTGATACTATAAATCTGAAATACACAAACTGGAAGGTTGTATCTTAAACTGTTATCAGCAAATCATCAAGTGAGAGAGGGGCTTGACAGTAGTGAAACCAATAAATAGTTCTTTACCCAATTTCTACTTTAACTCTATTACCCATTTAATTCTGTTTTAAATGAAAGTGATTGGTAGAAATGAGTAAACAGAACTGATCTGGGTTTCCTCTGTAAAAAGGCTGACTATAACACCATTCACGCACTAACAGGAGTCCGGGCGGCACTATAGGGTTGACGTTGAGACTGCAGTCTGCAGTTCAAAACCACCAGCCCCTCGGAGGGAGGAACGCGAAGCTGCTGAGAAGAGTAACGATTTAAATTCTTGGTAATCCTAGAGTCGCTATGAATCAAGAACTGACTTGCTGGTGGTGGGGTTCATTTATTAATTTATTAATAATTAATTCATTAATAATGATGATTATTAATAAAAACCATCATGATAAATTAGATGAGACTAATAGAAATGTGAAGCAAAGGCTAAGTAAAACTCTGACTCAGAATAACAGAGAAGGTGCTATATCACAGTAAAATTTGAAAAAGCTTTCATTAAAAAACGTTTTATAATTTAACAAACATTACCTAATAGAAAATGTCCTGCATGTTCATTAAATCGATCCTCAAACATGTGACTTGATGGTATACTTGTCAAGAGATCCAACGACATATTTTTAATGTTTTAAAGAAGGGTGACCTGTTTAAAATTGTTGGGGTTTATTCTAAACCTGGTGACAGATATGCCAAATGCAGGATTTGAAATAGCTGATGTGCCTCACTATGTACGAAAGAAGCAAAGAGTAGAAGCAGGCTTCATTTCTGAGGCAGTTCTGGAAAAATGCACACCGCTCCATTCTTCCACGGTTCCCTAGGAAATCAGTCTTTTGGCTTATCACAGCATTACAAAAACAAATGATATTTTACGAGCATCTGTATGTCCCATTTTTCATCTGATAACTTCCTTGTGTTCCTGGAGCTGTGCAGCTCTACACAGAAGGCTCATGGAAGACTCGACAGGGTCTTCCAAGCAAAATTATCAAAATAATCAGTGTGCACACAGCTAGAACTAGCTAGAAAGATATTTAATGGAGCCATTAACACCGTGGACACTGGAAACAAACTGAAAGTGCCATCAGTGGGGACTGAACAAGTCATGATACATTAGCACAACAGAAAACTACAAACTATATTAGAATATTTTAGTGACATTGAGTAATGTCCGTGTTATATAAAAATCCACTGCCATAAAGTTAATTATGACTCGAGACTGTATATCTTTACAGGAGTAGAAAGACTCATCTTTCTCTCTGGGAGCAGCTGGTGGTTTTGAACTGCTGACCTTGAGGTTAGCAGCCCCACTCGTAACCACTGGGCACCAGTGCTCCTGCAGAAAATGAACTTGGTTTTGTAAAGAGTAAGTTGTGCAACTTCAGGTAAATTGTTTCCTTAAAATCAGTTTCCTTCTCAGTAATAAATACCTACTACCAATCATACTTACCACACAGGGTTGGAGTGGGAATTACAGGAGTTTTCCATGTATGAGAGCGATTGGCATACTGCCTAGTCCAGAGTAAGGCCAATGCATATTAACTTTACATCTACAGAGTAGTGGGGGGGAAATGGAACAATACAATATTAAGTAGCCTTTAAATGGCCAGATTATGGCTGAATTATTGTACCTGTAATTTTGAATTCTCAGTGAGTAACATGATACTTATAATAAACATATTATAAACAAATTAGAATTTTCATACACAATGATAACTGAGAAACAAATTATTCACTGAACTGATCTTTCATGTTTCATTTACACAGGCTTGCTCCAGAACATTTAAAATGATTTAACTTAAGGGCTACACTGGTCTCTAATATTTGTATTGGGTAAAGCACGGCATATTTGCATTGTTTAGCCTCCTAAGATATCTGAGCCCCAAGTGGAGAAGCATTAGGTAGTCATTATCAGTGGGGGGCCGCCCAAAGCAATATCATTAATTCTCCCATATTTCCTTCCAACTCCTACCTCTCTCCCACTTCTCAAGTTCTTGCTTCCCCACACTCTGCCTCTCTATATAACCAATAATCAAAACCTGGGGTCTCTCTCCAACAGACTGCAAACCTCTCTGAGACAGAAAAGGTCTCCTTCATCTCGGCACACCTAGCAGCAAACCCAAACCCAGCTCACCTCCTTAAAGTCATAGATACCCTACAGGACACGGTAGAACTGCCCCTGTATCTTCCTCCCAGGCGGAGGCTGCTGGGTTCGAACTGCTGACCTTATCCTTAGCAGTCCAAGGCCTAAAAACACTATGCCACCAGGGCTCCTACACCTAGCACAGTAGCTGGTATCTAGTAGTTGCCCACTAAATGAATGAACTGAATGAATGTCTGATAGTAGAAATTCGGAAGAGACTCCAATTCCCTTATAAGAGAATTATGGGAAAATAAATCGGTTACTTTAAAAAATTTTTTAATCAATTTATTAGGGCTCATACAATTAATCACAATACATAGATCAATTGTGCAAAGCACACCTATACATTTGTTGACCTCATCATTCCCAAAATTTGCTTTCCTCTTGGGTTCCCGGAAT
>NW_022111369.1:8681169-8683539 GCF_000313985.2 Echinops telfairi
TATAGCAATAATGAAACCCACAACCTTCCTCTAGTTCTTAAACGCTTCCTCCCCCCAACTACCATGACCCCAATTCTGCCTTGCAGACCTGGTTAAATCGGTTATTCTTAAGGCTGAAGCTGTTTGAAATTTTCAGTAATTTTCCCATTTGAAAAAAGCGTCTCATCTCCATGCATTTCTTTAAAAAAGATAAATAAAATTTCTCATTGTATCCCTTTATTAACTGTAATAGATAGAAGAAAATGCTTCCCCATCCTGACCAGGTGCAGTATACATATAATTTTGTTTAAAATCCCATAAAAACCCCACAGAGTTTAAGTAACTTGCTCAAAACAAGTTAATCAACCAGATTGATGCCCATGCTCCCTCTACACCACCCTGTAGAAAAACCTATACTTTGACTCTAAACGTTATTGTTAGAGACGCGGCTACGACCTTTTCGTCATTCCTGAGCTTAAGTTCCTACCACATACTTCTTATGGCTTTTGAGAGGTTCCATGGGAAGAGAAAGAGGGTATGAATTCCAGGTTTGTAAATTATCCAGCTTTACTTAAAAATGAAACTAAAGAAACTACATTAAATATTAACTGGGATCAAAACACTCCCACGGGAAGATTATTTTGACCTAAGAATATCAGCAAACCAAAGAAAGGGCTATAAAAGGGAAAATCTGCACTGTTTTAAGGGGGGTACAAAGAAGACAGGGGCAAAGTCTGAGAGCGCTTTCTACACGTTCAATCTTGCTCAGCGTCCCAGGTCCTGTACTTCCAGCCACCCCTCTGAGGTTGTTTGAAAGGTTTAGACAGAGCTTCCCACGGTGCACGTAGGAACAAAGAAAACAAAACAAAAACAAACAGCCACCCTTGAACTTCCTGGGAACCTAAGCACTTGTCAAAAGAGACCGTTAAAGTGGATTTCACAGGCTAAATCGCCCAGCAGGTAAGGAGGAAAATGTATGCAAATGACCTGGTTTGTTCTTAAGTCAGCTGAAACCTACTCCTATTGGTATACAAACAGCTACAACTCATTGAGGCCTGGTTGCCCCACAATAGCTAGGGGTTTGGAGCTTTGATCCCCATTCTCTCATTTTACTGGTTCAGTGTGTTTAAGTGACATGCCTGGGCCATGAGATGAAATTAGGGGCAAAATCAAGGGTTTGATAAGTATAGATAGATGGAAAAGCCATACCCTACACTGAGGCACTCAACAGTTGAAATCTCTTCAAAATTTAATACACACATTAAAAAAAGATTTTACAGTCACATTAAAGCAGACAGAAGTATGGCAAAGGTTAATAAAGACAAGACTGCAGTGTATTACATTGGGGCTGTTTCATGAAGCATCATCCCATCCCAGGCATCTTCACAGGGGTCCACACCTACATGTTTGTGCTAAAAAGCCAATTCCCCGGCGTCCCTCCCCCTCAAGGGAAGGGAGTCTGGGTCGCTCCACCTTGAACATTTCAGTGTGGCCAGCCCAGAGTAGCGATATTTATGGTTCACACAGCGCCTTTCAAGAAATCAAAACAAACACTCCTCCACCACCCAAACTTCATCCAGGGGTTGAGTACCCAATAAACAAGGTAAGCACGGTCTGACTTGTGCTTACTTACTAATCTGTAGTGAAGCGCTTCATGTTTTTCACCACAAAATTAACTAACTAATTAATTAATTAAACCACGCTTATTGGAGTACGCTGTCGCTGTCAAACCCCACAACAAATTCACTGCCATCGAGTTGATTCAAACTCCCAGCCACCCAGCAGGGCAAGGTGTAACTGCCCCGTGGGTTTCCTAGACTAACTCTTTACAGGAGTAGAAAGCCTCGTCTTTCTCCCGAGGAGCGGCTGGTGGTTTCGAACTGCTGGCCTTGAAGTTAGCAGCCCAACATGGACTGTAAATTTGAAAAGAGGCTTCCATTCTCGTGGAAGGTGTTAGTGGGGTCGGGAGAGAGGCAGAAAGGGCCACGGCTAAGAGCAGGATCTTTGATGTGGTAAACCAGAAGCAAATCTTTCACTACAGATCAGTAAGCTTAAGCACACCTGTGTTTACCTCGCTGATTGGGCAATGTGACACTGACTCCATCCGTGACCTCCGGTGGATCTGAACAATCTAGGGCTCGGCCGAAATGAATGGGTTGAAGGCTCAGAGGAAGGCGACACGCAGCTATCAAACGCAACCCAGGGAGATGCCCGGGGGCGGGGCGGGGCGGGCAGAATTGGGGCCACGTCCCTGGTTCCGGTGCCAAACCCCCTTCTCCCCCCCACCTCCAGGCGCTCCTCAAGACGCGCCCTGGGCAGCCCATCCTCCTCCTCCCCGGCCTCTCCGGCGCTCCTTACCAGCTCCCAGCCCACAGCACTTGCTCCCGCGAC
>NW_022111369.1:8683871-8690829 GCF_000313985.2 Echinops telfairi
CATTCTCCCACGCCCTCGCCCGCCCACTCCGCTCCCAAACAGTGACTCACCCTTTCGCTCCGGGGCGGCCGCGGCTCGGCCGGCGTCAAAGCGGAGCGAGGAGAACCTGTGCGACTTCTCACGGAGAAATCCCCAACCGCGGAGTCCTCCCCTCCGCCAGCCTTTAAAGGTGCAGCGAGGGAGGGGCTTGGCAGGCCGCGCCCCGGGCGCTGGGCGCAAAGGTGCAGGGCCCGGAGCAGACCGCCCGGCCCCGCGCCTGCGGTCCGTCTGGCAAAGTTCTTTGGGTGCCGCTCCTGGCAAGTTTCAGGGGTGGGGCCGGAAAGGGATTCCCCACCCCCGTCCCCGGCCTGATTCCGGAACCGCTCCCTGACGGCGAGGAGTGGGTTTCAGGGGCGCTGGTGTTTACTCAGAGGGTGTCGCCCGGCCAGGGTCAGAAGGTGGGTTTTCAAGCCTCACTGGGTTGCTTGGCAGCCTTAGTCATGAGCCGCCCCAAGGCAGCCCTAGGTTGAGCGGGGAGGGTGTTTCCAAGTTAATGAGACCAATAATACTTTCCCTTCGGTGACTAACCAGCGTGTCATTTGTCCTGTTAATTGATTTGCTTCTCGTTTAGTATAAGAAACCGTAACCAAAATAAACAGGGAAAGAAGAATTCCCAGCTCAGTGGAACCCTGCGCTTTTCTGCAGCATTGGGGGCAAATGCAGCCACGTGTGCTTTCTTCGATGATGAGTTCAGTCTCGTTGTTGTCATGATAACTGAAAAGGTTACTGTTTAAAAAAATTCTCGAGACTCCACATTTCCTTGAAGTTGCTCGTCATATGACTGCTGCCCGGTTATCTAAGCTGTAGAGAGCCTAATCAGGATGAACAAGGAGAGGGAACTTGGCCAAATCTATATTGGATTTAACTGACAGGTGTGATTTATGTTAATATCAACTTCCAGACAGGGTAGTCATGGGTAGCATTTGCTCTGGCTTATAGTCAACAAAATAACCAGAGGCATCTTTGTGTATGTAGTGGAGATAAAATGTTGGTAAACAATCGTCTTGTCTTTGGTTCTTTCTTAAACAGCCCACTTGGTAAAGGAGCTTGCCAAAGCGGACACTTTAACCGACAACTCTGGGGTGTTGTCATATGACAGACATTTTTCCCAAATGAAAATGCTCCTGAATTAAGCAAAGGCTCAACAGTATCTATAAAGCTATAGGGTAGTAAGGAACCAGAAGAGCCCATTGACAACTGAAATTTATATTTCCTAAGCTTATTTTTCCTTTTCAATAAGTAGCTTGTCCCCAGTTTTACAAATCCCAGGCATTTTGCCCAGAAGGTAATAGTAAATGGATTGGTTTGCTAGGAGGCAAAGTAAATGGAAATTCAAACCAGTAGTTTTTTTACAGATAGTCACAAATCTGATTCAGACGTGTGAGTACCCTGTTCCTTGGTAACACAGAAAGACTAGATTTAACCTTCTCGTTACCATATGATATTTTGTTTATAAGATTTTATAAATATAATGCTGTTGTTATTAATGGACTGCATACAGAACCATTGTGTTTTAAAATGTTTGTTAGGTAGGATGAATTTGAGAAATATCCTGTGGGGCAAATATGTCCCAACAGACTCTGGCAATAAGATAGTTGGATGAGGTATGGGAAAAATTCTTTTTCACTTGAATATTACCTAATACGGAACACCGCAATTTCCCAATTTGCTAGATACCATCAAGTCGGTTCCAACTCATCTGGACTCTGTACAACAGAGTAATACATCCAGTCCTGTGCCACACTCACAACTGTCCTTATGTTTGAGCCCCTCGACGCAGCCACCAGGTCAAACCATCTGACTGAAGTCTTCCCTTTTTGCTGGCCTGCTACTTTTCCAAGCATGATGTCTTTCTCTAGAGACTGGTCTCTCCTGACCGCATGTCCATGAGATGAAGTCTTGCCATTCTTGCCTCTAAGGAATATTCTGACTGTATTTCTTCCAAGACAGATTTGCTTGTTCTTTTGGCAGACCATGGTGCTTTCAATATTCTTTGCCAGCACCGCAATTCAAAAGCATCAATTCTTCTTTGGTCTCCCTTATTCAGTGTGCAACTGTCACATGCATAGAAGGCAATTCAGAATACCATGGCTTGAATCAGGTGTACCTAATATTGAAAGAAACGTCCTTGCTTTTCAACATTTCAGTGTACACAGGTAATAATAAGTACACTTATGAGCTTTAACTCACTGTTATTAAGTGCAAAGAGACAAAAGTTTTACAAAACCCTCGCCTCTAGTTTGCTCTACTTCATACAAGAATCTCTCAGCACAGAAATACTAGGGATCTTCAAAAAGTTTATGGGAAATGGAATCACAAGATAATGAAGTCCTCTTACATATCATCAATGAACTGCCTTCTCTTTTATATCATTATTGCAAAACTTTATGTGGGGAGAAAAATATCCCAAGGAACAAAATGTAAGAAATACTTACGTGTTTTAAGAATGATGAGGGCGATGAATGTACAAATGTGCTTTACACAATTGATGTATGTACGGATTGTGATAAGAGTTGTATGAGCCCCTAATAAAATGATTAAAAAAAGAAAGAAATACTTATGTGCACCTCGGGCTATGAAATATTTAAATGTGTAACAAGTTTGGGTGAATAGCCACCCAAATATTTGGACATAATGGAGATTGGTATAAATAAAATATTCTAAAGTGCTATCAAAAATAATGATGTGAAATTTTGGGCCTATGTATATGATTGGTTTACATGTTCCAAACAGCCAGCAGTCCATTTATCACAGTTGTCTGACACACATCTCATTGCTCCACCATTAAAAAATAATAATAAAAAGCCTCTGTCTGAACAAGAGACTTTTTCATGGTTAGTTTTGAATTTGGGGTCAGAATTGATTCGATGGCAGTAAGTTTGGTTTTGGAGTTTTATTGTGATTCATTCCATCTGATCAGGCCTATGTTCATAGTCACTGTTTGTGTTGTTGAAAAGAGACATTTCCAATGAATATATCACTGGGCTTTTAAAGTTCTTTTGTGTGATTTCCATTTGGTGTTTTGATCACCAAGGCCATATTTTCAAACTACTGATCCTTCATTGTTTTTGACTTTTGCATTTCAGTTATCAGTAATACACAAGAATTGAGTGCATCTGTGGAAAGGTGGGGCTTCCTACTCCAGTAAAGAATTACAGTCTCAGAAACCTTCAGGGGTGGTTCTATCCTGGCCTTTGGGGCTACTATGAGTTGGCATCAACTCACTGTCGGTGAGGTATTTTTTGAGAGAGTGAAAAGAGGCGGTAGAGAACTCAGTATAAGTCAGAACACAACCAGGAGTTTGACTTGGGAAGAGGCCATCAATTGCTCATATATAAGTGGAAGCTAAAGCTAAAACAAGGCTGCCAGAGCCAAATGATGATCTTGAGTATATTCCACCTGAATTTAAAAAATCATCTCAAGAACAGATTGACCCAAAGACAAACCAAGTTGTGGGATGGCATCAAGGACAGCATATATGGAGAAAGCAAGAGGTCATTAAAGGGACAGGAAATAAGAGATCAAAATCTATGTCAAATAGAGTAGCTAAACAAATGGAAGAAATGTCGAAAAGAGCTGAATGGATTTCACAGGGCAGCTTAATAAGACAAAGTATTATAATAAAATGTACAAACACCTGGAATGAAAAACAAAAAGGAAGCACACACTCAGCATACCTTGAACTGAAAAAAAGAAGAGGAAGAAGAAAAGTTCAAGCCTTTAGTTGAAATATGGAAGGATTCTGTGGGCATAATATTGAGTCATGCAGCAAGTATTAAAACAAGATAAAAAGAATATACAGAGTCACTGTAGAAAAAAATAATTGGTCAATAGTCATTTCAGAAGGTAGCACATGATCAGGAATTGGTGTTTTAAAGGAAGAAATCCAAACTACACTGAGGGCATGGGCAAAAAACAAGACTTCAGAAACTGGCAGAATACCAATTGAGATATTTCAATAAACAGATGTGTGAAGTTAGAAGTACTCACGCATCTATGCCAAGAAAATTTGAAGATAGCTAACCAATTGACTGGAAGATACCCATGTTTGTGCCCATTCCAAAGAAAGGTATGATCCAACAGAATGGAAATTATCAAACAATATCATTAATTTAACATGCAAATAAAATTATACTGAAGATAATTAAAAAACAGTTAAAAAAAAACAACAAAAAACAGTTGCACCAGTACACTGACAGGGAACTGCCAGAAATTCAAGCCAGATTCAGAAGAGGATAGGGAATGATGGATATCATTGCTGCCATACTATAGATGTTGGCTGAAAATGGAGAGTACAAGAGAGGTGTTCAACTATGCTTTTTATTGATAAGCATCTTAGGCTGGGTTCTCATATATGTATATAGTTTTGTTTGTAGATGTAGATAGATAGAGATACTTGTATCGAACCAATGACTCACACCATTGCAGAAGTGAGCAAATCCAATCCAAGTCCAGGCTAGTTCCAAGTCTGTTTTGCTAGAGACTTCTCCAATCTCTATGGGGGCTGGTCAACCCAAGATTGGCAGGAAGAAAACAGGCTTGTGGCTGCAGAGGCCAATGAATCCAAGGTGGGCAGGCAATATGGCAGGCCATTGACTTGAGTCCATAGAATTGGAGGTCGATGAACCAGGTGCAGGATCTAGATCCAGCCAAAGGCAAGTAATCTTTTCCGCATAGTTAACTTATACTGAAGCAAGCCATACCCCTTCAAACATAAGAACAACTGTGAGGATGGAGCAGGACCAGGTGGTATTTCATTCTGTTGTGCATAGGATCACCATGAATTGGTATCGAATCAATGGCATCTAACAACAATGAACATACCTCTGAGGAAATTTCCTTTTGACTGATTGCATCAGAGCTGTGATCTGAGTGAGGGTGTTGTCTCTCACTCTAGTCTTATTACGGATTAGCTGCTTATAGCAGATCCTTTTATGGAAATCATTTCATTGGATTAGATTGCATCATGGGGGATTACTAGGTCTTAACTGCCAGGCCACTGAGAACCCTGGCCCAGGCAAGTTGACACAAAACATATCAAAACGATGTAATGCATTAACCTGTGTGGATCAACAAATTATAGTTAATGTTTTTTAAAAAAAAGGAATTTTAGAACATATGTAATTGTGCTCATGTGGAACCTGTGCTAGGACCAAGAAGTGGTCATTGGTATAGAACCACAGGAGACAGCATGGTTTAAAATCAGGAAAGGGAAAGGATATATGTTGCCTTTCCTGCCATACTGGAGCCTGTGGAGGCCTGCTGGGAACAAGACTTCTAAATGGCAACTATGTCTCGAAGGATGTGGCTGAAGGCCATTTTTGCTAGTTACAGATGGGGGTCTCTGGACCAGAAGGGGCACATGGCTCTTCTTAAAATTGAAGGTGTTTATGCCTGAGATGAAATTGAATTCTATTTAGACAAAAGATGTGCTTATGCGTTCAAAGCAAAGAACAACATAGTGACTCTTGGTGGCAAACCTAACAAAACCAGAGTCACTTGGGGAAAGGTAACTCGGGCCCATAGAAACAGAGGCATGGTTCAGGCCCAATTCCGGAGCAACCTGCCTGCTAAGACCATTGGACACAAGAGTCCGTGTGATGCTGTACCCCTCAAGGATTTAAACTTATTGAAAAGTAAATAAATAAAAGCATGCATTTGTTTTTTAAAAAGTCTGTAAAGATTATATCTGTTCACCATATTTACTGAAACTGTATGTTAAGATTATATCTGTTCACCTTATTTACTGAAACTGTTAAGATTATATCTGTTCACCATATTTACTGAAACTGTATGTTAAAATTATATCTGTTCACCGTATATACTGAAACTGTATGTAAAGATTATATCTGTTCACCATATTTACTGAAACTGTATGCGGAGCAGATCACCTGAGCTGGCCTCCACGGGACGAGCATGTCAGGACTGGAGGAAGGCTCGATAACAACCTGAGACAACGGCGACACAGCCTTGCTTGCCGACAGTGAAGTTGACTGAAAGCACTTGCTGGTGAAGTTCAAAGCCTACAGTCTCCCATATGGATCCTCACACCTGGACCGAAAAGCAACATGACCAACCGATAAAAGATTAAAGTGGTCAAGGATTTCATTTTACTTGGTCCCACAACCAGTGAAACCATGGAAGCAGCAGTCAGAAAGTCAAACAATGTAGTGCTTGGGGCAAATCTGCTGAAATAGTTCTCTTTAAAGTGCTAATAATAATAATTGCTAAAAAGGCAAAGATACAATGTCGAGTATGAAGGTATGCCTGGTCCGAATCATGGTATTTTAGCGGCTCATCCACATATGAAATCTGCAAAAGGAAGACCAAAGAAGGATTCGTGCTCTGAATCATGGCATTGGCAAAGGATAGTGAATCTACCACAGACTGCATGTAGAACAAACGTATTCGTCTTTGAAGAAGAACCACCAGTGTATTCCTAAGAAGTGAGGATGGTGAGACTAAGTCTCATGTAGTTCGGAGATCTAGTCGGAGGGACCACTTCATTTCTGGTAAATAGGGGGTCAGTGAAAAGGAGGAAGACCTTCCATGACATAGATTGACGCAATGACCACAGCTGTAGACTCAGGCGTAGCAGTGACTGCGCTGATGGCACAGGACCAGCAGTATGTCATTCTGTTGTTCACAGTAAAGTTACTTTGGTCAGAACCAGCTCAATGGCATTTAGTAACCAATAAAAACAACATGCACCATAGTTTGTATATTATGAAGTAAAAAAATTGGGTAATTTTTCTTACATCCTTAAATATACCCAACTAACTGTTATTTTATAAAGTAAAATATCTTTTTTTTAATTTAAATAATCACTTTATTAGGGGCTCATACAACTCCTCACAATCTGTACATACGTCATCTGTGTCTAGCACTTTAGTACATCTGTTGACTTCATCATTCTTAC
>NW_022111369.1:8691559-8697835 GCF_000313985.2 Echinops telfairi
CTTTCTTCACTGCATTTGCTTATGTACCTGCTTTGTCTTCAGCATTCATGTTGGGGTAGGCTGGTGTGCTTCTTCCTTGTGGGTTTTGTTGTTTCTTAGCTAGATGGCCTTCTGTTTGTCTTCAAGTCTGTAAGACCCCAGATGCTGTATCATTTGATAGTCAAGCACCATCTGCTTTCTTTCCCACAAAGTAAAATATCTTAATGAAATGTGCCAAGACCTAGAGTTAGAACGCCATAAAAGCAAGAACATAAAAAAAATCAAGAATATACTCTGCATATCTTAAACTGAAAGAACTCAGGAAAAACTTCAATTCTCAAGGCAAAATATTAAAAGATTCTATAAGCATCAAAAGAAGGTGGAAAGAATAGAGAGACACTGTACCATTTCGATATTCAACCATTTCAAGAGGTATTTTATTACCAAGAACCAATGGTGCTGAAGGAAGAAGTCCAAGCTGCACTGAATGCATTAGACAAAAACAAGGCTCCGGGTATTGATGGAATACGAACTGAAATTGGCATTCCACTGTGTGTACCATAACGAGCTAAGGGTAGCCTTGAGAAGAAAGGGAATTCCAGAACACTTCATTGTGCTCATGAGGAACTTGTACATGGGCTAAGGATTAAGAGGCAGTTGTGGGAACTGATCAAGGGAATGCTGCATAGTTTAAAATCAGGAAAGGTTTGTTTCAGGGATGCATCCTCTCACAGTATTTATTCAACCTGTATGCTGAGCACATAATCAGAGAAGCTGGATTATATGAAGAAGAATGTGGCATCAGGATTGGAAGAAGGAGTATTAACAACCTTCAATATGCAGATGATTACTGAGAGTGAATAGTACTAGAAGATCTTGCCGATGAACATCAAGGATTGTAGCCTTCAGTATGGAATACGACTCAATGTCAAGAAAGCCCAAATCCTCACAACTGGACCAAAAAGAAGATCACTATAAACTGAGACAAGATTGACATTGCCAAGGATTCGTCTTTCTTGGATCTACAATCAATGCTCACAGCAGCAGCAGTCAAGAGGCAAATGACAAGGGTAAATCTGCCCAAGAGCTCTTTAAAGTGTTGAGAAGGAAGGATGCTACTTTGAGGATTAAGGTGTGCCTGACTCAAGCCATAGTATTTTCAGTTGCCTCATATGCATATGCAAGTTGGACATTGAATAAGGAAGACTGGAAACTAGATGCATTTGGTGAAGAATACTGAACTTATTATGGACTGCCCAAAGATTAAACCAATCTGTCTTGGAAGAAGTACAACCAGAATTCTTTTTAGAGGCCAGGCTGATGAAACTTCATCTCATGTACTTTGGACATACTATCAGAAGAGACCAGTACCCTAGAAAATGACATCATGCTTGGTCAAGTAGAGGGACAGCAAAGAGGAAGACCTTCAACAAGATGGATGGACTCCGTGGCTGCACCCATGGACTGAAACCTAAGGACAGCTGTGAGCCTGGTGCGGATGGGGCAGTGTGTAGTTAGGCTGTACATAACGCTGCTACGAGTGGGACTAGACTCGACAGCAGCTAACAACAACAACAACACATGCAATAGTGCGATTATTTTCATTGATGGAGACTTTTCCAGTAGACGGTAAATTATTAACATGTGAGAGAGCAAATTACTCATCTTCATATCTATGCTTTGAAAAGGTGATAGTTTAGTCTTTTCATGGAAAGGGCTGATTTTTTGTTGTTATTGTTCTTGTTTTTAACTGTACTTTTTATCCTTACAACGTGTGTTAGTCAGGGAAGACTAACCAAAGTAAACAGAAACAAATCCATAGACACGTGTGTGTATAAGAGCTTTATATACAAGAGCAATTGAATATTGAGAAAACATCCCAGCCCAGTCCAGATCAAGTCCATAAGTCTGATATTAGCCTATATGTCTGATACCAAGCTATACAGTCCTCTTCAGACTCATGCAACACATGCAGTGACATCGAACACAGGAAGATCACAGGCCAGTGGGTGGGAAGTCTTGCATCTCAGCGCTGGCAGGGGTTTCCACATGGTTACTTCAGCTATGAAATTCTGACTGCTTCAGGGTAGCTTCATGTGGCTTCTCCTCAGAGAGAGAGAGAGAGAGTTTCTCGCCTCCAAGGAAGAAATACAGGAGTTTCCAGAATCCTCAGGAGAAGGCCATGTCCACAGAGAGGCCTCATTGGCTATATCCTGATTGACAGGCTAGACTCCACCCCTACACTCTAAATCCTCAAACTGACACCAGATTATGTAACTGCCACACAACGTATCATGTTTTACTAAAGTTGCGATTCAGCACCTTCAACATTAATGATGCTGAATGCTCTGAGGGATAAAAAGAAAAGATGGGTAAATGTCTTTTCGCAAATTTATTTTTAAAATCCAGTGCCTTCTGTAAATCAAGTTTTACAGACATTCCTTTGGTATGATGAACACAGTGATTAAGTTAGTAAAACAGTACATATCTGCTTGTATAATCACTCCTGCTCTCAATTTACCTGTCATTCATGCAACCAATAAATGGTTATTGATTTCCCACTTGATGCTCCAGATGTTTATGTAAGAATCACCATGTGCATTTTCTAAATATACAAGGAAACGTCAATAAGTATTGCTACTGGTGTTCCAGGTCATATATGCATGGGTTTATTCCAAATAAAACCTGCCAGCCACAAGTTTACTTGCCTTAGTCTCATTTGGATTCTCTCCCCACCCCCACCCCCCAAAAGTTCCTATCAGAGCAGTGACTTACAAGGTCCGCTCAGAAGGTTAGGGTGATTCTTTGGGGGATAATCCTGAAAGATTTTTCTGGAAGGACACGGGATGACAAGTGGGACTCATTAAGAAGAAATATTAAGAAAATGGAAAAGTACATTGCCGAGCAAAAGACCAAGCAAGTTGTGACAGGCCAGGTCTCCATCACGACAATGCACTTATTCATTCTTCAAGGTATCACAGGCCGTCCTAGGAGAAGTTCATGGGGAAATCTTACTCCATCCGAGGATCCCTGGTGGTGCCGAGGGTTAGGAATTGAGCTGCGAATCTCAAGCTCGGTGATGTGAAGCCTGCCCTTTAGGCACTCAGAGGGGGAGCAACAATGAGGCTTTCTGCTCCCATAAAGACTTTCAGTCTTAAAACAAAGCAACACAAAAAGACTTTCAGTCTCAAAAACCAATAGGGAGTAGCTCTACTCTGTCCTTTGAGTCCAAACTGACTCTATAGCAGTAAAGGATGGATTTTACCCCGTCCTCCCTAACCCACTCACTACTCTGGAGTTGAGTCCAGCTCAGAAGGACTCTAGAGGGCAGAGTGGAATGGCTGGCTCAGGTTCCTGGGCCTGTGACTCTTCACTGGAGCAGAGAGCCTCCTCTTTCTCTTGCCCGCAGGCTGGTTAGGTTGAGCTGCCAACCTGTTGCTTAGTAGCCCAGCTTGTAACCCACTATGCCACCATCCAGCCCACAGCCTACATTCTGTCCAGCCTACAGCCTTGATCCTGCCCTTTCAGATTTATTTTTGTTTTCCAAACTCAAGACTTGAGTCTCTCGAAGATATCAAAACGGCTGCTTTGACATGGTTGGTATGAATGAAAACTCACTGTCCTAGAGACAATTCCAACACGCAGTGACTTTATAAGGAGAGAGTAAAAGTGCCCCCATGGGTTTCAGAGACTGTAACTTTACCAGAGTAGAAAGTCTTCTTTCTTCTGAGGGGCAGCTGGTGCTGTGGAAGTGCTGACCTTAGGGTTGGCAGCCCAATGCATAACCACTGCGCCACCTGGGCTCCTCCGTGGAAATGAAAGAATGATCCGGAGACGCACTCAAGCGATGGAAAGACTGCCATCAGACGTGTCTATGCTTATATGAAAGATATGTTGAGGGACAATAGCTTCATATTTTGATATTTTTGTTCAGTAAAGGTTCCTGTGATTTTGTAGCAATGCTTTTTGACTTGTGCCAACAGTGGGGATATTTTGTTGTTCTATTGATTTTGCATGAGGGTGTTTTTTGCTGCATTATCATTTTCTTAAGATCCAGCATTGTGAGGAGCTGCTATCAAGGGCTCAAGTAGGAAGAAAATGCTTTGAAAATGATGTTGGCAAAAAAAAATTAAAAAAAAAAAAAGAAAATGATGTTGGCAGCATATGTACAAATGTGCTTGACACATTGGATGAATGTCTGGATTGTGATGGGAGATATAAGAGCCCCAATAAAAGTATTTAATAATTTTTTTTACAAAAGTCCAGCATTGTGTTGGGGATGTAATTACTGAGTGAGTAAATAAAAAGATGAAGAAATGATAAGGAACAAACCAATAGGAAGGACAACCCAATAGAGTTAAAACATTTCAGCCTGTGCCATCTAGTGACATGGTCTAATTGTTGTTGTAAGCTGCTGGTGAGAGATAAGAGACACTGAATGAAGGAAAGACGCCCTGTGGCGGGAGGCGTTGGGCACTGGAAGGGTGATGTCAACAGCCTGGGACAATCTAATCTTAAACCTGCAGGCATCAGACCCCTAGGCTGATTCTAAACGTCAAGTTTTTTCTAATAACATATCCGAAGTATGTGACATGAAGTCTAGTCATCCTTGTTTCTAAGGAGGCATTCTGGTTGCACTTCCTCCAAACTGTTTTGGAGAAACAGTTTGCTCTTCTGACAGTTCACAATATTTCCAGTATTCTCCACCACCCCTACCCCCACCCCATTCAGATGCATAAATTCTTCTGTGGTCTTGCTCATTCATTGTCCACATACATATAGGGCAATTAAAAATGCCCTGAGAGGTACATTGATCATCAAATTGACATCCTTGCTCTTCAAAGTTCTAAAGAGGTGTAGCAGATTTGCCCAATGCAATATTCACTTTAATTTCTTGGCAGCAGCTTCCATGAACATTCATTGTGGATCCAAGCAAAATCTTGACAGCCTCCATCTTTGCTCCATTTATCATGATGCTGTCTATGGGTCCAGCTGTTGGGGATAGTTGTTTTCTTTTCATTGACCTGTAACCAGACTGATGGCTGCAGTCCTTGGTTTTCCTCGTGTGTCAAGTTCCCCTTGCCTTCAGCAAGCCAGCTGGTGTCAACTGCATCTCACAGTTGTTCATACGCCTCCCTCCAAGCCTGATGTAACCTTGCTTCTCCGATCACTTGCTCAGCATACAGATTGAATAAATACAGTGAAGGGACACAACTTTGTTTTCCTGATTTCAAATAACGCAGAATTCCCTTGTTTGGGTCAAGTGACTCCGTCATCCATGTACATGTTCCTCATGAATACAATGAAGTGTTCGGCAATTCCTATCCTGCTCAATGTTATCTTGACTGTCTAGTTTGGAAAGCAATAACACCCAAAACAATTAGGGTTGTGTCTGCATAACTCACCCTCTAGATTTGGGTTTTCAGGTATTCAGTGTAGCAGGCCCATTCAAAGAACAGACATCCACCATGTATTAAGTGCTTATTATCTGCCAAGGGTCCCTGGCAGTGAAGTGGGGTTTGCCTTGTATTTTGAATCTTCGTGCCATGTGGTTTGGTTTGTTTATGTTGGGGAGTATGCAAATAATATCATTTGACCCTTCCTGAAATGTTGTAACCTTTTCTTGCATATGAGGAAACTAAAGAAAGATTAAATCATTTACCCAAAGTCACATTCATGACTGACTCACTGCTATCAGGTCTGTTATGACTCATAGTGACCTTGTAGGACAGGGTAGAACTGTCCCTGTGGGTTTCCGAGACTAACTTTACAGGACTAGAAAGCCTGGTCTTTCTTCCAATAACAGCATAGTTAAGACCACCATTCTTTAAATTATACCTTTACTATTATAACTTCTAGTTTGGCACATTTTTTGTTTTTTTAAACTTTATAAAAATATAACAACCTAATATTATTACACTATTGAGCAATTGGAAAATGGAGGGGGAAATTTGGGTGTCCTAAAAGGAACCCTAGTGGTGTACTGGGTTTAGTGGCTTATGTGGTTATGGGCTGCTAACTGCAAGGTCAGCAGTTTAAAACCATCAGCCACTCCTCAGGAGAAAGATGGGACTATCTGCTCCCATAAAGAGTTAGCCTTGGAAAAAAATCATGGCATTGGGAATGAGGGGGGTGCGGAGCGGGGACCAGGGTCCATCTGTGGGAAATTGGACATCCCTTTGCAGAAGGGCTGCGGGGAGGAGACGAGCTGGTCAGGGTGCAGTGTCGCAACGATGAAATATACAATTTTCCTCTAGTTCTTGAATGCTTTCTCCCCCCCCCCTCCCACTATCATGA
>NW_022111369.1:8698816-8707973 GCF_000313985.2 Echinops telfairi
GGGCTCAGAGGATGTGGGCCCTGGGTGGGCACGCAGGCACATGTGCACCCGCATGTGGGAGGAATCTCCCCCTTAGCTTGCAACCTGCACCTGAGGAGGAGCAGAGGGGAAATAAGCGGGGTCAGTCTTCTTGGGGCAGGCTTTTATCCCCACTGGCTGGGGAGGCATGGTTGAGGGTACTGGCCGACCTTATTGGCTGGGTTTAAGCGCACTTGGGTGATGTCACATGGCTGGTGCCTAGAACGTGTGCCCAGGTGGACCTGGGCCTCGCTGATTTGGGTCTGAGCATGCTCAGTTCTGGATTTTTCTCATAGGTGTCTAATTAGTGTGCCTGATTTCTTTCCAACCCCTTTATTGTGGCATGGACAGTTAATTTTTGTTTAGTGTAGGCATCCGGGACAGCAACCCCCTTTTATCCCTAATCTAGCGACCTGTCATTAGAAGCTCTCTTTTCAAATTGGTACCTTCACAATGGGAGGCTATATGATGGATACATTCTTACTGTCTTTGATTAGTTGTTTTCTAATTCTTAATTTGGTTAGATCCTGGTGGCATAGTGGGCTGCATGGTGGGCTTTTAATCACAAGGTCAGCAAATCACCAGGTGCCCCATGGGAGAAAGAGGAGGCTTTCTCTTTCCGTCAGGAAGCCCACAGAGGGCAGTTTGACCCAGTCCTGCAGGGTTCTGCAGGTGATTCTGCCCAGTCAGATTCAACTCGATAATAATGGGTTTTTTGTTCTTAATTTGAAAGAGTTGGTGCAATACATTTCTTTTTATTTATTTATTTATCTGTTTGTTTATTTATTTAGGTGCAATACATTTCTAACAAGGAAAAGTTGTTTTCTTTAAAGTTGGTATCTACTATACGACGGATATGAATGTTCTATTTAAAAAAATAAAATGTGTTTTGTGTATTCAGGAAAGCAACGGAAAAGTTCTATTTATCTATCACATTGTGTTAGCAGTATTGTACATGGAACGCCGGTATTGGAGTTGGGGGGATGGCAGGGGAGGGGTACGAGCTGCTGCTGAGTAGACTCTGACCCATGGTGACCCCATGCATACCAGGGCGTTGTGTTTCATAGGGTTTTCGTTGGCTTATTTGTGGGAAGTAGATCACCAGAGTGGCCTTCTAAGGCACCTTTGGCTGTTCTTGAACCACCAATATTTGGCTCAGCATCCCAACCCATTAACCAATTGTTACACCGGGGACTCCAACAGCAAGTGTAGGGAGAACAGTAAGCAGCTTTCCAGCAATCCAAGTGCAAATGGCAAGGGTCTGGTTCAGGAGATGGGTGATGGGAATAAAGGACATGAAATAGATTGGAAGTAGGACAGGAGGGTCCTGCAGGTAATGAAGGTGAGATGGGAAGCCTGGGGAGGTGATGTGTACTTGCCAAGGCAGGAAATGCAGTGAAAGGATTAGTTTGTGGGAAAGGATGCTGACTTAAGTTTTCAACACCAAAAGCTTGAGATGTGAGATGTATAAACAGAGATGCCAAGCAGGTTGCTGGATATACTGATCTGGAATTCAGAAAAGAGGCATTGATGATAGACATTTGAGAATAGGCTGCATGTGGTAATGGCTTGGAAAGAGTAGAGAGTGAGAAAGGAAGAGGTCCAAGAGAAAGCCCAAGACTACAGGCAAGATAAAGGAGATGTTGTCTGCATATTGCTGGTCGGCAACAAGTCTTCCTTTAATGGCGAATTCTGCAACTACCCTGGTTTCTCAGATTATTTGCCCAGTGTACAGAGTTAAGAAAGGTAGTGAGAGGATACACCTTTGATGCAACACCTCTCCAGGTTTTATGTTATATTTTAACTTTTCAAGGAATTATTTTTCAGTAAATAAGCAGCCATCTAGCTCAGAAGCAACAAAACCCACATGGAAGAAGCACACCAGCCTTTGCGATCATGAGGTGTCGAATGGATCAGGTATAAGGCATCATCAGAACAAAAAAATCATATCATTGTGAATGAGGTGGGGAGGGTGGAGTGTAGACTCAAAGCCCATTTGTAGACCACTGGACATCCCCTTACAGAAGGGTCTCAGGGAGGAGACGAACCAGTCAGGGTGTGATGTAGCCACGATGAAACATACAACTTTCCTCTAGTTCCTAAATGCTTCCTCCCCACCTCACAACCACCACCACCACCACCCACACACCCCACCCCCATCACCCACTATCATGATCCCAATTCTACCTTACAAATCTGGCTAGACCAGAGGATGTACACTGGTACAGATAAGAACTGGAAACACAGGGAATCCAGGACGGATAATCCCTTCTGAACCAGTGGTGTGAGTGGCTATACTGGGAGGGTGGGTTGGAAAGGGGGAACCGATTACAAGGATCTACATATAACCTCCTCCCTGGGGGACGGACAACAGAAAAGTGGGTGAAGGGAGATGTCGGACAGGGCAAAATATCACAAAATAATTATTTATAAATTATCAAGGGTTCATGAGGGAGTGGGGAGCAGGGAGGGAGGAGAAAAATGAGGAGCTGATGCCAGGGGCTTTAGTGGAGAGCAAATGTTTGGAGAATGATGAGGGCAATGAATGTGCAAATGTGCTTTACACAGTTGATGTATGTATAGATTGTGATAAGAGTTGTTTGAGCCCCTAATAAAATGATAAAAAAAAGAATTATTTTTCTGATTTCAAACCAAGCAGTAACCCCTGATTCTGGTCCTACAACTGCCTCCTGGTCTATGCACAGGTTCTGCAAGAGTACAATGACGTGTTCTGGAAATCCCATTATTTAGAACAATATCCATAATTTGTTAGGATTCACACATTTGAATGCGTTTACACAACCAATAAGACACAGTTAAATATCTTATTACTGGAGCTTGTTAACTCAGTCAGCTACTAACAAGTAGGCCAGTGATTCAAATGCATCAAGCAGCTGCTCTGCAGGATAAAGATTTACAGTCTTCGAAACCAGCCCTACTCTGTCCTGTAGGGTTGCTGTGAGCCACCATGGAACTCTAGCATAGATGACTCTCCAGTCTCTCAAAGACAGACCAGACTTCACAGAGCAGTGTCCACACCAAAAAGCTGATTCTCTTTAGGACCCATCTGGACAGCCTGCTGGCCTTGATGGCCACACCCATTTGCTTCATTGGCTGCCTGTCCAGTTGCTTCCTGTGGCGCCTTGCCAGTTAGAATGTGCACCTGCATCCTCCTCCCCAGTTTATTAGGGCGCTCTATGTGATCATATCACTTCCCTCCAACTTGCCTTTCTTAAAAGGGAATGGGACTGGAATGACATGTTAACGCATATTTTCTCCCTAGTTTAAAATGTGAAGGAGGAGGATATTGCTGGAGGATGTGCTAACTTTATGCAAATCTGACTTTTCAGTTGTTCACACTGAAATGTTCAACAAGAAAGGTGAAAAAAGAAAAAAGAAAAGTGAAAGTCTTCCTATTTAGCCACACCTCTTTTTCTAATACAAGGGGAGTAGTACTTGTATCGTGTTGTACTTACTGCATCAAAATACCCAATCAAGGACTTCACCCTGTGATAAATCCCCATTTACAACTTCCTCATAGTTTAATATGTTCAGGATAGTGTCACTTATTATTACGCTAAAACCTGTGACTTCTTAGTCTCTTCAACTCCCTTAATCTGGGATGTGTGTTATCACAGGATGGCCATCAAAATCCTATATGCAGTTTAGATATTCAATATGAAATAATAGCTTGCATTTGGACCATCATAAAGATTCCAGTGCATTTTCATATGCCATTATCTCATTTAATAGATCTTACCAGCATTACTATACATTACCTTTCAATGACTGCTTAGTCTACACTTAGAATCATACTTACTATTAAACATCTAAAGATATTTGCCTATAACTATTTTAAAATATCTCTTATTGTTAGAACGGGAATAAAGGAAAGCGGACCCAGAGCGTGGGTTTCCATTAGCAGGTTTATTAGAGTCAATGACCTGCTTGGGTGTTTAGAATGGAATGAGAGTAAAGGGGGCAGGGTGAGGGTGAGGGGAGATTGGAAGACAGTGCAGAGAGAACAGCTGAAAGCAAGAAAGGGAGAGCGCGAGAGAGGAAGAGACACAAGGACAGACAGACGTGCGGCCACACGAGAACGTGAAGAGAGTCAGAGAGAGAGAGAGTGAACAAAGGAATCCCATGTTAATAAACTTTGTAGACAGCAATAAATCATGTGTAAAAGGTGCCCGCATTTCTCCCCATTAGTGTGGCACCAGCAGAAAGGTGAAGAGAGCCGAGAGCCGGGAAGGTTTCTGTGAGACGGCCTGAGAAGTGTACGTTAAACTAGGTGGGGATGGAGAGATGCTGGCTATAGCTGAGAACCACAGCGTTGCCGCTGGACCCAAACCCAGTGTTGTGAATTTAAGCTCTTGTTGTTATCTAGTCCCTTCTATCTCCAACTTGACATGCTTCCTTCTTTCCTGCTTTTACCATTTTTTATCTGGTCCACATGAATGAGCCTTGTCCATTTTTGTTCCTATCCCTGTTCCAATTTTACTCATCTAGTTACTTTTCTTCTGCTGAAACCTGAAGGAAAGGAGTTGAGAGATGGAGCTGAGAGCCGGCACACAGGGTGAGGAAAAGAAGCCCGCTGGAAGCTTGGGGAGCCGCAGGATGTGCGGAGGGGCGAATTCAACCGTCTAGGACAATTCAGATCCCCAGGCTGGTTCTCAACTTCAAAGTCAACAAGCCCAAGATTCCTTTTTGCTGACCCATTGCACACACGCGTGGAGTTCTATAGGGTCACTATGAGTCAGTTCCAACTCAGTGGCTGCGAGTGTGTGCATGTATGTGTGTGTGTGTGTGTGTGTGTGTGTGTGTACTTCCTTGTCCATGATTGTGCAAGACCCAGCCCTGGACAGAGCACGACCAGGTTCATGATCGAACCTGAGAAACAGGACCAGTCCCATGATCGATCCGTTCATAACCTGGAGGCAAAGACAGGCCAAGAGCCACATCTGACGAAAGCGTTAGGCACAGTTGATTTAGGGGAACTCACTCGCGTCCCTCGCTATTCCTTCCTTTCCAAACGCACTTTGCTTTCTGCCTGCCATCTGTGGTGTGTGATCGATGAGAGCCCCCAGACACATCAGAGCAGGTGCAACAAAACCGCCCAATCAATTTACTTTTTGGTGAAAATATACAGGAGGATACACGCCCATTCGGCAATTTTTATGTACACACTTCAAGGGTCCTGGGTACCTTCGCTACACTGCTTCTACCCATATTGCTTGACCACATGTCTACCTTAAGGTGTCCATCAAAGGGTGGTTAAAGAGCTGGGATGCGAGTGGCAAGGTCAGAAGCTTGAACCCGCAGCCGTTCCAGCGGGGAGACGTGTGGCACTGTGTCAAGTGGCATCCTTTGAACCCTCCGTGGCGGCAGTTCCCTCTGCGTGAGTCAAGTTGAACTCACCCGCCGTGGGTCACGATCGCCCCCGAGCGTTAGAGTGACTCACCTCACGCTGCTCTGATAAACGCAGTTCTTTAATAGAGAGCGACGCTCCAGGTAGACACTCTTTGCTAATGTCCCGAAACCGTTGTTAGAGATGGCTTCAGGGGATGGTTTGGGTTCAACATTTTCTCGGGGAAATTGATTTGGGTGTTCCTCCGGTCTCAATGCGTCAAAGAAGTGGGATTCTGTAAGAATTTGAAATCCTGGTCCTCCGTTTTTTTCCTTTTGGTCAGGATTTATCTACTGAGTCCTTGAACAAAACTTGCAGTAGAGTTAGCCAGGCCCCCCCGCCCCCCCCAGCTCTTCCGGTCTCCTCTGAAGGAGGCGATGGTTAGACCTGCACTCCAGCTCCTCCGCCGGTCACGGAGGCTCTTTCCTGCTCGCCTTAGTCGTAATAATATGTATTTCTCCACCACCCACAAATACATTTTATTAATTTAATTTTTCCATCCATTTTGAATTCATCTGTCTCATAAGTAGCTCATTAAGTACAGGCAGAGTCTCGTTCCAAAGGCCTGTCTTAAGGGAAATGCCATTTGCCCGTTCATGTTCCGCAGCTTTGCCTCCCTTTCTACACGATCGGCCCAGCCTCTGCGTTCAGCAGATTCTTCATCACGATCACCTTCCCTTGCTGCGGGTGCAGTTTTTCAATCTTTGCAAAGTCTTTGCGTTTTTCCTTGCACAAATGCAAGATTAACTAAGAACCCTAGGCACCTGTGCTCGCTTACCTACAAATTCCTCGTACAGACTTAAAGGACACAAGAACTGCTCTTGCAACCTGGATGTGCCTGTAGGTGGTGTTGCTGTCGGGGTCCATCAAGTTGGTTCCGAGCCATCAGGCCCCTATGTACCACAGGAGGGCAACACTTCCTCTGACGTCCTTTGCACCTGTTGTCAGGGACACCCAGTCCCTGGAGAAGGACACCATGTTTGATAGAGGGCGGGGGGAGTGGGAAGAGGAAGGCCCTCAATGAGATGAGATGACACAGTGGCTGGCACCGTGGGCTCGGGCATGGGAAAAAGGGTATGGATAGTGCAGGACTGTGTGTCGTTCTGTTTTGTCATGCATAGAGGGGCCCTACGGATTGCACTCAACCCAAGGGCACTTGACAGCAACATACATGTATGAGTGTCCCTAGATTTGTGTCTTTAGACCAGCTGACCGATCACACCAGGTGTTATAGATTAAATTTACAACCTAAATGTGTTGAAAATCCTAACCCCCTCTATCTGTGGATGTAATTCCATTTGGAAATAGGATTTTCTTTGTCATAGGAGACCCTATCAGTGTAGGGTATGCCTTACGCCAATCGCTTTCAAGAGCGAAAAGGAGCAGATGGAGTATGGAGAAGGGAACACCAAGGAAGGGGAAGATATGTGTGTGCCCACGAAGACTGCCAGAAACGGAGGAACAAAAGCGGAAAAGAGACAAGGACCTTTCCCCAGAGCCAACAGAGAAGCTTCCCTTACTCTGGCACCCTTCTGGCCTCCCACACTGGGAGAGGGTCAATTCTGGTTTGTTAAAGTTGTCCGCTAGTAAGTAGTACATCTGTTATAACAGCACTAAGAAACAGACACCAGTGTGTCTAAATTGAGTCCGGGAAAATAAGCCAGTTAGCTAGGCACAGGCAGGGACAGAGATTTCCAGAAGAGGAGGCTAGGGAGTTTCACTGGCTTAAACAAACTGAACCAAAACCAACGGCGCGCACGTGTGCGCGCGCACCCGCCCCCCCCACCCCAAAAGAAATTTAAGTCAATGAAGAGTGGAGCTAGGAATGGCAAAACAAATCTGGGGAGATAGGCACAATTCAAGTCATAATACTCTTTAAAGGCATATTCTAAGTTTGAATTTTATGCTGAGAAATGGGGCAGAAAGCCATTAAGTGATTTTTTTATCAAAAAACCAAGCTCTCTGCCATTGAGGCGGTTCTGATTTATGGTGACCCCCAAAGGGTTTCTAAGACTTTAGACAGGAGACTTCTCCCTCAGGGAGGCCCATGGTTTGGGACTGCCAAGCTTGCACTTAGCAGCCCAGTGGGTGTAAGCAAGTGGGTAATACAAGAACTTTTCTGTGTTCCAAACGATTTTGTTGGGAGCTAATACAGATATCATACCATTCCATAGTTTACCCACATCCAGCAGTATTGTACAATTGCTATCACACTCAGTTTCAAACATTCTCTTCCTTCTTGAACGGTTTGATATCAGCTCCCTTTTACCACCGTCACTCCCCCCACTAGACCCTCCGGGGACACTTACTGGGTTTCAGAGACTGAAAAACAGAAAAATACAAAACAAGGATTCAAGAAGGCTACCCACAAGGACAAAATGCATCAGATAGAAACCCCAATAGGAAACAACAACAACACAGAAAATATTGAAAACCAGATCAGGCCCAACATGTATCAGAGGGGGGATCAAGGGACAAGGTTTAAACCATTGAAGTCATTTATCATTTCGATCTATAGTCATCTCTGGTAACCAGCTTATTCCCATCCATTTTAATATAAGAAAAAATTAACTCTTCCTTGTGAACTAGGTGAAGGTTGACTGAAGAGCTTGTTGGTTTTACATTCAATAATTTCACACAGTTTCTTTCATTTGATTCCTTGTATTCTACTCGAGGGACCATTGTTTATTTCACGTCTTGGGTTTCCTGCTTGCATTTGTCCTTCTCTTAACCTTTCTGAACATTGTCCTTGGGTTAATGCTGCCCTTTTGATCTTCGACGGTTCATAAGGTGTGCATGACTTATTTGTCTATTGCTTCACTGAAATTGAGTCACTGGGGAAGGGAGTGGTGGGTCTGTTTCTAGACCTGAAGGGTGTCCGAGGGTCACAGTCTTGCAGGTTCTATCATTTCTGTCCAACCTGTGAGCCTGGTCTATTCACTGATTCTGATTTTTGTTGCACATTTTCTCCCACTTAACTCAGGACCTTCAAATGTGATCCCTTTCAGAACAGTTGGCAGTGGTAGCCAGGCAGCCATCTTGTTCTGGTCTGGGTTGCGTTGACAGATGTTTGTGTGGTCCATAAGTCCATTGACTAATTGCTTCCATAATTCTTTTCATTTTCATCATTCTGTGTTGAGTGGGGGGAGACCAATAGTTGTGGCTTAGCTCATGAACTTTTAAGACCCCAGTTGCTATTGACCACATAGAATCTTGTCTTTGCAAACTATGCAATGCCAGTTGACCTTGGTGTCTCCTGAGATGATGGTCCTGATCCAGTGACTCATTTCCTCAAAGGGTTGGGTTATGTCTGAGCAGTTTGCTTCCTATTATGTATGCTCCGCCACATTCTTGGGTATATTGGCAACAAAAAGGAACCGGTGTTGCTGTTGTCAGGGGTTGTTCAGTTGGCTCCAGCTCATAATTACCCCATGTGCAAGCGAATGAAACACTGCCCAATCCTGCACCAAACCCACCATTCTGGTTATATTTGACTCCATTGGGTTTTTTTTATAAACATTTTATTAGGGGCTCATACAACTTTTATCACAGTCTATACACACATCAATTGTGTAAAGCGCATTTGTACATCATTCTCAAAACATTTTCTCTCCACTTAAACCCCCACATTAGGTCATTATTTTTCCCCTCCCTCCCCGCTCCCCCCTCCCTCATGAGCCCTTGATAGTTTATAAATTGGTATTTTGTCATATCTTGCCCTGTCCGACGTCT
>NW_022111369.1:8709129-8710651 GCF_000313985.2 Echinops telfairi
TCCTGTTTTTCCTCCTTGGAGGCAGGAGACAGACTCTCTCTACTGACAACACCGACTCCCAGAGAGATGCTCTACTCAACAATTGACTCCATTGTTGCAGCCCCTGGGCCAACCCATTTTGTTGAGTGTCTTCTTTTTGGCTGCTCCTCCACTTTCCCCAGCATGATGTCCTTTTCCAGCCACTGGTCTTTCCTGACAACGTGCCCGAGGCACAGTAAATACACGCATACAAATATGCTCTGTCAAATCTATGTATATTCATGGGTATCTTCCCATTCTACCTCCCACAACTGCTCTGCTTGTGTGTCTATCCCTGCATCTGCTCATAGCTCACAGTTATTGTAGGATTGTGTATATGGCACTACCACCTCGGTTGCCTTTAACTCGTGGAAATCTCCCAGTTTCCTCCCGTCTCCATCATTTTCTTGCCAACTCCCCTTCTCATTGTATATTGCCGCCTCCTCACCCAGGTAACACGTGTCTGTCTTCTAGCCGGTGACTTCTACGCGCTTCCCCTCCCACCCATGATAACCATCAAAGAATGCTTCTTTTAGTGCCAAAGCCTTTTCTTGACTTCTTACAATAGTAATCTCATACAATATTTGTGCTTTTGCGATTGCTGAATTTCATTCAGCATAATGCCTGTCAGGTTCACCTACACTAAGAGGTGTTTCCGATAGGCATTGTAATTCTTTAATGTTGTGTAGCATTTCGTTGTGTACATGTACCAGCGTTTATTGTTCCATTCTTCCACGGATGGACATTTGGATTGTTTTTATCCCAGGACCATTCTCCAGAATGGATTTTTAGAAAGTTCCTGAGGGTTGCAGTCTGAAATGGAATGCATGGGTCCCAGCTAGAAGGAGGAGATCCAGTGGAAAACTGCTGCTGGCTCCAAGTGCGGGATAGATGGTGGTGACCTGGGACAAGGTAATGGCAATGGGATGGACCGATCTGGTGTCCTCCTCCCATGGTGCTGCTATGGCAAGCACAGCACATTTTCAGTTGGCTGTCTTCTTGTTGTCTTACCCAGAGTTCACTGGGGGTGTTTCATTTCCCTTCATCTCACCACTGTGGACAGTGCTGAGTTGATTGTGACCCACAGGGATTACATGTGACAGAGTTGCACAGAAACATGTGACTTGTGTTGATCTGATATAAGGTTGGAAGCTGTGATAAGATAAGTGCATTATAAATATCTCAATCAGATAAAGAAGAAATGCCGTTCTATAGATCATCAGCCTCAACTGCTTCTCTTCTACAACTATTATGGAATTTGGGGAGAAGAGTCTTTTATGGTTTGGGCTGCTCTTTTGCCCAATGGAAGCTCTAATCAGATTAATTTCAAGCACGATTATAAGTGCATAAATGAGGTGAATAGCATTTTCCACTGACTCTATTTTCCCAGCCTTCCACATTGTGGTAGTTACATAATCTGGTATCAATTTGGGACTTGAAAGGATTAAGATGAAGGAAGACTTTAACAATCAAGTGGATAAGATGACACGCACTGTGGAGACTG
>NW_022111369.1:8713134-8716114 GCF_000313985.2 Echinops telfairi
AGCACAACTGTGAGGATGGTACAGGACTGGACAGTGTTTTGTTCTGTTGTACTAGAGGTCATTAAGAATCCGAACGATTAGTACCCCACAACTACCTTCAGATACAAGGGTCCAGAGTAATTGGCTAAATATCCTGTCCCTGGAGCCGTGGCAGGAGTACTGGTGGCACAGTGGTTAAGCCCTTGGCTACCAAGTGAAAGGTTGGTGGTTCAAACCCACCAGTGGTGGCACAGGAGAAAGATAAGGCAGAGCCATGAAGATAACAAGGGGACGTACAAGTCACAACCAGTTCGATCAAGATCAATGCTGGGGCGGAGAGCCATCAATAATTCTTCCTCCTCTCTGGTCATCCTCTGCGCAACTTTAACATACAGCTTTACAGACCATCAATAACCTTCTTTCATATCCTTATTGTTGCTAAGTGCTGTCAAGTCTACTTCAACTAAAAGGGGCTCCGGTGATAGAGTTTTCTAGGGTATAATCTTTAAGAGAACTATCGTCAGCTTTTTCTTCCTTAATGGGTTTGAACAGTCCACCTGTTGTTGAGAAACCAACCAGTGAACGGTTGTGCTACCACAGCTCTTTTCAGAATTGTAACCGCCACTACTTGAGCAGGCTTAAAGGACACCCAACCCAAGTCATAATATTTTCGATTGCCTCATATGCACGTAAAAGCTGGACAACAAATAAGGTCACAGAACTGATGCCTTTGAAATATGATATTGGTAAGGAATGTAGAAAAGTACTATGGGAAAAAAAAGAAAAGTACTATGGACTACTAGAAGAACAAACAAATTTGTTTTGGAAGAGACCACAACATGCCTTAGAAGCAACTATCATAAGGCTTCATTGTACCTATCTTGGATATATGATTAGGAGAGGCATGTACCTGGAAATGAACATTATGGGTGGCAAAAGAGAGGGACAGCAAAAAAAAGAAAGACCCTTGCCAAAGATCCATCCTTGGCAAGATGGATCAACACAGTGGCTACAACACGGGCTCAAAGATAACAACAACTGTAATGATGGCTCAGGACCAGGAGGCGTGCTATTCGGTTGTATATAGGGTTGGTGTGAGTCAGAACCCACTAGACAGCACCTACAACAACAATAGGTGTACAAAGGTATCTTTTTTTGTTTTGCTTTTTCATTCCCTAATGGCTCTTGACACACTTGCAGATGAAGATGAAGGTTTGCAGCCTTCAGTCTGGATTACAACTGAATGTCAAGAAACCTCAAATCCTTAAAACTGAACCAGTCCATAACATCATGATAAACAGAGACGAGACTGAAGTTGACAAGGACTTTGTCTTGCTTGGATCCACAATCGAGCCTCATGGAATCAGCAGTCAAGAGATCAAATGATGCATTGCACTGGGCCAATCTGCTGTACCAGAGGTCTTTAAAGTGTTGAAAAGCTAGGACGTTACAAGTAGAGCCCCGGACCTGGAGGCTAATCTGTTCTAAAGGAGCATCAAGATGAGATGCGGTCGAGTTCCGAATCAGTGTTTCCCACAAGAAATAACTGAAAACAGATGCATCCTTTCTCCACCACCGAATTGTTACCCTAACCTTGCTTTTTTATACAAAACATTACACAGTCATTAAGTTCAGAGTTAAATAATATCATTTAAATAAGAAACACAACATTAAAAAGGTGTTAACAACTACAGTCTGGACCACACCTTGAGATTGATGAGGATCTGGATCTGTGGACACGGGTGTGGAGAGGAGGGATAGAGCGAGAGTCGTTATTTGGAAGGGGAACCCCCCTTCCATAAAATCAACGGGGGCTGCTTTTCAGGAGTTCCCGCCCCCCTTCTTTGCCTTTTTTTCACTAGGACCTGACTGGCTTTTTCTTTAAAAAAATCTGTCTAATGTGGTCCGCTGTTGGCATTTCCTTAACTGTTTTCTAAAAGGGTTTACTAAATTATCATCAACAATATCGATAACGTGGTTAACCAGTTCCTTAACATGATGATTATTTTCAAAAAACTTTCTTAGGACCCATGTTTTTTACCTAATAACAGCATAAAAAGCCACAAAAACTAAGAAAACAATAGCAAAATGCTTGAAAGACAGCCACAAAAGGTTTAAACAATGTGTACCTACAACACTAACTAACACCGAGTGACCAAAACATGAACTGCTTTTGTTGACTGAAAGCACGTGCATTGGGTCGGATTCCGATGTTTTGTTTGAACTCCGATGCAAAATTTCCTCAACATCTCACGTCGAAATCTGATTATGCCAAGTACAGATGCGGTTGAGTACTGGGGTTCTACTGTACTTTAAAGACTACGGTGAAACTGACTGAAGTTCAGGTATTTTCAATCGCCTCATACGCATGTGCAAGTTGGACATTAACTAAATGAGATCTAAGAAGAATCAATGGATTTGAATTGTGGTGCTGGAGAAGAGTAGTGAAAGTAGCATGGACTGCCAAAATAGGAAACCGTTTGTCTTTGAAGGAGAACAGCCAGAATGCTCCTTAGAGGCAAGGATGGGGAGACTTCATCTCATGTACTTTGGGCCTGTTGCCAGGAGAGACCAGCCCCCAGAGAAGACCATCATGCTTAGGAAAGCGGGGGACCAATGAAAAAGAAGAAGGCCCTTTACAAGACGGAAGAGAAGAGTACATGCCTTCAAGAATGGGTTCTAACATAAGAACAACTTGAGCACGGTGCAGGCCTGGGCAGTGTTTTGCTCTATTGTACACAGGGTTTTGATGAGTCAGAACCAACTCAACTCAACAGCACTTGAAAATGACAATGACACAGGATATCGAGCACATGTTTTTAAAGGCCATTTTACTGGGGGCTCTGACAGCTCTGATAACAATCTATACATCAATTGTATCAAGCATATTTGGAAATATGTTGCCATTATTATTATTATTTTAATCTTTCAAAAATTTTAATGTATGGTCATTTTTTCTTTTTTACTCATTTTATTGGGGGCTCTTACAACTCCATACACA
>NW_022111369.1:8722466-8724220 GCF_000313985.2 Echinops telfairi
CTGATAGCAAGTATTTTAAGCCTCTCTCCTCCTTCTCCCTCCTTCTCAGCTGACGATCTAACTCCTGGTTTCCTAAGGGAAATAGTGGCGATGGTAATAAACTCCTTAGTGCTGTGATATAATGTTAACTTTATCTACCTCTTCTCTCCCCTGGGTCTTTAAGAGATTGACGACTAGATGCTGTCTACTCTTAACAAATGTGTCCCAGCCTCTGCCCCTTGAATCTGCAGGGACTCAGACGATTTCTTGGTTATTTTCACTTTCCCTGGCACATATCTTGAAAGAACGCTCTCTGCCCTCAGCCTTCTCCTCAACTTCTCCAAGGAGTGCCTTCTCCATCTCCAAGGAGCTCTTCTCTATAGGGGAGCCCCGGTGGTGTGGTGGGTTATGTATTGGACTGTTAATCCCAAGATCAGCAGTTCTAAACCACTAGCCACTCCTCAGGAAAAAGATAAAGCTGTTTACTCCCATAAATAGGTAGTCTCAGAAATCCACAAGGGCAACTCTGTCCTGCCCTTGTAGGGTCCTTATGAATATGAATTGATTCAAGGGCAGTGAGCTTGGTTTTGGAATTTTGAGTAGGTTCGTGGGTGGTGCAAATGATTTGTACTTAACTGGCAATGTAAGCACTCTACTGCAGTGCTTCCCAAACTTTCCCATCTCATAGCACCTAGAGAAAATGTTATTTATCTGACACCCCGAGGACAAGAGTCCCCGGTGGTAGAGTAGCCAGCAGTCCTAAACCCTTCACCACTCCATGGGAGGAAAGTGTGGCAGTCAGCTTCCACAAGGATCTACAATCTTAGAAATCCCACCCAGCAGTTAGTTCTACTCTGTCTTACAGGTTTGTGTGAGTCAGCATGGACTTGATGGCAGTTGGCTTGGTTTTTGGTCTTAAAGACAATAAAAAAGGTTGAACTTGCTCCTCCTGTAGCATAGATTAGTAAGTAGGCACATGTAAGCCTGTGCTTATCTTGCGAATTGGGTTACTCCAGGCTTAAGGATACCTCATTGACAAATGTCATGGCTGCTCCTCTGTCTTCATCTGCTCGGTGATAGCAGATTATTGTTCATGAGAATTCTTTAAGTGACCACAATCTGGTCAAGGTACTGGGGAATTAGGGTCCAGGAAGTAGGTGGAGAGGAGAACATGCTACTGTTTTTTTTTCATTGTGCATTTTATTAAAGCCTCATTCTTTAAAATTCAGGGAATACTATGGCCAGTTTACAATAGTCAGAGAAGGTCACTTGCTATAGATAAAGGGTCCAAGTCTCATTTGGCTAAACTATTGGCAAATGGTGAAGAACAAAAAGTACTTTGTGCATTATTATCCCCATAGAATGCCTCACAAACTATTTCTAAGGAATTAAGGCCTTGAGCACAGGTGACATGCGTATTTCTGATGAGAGGCTGTTTCAAATTTTAATATGCTTTTTGTTTCACAGGTGGTTTCACCTGGGAGTTGTGCCGGGAAGCCTACATACCTCTTTGCCTGACTTCTCTGTTGCTCACTTCTCTCCCTGCTGGTGCTCGTCCTGTAAATGTAGGGTTCAGCCGACTAAAGAGCATCTCTACACCAAAATAAGAGAAAGTAGCATGTTGGCGACTTGACTACATTCAGTGTCAGCATTGCTTGTTGAATTTAAGGAGGACTTCACGCTCTTGCTGGCGAAAATCAAAGACTGCAGCTTTGCAAGGCCATGGCAAGAAAACAAAAAACCTCATCACTGGACCTATAAACAATGTCCTGAGG
>NW_022111369.1:8725545-8739170 GCF_000313985.2 Echinops telfairi
TGGCTTTGGTGACCACTGGCGTATGCTGGATGTTTTTTTCACTGTCCAAAGGCTTCCTTTCGCTTGTACAATTTGTAGAGGCTGTTCCTTTTGGCCTTCCCTTCCCTTTTCCCTGGGGAAATACAATGAATATACTTGATCAAGCCCCACCAGGCATCATATGCCCTCCTCGCATATATTTAGATAATTGGTTGTTCCCTTGTCCCTGGGTTTGTTGGCTTCCCCCCTTCCTTTCCCCATCTCCCCCTCTCCCGTAGCCCTGCCCTGGAACCATAGGTCCTGTGGTTTTCTCCTCAGGATTGCTTATCCCACACATCTTATATAGATAGACATGCAAAAACAATAACAAACACCCAAACAAAACAGCAACAACAAAAGAGAAGCACCTATAAATAGTTCCAGGTCTGTTTGTTGACCTTTAGGAGTGTTTTCCAGGTGAGTCTGATGAGGTGCGATACCCTGCCCCCAAAGTCTATTTTTGGGATTCCTCGAGGGCTTCTTTGCTTAGCTCCCCTTGCTGCTCTGTTGCACGCCCTTAGTATTTCATCCTTGTGTGGTGGGGTCATATAGGGCACAATTCATGCACTGTGTGTCCAGTGTTGCCCCCAAAGCACTATGGGTCAGTGTAGGACATCATGTCTCAAGGTGGGGCTGGCTCTATGGTCCTCTCTGTGCATTTTCCGCCCTGAGCAGAGATATCATCCTCAGGGCTTGGTGGACCAGGATGTGTTCCACTCTTTCTTTCTCTCTCCTTCCCTCTTAGTTTGCTCTGAGCAGACACACCCCTCTCCCCAAGCTGTAGCTTCAGTGTTGTTGTTCTCTGTAGTGCATTCTTCTGTGGAGGAGGGGCTATCCCATCCTTTAAGAGGCATTTTGGCTGTATTTTCTCCAAGATAGATTTGTTTATTCTTCTGGCATGCTGTGATATTTTTTCAATATCTTTCAGGAACATCATAATCTAAGTGCATCAATTTTTTTCTCTGGTGTTTCTTATTTATTTTGCAGCTAACAATTGCATATGAGGTAATTGAAAATACCATGCTTGGCTCAAGTTTATCTTCATCCTCAAAGTAATATATTTGCTTGTTAACACTATAAAGAGCTCTTGTGCAGTAGCTTTGCCCAGTGAAATACAGCATTTGATCTCTCGACTGCTGCTTCAAGGGGTGTTGATTGTGGATTCAAGTAAAATGAAATCCTTGAAAGCTTCGAGCATTTCTCTGTTTATCGTGATATTGTCTATTTCTTCACAGCTTTATTTGCACACAATCCACAAATCATACAATGCAATTATATCAACAATAATTGTATAATCATCACCACAGTCAATTTTAGGACATTTTCTTTCTTATTTTCCCCTCCCATGATTTAGACATCTGTAAAATGAGTTGTGTAATCACATTCAGTTCTAGTGCTCCCTCCCCCTCCTGCCTTCATTGTTTCTCCTGAAATCCCCTCACTGTCCTCATCTACCCCACTCCCAACCCCTACATACCCTACAAACCCTTGCATCAGTTTTTGTCTCTATGTATCCACTCCTGTGCTTCCCAAACTGCTAAACCCAACAGAGACAATAAAGAACAAAAATGAAATCAACTAGTAAGAATAATACAATAGCAATATAAAAATAAAAGTACAAACAGTGAGTAAGAAAAGATCACCATCAATATTTTAAAATCCAGGGAAGATGTTTTTTTTTCATAGAATAAGAGAGAGATACTTCCACCTAGAATAAATTCAGGTTGGGTCTAGAGGGAGGTCAACTGACCAACGTTTGACAAATATGGATCTTCTCTGACCAATTGGCCAGGTAACTGGCTTCCAAATTTCTTGGCATAGATTACTGAGTGCTTCTAACACTTCATCCACTTGTTGAAACACTTCAGTTGGTGTTCTGTCAATTCCTGGAGCCTTGCTTTTGGCTACTGCCTTCAGTGAAACTTGTACTTCTTCCTTCAGTACCACTGGTTCTTGCGCATATGCTCCCTCTTGAAACGGTTGAATATCAACTAGTTCTTTTGGCACAGTGACTGTGTCCATATATTCATTCCGTCTTCTTTTTCCCAACAATTTTTGGGATATAATCAACTTATTATGCAACTCAATAGCTCAATCTCATCAAGAAGAGCTGTGCAGTCATCACCACAACCAGTTTTAGAACACTTTCTTCATTCTTGTACTCATTATTAGCTCCCTATTTCCCCAACCTTCCCTGCCACACTCCCAAGGAACCGTTATGCACTTACTGTCTATAGATGGACCTAATCTGGAGTTCACATACAGAAAATCATTTTTAAACTCTAACGGTCCATCCTCTTTTGATGTTTCTTCCACCATTCAATATTTTACCCATAGAATCTTTCAATATTGTAACTAAACGCTTGAATTTTTCTCCAATTCTTTCAGATATGTCAAATCAAAAGACATGGAAATGTCTTTTTTTAAAAGATGTTAAATAAGGTTCCCATGTAAGATTTGTGACAATGATTGGAGCTAACAACAGCTGCCGTGACATAAATCTGATGATAGTGGAGCGACCACTCATTTAGAGATCCGTTTGCCTTCACGTCCCCCCTCCCTCTCATCATCTCCTAAAAACAACATTTTCTTTTCATAAAACGAACATTTTATTATTCAAATCTTTCCTATGTAGTTAAAAAACAGAAAAATAAAAGATATGACCTTTCAAAGCAATCTGTGAGTAAAAACTCCCAGAGAAGAACAGAAATTAGAAAAACGCTGTGATCGTTTTTGTTTCCATTTGCGGGAGGAGAAACCACAAGGATGAAAGCATTCCTTCGCTTCTCCGCTTGCCGCCCAAGCCCGACTTGTGCCTGACGGACGAAGCTAAGCACTTTGGCCTGGTCAGGAACTACAAGGATTTTCCCCATTCTTCTTCATTCTTTCCCAGACCACAGAAGTAGTCTTCCAGGATTGATGGTATAATTCAACTTTCCCCCCGAATCCCACTGGATTTCTCTTCCCTATTTTGTTTAGAGAATGACATTTGAGTACATAGTTCAGAGCTGAAGGAACAAAGAAAATATTTTAGTTGACTATTTTTATATCACTAATTATTCAGAGAAGCTGGGATGTTCCAGGATTTGCGGGAGAGGGGGGCCCCAGGGGAGACTCTTTCTGGTATGTTTTCAATATCTGCAACTGAGCTTTGAGTTCTCTGTTGGTATCTTGGGCACCTTGATGAGAGGCCGTCTGAAGGACTAAGGAATTGCCTTGGATTCAATAACCTGAATTTTCTAGAGGTCTCTGGGTGGTGCAAACAGTGAATGTGCTCACTACTAAGGTAATGTCTAATTTCAAGTTCCCCAGGTGGGGATGGATGGACCAACAGGCAGGGTAAACATGTGCTTAGGGCATCAACGAAACGTGGACACCAATTGTCCAAAGCACAGGTTCATAGATGCTAAGCAGACAAGACACAAGGAAGAAAGAGTGCCACAGTGGAGAGGCAATAAATGAAATCTAAACCAGCCCAGCGTGTGAGAACACATGGGAGGAACAAAAGTTCATGCAGGATCACAAGGGTGCTCACACCCACGGATGTTTAAGCGACAAGACCCCCTACCACTTCATCCCCTTCAGAGATAAGTCTGTCTCCTATGGTTTCCTCCTGTGTCATTGAAACTCCTTGTCTTGGCAGCTCTCTTGGCAGTCTACTATTTTTTTTTCCTAATAAGCAAAAAGCAGGGGGTGTGGTGGGCTGTTCAGTCTAACCTTTTACTACATTCAATCACTATGCAACAGGAGGCAAAAACAGGTTATATTAATAGCTAACAAGTCTCTAATCCATTAAACAAACAAACCAAAACTGTCGTGTGCATTCACATTTGCTGTTTGGGGCCCCGCAGTGTTCTTTGCTGGGACACAACCCCCAGGGCGTGCTCTTGCACACATCCCGGTGAATAATCCATGACGGTGCCAGTCCCAGATGATGCGCCTGCCGCAGGTTTCAGCGTCTGTGGGTTTTACTGTGCCACTCTGAGTAACAGAAAAGCCCTCCCAGTGGGATCTGAATCTCCTCCCTCCCCAACCTGTTCCATCTCCTACACTCCTGGTTTATTCTATTCCAGCTTCACTGACCTGCCTGCGCTCCTCAAACACGCCAGGCATGCTTCCACCTCGCTGGTTAGGTGCTGCCCAGTTGGATCAAACTGATAACAACCTCATGCAAAACCTATAGAGGAAGCAACCCGTGGAAGGGGAAACTGGTCATTGAGGGCAAACGCAAATCAGAGGGGGCTTTTAAAAAGTCTTGGGGGAAAACTTGCACTGTTGTCCAAAGCCATTTCCCCATAAACTTTTTGAGGCCCTTTCTTATTTTTCCCTAAAACAAGTAGTCGAAGACTGATAAGACGTCTCCCTGTCGCAGGCAGAAAACTTACAAGACCACCCAGAAAAACCAAGTAGCCCCAAAGTCACGATTGTTCTGTGTAAGAGCGCAGCACACTGCCTGGTCCGGTGCCCGCTTCCTCTTAGGAGCTATTTTGGGGCCTGTTGTGAAGCTCCTGTGTCGATCCAGCTCAGGATAGGTCTTCATCCTTTTTCCAAACTTAGAAGTTTAAAAATGTCTCTTCCTTCTGCCAAGGATGCTTTCCTCCTGATATCTAAGATATCTTCCTGACGTCACCTCCTTTAAGCCTTTGCTCAAATTTCAGCTTTTCACAGAGGTATTTGCTTCCTTATTTAAAAGTACAACTATTCCCAGCGCCTGACTTTTCCTACTCGATAGCACCTATCCCTTTTATTACAGTTGACCTCTCATACTCCAATAAATTTATCACCTCTGTCACACAGTTCTGCTTGCTGGTTAGCATCCTACTGTGGGAACAGAAGCAAAGTTAAGGGCTGGGCTCAAAAGAGTTTTCTGTTGGCGTCTTTGTCTAGACTCTGTACTAACAACAAAGACATGTGTAAGTGTCCTGTGGTCACACTTAGTGGGGGTAGGGATACACCTTAGTAGACTCAACGGACAATAACCATAACAACTATGCAGCCAACGTACAATGTTCGCCTTCTACATTCTATTTAACGAAGCAACCCTTACTAGCAGAGAAGACCAACCAAAATCACAAAAGGTTTCAAAACAAGCATAAAAAGCAACAGACAATGTTCTCCTCTAGGAAATTGGCCACTATGACTTGTGTGGCATGATATTTGGTGCTAATAAGCTAAGATGGAAGTGACGTGTTCTCTCTGGAACATAGCATAGAAGGAGCAGTATTACACACCCACTCTCTCCTTCCTTGCCATGATGACCAAGACAACATTTTCCAGAAAATACAGCTACAAGATATGGTAGCCTCCATTAGCCTGGGTTCCTGATAACTGAAAAGAACCACTTATTGACCCACACTGGACATGTATCTTAAATGAAAAAGAAGCTTTTAAATTAAACTGCAGAAACTACAGGGTTGTTATTAAATATAACATAGTCTTTGTAGACTGGTTTGATCTGTGTTATATTCAATAGATTAAAGTGCTCAAATGAAAAGATTATAGAAATCTAACATCAGAATACCACTATTTCTTTATGTTCTTCATCATGTTGTTTTTTTAAAGCAGTGGAGGCCCTAAATCCATTTATTTTTATCTTTTAACAATTTTTTAAAATTGCAAATTAGGTGAGGGTTTACATTTCAGATAATCAAGTTTGGATTGAACAATATAAACTACTAATCAATCCCCCAATAGTTTGCCCTTCCCACCACATAGAAAACTGCGCCATAATTAAAAACTTAGAATTATGAAGGAGAATAGAAAATACTAATTACTAGCTCTATGGGACAAACTGAATGCTTGGACGCCCCATTAGATAATAGGAGAACAAACCAATTCATTTCTTTTGAGTCAATTCCAACTCATACTGACTTTATAGAACAATGTAGAACTGCCCCTTGGGGGTTACCCAGACCATAACTCTCCATGGGAGTAGAAAGGTGTGGTATCACTTAATCTGGTGTCAATTTAAGGATGAAGAGTGTTGGGGTGGAGTCTAGGCTCTCAATCTGGACATAGCCAATGAGATTTCTGTGAGCATGGCCTTCTCCTGAGAATTCTGGGAAATCTGGTACTTCCTCCTTGGAGGCAGAAGACACTTATCTCTCTTGATTCATTCCCTTGGAGACTCTCTACTGACAAGGCTGACTTCCTGCGAGGCATCCCTGAGGAGATGCCACATGGACCTACCCTGATGCAGCCCTAGGGAACTGGAATGGCCATGTGGAGACCCCTGCCGGTGTTGAGATGCTTCTACCACCAAAAACTTTCTACCCACTGACCTGTGATCTTCTACATTTGGCGTCATTGCATGTGTCTCGTGAGTCTGAAGAGGACTTTATAGATTGTCATCGGACATTGGGCTAATATCAGACTTATGAGCTTGGACTGGACTAGGTTGGGATGTTTTCTTAATGTACAATTACCCTTTATATAAAACATATATATGTGTGTGTGTGTGTGTGTGTGTGTGTGTGTGTATATATCCAAGGAAAATGACTTAGCTGGCCTGCATCTCATTATCTAGTGATATTTTCAATTACTTGCCGTTCTATGCTTTTCCTTTTCCCAGCGTATCTGAAGAATGATAGGCCTGCCTAGCTTAATGTAATATAATCCATTATCCCCAAATCACGGAACTCTAAAGCAATCACAGGGCTAGTGCAACCATAGAGGAGAGTGCCTTAGAACGTTCATAGAAAAATGGCATTAGGAAGAAAATGTTCTAAAATTAATTGTGGTGATGAATGCACAGCCCTCTTTCATATATTTAAGCCAATGACTTATATGGTAATGTGAATTGCATGTCAATAAAACTGTTAGGAAAAGAAGGCAATCCTGGAAATTTTTCACACTTAAAAAAAATCATTTTATTGGGGGCTCATCCATCCATTGTGTCAAGCACATTTGTACATTTGTTGCCATCATCTTTGTCAAAACATTTTTTCTCTACTGGAGCCCTTGGTATCAGCTCCTCATTTTTCCCCTCCCTCCCACACTCTTGATAATTTAGAAATTGTTATTATTTTTTATCTTTTTGTTATTATTTTTTCATGTCTTATACTGACTGATGTCTCCCTTCACCCACTTTTCTGTTGTCCGTCCCCCAGGGAGGGGGTTATATGTAGATCCTTGTAATCGGTTCCCCCTTTCTACCCCACCTTCCCTCCATCCTTTCGGTATCGCCACTCTCATTATTGGTCCTGAGGGGTTCATCTGTCCTGGATTCCCTGTGTTTCCAGTTCCTATCTGTACCAGTGTACATCCTCTTGTCTAGCTGGATTCATAAGGTAGAATTGGGATCATGATAGTGGGGGGAGGAAGCATTAAAGAACTCGAAGAAGGTTGTGTGTTTCAGGGGTGCTATACTGCACCCTGACGCATAGTAACTGCAACAAGGGACTCAAGTACACCCGTAATGATCATGAAGATGGCACAGGATAAAGTGATGCTTTCACTCTGTTGTGCAGAAGGTCACCAGGAGACAATAACAAATAACAAAGTATTAAATAGATTATTGGGCTCAACCAGGCCTCCACCTAGATTTGGGGTTTAAATTCAATAACAAGTCCTCTCTGTTCATTCCAGCTTCAGAAACAAATGAGAACGAAGAGACAGTCTAGAAGCCAATACATTTGGTCATACTGCGACAGCATCTGATGAGAGAAGGGGGTTACTACAGGACTTGTTAATAGGACCCATCACCTCATTGCTTCTCCCTCTCCACTCCTATTTGAGCTCCCCTCTTCAGTTAAGGACGGGGTTGGACTCACAGCCTTTCTTTGCAGAAGCAAGGCACGAGAGGAGAAGGAGCAGAGAAAGTGGACTGACAATCCAGTTCTTTAAAAGAGAAAGAGAACAGACAGAAGACAAATTCAGTCCCTACTTCCTACCTCACTACCACCCTGTGGCCCCGCCAGCTCCTGCATTCCTCCTTGCTTCGAGTGCAATGAAGGAGGCACCAAGAGAGTCTAGGAATGTTCTCGGTCCCCTTCTACTAGCCTGAAAATGGGCATGTCTCCCTTTCCCGGTAGAAACGACATGGTAGGAATAAGTCCTTTTTTCCTACCCGGCAAAAATGAAGCTCAAGGATAGCCTGGGATGAAATAGGTTTGGAAAATCCCTTTGTTACCCTTCCTTAAGATTCTAGCTACTTGTAAGATAAACACACACACATACAAAATAGTAAATGTTGGTGAGATATGAAGAAATGACAACTTACTCCATTGCGTGTGAAAAAGCAAAATGATTCAGCCACTCTGGAAAACAGTGTGGTAATTCCTGAAAAGGTTAGGCATAATACAGTTCTCAAAAAGGTATGTTGTTGTTGTTAAGTTCCATTGAGTCTGTTTCAACCCAGAGCAACCTTATGCACAACAGAACTAAACCGTGCCTAGCTTTCACCACTCTCACAATTGTCCCTATGTTTGAGTCCATTGTTTCAGCCACTGTTTCACTCCATCCCACTGAGGGCCTTCTTTCTCACTGCCCCTCTACTCGAGCAACCATCATGTCCTTCTCCAGGGACTGGTCTCTCCTGACAACCTGGCCAAAGTATGTCAAAAAGCACAGAGCACATCAATTCCACTACTAGCTTTAAGGGGACTTAAAAAATGGTGGGAAAATGGAAGTCAAAAGGGAAAATGAGAAATATAAACTTCCTCAACATAAGTTCCACCTTTGTTCCATTTCTTTGAGCAGCAAGTGGGATCAAACTGCCAACCTAGTTAGCAGCCAAGCACTTAACCACTGTGCCACTAGAATGTTTAATAAATGCTTATTGATGGACTCAATGAAGCTGTTGGCATATATGCAAAAGCAACTGTCACATTGTCATGTTAAACTACCAAATAATATGTAATCGATATCTTCAATAAATACCAAAGTCCATTGCATGGTATAAATTTAATTAAGACTTGCTGATTAGGAAAACATCCCAACATAATCTACAAAGTATATATTCTGCCATGTACTGAAATATCAATGGTGCTAAAGCTCTGCTGAGTGCTAACTATGCTTTAAATCATTCATCTTGGGGTTGAGAGTTCCAAGGCGGAGTGTTCTCTTCCTTAATACTTCCTAATATTTCATTCATCTGGGGCTCAACCCAAGTGAAACCACTGACATCAACCAAGGACATCAATTCATCAGCTCCTTCTGTGAAATGGACGGCATGGCCCAGGGCGACAGTCACTGTGAGGACATTTATAACAGTGAGTGTGTTTATATTCTTATTGATTTCTAATAGCACTTTTAAAATAGAAGTCATAAATTATGCATGGCCAAGACCAGTTAGGAACTGCAAGGAACTACACTTAAAACAAATGGCCCAAGAACTGTAAAGTCAGCTGGCTTACAGCGAGGATTTCTAACAATAGTATATTTGTAACTACTAGCCAGGCTCATGGCCTTAGATGATGATAAGAGGTGGCCCAGGTGTGGCTCTGCCCACAAGTGCAATACCAACTGTGCAGAGGGCAAACATGATGCAGCACCTGTCTGTGTTAGAACAAAAACAAAACAAAACTCACTGCAGTTGAGTTCATTTTGACTCATATCAACTCTATGAGTTTCTAAAGCTATGAATCTTTTTAAGAACAGAAAAGCTCACCTTTCACCAGCAAAGCAGCTTGTAGGTTCAAACTGCTGACCTTGTGGTCAACAGCCCAACATATAGGCCACTACACCTCCAGGGCTGCTTGGTTTTCATGTTGTTATTAGGAGTGGTTCCAAGTCTATATGAAGAGGCAACCCCCAAAACACCGAAATTGTGCTGGGTGGAGCAGAGCTCTCATAATACGAATTTTTCCCACTAGTCCAGCACCCAGCAACTCCATCTGAGTTAGTGCACCCAGTGGCATTGTCTGGGAAGGTCCTCTCTGGTCACAGTACATTTTTTGGTAAAAGCAGTTTTGCTTGAATTTTGCTTTTTGTGATGGCCTATTTAAGAGAATAGCATGTGGCTGTGAAATTTTGTTTCCTGCTCGGGAAAAACACTGCAAAAACTGTTGTGATGCTGAACACAGCTTAGAAGGACAGCGCTATGGGAAAAACTCAAGTGTACCAATGGTTTTCTCATTTACAAAAAGGTGAAATGTCGATAAATGACAAACCTTGTTCTGGATGTCCCTCGACAGACTAAAATGAGATCCATAGTCCATTTGGATTTTGTTACACCAGGTCAGACTAATAATCAAGCTTTTTATTTAGAGGTTCTGAAAATATAGTAACAGTGTGAGACCAAAAAGGCCTGATTTGTGGCAGTGGGGGGACTGGTTTTGCCACCACAATAATCACCTGCTCATGCAGCCATCTCAGTGTGCCAGTTTGGGGCAAAAAAACAGCATGCCTCTCTTGCCCCCCACACCTGACTCACCTAACCTCTTTTTGTTTCCGTGAATGAAGAGGGACATGAAAGGACAGAGATTTGATGACATACAAGAGGTGAAGAAAAATATGAGGGAGGTGCTGTCTGCCATCCAAACAGTTGATTTTGAAAAATGTTTCCGAGAATGGAATCGCAGACAAATGTATTAAGTGTAATGGGGAGTACTTTGAAGGTGATAAGGTTGGTTTGTAAAAAAACAACAACATAGCTTTGGAGTGGGATTCCATTTTATTTTTTTGTGGGGGGGGGTACCCCCTTAAATACTCCACCAAAGATGACTGCCCAAGGGAACCAATGAGCCCCTAAAATGAGTCTGTGAACTCAATTAACTGAGCAGCATTTTCTCTCTCTCTCTTTTAGGTTTATTAGCACATAATCTACATCATACAAGCAGCATTCTCTTCATTCAGGATAGGTGTAGAAACTTCAGAAGATCACCATGGTAGTTACATAATCTGGCGTCAATTTGAGACTTTTGAGTGAAGGGGTGGAGTCTAGCCTGTCAATCAGGTTATAGCCAATGAGGCAGCTGTGTGGGCATGGCCTTAACCTGAGGATTCTAGGAACTCCTGTATTCCTCCCTGGAGGTGGTAGACTCTCTATCTCTGTCTCTCTCTCATTCTCGGTCAACTTACTCCCTGTAAAACTTTTCTGAGGAGGAGCCACATGAAGCTACCTGTTTCAGCCAGAACCCTGGGAGTTGAAGGAGCCACATAGAGATCCCTGCCAGCTCTGAGGTGTCTCTACTGCCAGTAGATCCACAAGACTTCCCACCCACTGGCCTGTGATCTTCCTGCATTCGGCATCATTGCATGTGTTTCACAAGTCTAAAGAGGCCTTTATAAATTGATGTTATCTGACATATGGGCTAATATCGGACTTATGGGCTTGCTCTGAACTGGGCTGGGGTGTTTCTTAATGTACAATTACTCTTTATATAAAGCTCTCTTACACACACGAGTCTCCCTGGATTTGTTTCTCTAGTCTACCGAGACTAACACAGTTGTCAAGGATTTTCTCTTGCTTGAATCCACAATCAGTGCTCATGGAAGCATTAGTCAAAAGATCCATTGGGTAAATCTGTTGCACAAGACCTCTTTAGAGTATTGAAAAGCTAGGCTGTCACTTTGGGGACCAAGGTGTATTTGACCCAAGCCATGATATATATATCCATGGTATGTGTGTGTTTGTGTGTGTATAATACATACATATATATACTTTGTAATGATATTTTCAATTGCCTCATATGCATATGAAAGTTGGACACTGAATAAGGAAGACTGAAGGAGAATAGATGTATTTGAATCGTTCTGGAGAAGAGTATTGAAAGTACAATGAACTGCTAAAGGGACAAAATGATTTGTCTTGGAAAAAGTAAGGCCAGAGCACTCCTTAGAAGTTTGCCAGGTAGCTGTCTTCCTAATTTCTTTGCATAGATGAGTGAGTGCTTCCAGTGCTTCCCCTGCTTTCTGAAACATTTCAATTGGGAACCTGTCGAATCTTGGAGACTTGTTTTTCAACAATGTCAGCAATACAACTTGGAGTTTTCCTTCAGCACCACATGATACCTCTTGAAATGGTTTATGTTGGCCAAGTCTTTTTGGTACAAGGTCTCTGTGTATTCTTTCCATCTTCTTCTGATGTTTTTTGCATTGGTCAATATTTCCCCCATATAATTGTCCAGTGGGACATCTTGAGGCTCTTTTTTCTTCAATTCTTTCAGTTTGAGAAATGCTGAGCCTGTTTTCCCTTTTCTGGTTTTTCTGACTCCATGTCTTTGCACATTTCATTACGAGACTTTACTTTGACTTTTCAAGCCACCCTTTGGAATCTTCTGTTCAGCTCTTTGACTCCATCATTCTTCCATTCACGTTTTTTCCTTTTAAATAAAATTTTGCTTTCTTCATGTATCCTGTTCCTGATTTCATCCACAGTTCATCCAGCTTTCAGTCATTAGTGTTTTATGTATCAAATCTATTCTTGAGATCATTGGTAAATTCAGATGGCATAAAAGCATCCTTGTACTTTGATGTTCATGGGCTTATCTTAACTTTCTTTGGCTTCCAACTTGTGCATGAGAAATTATTATTTGTTCAACATTCCTGAACATATAAACAGCATTCCTATTTATCTTCTTTTTCCTTAGATGTAATTAATTTGAGTCCTGTATATTCAGTCTGTCCAGGTACATGTGTGTAGTTGCTGTTTATATTGTTGAAGAAGAGTATGTACAATGAATAGATGACTGGTCTTGCAAAAGTCTATAATGGGATTCCCTAGAGTCATTTCTAGAATCAAGGCCATATTTTTCATCTAATGGTCCTTTGTTTCTAACTATTGAATTCCAGTCACCAGTAATTATTAATGCATCTTGATTGCATTTTGTATCTTGCAAAAAAAAACAACAACACCCAAGAGAGAAACATTGAGAGAGAAAATAAAGACTCATAAAATCTGTTTTTCCTCTTTTACAATATTTACTTATTTAGCTTTCTAGGTAAATATACCTTATTAAAATTTATTTTGGATTGTTATAAGAGCTGTAAGATCCCCCAATAAAGTGATCTTTTAAAAACAAAACAAAAAAAATTAATTTTGCTCATGTTGCTGAGAATATATACAATGAAAACATATCAACTCACAATGTCTACATGTACAATTCAACAACAATGATCACATCCAGCAAATCCTGCCCCTTAAGGTTCCTATCTAATATTTCAATTGTTGTTGTCAATGTTATACCATTTAAATAGATCTTGAAAGATCACAATGGTCAAGGCAGACCCTCCTTACTAGTTAAGCTAGCTTACTGTCTTTTTTCTTTTTTTTAACATTTTTCTGGGCACTTAATCCACATAGCATACAGTTCAATTGTTCAATCATATCAAGACGAATTGTACAATCATTACCACAATCAATTTTAGAACACCCACCCCCTGCCATGGTTTACTTGCTCTTAAAATAAGTTGTGTAAAGCACATTGCCGCATAGGAAGAAATGGAGGAAATTATGCTAAGCAAAGTAAGCCAAGCACAAAAGGACAAGTACAACATGAGTCTGCTGAGGTAAGCTTAAAAATACAAAAGGGGCATAGGGGAAAAACTACTATATACGTTCATTCCTGGGGTGAGGTCCAGGTACTATGGCAGTGGCCAGACCCAATCCAGGGATGCATATGACAGCCAACTAAAAAGGAGGGGAAAAGAAAGAAAGAAAGAAA
>NW_022111369.1:8739274-8754341 GCF_000313985.2 Echinops telfairi
CACAGGAGAGGGAGAGAGGGACCGGACTTCAACCTGATGCACCAAGACGTGAATGTAACATACGGGCATGAAGCAGGGAAGCAATAGAGAGGTCTGTGGGGCTGGCCCCAATCCCAACTACGTGGACTCCCACGCCCCCCAGAAGAATGCACTTCAGAGGACAGCATTGAAGCTACCGCTCAGGGAGAGGGGCTTATTTGATCAGAGCACACAGGAGCAAACAAAGAGGGAAGGAGAGAGAGTGGAACATATCCTGACCCACAAAGCCCCTAGGACAATATTCCTATTCAGAGCAGCCAGTACATAGACAGGACCATAGAGCTGGCCCCCCTACTAGACACGACATCCTCACTGACCCAGAGCGCTAAGGGGGACAACACGGGAGACACAGTGTAGGAATTGTGCCTGATCTGACTTCACCACACTGGGCAAAACACTAAGAGCGTGCAACAGAGCAGCAAGAGGAGCAAAGTGATGAAGTCCCTGGGGAATACCAGAAATAGACTTTGGGGCCAGGTTTTGGCACCACATCAGAAAACACTCCTAAAGGTCAACACACAGACCTGGAACTATTAACATGCTTTTTTGTTGTTGCTGGTTTTGTTGTTTTGTTTTCTTTTATTGTTTTATTTTGCTCTGTCTTATTTTTGTGCTTATTATTGTCTCTGCATATTTATCTAGATAAGATAGGCGGGGTAAACAAACCAAAGGAGAAAACATCGAGACTGACAGTTCTGGGAGGACAAAGGTGAGGGGGAGGCAGGGAAGAGGTAGGGCAGTGTCAACAAATCCAGGGACAAGGGAACAACAACTGATCTAAAATTGATGGTGAGAACAGCATAGGATGCCTAGTGGGGCTTGATCAAGGGAAATATAGCCAAGAGGAATTACTGAAACCTGAATGAAGGCCAAACATGATAGTGGGACAAGAGGAAAGTAAAAGGAAATAGAGGAAAGAACTAGGAGACAAAGGGCATTTATAGAGATCTAAATACAGGTATATATATATATATATATCTGTGTACATATATTTGTATGTTAAGTCTTAAGGTAGCAGACAGACATTGGGCCTCTACTCAAGTACTCCCTCAATGCAAGAACACTTTGTTCTAATAACCTGGCATTCCGTGATGCTTGGCTTCCCAACATAATCACTAAAGACAAAATGGGTGCATAAGCAAATGTGGTGAAGAAAGCCGATTGTGACTGGCTATCAAAAGATATAGTGTCTGGGGTCTTAAAGGCTTGAAAATAAACAAGCAGCCATCTAGCTGAGAAGCAACAAAGCCTATATGGAAGAAGCACACCATCCTGTGTGAACCTGAGGTGTCGATGGGATCAGGTATCAGGCATCAAAGACCCAGAACAAAAAACCCTATCGATGTGAATGAGAGGGAGTGCAGAGTGGAGACCCAAAGCCTTTCTGTAGACCATTGAACATCCCTTTACAGAGGGATCAAAAGGAGGAGATGAGCAAGTGAGCGTGCAGTATAGCACTGTTGAAGCATAAAACGTTCCTCTAGTTCTTTAATGTTTCCGCCTCCCTTACTATCATGACCCAATTTTCCTTCCAAATCTGGCTAGACAACAGCAGGTACATGGGTACAGATAAGAGCTGGACGCCCAGTGAATCCAGGACAGATAAACCCCTCAGGACCAATAATGAGAGTAGAGATACCAGGAGGGGAAGGGGAAGGTGGGGGGAGAAAAGGAGAACTGATTAACAAAGATTTAATATAACGCCCTAGGGGGATGGACAACAGAAAAGTGGGTGAAGGGAGACAGCAGTCGGTGTAAGACATGAAAAAAAAAATTATCAAGAGGTCATGAAGAAGGAAGGGGTGTGTGTGATGAGCTAATACCAAGGGCTCAAGTAGAACAAAAATGTTTTGAAAATGATGATGCCAACATATGTACAAATGTGCTTGGCACAATGGATGTATGCATGGATTGTGATAAGAGCTGTAAGAGCCCCCAATAAAGTGGTTTTAAAAAAAGTTGTGTAAACACAATCAATTCTAGTGCTTCCTCCCGGTGCCTGCCTTCATCGTTTACTCCTGAAATCCCCTCACCCTCCCTATCTTCCACCCCCCTTACCCTACATCTCTTACAAACCCTTGCATCAGTTATTATCTCTGTGCATCCACTCCTGTGTTTCACAAACTGGGAAACCCAACAGAAACAATAAAAAACAAAATTGAAATAAAGTGATATGGCTAAAATAATAATAATATAAAGATAACAATACAAATAATGAGTAAGAAAGAAAAGACCACGCTCAATATTTAAAAACCCAGGGAAGTTTTTGATCTGGCTCTGGTCTAGCCAGATTTGTCATGGAATATGCAAGAGATACTTGCACCTAGAACAAATTCACGTTGGGTCAGAATGGACATCAGCTGACCAAATATCAAGTTCGGTCCAGCATAATTAGGATTATAATGATCTCTGTCTGATAGTAAGGCTATTCAAGACCCTTGCTGTGGCTAGTGGAAGTCTGCCAGCGGCTTAATTTAACTAACTACTCTGCAGACGGGATTTGGGCTCCCACTGTCCTCCATAACCTTCTACCAATTTGGAGTTCATAATTTTAGCTCTGATACTTTTCCCTTCATCATATTTGAATTTTGTTATTGTCATCATTGGACCACACAAGCTGGTGTGCTTCTTCCATGTGGACTTAAGTGGCAGTCACATAATTTTCTACTGTGAACTTGAGGAAGGGGTCACGTCTACCCTGTCAATTAAGTCATACCCCATGAGGCCTCTATGTGGGCATGATCTTCTCCTGAGGATTCTGGGAACTCCTGTCCTCCTCTCTGGAGGTAGGACACACACTCTCTCTGCTTTGTCTTCCTGTTGACAAGACACATGGAGCTACGCTGATGGAGCCAGAGCCCTGGCGCTGAATGAGCCACATGGAGACCCAAACCAGTGCTGACATGCTTCCACCACCACTAGATCCACAAGACTTTCCACCCACTGGCCTGTGGTCTTCCTGCATTAGTTGTCATTGCATGTGTTGCGTGAGTCTGAAGTGGAATTTATAGATTGTTATTGGGCATATGAGCTAATACCAGACTTATGGACTTGATTTGGACTGGGCTGGGATGTTTTCTTAATATACAGTTACTCTTTATAGAAAGCTCTTTTTTATACACATATCAGTATCTATGAATTTGTTTCTCTAGTCAATCCAGACTAATACAACTTAATTGATATCTTTCATAGCTGGCTGCTTGCTCGCATACAAGCCTTTAGACCCCAGACACTATTCTGATTGATAGCTGGGCACCATCTGCTTTCTTCACCACTGTGTTAGTCTGGGTAAACTAGGGAAACAAAGCCACAGAAACTCATATGTATAAGAGGGAGTTTTATATGAAGGGTAAGTGTACATTAAGAAAACATCCCAGCCCAGTGCTGTCCAAGCCCATAAGTCCAACATTAGCTCATATGTCTGACACCAATCTACAAAGTCCTCCTCAATCTCACAAAACACACGCAATGACGCTGACTGCAGGAGGAAAGCTGAATCAGTGAGCATGTAAGCATTTCAGCGCTGGCAGGGGTCTCCACGCGGCTGCTCCAGCACCCAGGGCTGCATTGGGGTACGTCCATGTGGCTTCTCCTCAGGGATGTCTTGCCGGAAGTGAGCCTTACCAGCTGAAGCAGGGAACTGGCTAAGGCAGCTGCACCCTGATCTGACCATCACAAAGCAAGAGACCCAAGAACCTGAAAGGGGAGGCTGACTGAGCCATTTATCTCTCCACCCTTCAGTTAACCCCACATGTGTTTATTAGCCAGGTTGGCACAATAAACCTTAACTATCTCAACACACTTTACTGTAGCACCCTTATCTTCAGTGATCATTTCATGAAGTGAGTATCGATCAGCGCCATGTTATCAGAACTTTTCTTGAATTGGGGCTAGAGTTAAGTTGGAACTCAGAACCCATCTGCATGTCCATTGGATATGCACGACTAAGGTTTAACTTTGGCAGCTGTAATAAGGCAGAATCAAAATCCCATAAACCCAAATACACCAATAACAACAACAAACCAACCAGCAAACAAACCAACCAACCAACAAACAGGAAAAACACGAACATCAACAAAAATAAGCTAAAGGCAGGAAAACAAAACCCCATAGAAACAAAAAAGTAACATTGTCAATCATCCCCAAGGTATAGATAGGGTTACTGCATTGATAACATCGTCCGCTTTCCCAGTGACACAGCCCTCTGGATACTGTTGGTATGAGGAGTCTACATGAGCATATTTGAGCCGAAACCCACGAGTTGTTGCCCTACTCGATTCTATCTCCCATTCGATTGTGCTCTGCTTACTCTAAGTTATGGGGATTGGTGCCAGGGGGCCCTTGCTGGATCAATTTTTCCAAGTGCAGATCTGTACCCAGCATATCGACACCTGCCGTGTCACCATTATGTGGGCACTGTATGGTGATTCTGGGTCCCTTTCCATTGCACACCCACAAAGCCAGGGGTTCCTCCCCAAGTTCTAATGGCTGCCACTTCCACAGTCCCGGGCAGTCATTTTCTGTTTCCTCTCCCATTCAAGTACCCTGGTCCTCAGTCCAAGGGTGCAGGGAACTTTGAGGCAGGGTTCAGTTCATTCAGTCAGCCTCTATGTGAAGTCTTTCTGGTGTAGCCCCTACTGTGTAATTTTAAGTAGCCTCAAATGCATATTTTTGGCTTAAGGTTGTAGTTTCTGGGGTTCATCCACCAGCCTCTGTGCATACCAAGAAAGCTGTCTAGAAGAAAATAGAGAAAAGTCTATGTGTAAAAGGGTATTTGGGGTCACATTTTACCTAGCCCCATCCTGGGCTAGAGCTGGGCCAGGAACGAGCTGGCTGACCTTCTGAAGCTGGCTGAGTGATGAGTGGCTGTACGGTGACCAGGGGACATGAGCCAGTCCCGGAGGGAAGTAATGGCACACCTGGTGCCCTCTGGAAACCTAGACTCCTTGGAAAGTGATGACTCAATGTTCTGAGGCCTTTTCTGCTGTCTAGAAGAAAATAGAGAAAGTCTATGTGTAAAAGGGTATTGATCGGTTGTTTACTACATGCTAGCTTCAGAGATGGCAGTGGCACCAAAAGAGAGCCAGGCCAATGAAATTTGCTTAGTCTTGCTCATGAGGAAAAAAATCCAACAGAACTGTATGTGTGTGTGTGTGGGTGTCTGTAGTTTGTTTTAAATGTTCGCATTTAATAGTGATAAAAGAGAAGTGTACAGTAGTGGAAATCATTGTTATATCCGAATCAAACCCACTTCTATACATAGAGTTGACTCCAATTCATTGAGGCCCGGTCTAGGGTTTCCAAGGCTGTAAATCTTTAGAAGCGCACACAGCTACATCTTTCTACTGAGCAACTGTTGGTAGGTTTGAACTGCCTACCTTATAGTTAGCAGTCCAACGCTTACCTGGCAGCATCACTAAGACCTTTTAAAACATTGTTAGATAAAACAAACTTACAGCCATCAAGTCAATTCTGACCCCTAGTGACCCAATAGCAGAGTCTAATTCAGCATTTGAGCTAGATAAGACCACATTCTTCCCCCTTTTGTAATGACATTAAGCTGAGAACTGAAAACTGGGTTGGAAATGGTTAATCTCTCTCTCTCTCTCTCTCTCTCTCTCTCTCTCTCTCTGTGTGTGTGTACAGGTGCCTGATGTATTTGAGGGCTGTGGTGTAAGTGTTGAGAAGATGGGAAATGTCCTAGGCTAACAAAATATCTCTCAGAGGTTTTTGTGGAGAGAGCTTGCCTCTTTTGAGAAACTGAAGCAAGATCTGTTGATTGTCATGTTTGTCTGAGGTGGAGACTCACAGGAGTTAAAGCTGGACAGTGAGGTCATACCTGTGACATTGAGGGTCTCCTGGGCCATGTGAAGGATTTGGGGTGCTATCTTCACAGAGGAAGTGTGTTTGCAAAGACCTAGAGTCAGAAAAAGGAGTCAGGAGCCCTCCCACCACTGATCTGGACAATGACCTGAACCATCCTCAGGGATTCTTAAAGAGAACATGAATTGGCACTCGCAATGCAATGGGGCCATGTTTCAGAGTGCATTTTGAAGGTTTTCAGTGCAGGTGATAGTGCTTAACAAAGCCGTGACAGACCATGCAGGGACATCTTGTGTCCTAGACTGACTCTCCTCAAAATGTCAGGTGCCAAGAACAGGTGGGAGGCAGTGCCAGTGAACAGAGACTCTCCCTCTGAAAGCTGAACCAGACAGTCTAAACCTAAACCGACATAAACAAGACCACAAGAACTCACTCAATGGACCCTTATTTTCAGCTTTATTTTTCCCCACTGTATATGTGTTAAGAAAGAGTAACCAAAAACGACTAAGGTGCAAAATATTTCACATACCAAAAGACGTCTGTGGTACTGCCCACATTTGCAAATGCTGAGCAGGGATTTTGCTTTTGATCAAGCTCCTAACTATAGCTTGAAGGAACAAACACATTCTATGAAGTTTTGGGATAAATATGTAATTCAACATGCCTTGCATTTCATCTAGGCAGTGGCTTCTTTTTATTTTAAGTTTGATGTGTGGGCAGCATGTGTATCATTTTGTTTCTAAACCTACGAGCCCAATGGTCCAAGTAACACCCTACAGATTAGTAGAGGATAAGGTGGGCTAGAATTTCAAGCTATATTTATATCACTGTAAGCATCTGATAAAAAGGAAATTGATTCATAAAAGCACCGTTTATAGATTACCAGATGGATTATATGAGCTATACTCTATGGGTAGATATGAGGTCAGGAGAGCAATACATTCCTGACTTTTGAGCAAATATCCCAGATGACAACCATGCCTGTTACTGAATGAATCTGACTTGTTTGGAGAAGCAATGGGCTGATTGTTTTTGGAAAATTGAGAATGAGAACAAAAATGTGCTAGGAATGCACAGTGCATACGAAGCCCACACGCTTCTCTTACGATTCATAAATGAGTGAAAACCTCCATTCCTTAGTAAATCTGAATTGATAGTTGTGCTTTCTTAGTAGAAAAATAACTACGTTTTTCCACGTCATTGACCTAATTTTAGAATAATGGGAAAAAATCGACATGATAGATAGAAGTATGTCTACAAAGAAAAAGCATTATAAAGTCATTAATGAATCTAGTCTAGATTCACAGATGTAGCAGTATAAGGTCAGAATAAATATTTCTTAGGTCCCATTTGCCACAAGATTGTGCCGACATCTCTGGAGATAATGCCGGGAGGCCATTTTTACCACTTGATCATGAAGATCATCTAACCATAACTTGTGGTCCAGACAAGCCCACATCAGACCCAGTGTCACAAAGCTTTCTATTATTACTGATTCTAATTGCCCATTCAATCGACTCTGTACCAGAGTACAAACAAACACACAAACAAAATGGGCACCTCTCAGCTGTCAAAAGGGCATGATTAGAGTCCAAATGATTCAAAATTCTTTGTGCCATATTTTAATTGTACCAAAATGTGTTTGTACTCTGTTGTTAGTTAGATCTCAAGAAACTTAAGGGTGTACTTAGGCAAAATGTTAAAGAATGACCCCTAAAAAGTTAGTTTGAAGATTTCTTAATTATTTTGGGGGAAGTGCTAATAAAGAAAAAAGGCATTATTTTGATCGTGACAAGCACAATTTCATTTAAAATCTCTTTTAAAGGTATATAGAAATCTTTTGTAATTTTGTCATTTGATGAATGATAGGTTTGTTTGATATTGCAGTTCAGGCATTCTTGGATGCTCACTAATAGTGACCCTAGGTCACAGAGGAGAATTGCCCCATAGGGTTTTCTTGACTGTACTCTCAGCAGAAGATCTCACCAGGTCTTGCCTGAAGAGCTCTCCCGGGGTTTGAACCACTAGCACTTCTGATGGCAGTTGAGCACTCAATTGTTGCACCAGGGCTCCTTAAAGGTAGACCAGTATATCATAAATATGGAAAATTCTATTTAACTTTCTCCTTTTATAGGAGATATTGAAATCTCCTGTTTCAAACTTTCTAAGTCCTTAGGAACAAACAATACTGAGAGTTTCCACAAACAAGAAAAACAACTGTTCTTTAACAGTGGCTCAAAATTAGCATTGCATACCCGACAATCAATGCTCATGGAAGCAGCAGTCAAGAAATCAAAAGATGTATTGCATTGGGCTAATCTGCTGCACATGATCTTTTAAGGTATTGAAGGTAGTTTAAGTTATTTAAGGTATTGAAGGTCAAGGATGCTTCTTTGAGGACTTAAATGCCCCTGACGCAAGCCATGGTATTTCAATTGCCTCATATGCATGCTAACATTCAACAATGAATAATGAAGATGGAACAAGAATTAATGCATTTGAATTATGGTGCTGGTGAAGCATATTAAAGAAATTGTGGACTTCCAGAAAAACAAATAAATCTGCCTTGGAAGAAATACTGCCAGAATTCTCCTTAGAGCTGAGGATGGTGAGACCATTGGGAAAAGGGTATGTTATCATGGAAAAGGACATCACCCTTGGTAATCTGATGGATCAGTAAAAAAAAGGAGGACCCTCCACAAAATGGACTGACATGGTGTTTGCAGCAGTGGCTCCCACACAGTACATTGTGAGGACAGCCCACGGCCAGGCCGGCACTCGTTCTGCTTGGCCTGCTGTTGCTCTGAGTTGGAACTGACTGCGGCACCTAATGATGGGTCATCCGTCAATAAATCTTAAACCCATTGCAATTTGAAATTCTATTCATAAAAAGTGAATGTGCTGTGGGTTGAAAAGACCAGGTAAGAATTGAGCTATTTTGGAGTCCCAGTAATTGATAGTAGTTTTAAATGAACAATTGAAAGGCCCCATCTTCTTACCTTGGCCCCTTTTATTTGAACACCCTTAAAGGGACAAATGAAACATTAGAAAGGATGGTCATTTGGATTTTTTTCTCTGAAATCCCTGGTGGAAGAATGAACACAAGCTTAAAGATATCATGGATTTTTGTTATGATAAATCTTCATATATATAAAGCACTGCTATTTTCAAGTACTTAATATATTATTTTATTTGCTGAAGTCATAGGTCTTGTGAACAAACACTTTCTAGATACTACGCTTAAGTCCTGATACACATCAGACCATTGATTCTATCTGTAAAAACTAATTTTGCCAAGGATAGAAGAAATGTTTAAAAATTTTTATATGTAGGCAAAGCATAAATTTTTTTTTCTGGTCTACTGATTCGTTTTAATACAGAATTAATAAAGAATGTTCCCTGACACAACCTAGGCTTGAATTTTTAAAAAAGTTTTATTGACATATACTTCACATATCATACAATTTAATCAGTCAGTCATATTAAACATATTAAACAATCAGTTTCAGAATATTTTCTCATATTCATTATTATTAACTCCCCATTTTCCACCATTCTCCCCTGCCATGGCCCTAGACAATTATCAACCCAGTTACTGTCACTGTAGACCTAACTACCCTGGATTTCATATACAGAAAATCATACAAAGCACAAACAGGAAGGAATCAAACAAACAAAAATCAATAACAATGACTAGGCAAAACATAGAAAAACCCCAATCAAAAGGAAGCCAGAAAAACAAAAAACTGAAACAACTTTTAAATGGGTCGAAGGAGAGAGCAAATGATTGGATATAACATTTTAACTGAACTACATCTGCCATAATCAACTTTACAGGCCTCTCTGCCTGATAGTAGCACTATTCACACCCCTGACTAAGGTCAGAGGGGATTCATCAGAGGCTTAATCTATGTGGGGACTCTGCAAATGGATTTTGGGCTCCCACTGCCATGCACAGCTTTCTGCAAACTGGGGGTTCACAATCTAAGCTTTGACACCATTCCTTCTTTTGGATTTAATTTAATTTATTTATTTTTAAATCATTTTATTGGGGGCTTGTATTACTCTTATCACAATCCATACATCCATCCATTTTGTCAAGCACATTTGTACGTTTGTTGCTATCATCATTCTGAAAACCTTTGCTTTCTACTTGAGCCCTTGGTATCACCTCCTCATTTTTCCCCTCCTTCCTCTCGTTTGGATTTTATTATTTACAATCCTTGCATCACACGGGCTGGTGTGCTTCTACCGTGTGTACTTAGTTGACACTTCACTGACATGGCTGCTAGTTTGAAGTCAAACCTGTAAGGCCCCAGATGCTAGTCTTTCTGATACGTGTGCATCTTCTGGTTTCTTCTTCACATTTTGCTCTATCACCTGCATCTTCAGTGGTCTCTTCCTGAGGGGGAACATTGGGCAGGGCCATGTCATAAGAAGTAACTGCTCTTAGACTGAAAAATCCATTCATATACCTATGCTTTCCATATGTCTCTGGTTCACTTTAGAAGCATCATTATCATTTCATGATAGAGAACATTATAAATCATGCCCCTCAGGCATAAGGAAATTCTTTTGATAATATCATTAATTTAGTCAATGGTATAGAATTTAAAATACTGTCGAGAAAAGGAAATTCTGCAAGTATAGGCCAGCTTCAGACCGCAACACATGAATTGTTGATTTGTACACACTAAACTTTAAAGTGCCCGGACACTATTTACAAAAACAATAGGAGTTGGTGATGGGATAAAACTTTCAATAACATTCATTCACAAAGGCAGAACCATGCTTACCAGATTAATGTAGATCATAAAAAAGCAAAGCATAAGAAAGGAGGGCATTAAAATAATAACTATATGGTAATCCTGGGCCACCATTCATCGACACCCACAAGGCAAGGGATCCAAACCAAGGTCTAATGACCACCAATTCTCCAACCCTGGGATAGCAGTCATGTGCTTCTTTCCACACATTAGGGTATTTCAGCCTTAAGTCAGAGGGGCATGGCCTCCCCCCACCCTTTTTCATTTTCCCGTTCTCCTCAGGTCATTCCATAGATTGTTAGAAACTGTATTAGAAGGGAATGCTAGTCCAGTGCTTTGTAACTGGCTATGAGTTCTAGTAATTGAGGAGGTGAGAATCAAACTGTTGAATACAAGGCTGATAATCTGAATTATAACTCCCTACCTAATTTACAATAAAAATTTATTATGTAAAAAAAGAAAATTAAGGATAAAAAAGAAACTTAATGAGGTAGCTAGTTTATTGTGCCAACCTGGCCGATAAACACATGTGGGATTAATTAAAGGGCAGAGAGATAAATGGCTTGGCGAGCCTCGCCTTGTCTCTTTTCTTTGATCATCGGACCAGTGTGCGGCTGCCTTGCTTGTTCTGTGCCTCAATGTGCAAGCTACATTACTTGTGGGACACCTAGCCCGTGGACTGTGTCTCTGTAATTTGAGGTTCCTTCAATACCTGCTTAGCCACACCATTGAAATTTACATCGTTTGAGCTGGGGACTGTCAGACCGTCATCTGGCTGACTGTTGGTGACCTGTCTTGTTGCCTGTGGATGGATAGCCTGAATTGCTCTACAGAGGACTACCTGGTGGCCCTCAAGACTTGAAGGAGTGTCAATGTATTAGCTTTCTCACAGAGTGAGTTGCACTGAGCCATTTGTACTACTTTACAATTTAATTAACTGTTTATTTCTTATGTTATATATCTATCTGTATAAATATATGTAAAAAATTATTAGCGTTCTGGTTTTGTTTCTCTAGAGAACCCTGTCTAACACACTTAATGTATATTTCAAAGGAAAACATCAATACCTAGGTTCTTTCATCATTCTATTTTAGAAGTTTTCACCCATTCCTGTTCTCCTTAGTTCTCAGTATTATTTCTGCACAACTTTTATAGGGTTCGCTAAGCAATGAAATAATAAAAGTATACAAATATGGTCCGTGTGTTCTGGGCAGTTTCTGTCCAAGGCAGTTATTGAAAATATCAGAGACTTGGCAGATGAGACTTTTCAAATCAGATTTTCCCTTGCTGTACTTTAATCAGAAAAACAATGATCAATGGTCTATAAAAAAACTTTTGCATTTGCACCCTATTGAACAGCTTGGTTTATATCTTCAGCCTATAATTCACTTCTGGGACTGTAAAATAGTTTGATTCTGTTGCCATCCTGCAAAGAATGAAGTGCTGCAAATGCCAAGTGAGGTGGAAGCTGCCAGTTGTCTAGCAGATTGTGTCCCCCTGCTTCTTCTAAGTTGTAAAAGGGCTCCTGGTTTACAGGCTAGCAGTGCCTTTTCTAAATCCAGTTTGTTGCTGGATCTGGCCATGTTGTTGGGCTTTTTTCCCCAGTGAAACAGAAATGCTGCTGATGTGTGCCATTTCCAGGTCTGGACCCTATAACACACCATGCATTTTCCTTCTTTGTGCGCTAACCACGGGCCATCCTGGGCCATGCAGCTGAGAAGTTACCGTGAGAGGATGGAGGAAAAATAGAAACCATTGCATTCCTTTGACTCGTATTTACTCTGTGACTATTCCATGCAGGCAGCATTCTAAAGGTTGAGGATATATTAGTGAAAAAAATGTCAGATAAATAATAAAAACATTTATTGAGCTCAGATAAATAATAAAAAAGTAAGTAAATATAATTTGTAGTTTGTTAGAAATAAAGGCTAAGGAGAAATTTAAAACAGGGAAGGGAGATTTGAAATCTCAACTAGAAAAAAAAATGAAATTTCAACTAGGTATTAGGCTGTTAGAGGAAACCAAAGACAAAGAGATACAACGATGATGTAATAATAGTCAGGAAGCTGTGGCAAGTAAGCCAAGAGAATTTACAGACGAACTGCATGTGTGCGAGAGGGGGGAAAAAGTCAAGGATAAAGCCAAAAAATATTTTAAGATGATTTTATTTTCTGCTCTTAAAAATATGTATAGTAGAACATATATTGATTCAGCAATTTCCATTTGTACAGCGTGGTACCATTGATTACCTTCTTTAAGTTGTGCAATGATTCTCACTCTCCTTTTACGATCTGTCTCTCTCTCATGAACATAAACTCACTGCCCCTAAACTTCCAGTGTAACCCTTCTAGTTAACTGCCTCAATTCAAAGCCACCAAGATCTTTAAAAAACACATTGTGCAAGGCAGCTATGATCTACTCATTCAGGTAAAAAAGACTTCAGGGAGACTTTTGGTTTAAGGTGGCTCAAGTGTAATAATAAATATGAACTATAATTTTAGGGATTCATCCAGCCTTTGTGACTCCAGAAAGTCTGGATTCCATGAGAATATAAATTTGGTTTTGTTTTCCCCTTTTGATCAGGATTCTTTTGTAGAATTTTTGATCAAGATGTTCAGAAACGGTAGTCCAGCACTATCCAGTGTTGGTCTCAGGGCAAAGGAGGCTTTTCCCCTGGAGGTAATGAGCCACACATTCCATCTTCACCTCTACTTCTGACAATCCTTCCTCTATTGCTCCAGGCACACGGAGACAACTTGTACCTTACACAGATGTTTGCAAGTCTTTAGGGCTTCAGCCACTGCACTTAGATTTCTGACTTGAAGAAACGGAAATAAATGAAAGTTGCTGTTCATTTGGATTGGGGTGGCTAAAGGAAAGCGTGGGGGAAACATCAGTAATTTTAGCTTAGGCCATATTAACCTTCTGATGCTTATGAGACTCTAACAGGAAAGGTCGAGTAATCAGTAGAAATGTGGTCTGGTCTCTGGGTCAAGAGGGAATGCGGGATATAAAAATATTATTTTAGAAGTCATCATTATGTATTAATACATATGCTAAGATATTATTGATAATCATGGAATCACCTAGGAACCGAGAAATAAAGAAAAGATAAGTGGTAAAGGACTGAACTCTATACACTTGACTTCCAATGTATGAGAGGTGGAGAGGGAACTAGCGAGAAAACTGAAAAGGAGAATCAAGAAAGACAGGAAGGGTAACAGGAAGTGTGGTATCCTGAAAGGTAAGTGAAATAAGCTAGAAAAATGGAGAAAATCTGGTCCCTGAAATGACTGTGTGGAGCACTGCAGCCTATTTATTAACCCTGCACATTAACTGTGAGAGAAACAGATGCCATACTTTTTCATCTACTGAAATGTTGGATACAAAGTCTTACATATTTACCCTTGCCAAATATTATCACCAGATAAATCTTCAATAATAATAATAAATTATGAGAAACTCTATCTCTAAATATTATCTCTGAAGTAGTGTGTGTGTGTGTGTGTGTGTGTGTGTGTGTAAAAGACTTTACACACTTTAATGATTTTTCCCCAAAACAAGTAATTTGGAGCTCAGCATTTTCTAGTCTTAGATAATACCTTATTTCTGAGTGGATTTCTACCTATATACCTACTAAGTACTTCACCACAGATCTTTGATGTTAGTTATTCTATGGTTCCATTGTATTTAATTCTCTTGACTTTTAAGCACATTTGGGTTTATCTCCACAACCAAGTTCTACTAATAGATATGCCTGTAGGAAGTGAGCAGGAAGGATAATTTTAATACCCCTTAATGGGTTTTGCAATCATTTTCAAATTTTGTTTCTGTGCCCAGATATATTACAGTGGGCACATCCTAACAACCTATTGACTAAATATTACATGAAGAAACCACTCTAAAAATTTAGGCAACATCTATTTGCTGTTATCCCTCCCATAGACTATTATCATCCTTAATCTAGAGACCGTGAGGATCTTTGCCACCACTTTACAGAAGTACTGATTTTAAATCGAGCCCCTTTATAATATTTCACTATAGTAGCCCAGTAATGGCTGGCATAGGCCAAGTGCTTTGCAGAATCCAAATACCTTAAAGTGCTCCCTTTTAAAGATGATAGAAAACTCGACAGCAACAATGCAAACAAAGTGGTGCAGAGCTGCAAATGCAAAGCTGATTTCATTACAGCTACACCGACCCAGTCTTGAACTAGAGCTACAGCTTCACATCTGGACAGAATGGAAGGACCCTGTAGTAATTTCATAATCTCCTGTCAACTTACAAAGGGCTAGAGTCTAGCCTGTCAATTGGGTTTCAGCTTGATGACCTCCTTTGCAGGCACGACAGAGATGGATATCTCACTGGAGGCTGTACAAACTCTCTCTGCTTCGTTTTCCTGTTAACAAGCCACATAGAGCTACGTTGAAGTAGCCAGA
>NW_022111369.1:8755193-8757673 GCF_000313985.2 Echinops telfairi
ACCCCTCAAAGCTCTTTCTTATACACATATAAGCATCTATGAATTTGTTTCTCTAGTCAACCCAGACTAACGCAGACCCTACCTCTGAGAAATCAAGGGAAGACTAAAAGTACTTTGAGCAGTCAGCCCCAAATATCTCAATCTTCTATCCAAGAACTGTAGAGCTATGGAATTTAAATAGTATCCTATCTCATGAGTCAGAAAACCCCCATTCCAGGGTCAGCTCAGACACACACCACATACAAATCTTGGGTAAATTCACCTTGAGCATTTCCTCTTTCTAAGCTTCTGCTCTCCCATGTGCTAAAGGAAGGAAGAGTGTCGGAATCATTAGGCCCATTAGTGGAATTCTTCAGGGTCAGGGCTGACAAAAATTAAGGGAAAATTCATTCCCATCTCCAGGGAATGAATAAAACAAAGGTCAAAGGAGAAAACGTATTCAATGTGCATGTGGAAGTTGGACAATGCATAAGGAAGACTGAAGGAGAACAGATACATTTGAATTGTGGTGTTGGCAAAGAATACTGAAAGTACAGTGGACTGCCCAAAGAACAAAAGAATCTGTCTTGCAGGCAGTACAGGCAGGATGCTCCTTAGAAGTGAAAACAGACTTCGTGTCACCTATAGGTACACATTATCAGGGCAGGCCAGTGCCTGGAGAAGGACACCATGCTTGGTAAAGTGGAAGGGTCATGGAAAAGAGGAAGACGCTTCACAGATGGGTTGGCACAGTAACTGCGACAAGGGCCTCAAACAGAGCAACGATTGTGAGGATGGTGCAAGGCCAGGCAGTGTGTTGCTCCGTTGGGCATAGGGTCGCTGTGGGTCAAACCAACCAGACAGCACCTACCAACAGCAGCTCAGTGCGTGAAGACCGAAGCAGCAGGAAGTGGAGTTTCAAAACTCAGCTTCTTTAACCAGAAAGATGAAAGTCAGAACAGAGCCTGCGAGATTGAGTGCTGTCAACAAGGAGGGAACATTCCAAGGACGTGATCTAGAAGGTTTGTCCCTGAGTGTCATGTGCCGATTGTGGGTGAGCCTCAGGTGGCTGCACTCTCATTTGTCACAGTAATACCTTTCCTGTGCACATTGTCTGTTCTTCCTTCATGGCATCTTTTTCCATCCACACATTCAAAAAAATACTAGGATGCAAGGATGAGAAGTAGGCGGTAGGCATAAAATATTAAGGAAATCACGCATGATTCTTATCCTCATGAAAATGCCAATCAAGGAGAGCTTACAGACTTTAACTAAATATGTCTATTTATGTTATAAATAGGGCGTATTACTGGCCAGCTACATTGTCCTAAGTGCCTTATAAATGTTAACTTATTTAATGCTCATAATGGTCTATGAGGTAGGTATCATTGTTTATCCTCATTTTGTAGATGAAGAAATTAGATATAGAGAGATCAGATAATGTGTCCATGGGCACATAGTTAGCAGAACAAGATTGGCATTCATACAATCAAGGGTCAACATGTATAATCTTAAGCATATATTTGCAAACTGTGAAAGATGTTCTATAGGGCAAATGTAGGGCAATGCTTGCATAATAATTGTATAATAGCTTTTAACATATGGATCTAATCTAATTGAAAAACCAAAACCAAAAACCAATCCCACTGCAATCGAATCAACTCCTAGTGACCCTGTAGGACAAAAGAGAAGGCCCCAGAGGGTTTCCAAGGCGATAATCTTTACAGAAGCATACTGCCACATTTTTCTCCCAAGGACAGGCTTGTGACTTTGAACTGCTGACCTTTTGGTTAGAAGCCAAGTGCTTAACCACCATTCCAGCAGGACTGGTCTAAGTGTAGTGGGGTTTACCGAAAAATGACCTTCGGGGAAAAAATTAAATTAGACCAGAAGTTGGTTTTTTGTTTTCAAGGTATGGCTATTGATGTCAGATACTCGAGGTGATTCAAGTAAAATGAAATATAACATTGACTTTTAAATACAGAGGTCAGTGGCAACTATGGTGAGAACAGTTTCAAAGGGTTCGGAAAGCAGAAGATAAAATTAGTCAGTTCAGGGTTAACGCTCAAAGTTGCCCAAGAAGGAATGGGCTGCTCTGGGAAACAGGGAGAATTCTCCCTTTGGAGAATTTCTTTATAATACGCCATTAACCTTTATTTTTTATTAAGACATATCTTAATAATAATTATGTGTTCTTATTTTTCAAATTGTAGTTTATTTCCAATTTGAGCTTGGTGCTTTTAAGGCATTTACTTCCTCTAATATGTATTCATTTCTAGAAAAAAAGGGAAGATTTAAAAACTATATATTACTTTTGTAGGAATGTGAATGGCAGTATCTTTTGAGCTTCTTAATTGTCATCGCTTCTCAAACCCTCTGAGCCTCGCACAGCAGGCCTTTAGTAAATGCCTATGGGTGCTAAAGCAACCAGTTATTTTGATTAAAAGAAACTCTCTAAGTTCCCTGGGGGACGGACAACGGAAAAGTGGGTGAAGGGAGAC
>NW_022111369.1:8762357-8763591 GCF_000313985.2 Echinops telfairi
CCACCCACTATCATAATCCCAATTCTACCTTACAAATCTGGCTGGACCAGAGGATGTACACTAGTACAGATAGGAACTAGAAACACAGGGAATCCAAGATGGATGATTCCTTCAGGACCAGTGCTGAGATTGGCGATACCAGGAGGGTCGACTGAGGGTGGGGTGGAAATGGGGAACCGACTACAAGGATCTACATATAACCTCCTCCCTGAGGGATGGACTACTGAAAAGTGGGCAAAGGGCGATGTCGGACAGTGTAAGATATGATAAAATAATAAAAATGTATAAATTATCAAGGGTTCATGAGGGAGGGGGAAGGGGGAGGGAAGGGGAAAAATGAGGAGCTGATGCCAGTGGCTTAGTGGAGAGCAAATGTTTTGAGAATGATGAGGACAATGAATGGACAAATGTGCTTTACACAATCGATGTGTGTATGGATTGTGATAAGAGTTGTATGAGCCCCCAATACAATGATTTTTTAAAAGCCCTCAAGAAAGTGATCTTTAAAATAAATACATTTGTTAATTAAAATAAATAAATAAATAAATAGATAAATAAATAAATAAATAGATTCAAGGCAGACAGGTCAGTTCCCAAAGTTATGGTGGCTATTTCCTTGGGACTCCAAAATAATCATCTTGATAGAGTTTCTCCAAAGGTCACCACACAAAGATAAGACTTTTGATGAAGAAATTTTCAGAAAATTGAAAACTGTCTTGTGGAGAAAAGGCCAGGAAATTTACACGAAGAAATGTTTTTTTTCCCCCCAATCAGGACAATGTACCTGCTCATTCCGTCAGCCTATCGAGAGCTGTCCTTTGAGAATGTTGGTGGGAAAATTCTTGGCCCTTCAGGCTTCTTTTTGTTCCCCAAGTGCAGAGAACACTAAAAGGGAACCTGGCTTGCCTCCTTCGAGGATGCCAACGCTGCCCTTTTCCTGTGTTGTGTGCGAAAGAGCACAGGATTCTCTGAGAGAGAGGGACATTGCTTTCAGAAATATATAGACCTAGATGGAGGCTGTATTGAGCTCCAATAGCTTTACAGTTTGATGCTCTTGAAAACAAAGGGTTCTATGATTGGGTAGCAATACGCTGACTTGCTCTCTTAAACGGCCTTAGGAAAACCCCGTGGAAGTAGTAGGAGAGTTTTGTTCCCAACATGAAGTCATGGCACATGTCTATTGGTTTTCTACCCAAGACTGTAAACCTTGTTTTAGCCTTTTCTACCTCCCTCC
>NW_022111369.1:8764742-8766080 GCF_000313985.2 Echinops telfairi
ATGCATCCTCTTAAGTGCTAAACTATACTGCCCAGAAAATGTCTTCAGTTGAGAAGGGAGAGCAAATTAAGCAACACAGTAGGCTTTTGATTATTTGGACCTTCAAGTATTATTTTTGTGTGAAAATTATATAAATATAAATTTGACATATCTTTATGGAGAGACTTCTCATCTGTGTGTGTGGTAGAAAGCTGTTGTTTGAATGAAGGTTTAGTCCATATTTATTTTGTGTCTATATGGGATCCAGTTCTGCTGGAAAGCATGTTCCAAATTTTTACTCCAGGACTGGAACGGTCTCTTGGCTGCAAACTAGATTGATCAAATATGCCTTTCAAGTGAATGATTGTTCAAAGGGGCTTGGCCACGGATATGTGTTTAGTGAAGATAAATTTCCTGTCTTGGTAGAGTGTCTCCCTGGGGGGAGAAAACAGCTAATGTTGCACATGTGGCATTTTCCATGGCCATTTTGAGACTAACAGGGAAGTTTGGAAATTGATGTGCTATTGACAACTACAGCCTTGTCCAAAAGCTCATATTTCAGATTCTAAAGAGGCACCCGTGACAGTATGTATAAGCACAATACTGTAACGTTCTCTTGTGAGATAGCAATAATGGGGACTAATAATGATGATACTGAAATGTTACCAATGATCCGCTATGTTCTAGGAGCCAGACTTGTTCCAGTCAAAGCAAAGAAAGACTGTGGCAATAAAATAAGATTTCATAAAAGACAGCAAGTGCTACTAAGAGCACAGTGAGTGTGTCTGGGGCCACAATGCCATAGTTGGGAAGGGAAACCAGGCAAGAATATGGAGCAGTGAAGGGTCTATCCCTAAAATAATTGCTAGGGCTTCCAGGCAACAATGTCCTTTCAACTACAGGCAAGGGTGCAGTTCAAAGGAGGCAGTTGGATACGGTGGCAGCAGCCCTTTGAGCTCTCGGTAACAGGAGGCCTCTGACAGTGAGCCAGTGAGAGAGGATGTAGGAGAGGAGAGAGACATTAGTGATGTACCCTTGTGAGGGCCACTAGAACCTCTGTCTGAGCTCCGACCTCTTCCTTGCCATTTTATGAGGAGAGCATCACAAAGACTCTGGACACATGGAACACCGAGATTTTATGACGCCTATACAACTAATGATGGGGATAGGTTTACAGGCCTACTTTGAAGAAAAGTTGAAAATGCATTGAGGTGCAATGATCTAGGTACTTAACCAGGAGGCAGTACTACGGTGGCCAAGGATACCACTTTGGAAACTATTTACTGACTGAGTTGACTGAGTATTATTTTACCTACTTTAACCTTCTGCCTTCCTCCCCTTACAAAATAAAAATGAAAA
>NW_022111369.1:8767204-8770615 GCF_000313985.2 Echinops telfairi
ATCCAATGGTGGTGGCTCTGGCAGCAACCAGGGTCAGCCAGCAGGAGGGTGAAGGCAGAGAGAGAGGGGGAGGCTACCAGGACTCTCTTTCTGAGAAGGCCATGCCCACAAGGAGGCCCCATCACACTGTGGCCTGATTGACAGGTTGAATACCACCCTTACACTTTTATATATCTTCAAGTTGACATGAAATTATGCAAATACCACAGATATTATGACTTCAACAATGACCTGCAACATGCCAACTATTCTGAGAATGGCACAAGTGGGTTATTGTTTTATACAGTTGCACATGGAATTACTAAGAGACTTAGCCAACTAGGCTGCACCTAACAAGAGCAAAATGTGTTACTACACTTTTCAATATTTTATTTGCATGTTATATTAATCCCCTCATTCTGCTGAGTCATTTTTCTTAGGAATGGGTACAAATATGGATCTCTTTAAGTTGGTTGACCAAGGAGGTAGCATCATTCAAATTTTGTGCTATTGATGAGTGCTTCTAGTGCAGCATCAGTCTGTTGAAACATTGTAATTTGTATTCCATCAATTCCTGAAGCTTTGTTTTCACCAATGACTTTTGTGCAGCTTGGAATTCTTCTGTCAAGATCATAGGTTTTGTTTTTTTTTTAATACTACCTCCTGAAATGTTTGAATATCAATCAGTCATTTTTTATCCAGATGCTGTGTTATCTTTACATCTTTTTGATATTTCCTGCATCATTCAACATTTTCTCCATAGAATCCTTCAATATTACAACTCAAGGTTTGACTTTTTTCTTCAGTTCTCTCAGTTGAGAAACGCCAAGTATTCTTCCCTTTTGATTGTCTAATGTCAAGTTGTTTGCCCATTTCCAACTATGTCTCCTTGAGCTGCCCGCTGCAGTCTCCTGTTCAGATCCTTTGCTTCATCATCACTTTTGATCCCTGTGGTCGTTCTACATTTAAGCGAAGTTTCAGAATCTCTTCTGACATCCTGTGGGTCTTCACTTTCTTTCTTGTCTTTTTAATGACCTCTTGCTTTCTTCACGTATGATATCCTTGTTGTCATGCACAGCTTGCCTGGTTTTTAGTCATTAGTGTTCAATGTATCAGACCTCAAGTTCAGGTGGGAAGTAGTCAAAGTTTTACTAGGCTCTCATGGACTTGTTTGGGTTTTCTACAGGTGTAATTTGAACTTCTATATGAGCAATTGATAGTCTGTTCCATAGCACCTCCGACCTTGTTCTTACTGATGACATTGAGCTTCTCCATCTCTCTCTCCCCATAAATGTAGTGAATTTGATTCCTGTGTGACATATGACAAGGTCCACAAGTATAGTCACTGTTTATGTTGTTTAGAAGGGTATTTGCAATGGATAAGTCGTTGGTCTTGAAAAATTTTATCATTTGATCTCTGGGCTCATCTGTACTGCAAAGACCACATCTAACTGCTGATCCATCTTTGTGGTTTTCACAATGCATTCACCATTAAGTATCAGTTCACCTTGATTGCATCTTGGATCAATTTCAGACTACAGAAGTTGGTAAAAAGTTCTAATTTTTGTTAGCTGTCTCAGTTTTGCTGTTGGCTGCTGTAGAGTTGGCTCCCCATGCAAGGTGACTACATGAATAATGTGATCAGATGATTGTGGTATATAGGATTTGACTTGCTGATGTTGGAAGTAGATTATCAGGCCTTTCTGACTGAGAACTAACTTTCTTAGTGTAGAAATTTCACTGAAGCCTGTTCAACATCATGAAAACATGAAATCCTACAATAGCAGATGAGTGGTAGCTAAGTTTGACGTTGGCTGACCTGCACTGACGCAGACAATTCACCCCTGAACCATCCTGTCACCATGCTATGAATAAACATGTTGTAATCAAGTCCTTTTCAACTTATTTATTTAACTATTACCTGATTGTTAGTAATTTTTCACCAATGCAAGGGGCCATCTAACTGAGAAACAACAAAGCCCACATGAAAGACGCACACCAGCCTGTGAGATCACTAGACATTGAAGGGATCAGGTATCAGGCATCAAAGACATAAAAAAAAAAATCATAGCATGGTGAATGAGGGGTAGTGTGGAGTGGGGACCCAGGGCCCAACTGTGGGAAATTGGACATCCCTTTGCAGAAGGGCTGCGGGGAGGAGACGAGTCAGTCAGGGTGCAGTGTAGCAACGGTGAAATATACAATTTTCCTCTAGTTCTTGACTGCTTCCTCCCTGCCACTATCATGATCCCAATTTTACCTTACATATCCGGCTGGACTGGAGGATGTGCACTGGCACAGATAGGCACTGGCAATACAGGGAATCCAGGACAGATGAACCCCCCAGGACCAGTGGAGCGAGTGGCGATATTGGGAGGGCGGAGGGAAGGTGAGGGAGAAAGGGGGAAGAGATTACAAGGTCTACATATAACCTCCTCCTTGGGGGATGGACAGCAGAGAAGTGGGTGAGGGGAGACATCGGACAGTGTAAGATATGACAAAATAACAATAATTTATAAATTATCAAGGGGTCATGAGGGAGGGGAGAGCGGGGAGGGAGGGGACAAAACGAGGAGGTGATACCAAGGGCTCAAGTAGAAAGCAGGTGTTTTGAGAATGATGATGGTAACATATGTACAAATGTGCTTGACACAATTGATGTATGTATGGGTTGTGATGAGAGTTGTATGAGCCCCTAATAAAATGATAAAAAAAAGAAACAGTATAGCTAAGAACATATGTACATTTACACTTGTAAAATTACCTCTCAAAGACACATTCCTAGGTGTGGGTTCACTAGATCAGAGGGTTTGGGTATTTTAATCTGATGAGTTTCATCACCATATAAACCAGAAAACCCAAACCAGTTGCTGTGGAGTCCACTCCAACTCCTGCTGACCTTTCAGCTAAAACAGGCCAGTGCTCCACCCATTGTCGCCCTTCCGTTGCCCTTCACACAAGAAGCACACCCAAAGAGTAACCTGTAAATGGTTAGAAATTAGTCATAAAAAGTTCATTCTTACCAGGTTTATTGATTAGCTCAGCCTAGCCTTGATTTGGTGGATTTGTCAGTCCTTTTGGTAATCCATAGTACTTTCAATATTCTTCTCTAGCACCACAATTCTTCGTTGGTCTTCCTTATTCAATGTCCAACATTTACATGCAGATGAGGCCATTGAAAATATCATGGCTTGAGTCAGGTGCATTTTAGTTCTCAAAGTAACATCCTTGCTTTTCAATGCTCTAAAGTGGTCTTGTGCGGCAGATGTACTCAATGTAATGTATCTTTTGATCTCTTGACTATTGCTTCCATGAACATTGATTGTGGATCCAAACAATATAAATTCCTTGAAAACTTCAATCTTTTCTCCACTTTTCATGATGTTACCTATTGGTCCAGTTGTGACGACTTTGGACTTCTTTATATTGAGT
>NW_022111369.1:8775319-8776759 GCF_000313985.2 Echinops telfairi
CAGAGGATAAATGCATTGAACTCACCTGCTTTGTTCCTCCTATCTGCTTGAAGGGTTCTGTACCTTCTACCCCTGAGCTGAAAATCTGCTGGCTTCATAGTCTACTGATGTAAGGAATAAATCTCAACTGAGGTTTCAGAAAGGGAAGGAAGTCACCAGGCTCTTCAGAGTCTCCTCACCTCTTAGGAAGACTGTGGTAGCTAGATGATTTTATGTCAATGTGTAGAAATGGGATCCAACCTGTCAATCACGTCACAGCCTGATGCCTTCTCCTTGGGGGTGTGGCCTTCTCATGCAGAGGACCTGGGGAACTGCTCTCTCTTTCCCCCTTCACCTTCCTGCTTGCTGGTCACCTTGAGAGCTGCCAGTGTCCTGTCATGTTTCCATTGACCTTGGATTCACACAACTCTGCACTCATAGGCCTGTGACCTTCCTGCATTCTGCGTCGTTGCATGTGGCTGTGTGAGTCTGGAGAGGGACTTATGGACTTGCATTGAACTGGGCTGGGATGCTTTCTTGATATGTAATTACTTCTTGATATAAAGTTCTTTCTTATAGATAGGAGTGGCACTGGATTTGTCTTTCTAGCCAATCTGGCCTAACATAGCCCTCAAGGATATGGAGTGATATTGTGGCTGCAACAATGGGCTCAGGTGGAAGAACACATGAGAGAATGGCTCAGGACCAGGCAGTGATTCTGTTCTGTTGTGCACAGGGTCACTACATGACTCAAGGCAACATAAATTTGGTATTATTCTTTTAGCTGCCTTTGAAAATGAGATCTTTACTTGGTCATTAGTGACTTTGGACTATCCCCCACTTGGCAACCTTTTCCCTTTACTAATACCTTCTCATGTTTTGTTCTGTTGCTTCAGCCTGTATCCCTGAAAGTATTATCCTTTCCTACAGTCTCCAATTCCTATAAAAGTATATTTCTCAAAGAACTTACTTGAGTTGTTATACACCTCTACATAGTTATGTTTCTGGAGAATGTAACTTGCGCTCACTCCTTGTTCATAGTTAGCTAAAAGTATGCATTATTTGCCTTGTTCCTCACCTCAACCTCTGTGGAGGCTTTACAACTTATAGGATTGCTCAAAGACAGGTATATGGTGCGTGGTGGAGTAAATATATTGGCCTGGAGGACTGTCTGGACAACCCTGTCTGGGGAATCATCAAGATATCAAAGACAATAAAAGGAAATGTTTTGTGTATCATAAATGTTACCCTTACTGTTCTATCTGTTTGTCATAGGGGACATTACAGCTTGTGACTAGCTTATCTTAAGTCATAAAAATCACCTGTAAAAGTACCTGATTCCTCTAAAGTGCATTTTACCTGACAATGAAACAGTATATAAGCTTTACGTATTCTGATCGCAAGAGGGATGCCATCAAGACAGCCTGCATGGCTGTCCGCCTCCCTGCTCATGTCACCTCT
>NW_022111369.1:8778467-8780165 GCF_000313985.2 Echinops telfairi
CATTGGAACTACCCTGACATCTCTTTCAGAGAAGCTGCGGATCCTGGGTAGAGTTAATGGTTAACAAAACCTGCTGCTCTGGAAGGCTGGTGGCTTGAGTCTACCCAAAGGCACCTTGGGAAACAAGGCAGGCAATATGCTTCTGCGGAGTCAGCCCTTGGAAAGTCTATGGAGCATAGTTCCACTCTGACGAACTTAGAGTTGCCCACAGACCAAATCTACTCCTTGGGAATATTTTCTATTTATCATTCCCTTGCTACTTCCTTTGACTTTTATTTTAAATAACTTAAAGCACAGAAAACCTCCAAGAATACTGCCAAAAAGAAAAAGAAAAAAGAAAATCCATGCCTATCCTTTAAGAGATAGAAATTGAGGTCATTTGTACCACATGTTTTGTGTTCTCACTTTATACAAGTTTTCTCACTATATACAAGTTGTTATTTTTGAACAACTTGAGAATGCATTGGGGATAACTGTCTCTTTTCTGTAAGTACTTTAGTGCATATTTTCTAAGGCTAAGGTTGTTTAATCATTAGAGTTGGAAATTAAGTATAGATACATGACTGCATCTAATTATAGTCCATTTTCAGTCTCGACAGTTGTCCTAATATAATATCCATCACAGACACCCCAGTGTACTTCTCCTCCATTACCCTCTCCAAACCCTAGTACAGGATCTAATCCAGGATCACAGGAGCCTTCGTGGAATAATGAATGAAAGGCTGGACTGCTAATTGAAAGGTCAGCAGTTCAAATCCAGCAGCATCTCCAAGGGAGTAAGATGAGGCTTTCTGTGCCAATAAAGAGTTAGAACTTCGAAAAACTCAAAGGGGCAGTTAGTATAAGCCAGAATTGGCTTGACGACAGTACGTTAATCAAGAACCGATTTCTTCGTGTGTCTAGATCTTAGCATTAAAAAAAAGATGTTTGATAAATTATTTTGTAGAATGTCCATCAATGTGGGTTTATCTGCTGTTTCTTCTGATGTAGGTTTCATCATCTTCTCTGATGTGGGTTTATGAATTTTTGGCAGGAACATTTATGTATAAGTATGGTACATTTCAATGTAACATCTCAGGAAGAATATGATGTTTCTCCCACTAAGTAGAGATGCCAGCTTTGATTATTTGCTTTAAATGATACCTTTCAAGTTTATCTATTCTAAAAATACTTTTTTTTTCAATTAATAAGAAATGTGTGTAGAGATACTTGGAGACTATATAACTATCCTGTTCTTCATCAAATGAAACCCAATAGTTTTAGCAACAACTGAGAGTGTTTTTCCGAACCAGCGATCACTAGGCTGGTCGCCAGGCTGCCTTTCTCCCTCCCTCATCGCTTCGACATGCAATAGGTGAGATGCTACTGTAAAGAACTTTCCCCCTCTTATGTACTTACTATTAGTAGGAACTCATCTGTTTATTCAGTCTCAATAAGTACTCTGCTCATTGATCAGCCTGGCTACCTCTGCCATATTATCACGTGTCCCTCTGTGCTTGGGTTTTCGGGGTCCTCTCTCTGTTCTGCTGCTCATTTGACTTTTCCCCTGTGCCCAACAACACTGTTCGGGGGCCTCGCGTTGGCTCCAACTCCGAGGGAGTGTATGTACAAGAGAACGACACACTGCCCAGTCCAGTGCCAGTCCTTAACCACCATCCTTTGTATTTATTATCATTCCTTTCAATGTCTGCTTGCAGA
>NW_022111369.1:8782349-8785002 GCF_000313985.2 Echinops telfairi
ATGTATGTATGTATGTATGTGTCTAGGTCTTTCGATGTAAGATTATTAAAAGTAGACAGCCTGGGGATATTGCTTCACTGTCCAAATCCATCCTGAATAGCATCACCTGGTGGTAATTGTCAGCTCAGGCTTACACATCCATGAGAAGATTTGGGGTCTGTACTTGGTTACTTAGGCGCTGCGGTGGGCTAGGGTTTATGCATTGGGCTGCTAACCATAAGGTGTGCAGTTAAAAACCACCAGCCGCTCCTCGGGAGATAGACGGGCTTTCTCCTCCTGTAAAGAGTTGCAGTCTTAGAACCCCACAGGGCCAGTTCTATCCTGCCCTATAGGGTCACTGTCAGTCAGCATGGACTGGATGGCAGTGGGTTTGGGGAGTTGGTTGATTAGACTTCAAAACAGCATTAATGAGTCCACGAAATTTGGGGCTACATGGAAACTGTTTGATTGACACATGACGACCACGTGTATGCCAGCACAGGACTATGCTCACAGGTTGTTGTGATTGTTGTTAGGGGTCCCCCAGTTGGCTCCCACTTACAGCAGCATGAAACCCAGTCACCCTCTCAGCGGTCCTGTTGGAGCTCATTGCTGCAGGCAGTGTGCCAATCCATCGCAGGGAGGGCCTTCCTTTTCCACGTCTCCTTTCCTGTTCCAAGCAGGACGTCCTTCTCCAGGAACTGCTCTCTCCTGATAGCATTTGGTGCTCAGACCCCTATCACACACAATACTGAATATGCATACGCCACACATGGTGGTGGTGTTTAGTGACCTGCCATCGAATTGGTTCCTATTCATCATGGCCCTATGTACAACAGGCCCTATGTACAACAGCCTGAAGCCCGGCTGGGTCCAGTGTCACTCTCACAACTGTTGTCATACTTGAGGCCATCTATGTAGCCACTGTGTCGATCCATTTTCCTTGATGGTCTTCTCTCTTTCACCGACCCTCTATTACCGAGCACCATGCTCTACCCTGATAACATGGCCCGGTGGTTTTGCATCCTTTGCTTCTGAGGGGTCTTCTGGCTGTATGTCTTCTAATTTGTTTCTTCTTCGGGCAGTTCATTGTACTTTAAATATCCTTCACCGAGACCATAATTCAAAGGCATCAGTTCTTCTGTGGCCTCCCCTAGTCACTGTCAAGCTGTCACGTGTCTGAGGAGATCGAAATACCATGGATTGGGCCAGTGTACCTTAATCCTCAGAGGGAGATCCTTGCTCTTCAACATTTAAAAAAGTAATTTTATTGGGGGGTCTTACAAGGTCATAACTGTTTACAGAAATAAAAAGCCTTATCTTTTTCCCTTGGAGTGGCCAGTGGTTTCAAACTGCTGACTTTATGGTTAGCAGCCCAACTTGTAACCACTATGCCACCAGGGCTCCTAGAAAACATGACATCCTCAGTGTATTTTCAGGTTTCATTGCATGTAGGTGCTAGCTGTATATTTTCTCTTCTGCTGTATAGCATATACTTGAAATATCAAGGATTTTAATTCATTTTAATCATGGTTGCATTACCAATGAGTTGAAGAATATAAAAATGTTTTATGCAATACCTGGTGGTGCATGTTCAGAGTGGTTCAGAGTCCCTGGGTGGTGACAAGATTGAGCACCAGACTACTAGTGGAGAGATTGGCTATTAGAATTCATTCGGAATGCGTTGAACACAAAACAAAATAAAACACTGGGCCTGCCTTGAAGGCCGCAGCCTGGAAAACCTTTGACACCGATCTGTACACGTGGGGCCCCTTGAGCCAGAGGGGACTCCCTCCAACCCACAACAAGAGCACAACAGGATCTAGACGTCTTCTCTTAGAGGCCGGCTTCTCTGTTTCTCCCTGTGACTGTCAAATATTTTAGATTCTGAGTTGGTGGTGGTTGCTTTTGTTTTTAATCAGGTGCATATTAAAAATAATTATAGCTTTTTGATGATCTCAGTCTTCCCTAATACTGATTTCTGGTCATAAATCATCTGCCAGTATTAATAAGCCACTCGGCTTTCTTTCTGTTAATATCTGCCCCCTGACTTTTCCTTTCAACCTTTATATAGTCTTATGTTTATGTCACTCTCTTCCGAACAATATTCCTTTTTTTTAAGAAATACAATCGGAAAATCAGCCGTTTTCTGGTTAGGCCCTTTGTCTGCTCACATTTGAAATCCCAAAGTTTATTTATTTATTTATTTACTTTAAAAATTATTTTGTTGGGGGCTCGTACAACTCTCATCACAATCCATCCAGCCAGCCATCCATTGTGTCAAGCACATTTGTACATTTGCTGCCATCATCATTCTCAAAACGTTTGCTTTCTACTTGAACCCTTGAATCAGCTCCTCATTTCCCCCCCATAGTTTATTTTTGTTAAACGTCTGTACCCAGGTCCCAGGAGCCCCGAGAGTGGGCACAATGGTTGGTTGCTCAGCTGCTAGTCAAAGGTGCCCCTGTTTTGAACCGACCAGGTTCTCCGCATGAGCCAGCTTCCATGTAGGTTCATGACTTGGAAACCTGTGGGGCAGTTCTACTCTGACTTAAATGTTCCTAAAGCCAGATTCACTGCCATCAAGATAATTCTGACTCATAGAGACCTTACAAGAAAGGGTAGGCTCAAGTGCTCCCTCAAAGCAAGAATACTTTCTTCTAGTAAATTGGCA
>NW_022111369.1:8786227-8793198 GCF_000313985.2 Echinops telfairi
AGAAAAAACCTTTGTCCAAGTTATATATGAAGGAGCATTTCAACTCAAGCTGTTAAAGTACTCTCTCCAAAACAAGGCATAAGGCAGGAAGAAAAGAAAACATTGTATATCTCCCCACTCCCACTAGTTTCAGAAGGAAAAGGGATTTTATAATTTTTAATGATGGTGATTTTTGACTTTTTGTCATAACTGACTTTCCCCATTTCTCTTTAGTTTATTCATTTCTTTCATCCATTTTAAAATCTTGAAATCCTAAATGATGTGTGTTCAATTTTTTACTTAATGGAGTTTTTATTCTATCGAGATGAAATCCCAGTGAACACTGTAACTTACTAAGGGGGATTGGTCAGGAGATTTAGAAGATAATTATCTCATAAGAGATGCTTTCCACCATTCTCATTATCAGGAAATTCTCAGCTGTTGTTTTCCCAGTCTCTGAGTTCAAATTTTTATAAGGAAGGTCTATGAAGAAAGACCATAAATATATGCAATCTTCTTTATAGATGTCATATATAATACCATGTTGACTTTATTGCATGTGTGTCTTATGTTAAATAAAAAGGTATTCATTATCTCAGAGAAGTAAATAGAATAAAAGCGTCACACATAGACTGCGACAAGGTTAACAAATAGGTACAGTTTAGATTTCTGTTACTTTAGGGGGGAAAAAATCCAAATCCCTGAATTAAAAAATCTAGTTATTAGTGAAAAGGCGCCATGGTGGCATAGTGGTTACGAGTTGGGCTGTGATCCTTAAGGTCAGCAGTTCGATACCACGAGCTGCTCTGGGGAGAAAGTTGGGGCTTTCAACTCCTGTAAACAGTTATAGTCTGGGAAACTCACAGGGACAGTTGTACCCTGTCCTATGGGGTCACTATGAGTCAGCGATTAATTCAATGGCAATGAGTTTTGGTTTGGAGCTTTTAGTGATCATGCAAATGTTTAGAAGGGATTTCTGCTTCAAGACTAAGTCATTAAAGAGCTCTTTAGATAAATACAGTTACTTGTATTATTTTAAAATAATAATTAAGAAAAAGAGTTAAGAAACTAGACAAAGCATACATTCCCCTTTTGAGGTTCTGACCATTGGCTCTGATGTGAAACCAAGTTCTAAGACAACAGCACGGGTTAGGAATGTCGCCACCTAGTGTTCACCTGTAGAATGAATCCCAAAAGAGAGGAACCTTTCTTGTCACAGAAGGAAACATTGTGCCATTGTGCTGAGTGTTGCTATGCTTATGTCCATCGTTATGGTGGTTAAGCCAATCGATTTCTCCAAGGATGGTCTCCCTCGGTGTAGCTAACCCTCTATTTCAACAAGCACGATGTTCTTTTCTAGCAATTGACCTGGCTTACACAGATTTGTGTTCTAAGATACAGTTAGGATCTGAAATATTTGAAATTAGAACCAGAGATCAAGGGAGGGCGTCCTGGGGTAAGTCAGGAGTGTTTAGTATCAGGCAGAGGAGGGAGGAGGTCACAGAGGATGTGCACATGTGTGGGCAGCAATGACTGAAGGCAGACCGTGGAGAGAGAAAGTAGCCAAGACGGGTGTTAAACCTTTGAAGTGATTCAGAAAATGCTAGTGTCGTTGGCATTAAAATGTATGGAGGTTAAAATTCTTAAAATAATGTGTTGGATATTTCCAACTTTGAAAGATTTTAATTTGTTCTTAGAAAATAATTGCTACTGTTTGTTGAGTGTTTTTAGTAAATGTCAAACATTCTAAATGCTTTACACGTAACATATCTAACTTTCATAATAACCCATTGGCCCCCACTGTGCAGATGAGAAAACTGAGGAACGGAAAAGTTAACAGCTTGAAAGTGGCAAAGCTATGATTTATCTAAACCAAGAGGTTGTCTCTACTGTGCATGTCTTTTCTTTAAATTTCAATAAATCATTTTATTGGGGGCTCGCATAATAATAATCCATACATCAATTGTGTCAAGCACATTTATACATGTGGCCACCATAATTTTCAAAACAATTTCTTTCTACTTGAGCCCTTGGTATTAGCTTCTCTTTTTTCTGCTTCCCTCCTGGACCCTCCCATGAAACCTTGGTAATTTAGAAATTATTTTTAAATTTCATATTTCACACCATCCTGTCTCCCTTCACCCACATTTCTGTTGTTTGTCCTGCTGGGGGGAGGGGGGTTCTATGTTGATTATTGCAATCAGTTCCCCCTTTATCCCCACTCCCCCCACCCCACCTTCCCCCTACCTTCATGGTATCCGCTACTCTCATTATTGGTCCTGAGGGGGTTATCTGTCCTGGATTCTGAGTGTCGTGGAGAGCTCTTATCTGTACCAGTATACATGCTCTGGTCTAGCCAGATTTGTAAGGTAGAACAGGGTCATGATAGTGGCGGGGAGGAAGCATTAAAGAACTAGAGGAATGTTGTGTGTTTCATCGGTGGCTACACTGCACCCTGGCTGGCTCGTGCCTTCCTTGTGACCCCATCGTCTGTGAGGGGATGTCCAATTGTCTACAGCTGGGCTTTGGGTCTCCACTCTGCCATCGGTCATTCTTACATGGAGGTGTGGATTTGTCTTTCATCAGACCATGCCCCCAAGGAAGTAAAAGGCGATGCCTTGAGTCCTCACCTTCTACTAGGGTGGAGACTCAAAATATATCCCACTTTCTTGCTGTCCATTAGCAAAACAGAAACCCCTCTAAAAATGAGATTACAATAACAGGTGTGAAGGTTAGAATTTTAATACATCACATAAGGGATTATGGCTAGAAGGGCCCTATTAGTTAACCACATCTAAGAGATTACTATAAAAATTCCACAGTTTGCAGGGATTGGTTGATTGTTATGCAAATTAGGTGGCTGTGGCCTATCAGAAGGTTTGGCCAGTTCACATCCTTTAGACCTTGGGGGAACTTGCAGAGAACCTCCTAGACACATAAGAGAGCGTGCATGAGCTGCCACATTGGAAATGGTGGGAGGTGCACCAGCTGGCAACACTAGTGCCAGCAGCAGGAACCAGCAGATGAACTCAAGATGGCTGTGGTGGGCTTCCCTGCGCAAGGAGTGAGGATACTTCAGGCAGAAAGTTTGCTGGCAGAGTGAGGGTCCTCTGGGCGCTTGTCTAATTTGAAAGCCATCCTGATTGCTTATCTGTACCCTGACTCCTCTAACTGTATCCTGGTACCTCCACATTAATCCTGATCCTGAGTTGTAGCCCGTTTCTTCCCTAATAAACCCCGTAGTCATGAGTATGGTCTGTGAGTCCTGTGTGGCCACAGCAATGAATTACTGAACCCAGTGGGGAAGTAGAAGAATGCTGCTTGTGGGGCCTGATTGGTGTCAGAAATGGTGAACGTGCTGGAGAATGGAGGTATGTATGACCTCCACCTAGCATAAGGTGACCAGACATCCCGCTTTTGGCGGGTCAGTCCCGATTTTGGGCGTTTTTTAAAAGTCCCGATTTTTGGAAAGAATGCACGATAAGCTAGGGAACGGTCTATTTGGTCCATATAGACCAAATTTTTAATCAAGAACCCCCCACCCCCACCCCCGCTCCGGTCAATGGTGTCCCACTTTAAATCTGGTCACCTGAAAGCAGGACGAGTTTGGGGTTGATGGTGATTCTCATCTCTCCCTCCTGAAGTTAGAGGATGCTGGACACGACAACATTATAACCAATAACGTTATTTTCAGCTTAAATGCATTAGAATAGTTTCAGCCACTTGCCACTGAAGGAGTCCTAATATTAATGGTTAAGTAAAATATTCATTTAATCAGTGAATTTTCCCCCTAATAATTCCAGTTTAACAAATACTCATATCTTTAGTTTGATATTCCCAATGCAAATGTAAAACTTAACTTTGTTTTTATACACGTATGCTTACACCACACACAAACATGTGCACAGGATCTGAAGTTGAATGACAAGGACAAATGGAGTGAGTATATCAAAGAATTTGCTCATTTTGCTTTCTTTCTCTTTCCAGGATTTGATCAGAGATAAAACATACTTTCAAAAAAATAAAAATAAAAAAAAAACAAAAAAAACCCACATACTTTCTGTGTGAGGCAGGGTTCCCTAGAGAAACAAAACCAGGACACTTATGATAATATTTTAGGAATATATATATATATATATATATATATATATATATATATATATATGGATAGGTTTATATAGCAAGAAGAAATACAACAACTAGTTAGTTCACACAGCAGTACAGATGACTCAGTTCAACTCACTTTCATGGAATAGTAATAGAGCGAAGGTCTTTCAACCTACAATGGCTGCTGATCCAAGGTCAAGGAAGCAGACAGTGGAATCTGCCCTCAGGCAAGACGAGCAGAGTCTACCTGAAGGCAACAGGCATGGTGGGTGAGGTGCCAACAGCAGGGAGAGGAGAAGTTGAGGCATAGCAGAGGCCAGTAGTGAAGCAGGTCCAGATGGAGCCTCAAGCTCTAGCAATGCACAGCACAGTCACAGGTTCCACAGGCAGGCTAGGCCCACAGGTAGCACAGCACAAGGCTGAGGCAAAGGACTGTCTCAGGCAGCAGCATGCTGGTCTGATCACCAGGGAAAAAGAGAGAAAGCCAATCAAGTGGTGAGCTGATTAAACGATCACACTTGCCTATGTTTTTGTCTTTCTCGCTTTGACCAGTCGTATGGCTGACTGTGGCAGAGAAGTTTTTGGTTGCTTCTTGCTGCAAGGTGTTCAGAATTTAGCATACGGTTAGCTGCATTTATCTTGTGAACAGCATGGTTAGATGTTTGAAACCATCAGCCACTCCCAGGGAGAAAGGTGGGGCTTTCTAATCCCATGACGAGTTACAGTCTCAAAAGGTCACTATGAGTCGGTCTGAACTCAATGGCAGTGAGTCTGGAGTTTGGTGTTTTGACATCAAGAGAAACACATGCTTTTACTCGTCTGGTTTGACTATACTAGGTCGAATGCTGAGGTGTGAATAAGTAATTAATGGAATTTTTTAAAGTTTATGGAAAGCAAATAGAATGATAATGGAATGTTTCCATGAGCTTTTTGAAGCCCCCTTTATAAGTTTAAAAGTCCCTGGGTGGTCCAAGAGGTTAACACGCTGTTAACCAAAAAGTTAGAGGGTGGAGTTCACCCAGAAGTGCCTTAGAATAAAAAAGGTCTTCTGATCTGCTTCCAAGAATCAGGCTTTGAGAATCCTGTGGAGGCCAGTTCAATTCCATGGATACACACAGGGGATTCCCATGAATGGACTCAACAACCATGGATGGGTTTTGATGATACATTGCCAGCAGACTTGCATTTCTGTGACTTTGTAGATTTTACGGGTCCTGTCAAGCACCAATAATCATCACCTACTTTACCACTTCATCCCTCAGTCTGTCTTCTAATAATAAATCAAATCCTATCTTACGGGCAACTGTTGTAGTGAAGGAAACAGATAACTATCACTAAATTCTAATTTCCTTTGGAGGAAATAGTTCTTGAAAGGTACTGTATGTAAGTATATTAAGAGTCTGATTTGAGTTATATTTCTGCATCACAGGATAATCACAGGCTGTAAAAAGTGCCCTACAGAATCTTGTTTCATAAGCACATGGCACATTGCTTTGAAGAGTTGATACTTGGGTCTTGGGTACTTCCTTTTTGTCCTCGAACAGTATTAGTTTTGTAGTATATTGGGCATGTTAGCAGTTAGGATGTCCTCTCACATATCTTGAAATATATTCCTGTCATTCCAAAATAAAAACTTAGCCTTAAATAGTTCAATGCTTAGTCTACAAATCCTCTTTAATCAGGAGGTCATGTTCAATAAAGTTAACCAAGAAGAATACAGCTATCCTGTAAGGAACGAAGAACTGTGATTTAGGATACAGTGAATTTTATATTGCTTTCTTCCTCAGCCTAGAATGGAGCAAATCCCAGAATGGTGAGGAATTCCTTAAGTTACAACATAGTAATGCAGTATCTGGAGTCTGGTTGGCTTGTCTGAAATGAGCTCACTCCTTTCTCAGAAACCTGCATCACAAAACCTCAGGTCCCTGTGGCCTACTTAATCTAAGCATCAAGTGAAGGGTAGGCAGAATGGAAAGGAAAAGGAGGGGGAAGAAAGGTAAAGTCAATTAGCTGACACCATCACAACCTACCTCCTGCAAAGAGTTGGGAAAGGAGCCCTGGTAGCACAGGGATGGGGAGCCTGATGCTTGCTAACTGAACGGCCCATGACTTGATCCCACTGCTGTGCGAGAAAGATGAGGAAATCTGTTTCTATAAAGACCTAGGGCCTTGTCAATGCTGTAGGGGAGTGGGACCCTGTCTTTCAGAGTTGCCAGGAGATGGAATAGTTTGGGTTCCCGGGGCAATCGTTAAGTGCTGGGCCGTTCACTGAAAGACTGGCAGTTGCAACCTGTCATGGAGAAGATTGTGTCAATTCAGCTGGCCATGATTGTCAGAGGTTTCGTTGTTACGAAGCTATTTGGCGGTTGTGTAAGGATGTGGTGATCCCCAAATGTTGTAATCTGATCTACTCAGCTCCATGAGGAGACCTGGTTTTGTTCTTATGTGCCATCAAGTCTCCTCCGACCCATAGTGACCTCATAGCCATCAGACAGCAATAGTGTGATCCCCGTCATCCTCACAATTGTTCCCATGTGCGGGCTGTTGCAGCCACCGTGTCCACTCAGCTTCGTGGGGGCCTTCTTTGTCACTGCCCCTCCACCTTACCAAGTGAGATGTCCTTCTCCAGGGACTGCTCTCTCCGGACAACATGTCCAAAGTATGCAAGATGAAGTCTCACCATCCATGCCTCTAAGGAGCACTGGCCACACGTCTTCCAGAATAGGCTGATTTGTCCTTTTGGCGGCCCAAGGCCCTTTCAATAGTCTCCAGCACCACCATTCAAGCCCACTGATTCTTTTTAGGCCATCCTTAGCCAAAGCCCGCCGACTTTCAAATGCAGATGAGGCCGCTGAAATGAACATGACTACAAATGATAACAATTG
>NW_022111369.1:8793831-8799654 GCF_000313985.2 Echinops telfairi
TCTTGATCCAAGTACAAGTTTTGCATGAGCACAATGACATGTTCTGGAATGCTCATTCTTCACATGTCTATACATCGTTTGTTATGATCCCCACAGTCAAATGCCTTGGCACAGTCACTAAAGAATATAACTAACTCCCTTGGTGTGTTTGAACAATTGAACTGTTCAGTTCTATGATGTGTGGATTGTGTGCCAATACAACTGTAAAAAACAAAAACAAAATCAAAGCAAGTCTATAACTAAGAAGATACTGTGGGTCAGTACCCATAGTGTTGTGTTCTGTATCCCTGGGGTTGGCATGAGTCAAAAGACTCAATGGCCACATATTTTGTATCAGAGACTTGCCTCCTTGTGTCTGGAGGCCACATAGCTTTTCCAGCATGTATGCCAGAGTTAGGACACGCTCATCCTTAAGCCTAGTGCTGGCACGCAGTCACTCCCGTTCCGTTCTATTGGCATAAGTAAGTTGTGGGGTCAGCTTGGACTCGCTGGGGGAGAAGATTACACAAAGGATGAACATGAGGAGGTGGGGTTCCTGGAAGGGGGACTGGGAGTCTCTGGGGCAACAACAATATATGTCAACCTCATTTGCACACTCACTTCCGTGTTTCTCAAGATGTATGCTTTACATAATCTGAGGTTTGAGAAATGCTGGAGAAAAAAAAAAAGCACCACGGCCAGTAAATTTGTGAGACAGCATAAACTTTTTGGGGGAGTAGGGAGATAAGCAGTTCATTGTTTGAAAGGAGCAAAGAGAATATCCTAGAGAAACAGGTGGTTTAATGGCTGCTCCACATGTTTCATATCTGAGTCAATATTTGCATACAGGTCTCTAACAATCTTAAGAATGCATTATAGGGGCAGCGGGGAGGGAGGAGAAAAAAATGAGAAGCTGATACCAAGGGCTCAAGTAGAAAGAAGGTGTTTTGAGAATGATGATGGCAACAAATGTACAAATGTGCTTGACAGAATGGATGTATGTATGGATTGTGCTAACAGTTGTACGAGCCCCCAGTAAAATAATTAAAATATATATATAAAGAGTTGTATGAGCCCCCAATAAAATTATTAAATAATAAAAAAAGAATGCATTACATGTTTGTGAACAATACGTTTTTGTTTTGTTTTGTTTTTAACTTTTGCTGTGTTCTCTCTCTCTTTTGTAGAGGATTGTTTTTATAAAATTTTAGTTTGCCAATTAAACATACATTTGTGTACACTAGGTGGTAATATAAAAATTTTTTAAAAATCCTTTTATTGGGGGCTTGTACAGCTCTTATCACAATCCTCACATACATTCATTGTGTCAAGCACATTTGTGCATGTGTTACCATCATCGTTTTCAAAACATCTTCTTTCTACTTGAGCCCTTGGTATTCGCTCATTTTCCCTCTGGGTTCTCTCTTTTTAAACAGTCTTATCGGCACATAATGCACATATTACACAATCCAATCATTCAGTCATATCAAGAAGAACTGTACATTCATCACCACAATCAATATTAGAACACCCCCCCACTGATTAAACTGCCTTTAAATTGAGTTGTGTAATCACCTTCAGTTTTAATGCTCACTCCCCCTCCTGCTTTCACTGTTTACTCCAGAAATCCCCTCCCCCTCCCCATGTCCCCGCCCCCGGGCCTGCATCCCCCACAGACCCTTGCATCAGTGCGTCTCTAGGCATCGCTCCTTCTGTGCTTCACAAACTGGCAAACCCAGAGAAACGGTGAAGAACAAAAGCAAAATAACGTGCTAAGGATAAACACTAGTAATATAAAGATAAAAATACAAACAATGAATAAGAAAGAAAATACCACCGCCAATATTTATCAAGCCAGGGAAGAAATTTTTGTCATGGAACAATGGAGAGCAAACTATAGCCCTTCTGTTGGTTTATTTGCATACTAAAAGCAATAAAGATTTTGGAGTACCAAGGTCTATTGAACTTTGTTTCCCAAGCATACAAACACACAAAACCATGCCTCGCACTTAGTAACCACTCATAAATATTTGCTGAATAAATTTTATCACGGAACTTTTTTTGTGGCAAAACACATATTGACATTTCAGAGAATTGGTATTTCTATGGAAGGAAGGTTAGAAAACACGTTGCCTCTACAGGCCTTATCAAGGTGCTTTTTAATGAACAGGCTCCTGTGCCTTCGACTCCACGACTCCTTCTCCTGGACTCCATCAGACCCCAGAAGGGCACCTGAACCTGAGGAAAAGCATCTATAGACCAGTCTACAATCAATGCCTGGTACAAGAGCTTTTGTCAATAGGGGTAGTCCAAATTTCCTTTTGTTGTTGTTGAGAATAGACAACACCAAAAGATACACCCGTTCAAGTTCCTGCATGTTTGTTCCAATAACATTGCTCACATTCTTTAAGATATGCCATCATTTTTAACCCCCCTTTTCTGTGTTGTCCCTCCCCCGGTAACATGAACTCCACTCCCTACTCCCAAAGGAAAAGAACACAACCCCATCCATTGACTTTGTGTCAATTCCACTCACGCCCATCCTACAGGCCGGAGAAGAATGACCCGTACGATTTCCAAGCTGTAATCTTTGGGAAAGCAGATGGCCCATCTTTCTCCCAGGAACAGGTAGTGGGTTGGAACCAGTGACCTGTCAGTTAGCAGGGGACCATTTAACCATGGCACCACTAGGTTACTGTGTGCGTTGAATTGTTTCCCTCAAAATATGTGTTATGAATCATAACCCTTACACCTGTGGTGACAGGCCCGTTTGGGAATGAGTGTTCTTTCATGTCAACGAGGCAGTATGAGTATGTCGTATGTCTTCAAGCCAATCACTTTTGAAATATTGAAAGAGCACATTGAATAAGCAAACATAGGTGTGGGGGGGATTTAGATGCCACACCCATGAAATGTCCAACAAACCAAGCAATCGTAGCTGAAAAGAAACAGGACCCTCCCCCCGGAGCCAATACAGAGAGAGTCTTCCAGAGCCAGCACACTGTGGGGACACACCGAGAGCCTCCTTCGTCATGAGAAAGTAGAAGGCCATTGTACATACCTGCTTGTATGATTTCTGCTACAAGGGCTGGAGCTAAGATGATTTGTGTCTAATTTTTAAAACTGTAGTTGTTACTCTGATCCCATAAAGGTAGAGCTTAAAGGAATGCAATGTTTAAGCAGATATTCATTACAGGTTAAACGAAACCATTGCGTTTAATCTGCGCAGAAAGCCTTATCTTTCTCCTGAGAAGGGGCTGGTAGTTTCTGATTGCTAACCGTGGGGTGAGCAGCCAAATCATTCCCACTCCACCTCCGGCTCCTTAGTCACTTGAAATAGAGGAACCGAATGGTAGTAGCTGTGCTTTGGGATGCTAAAGCTGGCAAGCTGCTACAGGGGAGAAGGATGGGGCTTTCTACTCTCAGAAAAGGCCCACTGTCTCAGCAACACCACAGGGCAGTTCTACCTTCTCCGATGGAGTTGCTATGAGTCGGAATCAACTCGTTATCAGTGACTTTTTTTAAATCATAAGCTGAGGAATCAGCCACTCCTCAAGAGAAAGATGAGGCTGTCTGCTCCCATAAAGATTCATGGTCTCAGAAACCCTGGATAGGGCTCTTATTCAATTCTAAATCACAATTGATGTGATGGCAGTGGGTATTAAAAAGCAATTTTTTAATCATAATCTAAATTAGGTTTCCTCTGTAAAAACAACAGAACCCCAATTCTCTGGAATACAGACCATGTAAAGGATTATAGTTTTTCCAGCCATTACTTCTACTCCTGCCAGAAGGATGGCACCTAACTGTCATCTTGTCTCTGGATCCAGCTGCCAATTGGCAGGCCACAGTGAGGTCAGGGAACACACTGGATTGCACCAAGAGCATTCAATCAGCAAATTCCAGCCCTGGAAGACCCATCAACAGCACGGGCTTCTCCTCAGCTAAATTAGAAGGAAACTAAAGGATGGAGAAGGAAGCACACATTTGAAGAGCTTTAAAAAGACATACCAAGTTTTTTTGTTTTGTTTTGTTTGTAACTGAGAAGACTAAATTGTGCTATTTAGGCTTACACATTTAAATGGTAAAAAAAACTATGAGCAAGGAAGTGATGATTATAAAAGTAATTTTAATTATAGTAATAAATTACTATAAAAATTACTATAAAAGCAGCTTCTAGTTCTGGACAGATAAACTATTAGCGATTGGATATTACCTTCCACCTCCAACATCTAAAACAGGACGTTATTGTTGTTGTTAAGTGCCATGGAGCCAGCTCCCATTCAGAGTGACCCTCTGCACAACAGAATGAGACAATGCCTGGTCCTGCGCCGTCCTCACCACTGTTCTTATGTTTGAGCAGGTAGCCATACAGCCACCGGATCCATCGCTCTTGTCGACAGTCCTCCTTATTTTCACTGCCCTGCTATTGTGCTAAGCATGATCTCTCTCTCTCTCTCTCTGTATATACATCACAGTGATTTTCATACATTGGATATCAGGCAGCACAGAAGAATGAATCCTGAGAGGTGGGGAAACAAAGGAGGAGAAGTGATGCCTCTCATTGCCTAGTTTTCTTACCTGCAGAGGGGTTCCAGGTCACAGTGCTGAGAAGGGAACCCAGGTGGAGACCAACCGTCTCTGGAGTTGACGAGCCACAGCCAAGAGTCTGGTAGGCAGGGCCGAGTACCAGGTCAGAGAGTTACCGAGAGCCTTCCAGACATCTGCTGAGTCCACCTCACCCAAAGACCTGTGCGGGTGTTTATTCATGGGCCCTGGGAAATCCGACACAAAAGGCATGGACGCTTGCATTCCCATGCCTTGAGAGTGAACATTTCAACATCCAATCGAGTACTCCGAAGATTATTGTTCAGTAGCTGCTGCCATCAAATAGATTCGGACTCACAGTGGCCTTGTAGGTTAGGGGGGAACTGCTCCATAGGGTTTCTAACACTGTCATCTCTATGGAAGCCCACTGCCACATTTTCCTTCAGGAAGTGATTGATGGGACTTATAGTTAGTAGTCAAATTACACACACACACACACACACACACACACACACACAGTTATATCATGACAGGAGGGCTCCTATTGTGAGGCAAAAATTCAACCTAGAAAGTTGCTATGGTCCTAACCAAAGATGCTGAAAAATAAGTTTAAAATTAAATAAAATGATTCTTTGTAACATAAATGTGACCCAGATTAAATATTAGAAATATTTAAAAGAATATATAAATATTCAGCATTAGACAAGACAAAATTCACAACATCAGGGCCTAGTAAAAATGATCAAACATGCAAAAAAGCAGGAAAGTATTACCCACAATGAGGAGAAAAATAAGCCAACATAAAGAGAAGCAAACACAGACAATAAAATTCATAAAGATATTTTACAAATATATTCTATGTTTTCAAGAAGGTAGAAGAAAGATTAAGTACATTGTGTTAGGTTGGGGTCTCTAGAGAAGCAAAATCAGCAGCACGTGTGTGTTCATATATAGAAAGAGACGTAGTATATCAAGAAATGGCTTACACAGTTCTAGAAGTAGGCAAATTCAGTCTGGTTCCAGTCCGGCTTCTCCTGACCTGGGTAGCCATGGAGGCTGATGAACAGGACGTAGGATGATGAAGCCGAGGGAGGCCACAGGCTGGTAAATCAATCCGACGTCTACTGATGGCTCCTGGAATCAGCAGGTGACACGCAGGGAACTGAAGATGCAGCAGAAGGAAAAAGGCTGTGCTTGGTCTTTCTCTTACACAAAAGACCACACCCAGGAGGTGATATCAGGTTGGGCTCCACCTCTAAACTTAGCCAGGAGTGTCTAGTTGGTCTAATCCCGAAG
>NW_022111369.1:8800843-8802672 GCF_000313985.2 Echinops telfairi
ATTCACTATGTCAATCCATCTCCTTCAGGGCCTTCCTCTCTTATGCTGCCTCCCTACTTTGTCAAGCATGATGCCCTTCTTCAGGGACTGCTCACCCCTGACAGCATGTCCAAAGTATATAAGATGAAGTCTCACCACCCTTGCATCTAGGGAGCACTCTGGCTGTACTTCTTCCAAGACAGATCAGTTTGTCTTTTGGGCAGTCCATGGCACTTTTAATATCCTTCTCCAGTACCACAATTCAAATGCATGGATTCCTCTTAGGTCTTTCTTATCCAATGTCCAACTTTCACATGCATATGAAGCAACTGAAAATAACATGGCTAGGATGAGGAGCACCTTCGTTCTCAAAGTAACACCCTTGTTTTTCAATATTCTAAAGGGGTCTTGTGCAGCACATTTACTCAATGCAATATGTCTTTTGACCTCTTGACTGCTGTTTTCATGAGCACTGATTTGGGATCCAAGCAAAACTTCAATCTATTCTTCATTTATCATAATGTTACCTATTGGTCTAGTTGTGAGTATTTTGGTCTTCTTTACACTGAGTCGTAATCCATACTGAAAGCTGAAATCCTTGATCTTCATCAGCAAATGTTTTAGGCCCTCCTCAGTTTCAGGAAGCCAGATTGTGTCATCGGCATATCACAAGTTGTTAATAGCCTTCCTCCAAACCTGATGCCAATTCTTCTTTACATAAGTCAGCTTCTCTGAAGACTTGCACTGCAGATAGTTTGAATGGTGAGAGGTATGGTGAGAGGATGCATTCTTGGCACACACCTTTCCTTATTTTAAAATGTGCAGTATTTCCTTCTTCTGGTCACGCACTGCCTCTTGATCCATGTGCAAATTACACATGAGCACAATGCAGTCTTCTGGAATTCCCATTCTTCTCAAGGTTATCCATAGTTTGGTGAATGTCTTGGCATAGTTGATGAAACACAAGTAAACATCTTTCTGGTATTCTCTGCTTTGAACCAAGATCTAGCTGCCATCAGCAATGCTATCCCTTGTTCCGCATTCTCTTCTGAATCCGACCTGAACCTCCAGCAGCTCCTTCTCAATGTGCTGCTGCAACCATTGTTGGATGATCTTCAGCACAATTTCACTTGAATGTGGCACGAATGATATGGATCTATCAATTTGAGTGTACTGTTGGGTCATTTTTCTTTGGAATGGTACATATATGGATTTCCTCCAGTCATGTGGTCACGTAGCTGTCTTCCAAATTTCCTGGTATAGATGAGTGAGTCCATCCAGTGCTTCGTCAGCTTGTGGAAATATTTCAATGTGTTGGGGGTGGGGGGAAAAAAAGAAATATTTCAATGTGTGTTTTTGGCTAATGCTTTCTGTGTAGCTTGGACTTCCTATTCTACCATTGATTCTTGCTCACATGCTACCTCTTGAAATGGTAGAGTGTCAACGAGTTCTTTTTGTGTATTCTTTCCATTTTTTCAATGCTTCCTGGATCATTCCATCTTTTTCTCATAAAATCTTTCAATATTGCAACTTGAGGCTTGAATTTTTTCTTGAGTTCCTTTGGTTGAAGATATGTTGAGCCTCTTCTTCCTTTTTGGCTTTCTAACTCTAGGTCAGTGCACATTTCATTATAATCTTTTCTTTGCTCCTCAAGCTGCCCTTTGGAATTTTGGGTTCGTCATTGGGGGACGGCAATCTTTGTCTTTATAATCGTAGGCTTTGCAGTAGTGTGTAAAGACACAGTAGTGTGTAAAGACCAAGTGTTAGCAAGGATCTGGAGCAACTACAACTTCCACACACTGCTGGTCCAAATAGAAAATATTAGAATCTCCATTTTGGAAAATGTTCAG
>NW_022111369.1:8803194-8804924 GCF_000313985.2 Echinops telfairi
TTGGGGGTCAAACGACCCTTTCACATAGATCACCCGATTCATAACAGTAGCAAAATTACAGTTATGAAGTAGCAACGAAAATAATTTTATGGTTGGGGTTCACCACAACATGAGGAACTGTATTAAAGGTCGTAGCATTAGGAAGGTTGAAAACCACTGCTGTAACTCCTACCAAAGGGTTGGGTGAGACTATGCAAATAGGGCATGTGCAACAGTACTAGAGGGGATTGGTGAATTTCAGTTACTACCCCACTTCCCCACACCCCAGGCTAAAAGGGTGAGTCACCTTTGAAGCAGTAGCAGGAGGGAGGAACCCTGAGCACCTTGGCAGAATGCGGTCAAGACCTCTGACTGAAGTGGTGGAGGCCACTAAGACCAGATGCATCAAAAACCTTGGCATAGAGACTCAGAGGGGCAGTGCTGAGACTCTGGGATACCTTCTCCTCATCTGGCCCAAGACTATGGAACTGTGGGACAGAATGACAGGCAGGCTGGCTTCTTGACCCTTGGAGGCAAAGGCCATATGACCATGTGTCTGATAGGCTGAGAACTGGCTGCTGGCTGAGGAGACCAATGACTGCATCCTTACTATTTGGCGATCCTGACTTGTGGTAATCTCTGAAGTTCCCTAGTAAACCCTCTTACTTATGAATATTGTCTATGAGTTCTGTGTGGCTACTGCAATGCATTATTGAACGCAGCAGAGATGTAAAGTGGTGTGGGAGGAATGGTTGTTGCCCCAATAGGTAAAGAAGGATGGAGCATGGAGGCATGGTGGATCCCTACCTTATAGCAATGGGGAAACTGGGGGAGATCTGATATGACCCCATGCCATTTATTGCAAGGACATAAGGAAACTTTTAGAAGTGAAATATTTCCCACCCCGCCTTCCAAACCATTTTGGTGGGAACTAACACAGATATCACATCGTTTCTTCTCATCAAGCAGTATCGTACAATGGCTACCACAGTTTCAAAACATTCTTTTCCTTCTTGAACTCCTTGACGTCAGCTCCCTGGTACCTCCCTCCCATCCTGTATCTTCCAGAAACCCTTATTCTACTTAGTGTCCCTATAAGCTCTTCATTCTTAGAAACCCTTTTTCTATTTGCTGTCTGTATAAGTTCATCAATTCTGGATTTCATATACTGAAAAACAGAAAAACATATAACAAAAATTCCAGAGGGTCACCCCCAATGACAAAAATACATCTGAGATACACCCCAAGATGAACAAAAACAAAATACAGAAATTGTTGAAAAATACAGAAAAATTTGAAAGCCAGATCAGGTCCAACATGCATCAGAGAGGGGACCAACTGACAAGGTTTTAACCGTTCAAGTCGGGTTTATCATTTTGATCTCCTGTAGTCGTCTCTCCAATGCACTTTGCTTGGTAACCAGTTTCTTCCCACCCCTCTATCATGGATAGAGGAAATCGCCAGAGGCTTATTTCCTGTGTAGATCTCACAAATGTGCCTTGGGCTCCCACTGTCATCTGTAACCTTCTGCAAACCAGAATCTCACAATTTAGGCTCATACTATTTCTTACTTCAGCTTGGGATTATATGATTTACAATGCATGGGTCACTGATGTTGCTGTGCTTATTCCATTTGAACTTGGTTGACATCTCACTTAGATGCCTGCTTGTTTCAAACACGCCTCTAAGACCACAGACCCTGTTTTATCTGTTAACTGAGCACCATTTAATTTCTTCACCACGCTTTGCTA
>NW_022111369.1:8806707-8815128 GCF_000313985.2 Echinops telfairi
TTGTCCAGGTGGTGATCCCTACAATGTTCATTAGGCCACATATTTATTTTTATGATCCATTTTTAGATCTATGTTCTATTTTACAAGAAAATGATGTTTTAAAGTGCTCTTATGACATATTTAAATATTTTTCGAAGAGAAACTTAAAATCATCCAAATTAAAGGATGGTAATATTGTGCTGTGATAATAACATAACGATGTGTTATGATAATATTTCACGTTGGGTAGTGTCAGAAAGAAGTATTGTATCCTGTTACTTATCACCCAGCCCTGCTAGCATTTAGAAATCATCTGCACATTGCTTTGTATGCAAAAACTATTTGTTGTTTTGGCTATTTTATCATTTTTAGGTATGATAGCTAAATTATTAATATAATTTTAGGGCTGGAAGAATCCTTTAAGGTAAAATAAACCAAATACACCACTCCTTTTAGTCTATAGCTCATAGAGGACAAATCTGAGATCCATAGCAGTTACATGATTTATTCAGTGTCTGTCACATAGCTAACAAAATCTAGAACGATAGTAAGTTATGTCCATTCACTAGGACTGTCTCATTTGAGTTATGGGCAAGCCATAAATTTAAAGTGTAATTATAATATTTTATGGGCCCTGTGAAATTTATTATTTGCCTTCTTGTTTTTTCTCATAAGAAATAAATGAGAATGTTAACCATAAGGACATATTTAAGATGAAATTGAATTTCCTTCGGTCGTAACTTACTTTTGTTTTTTCTTCAATAGCATCTCCCTAGTGTGGAATGTCTTCACAAGTCTGCCGAGTGGTAGATAAGATGGAACTGCCTTGACTAAAAGTATTCCTGGTGGTGTAGAGGGTTACGCGTTGGGCTAACTGCAAGGTCAGCAGTTCAAAATCACCAGCTGCTCTCTGGGAAAATGATGTGGCTTTCTTTTACTCCCATAAAGGGGTACCGCTTTGGAAACCCACAGGGGCAGTTCTACTGTCCTAGAGGGTTGCTGTGAGTTGGAATTGAGCTAATTGCAGTGAGTTTGGGTTTTGGTTTAGCCTTAACTATAAACCAAACCTGTTCATTGCAGTAGATTGGGTCTTCATTCATAGCAACCCCGTAGCACCGAGTAGAACAACCCAGACGGTTCCCCAGGCTGTAACCTTTAGAAGCACAGATGGACGTCTCTTTCTCTAGCTAAGCAGCTGGTGGGTTGGAATCAATGACCAGGGCTTGAGTGGCAATGTTCTCTACAGACAGACTTAAAAAATTCTAGAAATTCAGGAGGAGATGAGCCAGTCAGGGTGAAGTGTACCAAAGATGAAACATACAACTTTCCTCTAGTTCCTAAATGCTTCCTCCCCACCATCATGATCCCAATTCTATCTTACAAATCTGGCTACACCAGAGGATGTACACTGGTACAGATAGGAACTGGAAACACAGGGAATCGAGGACGGATGATCCCTTCAGGACCAGTGGTGAGAGTGGTGATACCTGGAGGGTGGGGTGGAAAGGGGGAACTGATTACAGGGATCTACATATAACCTCCTCCCTAGGGGATGGACAACAGAAAAGTGGGTGAAGGGAACCATCGAACAGTGTAAGATATGACGAAATAATAATTTATAAAGTATCAAGGGTTCATGAGGGAGGGGGAAAAATGAGGAGCTGATGCCAGGGGCTTAAGTGGAGAGCAAATGTTTTGAGATTGATGAGGGTAACGAATGTACAAATGTGCTTTATATAACTGATGTATGGATTGTGCTAAGAGTTGTATGAGCCCCTAATAAAATGATTTTTTAAAAATAATTCACTTTCCATTGCATCTTTATGGAAGAAAGGCTGTCATAACCCTAGTCTATGGTCCGATGGAATTCAACAGATGCTTAATTCCTACTTTCTTCTTCTTTTTTTCTTAACTGAAACCACTTTTCAATGAGTCAGAAGGGAGGTCAAATAAGAAATTACATTTAACCTAACTATATCTACCATAATTGACTTTACAATGCTCTCTGCCCGATAACAAGGAAATTCACACCCCTTGACTATGGTCAGAGGGCATTCTCTGGAGGCTTAATCTATGTGTGGGCTCTGCAAATGGATTTTGTTTCCACTGTTGTCCACAGCCTTCTGCAAACCAGGTGTCCACAATTTAAGCTCGGATACCATTCCCTTCTTCGGATTATATTATTTACAAACCTCGTTTTTCTGCTCGTGGACTCAGAACGCTGACTTTGTGGTCCGCAATCCAAGGGCGGCGGTGTTAAAGGAGGAAAAACCTGAATTAGAGCTCATTTATTGGAGCGCCTTAAGCGCCTCAGCCCCAGCTATTAGCTAGCACGTACGCACAGCGCGTGCAGACTGGCGCCCAGCGCAAGCCCCTCACTTTTTCCCAGGTCACCGGCCGGTTCAACGCAGGGCCAGTCTCTGCGCATGCGCCTCGCCAGCAGCCACCCGAGCTAGGCCCGCGGGCTCCAGTCGGACTGCCTTCCCGGGTCCTGCCCTAACGCGCGCGGTCGCCCGGGTCCGAGCGTCGAAGCGCCGCCCTCAGTTCCTGTCTCGCAGGCTCGCGCGCCGCTTCGCCCCGCCCCACAGTCTGCGGGTCGCTGCCCCACTCGCTTTGGAGGCGTGGCCAACGCGCCGGCCTTCGAGCACTAGCGCGTGCGCAGTGGAGCGCGCGCCGGGCCCAGGCTAGCAGGTCCCCGCCGCCCACCCGCCCCGCCCACGTCCGCCTCCCCTCCTCTCGCAGCCCTTCGGCCGTGCTGAAACTCGGCCCCGCGCGCCTTCCGCAGCTATGGAGATTCCCGGGGGCCTTTACAAGAAAGTCAAGCTGAGCAATAACGCGCAGAGCTGGGTGCGTAGGGGCCGAGGGCGAGTGGGCGGCGACGGGGAGCGGAGAGAGGTTCTGGGATCCGCAAGCTGCAGCTCGTTCCAGAGTTGCTCCCTCCCTCCTTCCCGCGGTCTCCTCTGCATCCTCCCGGGAGCCAGGGGAGTGGGCACCCGGGGCTGCGGCGCCTCCCTGCAGGGGCGGTGGGCGACTCAGGGCCGGAGGGGCGCGGCGGGGGCCGGTGCTGGGCGCCGGCTGCACGCCGCCCGACCCCCGTGGGTGGGCAGGAGGTTGCCCAGCTCCTCGGGCCGGATGGAATGCTTCCCCGGTGAGCTGGCGGCCGCTGGAAGCTGGCCGGCGGAGCGGGGCCGCCCGCATCCGCCCGAGTGGCCTGCAGGTCTGCGGAGGGGACGGAGGTGCGCCCCGGACGCACGGGCGCCGTGGACGCATTCCTGGCTTTTCCTGGCACCGCCAGTGCACTTGGCCGAGGTTGGGATCCGTCTCCGTGCCGTTCCGTTCCTGAGTTTTCAGTGTGAAGGGAGCGCACTCAACAATGTGGCCATTCATGAGTGGAGGTGGACTTGAACTGAGGTTCTTTGTGGGTGTGGGCTGGTGTGAAATTGGAATGTCTAACAAATAACGTGGAGGGGGTGGGGGCGTTTAAAAGGCTCCAGTCCTGGTGGCTGTAAGGTCTGGGAAAGGTTAGTGGTTTATAACGTTTAGCATCGACAGCCCGTTGGCTTTGGTGCTCCTGTGTGTCCTCAGACGACTGCTTCCTTTTACTGTTCTTGATAGAAAGCAGCCTTATGTAAGTGTAGCGTGGCGTGCAACTTTTGGAAAGGCACTGGCGTTAGTAGTTTAGATGGAAATTTCTATTTCACAGTGCAACAAAATCATCATGTTTAAATTTAGCCTTGCAAATTACCCCTTGCCCAGTCCCCAAACCCCGAAACAACGAACAGCCATTTCAGGGGCAGATAAGTCCTTTGCAGTCACACATTTTTTGCATCTGTGGTTGCCATCAAGGATAGTCGCCCACTCTCTTCTTTTTTGTGGTTCAGACTTCCATGGATGCTATTTAAGTCTTGCATAGATGTAAGGATGGACTGGTGATCAAGGTGAATTTCAAGTAACCGCAGGAGCCCTGGACACTGGCCTGGTTACCGGTCACAAAGTTGCCATTTCGGAGCTGTGTGGAATTGAGGGAAGTTACTTTACTCTTCTGAATCTTAGCCAATTTAATTCTAGTAACACACTCCACAGGGTTTTGAGGAGCAAAGATGAGAGCATGAAAAATAGAGTGAAACCCTTCCTATGAAAGATGGTTGGTGTGGCTTACCATTGGGACCCATGGCGTTCCTATAGGACAGGGTGGGATTGCCCCTCTTGAGTGTTAAGACTAGCTCTTTACTGGAGTAGAAAGCCTCATTTTTTTTTCTTCCCAGGAGGGGTTTATGGTTTTAGGCTGCTGACTTTGGGGTTAGTAGCCCAATGTGTAACCATTATGTAATCCTGAAATATTTCATGGTTAGGGAAATGAAGTTGATGAAAATTGGGTACTTACAGGTAATTTCATTTGCACCATTCATAATTCAAACCTAGTCCTTGAGTTGTGCAGACATGTTTGGCTACAAACTGAAAGACGGGTTGTTCAGAACCACCCAGAGACACCTTGGAAGAAAGCCCTGGCTCTTGGCTTCCAAAAGGCAACAGCCTTAAAAACCCGTGGAGTAGTTTGGCTCTGTCACGTGGGCTCACCATGAGCCACAGTCCGCTCTCTGCCAATTGGATTAAAAAAACCAAAACAATTATCTTTTCATTATTCCATTTGCCAAACAAATGCTGCCTTTTTTCTTTGTGAAGATCTGTGTCAGACATAGAGAAGAAGAAAGATTTGAAGATGTAGTGCTTGCCTTCTACATTTTATGGTTGGGTTTATAAATCCCATTTGTCATGGGATGAACATATAGCATATATAGACAAGTTTTATTGTATCTTGGAGGGGAGGTTACTTTGGCTTCGATTGTTTCTGGGAGTGTGTTAGGAGAAACTCGAAGGGGAATTGGTGTGACTAAGAACTAGGAAGATGATTTTTATTTTTAAGTCAAATTCCAGGAACAGTGAAGAGTCTGAGGTGTTCTTGGAGTGAAGACAAGCTGAGTAGATGGATCATGTTAGGCTACGGAGTTAAGACTTGACTTGGGAAGATTTTTATTGGTGCTAACTCTCACGGCCATCGAGTCGATGCTGACTCATATCCACCCCGTGGAATGAGGAAAAGTGCCCCTGTGAATTTCTGAGACTATAACTGTTAACGGGAGTAGAAAGCCCCATCTTTCTCAAACTGAGCAGCTGGTGGCTTTGAACTGCTGACCCTGAGGATTGCAGCCAAACATAACCACCGTACAACTAAAGTTCCTAACGGTTTAAGTTTCTCATCATTGTAAGCCCTCTCTCTGCTCCAGAAAGAACACCGTGTCTCTCCCTCTCACACACTTAAACCAAGTAATAAGTACAAATGTGAAGGATCCGTAAACTCTTTAAATTTTCTATCACACGGTAACACTGCTGCTCTAGGAAGAATGGCCAAACAGATGTAGACTGTATTCAACCTAGACATTGAAGTCCTGGGGTCCAGACAAGGTTCTGCTGTTGTTGATGGTGTGCTGTGCTGTCAGCTGTGCCGCACAGCAACCCTAAGACAAAGCAGAGCTGCCCCAGCGGACATCCAGAGCTGCAGATCTCCAGGTCTTTCTGCTTCAGAACTCCCAGTGGGTTCAGACCTCCGAATTTTGGGGTGGCAGGCAAGCATTTAATGTTTTTGTAACCCTGTTAAGGAGTCCCCAGAACTCCCTGACAGGGTTATAAAAACCTAAACCAACTCTGGGCCATTGAGTTGATTTTGACTCTGACACTACTCGATAGAGGGTTTCTAAGATTATCTTGACTGGAGCAGCCAACCTCTTCTTCCTCCCGTTGAGCGGCTGGTGGGTTTGAACCACCCACTTTGCAGCAAGCAGCTCAACTCCTAACCCTCAGCGCCACCAGGGCTTTTTTGACAGGGCTATAACCCATCGCCACTGAGTTGATTCTGCATAAGATTTCTATTAATTTTTTTTATAGGAACAGATAGCCTAATCTTTCTCCCTTGGACCAGCAAGTGGGTTTTGATAGGATTGTAATGAGAGTTAAGAAGAAATGGTGGCATTGTTGGAGCTCTGGTGGAACTACTAGGTAAGCTTTGGACTGCTAACCACAAGGTCTGGAGTTCAGACTCTCCAGCTGCCTGATCCTATGCCATCCCCATGATGAGTGGTAGATTGAGGCTGTTAGGCTCCATCAGATTTTTGGATTGCTTGGTTTTCAAAACTAGATTGCTAGGCCTTTTCTTCCTAATCTCCTTTAATCTGGAAGTCCTGCTAAAACCTGTTCATCACCATGGCAACACTTGAACATCTTCAGAAAAATGGATGGTTTTTGCATGAGGTACGCTCACTAGAAATTGAACTTGGTTTCCTGCATGGAAAGCAAAAATCCTTTTATGGATTTATTATAATCTGTATCACCATTTTATTTTATGGTATTGTAATTAGTACCTATTTTATGGGTGTAGAAACTGAGGCACAGAGATGCTATACAATTAGATATTGAGCACGCTGCATTGAAGGACAAGCTTAGCAGTCTGGAGAAGTGCTGTATAGTAGGGATATACTGCAAGCTGCAAATATAATTAAAATTTTTCTAGAGCCCCCCCCCAAAAAAAATTCAAATTTATTGCCATCTAATCAATTCTGAATCAGAGTCACCCTAATGGACAGGATAGAACTACCCTTGTGAGTTTCTGAGACTGTAACTCTTTATGGGAGTAGAAAGCCCTGTTCTCCCCAGGAGCAGCTGATGTTTTCGAACTAATGATCTTGCAGATAGCAGCCCAATTAGTAACCCCTATGCTACCAGGGCTTTTAGAGGTTACATTAACAAAGAGAAACAGATGAAAATGATTCTATTAGTTTCAAAAAAAATTTGTTTTAGAAAGATTAATAAGAGACTAGTCCCAAGAAGTGGAGGTTGAGGATGTATCCAGTATCTGATTTTTGCAAAATTCTCTACCGTTCCATTATCTGATGTCAACCGTCACCCCTGTCTTGAGTATATTCTCTCATGCCCCACGGTTCTGCAATTTGCTGTGACAGCTCACAGAACTTAAGAACTGTTAAATTAATAGCTCACAGCATTGTGGGGACTGGTAAGACTCAAATCCAAATTCAGACGTCCATGGGTCCTCAAACTTTTTAAATGGGGCCAGTTCACTGCCCCTCAGACCCGTTGGAAGGCTGGACTATAGTTTTGAAAAAAACTGTGGACAAATTCCTATGCACACTGCACACCTTATTTTGAAGTGAAAAACAAATGGGGCAGAAACACCCGACGGGCCGGATAAATGTCCTCTGCTGGCCGCATGTGGCCTGCGGGCCTCAGTTTGAGGACCCCTCGTCTAGACCATTGGTTCTCAACCTTCCTAATGCCGTGACCCTTTAATACAGTTTGTCAAGTTGTAATTTATTGTTCCTCAATAAATTATTTTCATTGCTACTTAACTGTAATTTTGCTACTGTTATAAATCGGGCGACTCCTCTGAAAAGGTCATTCGACCCCCAAAGTGGTCGTGACCCACAGGTTAAGAACCACTGGTTTAGACGATCCTCCTCATCCACAGGTGGAGGAAGCTGGTGAAACCAGGTGAGGTGAGAGGCCGCAACTTAAGCGCCAAGAATGAGATGTGAGGCAGAGGCAAGCTGCAGACCAGGAGAGCAACACGTCACAAAGTGAAAGCAGGTGGCACTTGCTTAGAAAGGCCAGAGAGCATGCAAGGACACATGCCAAGATGGTTACCTGAATTGGGGGCCAGCAGTCTTTTTGGGTGGTACCTGGCATCTGATTGGTATTTGTCACCTGGGACTCAGCACTAGTTTTCTGTGCAGGCTGTCAGATGCTTCCGAATGAGTTCCAACTCATCGTGACCCTATTACAGCAGACCTGAACGCTGCCCAGTCCTGTGCCGTCCTCACAGTGTTGTTATGTTTGAGCCCATCGGTGCAGTCGCGGTGTCAGCCATCTCGTTGAGGCTCTTCCTTTTTCTCACTGCCTCACTGCTTTCCCAAGCATGATATCCTTTCCCAGGTACTGGTCTTGCCTGGCAGCCTGTCCAGAGTACGTGAGATGAAGTCTTGCCATCCTTGCCCCTAAGGAGCGCTCTAGATGGAAATCTTCCAAGACGGATTTGTTTGTTCTTTTGGCAGTCCTTGGTACTTAGCAATATTCCTCACCAGCACCATAACTCAAATGCATTGATTTTTTTTTTTGGGGGGTGTGGGGTGTGTTCTTAATCAGTGTCTTAACTTTCCCATGCATATGAGGCAATGGGAAATACCATGGCTTGGGGCAGGTGCAACTTAGTCTTTAACATCCTAGCTTTTTAGTACTCTGAAGAGATTTTTTTTTAAACACTGTATTAGTCTGGGTACTGTAGAGAAACAAATCCACAGAAACTCATGTATAAGAGAGAGTTTTATATAAAGGGTAAGTGCGCATCAAGAAAACATCCCAACCCAGTGCTGCCCA
>NW_022111369.1:8817225-8819630 GCF_000313985.2 Echinops telfairi
TCAGCCTACATTTGGGTTTTAGTAATTCCTCTCGGATTGCCCTTGATCAATCCCTATCAGGTCTCCTACACCCTCCTTGCCATCGATTTTAGATCACTTGTCCCTGGGTTTGTTAACAACCACTTCCTTCCCCCCTTGCCCGTGCCTCTCCCCCCCAACCCCCCAACTGTGGGTTGCTTGTTGTTTTCTCCGGATTGTTTATCCTGCCTAGCTTATCTAGATAGACATGTAGAGACAATAATAAGCACAAAAACAAGATAGCAAAACAAAGCAACAAAATAAAACAAAACAGCAGCAATAAAAACCAAGGACAACAAAAGAAAAGCCTAGAAATAGTTCAAGGTCTGTTGACTTTTAGGAGTGTTTTCTGGTCAAGCTTCCTGTCAATGTACAGCTGCAATCATTGTTGGATGATCTTCAACAAAATTTTACCTGCATGTAATACTGATGATGTTGTTTGAGCAGTCTGTTGGGTCACCTTTCTTTGGGATGGGTACAGATATGGATCTCTTCTAGTCAGTTGGCCAGGTAGATGTCTTCCAGATTTCTTGTCATAGACGAGTGAGTTCTTCCAGTGCTTCATCAACTGTTGAAACATTTCAATGAGTATTTCATCAATTCCTGGAGCCTTGATTTTAGCCAATGCTTTCAGTACAGCTTGAACTACTTAATTAGCACCATTGGCTCTTGCTCATATGTTGCCTCCTGAAATGGGTGAATGCTGACCAGTTCTTTTTGGTACAATGACTCTTCTACACTCTTTTCATCTTCCTTTGATGCTTACTGCATCATTCAATAATTTACTTATAGATAGGACATACTGGGGTGAGCTTATGACTGTCAGGGTATTCATGCATTTCGTGTACCTTTTACACAGGACCTGGCAGACATGGTTGATAACCAAGAGAAGCTCTTGGCCGTGGACACCCTATGTACACTTGCTACCAGAAAGCAAAGCAACAGTATCAGAAATATTGTCTAAGAGCTCAAGTAGAAAGAATGTTTTGAAAATGATGATGGCAACATATGTGCAAATGTGCTGGACACAATGGATGTATGTTAGAGTGCCCAATAAAATGATTTTAAAAAATATTGTCAGATCTGTTTGAATAGCTTCCCCACATGGATCTTACTGATGCAAGAAGCGTTAACAGTGATTCATAGAGGCTATTGTGAAAGGCTCAATCCCTAGTAGGAAAGAGTTTTAGATGGTTACTAAGAAATGTGGCGAATCTAGCAGATGTTGCTAAATTGGGACGAAGGGTCTAGTGCAGCAGTAATGCAAACGAGTCAGCCCAGTATGAGCCTGTGAAACACATGAACAACATTTAGGTTCTCCCCTTTCACAAGACTCTATTGAATCTTGATGAACACTGGACCCCTTGGTGAAAGGCTCAGTTAGACGGAGAGTGGTACTCAGTACACCTGATGGTTTGTCAGATTGAGACAGAGAATGCTGAAGCAGTAAATTGATTCCTGATCATTTTTTATTGTTGCTGGTGGTAGGTATTTGGTGACATCTCCTAGCAACACCCGAATAACCACAAAAAGTCTCCCACTGTGCTTTGCCAATGTCTCCCAGGAATCCATGTCTTTACTGGCCCTGCACAGGAGGTATTGCCCAATGTTTAGTTTGACTTCCCATTTATCTCTCTTTATATTCTTTAACTCAGAACCACTGTCTCTTTTAAAATATGTTTTAACTCAAAATTAATGATAAAATCTTAATAATAAAAAATGATAAAATATTAATTAATGATATAATCTTAATTGTAAAATATTAAAATATTCTAAACTCAAAATTAATGATAAAAACCTAATTAGGGGTTCACAAGAGTTCATTCCAGGGAATCTTGCTAAAATATAGATTGGCTCTTACTCATATGCTACTTCCTGAAATGGCTATCAACCCCTTCTTTTTGGTACAGTGACCCTGTGTATTCTTTTCATCTTCCTTTGATGTTTACTGCATCATTTAATATTTTTTTCCCATAGTTAAGACATACTTTCATGCGTTTATTCATCCAGGACAAGGCAGACATGTCGATATCCAAGAGAACCCCAAGAGATTCAGTACATCTAGGGTGGATATGAGGATTCTCAGCACAAGGTAGAACCTGAATGGATCAGCTCAAAGTCCTGAACCTAACTCAGTCTCTATAGTTAGCCTATCCACTGGACATCTGTGGCTACTGAACATTGAAATGGGGCTTGTCTGAATTGAGATATCGGGCTAGATGTAATAAGAACTCCAGATCTCAAGGATTTCCTATCAAAAAATGTAACAGTTTAATAGTTTTCTATTATGATTGTATCAAACTTGCATTTATAATGAAATGATAGTATTTGGGATAGAATGAGCTAAATAAAACATACTGAGAGGTAGTTAATTACTTAATATGGCA
>NW_022111369.1:8820612-8826757 GCF_000313985.2 Echinops telfairi
ACAAAGTATTCTTGCGGAATAAAATCTTTTTATTGTGAATTGGGTGAAGGTTTACAAAGCAGATTAGTTTTCCATTAAGCAATTCATACCCGTTTTGTTTCATCTCATTAATTTCCATCTACACGTTGTAAGAGCACATGCTCCACTTGCTCTCTGTTCCTTGTTTACATTTCACTTTCTATCCTAGCCCTTCTAAACTGTGTTCTTGGGTAAATGCCACCCTTTTTATCCCAAACGGTTGATTACACTATAGTGTGCATACCTTACAAGTGTTACTGTTCACCTGATCGACATGTCGGTTGTTTGGCTGAAAATTGAACCATGAAGGTGTGTTCCTTTCCAGATGTGAACTCAGGGCCATCGTCCTGGGATGTACTCCTCTTGTTGATAACGTACCTAACAACACCAGGTTAGTGGACTCTTCCCAGGTAGCCTGGATAAGGGGATCATGTGTCATCATTTGTGCCTGTTTCATAGTGGGTTGTGGGCCTTTCATCAACCCAAACCGACTTTTTCATTTTGCCACATTCAAAACTAAAGACACTTATTGCTTATTGCTTTCACAATTCCCTTTTTAATGGTTCCTCAGAAAGCGGACAGTGCCAGTCTGTAGATGGAAACCACTGCTTTACACTGTAGTACCCCATGCTTTAGGTTTCCTTGGTTTTACCCATTCCCTTCCCACCGCCTCCTTGGTGACTAGGGGTTATAGGACCTCTGTCTGTTGTTCCAACAGGAATCTCCCTTTCCACGTTGGCGCAGAGATTTCCACGTTTCCACTGGTCAGAGCTCTGACTGGATAGGATCTGGACTTGGTTCGGTGCTAGGGCCAGCCAGCCCCTAAATTCTTTTTCCATGGCACTGTAGCTATTACTGATAACAGAAATTAAGGAATTGAAGGCTTTGTCCGTATCATTTGTATTTCTACGTGCATTTGACTAGCCAATTCCTATGAATAGCTTTTGTCTTGAGTAATTGATAGGAACATAAAAGGTGCTTTTCCTCCAGAGGTGTTTTTCATCCCATCCAGAAACTAAAGGTTGTTCATTCCCCCATTTAGCAGCCACCACCCCGACCTCCCCACCCCTGTTAGTGTTAAATGCCTCACATCTATTCCTCAGATGGTCTCTAAATCCAGGATTAACTAGGGCCTTAATTTGCCACTTATGGAGTTGGTTTAATTTTCCTTAACTTCAACTTGAACTTACATCAGAACTATTGATTGTCTGTTGTCCATTTGACTCCTGATTGAAGATTTTTTGTTTTTCTTTTCACAGGTGTAGTTGATTTGTTTCTTGTGTATTCTATTCAATAAGACACTTTTATAGTGTATGTCTCTCTATATATGTATATATATTCCAAAATATGACTTATTCCAGTGAATACATCATTATTAATGTTGAAAAATTTAATCATGTTTTCTCTGATAAGTCTGTTCAAGGCCACATTACCCAACTATGCAACCTTTTTTGTTTCCAACTTTTACATTCCAGCCATCATAAAAATACAAACACAACCCACTATCATCTCATGATTCCAATGAATAACCTAACCTACTTCAGTCAAGTCGAGTCCCTCCTCTGGTGACCCTGCAGGACAGAGTAGAACTGTCCCTGTGGGTTTCTGAGACTAAATCTTCACAGGCACAGGCAGCCTCATTGTTCCTCTGCAGAGCATCTGATGGGTTTGAACAGTCAACCTTGTTAGCAGTCCTATGCCAAACCCACAGTGCCCATGGCTCCAGTCACATCTTGATCGCATGTTTGGTCGATTTCATATTACGGAAGTTAGTAAAATCATAATTTTCTTTGCCTTCCACATTTAATGGTTGGTGCATAAATCTGAATAATGCATTAATAGCTTATTGTAAAACACACAAAACTCACTGCCACCAATTTGATTCTGACATCTTGCTAACTTACAGTACAGAGTAGAACTGCTTCTTTGGGGTTTTGATGCTGTAAGTCTTTATGGGAGCTGAAAACCTTATCAATCTCCCACAGAGCAGCTAGTGGGCTCAGAAAGCTGCTCTTGCCGCTAGTGGACCAGTGTGGAACCCAATATGCCCTCCAGGTTCATAGAACTCAGCGGGTAAACGGAAACAGCTCACCTGGAAATTAAGGTATGTCAAAAGGTGTTCACAGGGCTTGGTATAGACAGACATTAGAACATGTTAAAAATGTATACTATAAATATTATAAGCCATGTTACTTTAACTTATTAACATGACTGACAGTCATTTGGTCCTTAATACAGTGTGTATTAAGTTAATTGCTTTGAAATAAGCCTTAGTTGAAGAAGACCTAAGATTTCCAAATGCCAGTCATCATTTCCTATATAAAGAAAGCCACTGATATTTTAAAAGTAAATATATCAAACATTTACTATACTAACTAGGAACAAGAATGTAGGCTGTGTGTCCTTGGTCGCCTTTCCCAAGAGATATGTATAATACACATACAAACTCACAACACACACACACACACTTTGAGCATGAAACTGCCCATCAATAAATGAGCAATATGGACAGTAAATATTACAGTGATTGCCTAGACATAATTACACCAAGCCACATAAATATTTCTATAACGCACCCAGACAATTCGGAAAGAAACCATAAGGCTTGATTTCTATGTCCTGTCAACAGAACCCAATTGAAGATTTCAGCAGGAATTTAGAGTTGAAGTCAACTCATTCTCACTAATGTCATGTTTCTTCAGAACTACTTGAAGAATTTGACTAGATTAGGTGGAAAAGGAGGGGTGAAAATAGGAACGAGAATACAATTTTATACAGAAGTGGCCTTTAGATTCTTAATAAAATTCAGGCATAAGCAATTAAACCCTGCAGTTTCAGCCACTTGTACCGAAGGATGTTTTCTGACTTAACGCTGCAAGCCCAGGAGGTAGGAGAATGTGACATTTTTACAGATGTGTCTTCTTTAATCTGAAAAATATCAAACATGTATAAATAATAAGCGTCTGTTTTGCCTTCATTTGGTTGGTGGAATGTATTTGAAAGGTAAGAGACAAGAAACGCTGAGCAAGCATTTTCTAGTGACTTCAACTTGTTAAAAATCAAACCCACTTGTTATAAAGTGGACTTGCCTCCCAGTGATCCTGCCTGCGGGGTGTCTAAGGCTGTAGTCTTCCCAGACTGCAGACTGCCCCTCTCTCTGGAGGGGAGTGAGTCACTAGGGGGCTTGAGTCTGACCTTTCTGACTAGTGGGCAGGTGCTTCCCCACTGCACAACCAGCGCTCCTTAGTGACGAAAACAGCCTGCTTATTCTGTGTGGTTTGTTTTTTTTTCCTTTCTGTATTTTCTTGAAGCCATGTTCTCAGCGGTTTTTAAGCTTGTCAGAAAATCACTTTTTATGTATTCTACTCGACACGGAAAACGGGAAGATGTATTCGAGGGTCCACAGGAATTAGAGTTCATAACATGGATGTTCTGTTTGCCTAAGAGTCTAGTAATCCTAAAAAAATTCCCAAACAAAGTGATTGAGTCAAACAGGCTCCATGACTGTAGGCAGGAGATTTTGGGTGCCCCCTGGCGTCAGAGAAGAGGGAGGCTAAAACCCTGTTTTTTGTTGTACATTCCTGGAAATGCCAAGCTCCCAAGTCTGCTATCAATTTATAGAATGGAAATGGGTTAAAATGCCCTTATTACAGTTTTTCCAGAAACGGTTATGCCATAACGGGTGTTATGTGTACTGTAATTTTATTGAAAATACATTCATTAATGAGATGGAAGTGGGAGAGGGGAAACTTATGGTGCCTCTGTTAAACTCACTGCTGTTGAGTTGGTGCCGACTCACAGCGGCCCTGTAGGACAGGGCAGGACTGCCCCCGTGAGGGTCTAAGACTGTAACGCTTTCCGGGAGTAGAAAGCCCTGCCTTTCTCCCATGGCGCAGTGGTTTTAAACTGCTGACCTTTCAGGTTGCAAACCAACGCATAACCACTATACCACCAGTTATCAAATTGTCTCTGCCTCCAGAGAGTTTTTTATGTAAGTCTGGTGGGTTACATGTTGGAGAAAGAGGCTGCTCCTGTAAAGATGTACCACCTTGGAAACCCCAAGAGATCGTTGTACTTTGCCCGATAGAGTCTCTGTGAGTTAGGATTGACTTGATGGTATCGAGGCTTCGGGTTTGTTTTTTGGCGGACACTGAGCAGAGGAGGATTCATCGGTGTGAGACATGCCGTTCTCTTTTGCAGTGTGCGTGTTTTAAATGGAGAGGTGCGAAAAGGCGGGTCAGTTTTAGCAAAGTGCATATGAAAGTTGAACAGCTGGGTGTAAGTTGGTTCCTTAAAACACATCCTATCTTATATATGAGAGGACTTCAAAAAGTTCATGGAAAAAACGAATTAAAAGGTAAAAATTGTAAACTTTATTTTCTCACATAAGGTCTATCAAGGTCAAATCACTTCTGTAAGTAAGAATACTGGCCATTTCGCCCATCCCTAAAGAACTGAGGTCTTGGGAATGTAACCATGCCAATGCGGTCTTCTACATGTTAACTGGAGAAAAACGGCCTTCCCTGTAAGGGTGTTTTCAGATTGGGAAACGAAAAGAAGCCAGGAGGAGCTAAACTCAGACTTGTAAGGCTAATGTGCCCCATCAAAATCTCACCAAATAGCCGTGTTTGGTGAGAGGAGTGAGCAGGAGTGTGGTCCTGGTCCTGGTCCAGGAGGACTCTGATGAAACTCATCCAGGTATTTTTTGCTGACATGTTGGCTCTTTCTCCGAATGAGCAGCTATATCGTTCTTTGCCCCCTCAGAAAGGCAAACAAGCCCACCTTGAGCATCTCCCAGACACTGCTGCCTGGTTTTTGCTCTTAACTAGTCTGCTTTTACTTGAACTGGATGACTTTGGGCTCTCGGTACCCAGTGCACTGACGGTGTTTTGATTTAAGGAGCGTGTCTGTAAAACCATGTGTTTCAGGATCTGGCTGAACATTTCCATGGAAAGCTCTGCTCTGTCTGTAGCGGGTCTGGATGCAACACTTTTTTTTAAATGATAATTTTATTGGGGGCTTTTACAGCTCTTTTTTTTTTTTAACATGCTCTTAATTAGTGTCTGATATATATATGGTGCTATTTCCCCTTTTTTTCATTTAAAGATAATTTTATTGGGGGCTCTTGTAGCTCTTTTAACAATCCATTCATCAGTTGTATCAAGCACATTTGTATATTTGTTGGATGCAGCTACTTTGACACCTATAGAGCCCAGAGGTTGCTCATCTTTACCTTTTCAGTCAGAATTGTGTAAGCTGACCGATTCGACAGAAATGTCTGTGGTGGTAACTGTTGTTTCTGCTGTTAATCACCTTCCTTTTCAGTTAGGTCACAGACAAGCTTAGCTGTTTCCTCAGCAATTGATGGGGACGGTCTGCCACTGTGGGCTTAATTTTCAGTGCCACGTTCCTTCCTAAAACGTTGACCCAGCCATTTGTAAACTGCTGATTTCTCTGGGATATCTTCTCCATACACTTTGTATAAGTCAGCGTCCGTGGTTTCACCATTCTTCCACCTAAGTCCTACCATCCATCTGAAACTTGTGCTTGCTTCCATGTTAACATCATTCATGTTTCTCTGGTAGGGCTCTTTTTAAACAGGTGTCTTAGCCTTCTGAGTGCTTCAAACTAGATCGTGTTCAGACATGTTGAAGCAAGTTAGTGTAAGTTTAATTTCGTGGTCAAAAAACAATTGAAACCCATTAAGGTGTTTTTTTTTCTCACAGTACCCATTTTCTGTGAACTTTAAATAAACGTGCTTGCAAAGGTACTTTTCCCCACTTTGAAGAATGTGTGGGTGATTCTCAGCCCTTGTTGGACTCATCTCTGATAATTTCACACCTGTGCTGTCATGATCTATTGGGGGGAAATGTTGATTGGGTCAAGAGTTTTTATTTAATATTCACTGAATGTGGCTAGGGAAAGACAAGTAAGTCTTGCCAGCGGGTCTTACTTTAAATGTATGCCCGTGGACTTCAAGTAAAGGAGTCCGGGTGGGTCTGTCAGGTCAGTGTTGGATTCCTGACCTCATGACCAGCAGTTCAAAGCCCCTCGTCATTCAGAGAAAAGAGAGGAGGCTCTCTGCTCCCGTATTTCCCCTGAGAAACCCTCCCTGGGGACACGAAGG
>NW_022111369.1:8827257-8829468 GCF_000313985.2 Echinops telfairi
GCAGGGAATGCAGAGAGCCACGAACGTCACCTATCAAGCCCACCACGTCAGCAGGAACAAGAGAGGCCAGGTGGTGGGGACCCGAGGTGGCTTTCGCGGCTGCACCGTTTGGCTCACCGGTATGGTCGACAGAGAGAAACTTTTAATTTAAAAGCTGTGTTTATAAGCACCCGGGACTAGGGCCAAGCAAATTTAAAACTTGAGCTTTTAAAAATGTACATTCAGTTTTTCACCCTAACACACCAGCTTTTCGGCCATTCCTTCAGTTCCTCACAGGACGGATGTAAAGAACATGAAGGGTGATGAGTCAGGATGCGTCTTGACCGCGGTCAGGATGGCGCGTGGCTTGTTATTGTTTGTAGAGATCTGTGCACTGTTGTTGAAGATTTGCTCCTGCAGTGTGACAGGTTCTCAGATTTGTTAGGGATTGCATGTACTTACAGGTTGATTTTTTTTTTTTTAACTGACGTCTATAGAGTATTGACTATCCCTGTCTTAGAACATGGAATATCTCTTTTTCAGTTAATTTTGCGGGATGATGAATTACTCAAAACCTCATGTTGTCAGACAGGTCTCATTTTATTTAGCTCCATGCTCTGTGCATAAGGAATCCAAGAAAGCCTCGCTGGGCAGTTTTTGCTCGGCTTCACTTGCAGTCATTTTGGCTTGAGCTGCAGACATGTGAAACTCACCTGGGCTGGGTGTCGAAGTTGACTTCCTCAGTTGGCGCTCCTTGTCAGCTCAGCCGAAGCTTGGGGGCCAGAACAGCCAGGGCTTAAGTGACTGACCTTTTCTATGTTGCGTATCCAGAAAGAAGCTGCATGAATCCCCCCCCCCCCAAGTTTCATTGGCATGTAATGCACATATCATACAATTTAATAAGGAGAGTTGCGGAATCATTACCCCAGTCAATTTCAGAACATTTTGTTCTTCCTTGTGAGCTCTCCACTTCATCGCACCACCCCCTGCCGTGCCCCCTGCTCAGTACTGATCCAGTGACTGTCTCTCTAGACTCAGCACTCTGGATTTCAAACACAGAAAGCCATACAAAACACTGATAGGAAACAGACAGACATTAATAATGACCAAACAAAACAGGAAAAAAAACCTCCATCCCAAAGAAAGAAAATATTAAGAATTGAAACACCTTTAAAATAGGTCAAAAGGGAGATCATGGGAGGGGGGAGAAAGGGGGAACTCATAGCAATGGCAGATGTATCCCCCCACCCCGGGGAGACGAACAGCAGAAACGTGGTGAAGGGAGACAGTGGATGGTGTAAGATATGAAATAATAATAATTTATCAAGGGTTCATGAGAGTGGGGGGAGGGGGGAATAAAGAGCTGATAATAAGGTCTCAAATAGAAAGATAATGGTTTGAAAATGACTGGCAATATATGTACAAGTTTGTTTGATATAATTGATTTATGGGTTGTTATAATATTTGTGAGAGCCCCCAATAAAATGATTTAATTAAAAAAAATAGCACCTGGTTTTGAATTCTTAAAAAAAAAAAGGGAGATCAGATGATAGATATGGTGTTCCATTTTAACCTAACTACATCTGCCATAATCACTAGACAATGCTCTCTGCCTGAGAACAAGGCTATTCACACCCTAGACTGTGTTCAGAGGGTAGTCACCAGAGGCTGTATCTGTGTGTGGACCCTGCAAGTGAATTTCCCACTGTCATCCATAGCCTTCTGCAAACCAAGTGCTCACAGTTTAAGCTCTGACACCATCCCTTCTTTTGGATTTGGATTTTATTATTTACAGTCCTTGGATCACTCAGGCTGGTGTGCTTCTTCCATGTGGACTTAGTTGGTGCCTCACCTAGAGGGCTGCATGTTTTAAGACAAGCCTGTAAGAACCCAAACTGTTGCTCCTGATCGCTGTGCGCTCTTGTTTTTTTCACTGCGCTTTGCTATAGCATCCATATCTCTAGAGATCTTTTCATGACAGTGAGTATTAAGTAGGGCTATGGTGACATGACCTTTCTTGACTCAGCCTTTAAAATCACACATGTATCACTTCCACTTTGTTCTTTTTGCTACATTGTTTTTTGTTTTTTTACATTGTTGTTGTTAGGTACCCCTGAATCACTTCTGACTCTTAGCCACTCCATAGAAATCAGAACAAAATGCTTCACACTCATGCGCCATCCTCACGCTTGTTCTTAAGTTTGAGTCCACCAATACAGCCAGTGTGTCAGT
>NW_022111369.1:8830424-8832152 GCF_000313985.2 Echinops telfairi
CATTTGGCTGTCTATACTACATCAGTATATTAAACTCCATTACTTCTTCCCTTGCTTTTTTATAAAACGGCTTTGGTTATGAACATTGTTTTATCAGTGTGGCATCTGTGAATGCATGTATGTTTTGTTTTCTTCTCACTCACTTTTTTCATTGTTGAATAAGGGTATTATTTCAAGGTTAATTATAGATTACCATGGTGGACTTAATAGATGTGATCCTGGGCTATGGAGGTGACTTTGCACTATTTCCCTTTATGTGTCCCCCTCCCCCCATTTTTTCTTTTTCTTTCCATGTTATGAATGTTGATGGGTAGATAATTTCACAGTTTGGGCATATAACGTTGTTTTAAAATTTAGTGTGCAACTTTAGAACAGAGATAGTAAGAGGACAGAGTAGTTACCTTCCCCAGCATTACCTAATTAGTTAAGTCCTTTTGTGACTCATTAGTGAGTTCAAGAATGCCTTGAGCATATATCTGCATGAGTAAAATTTTACGTGTATACTGTGTTTAAATTGTCGATGTTTTCATGGGTAGGGGGTAATTGTATAGAAAAATACTGGTTAAGAAAATTACTGAGAGACTGCTGTGGATAATGAAAGTAAACCTGTAATGAAAGATTTTATTATTAAATTATTACCCTTCTCACTTGGGATCTGTGTGGCTTGTTTAGGCTTGTCGGGAGCCGGGAAGACCACGGTGAGCATGGCTCTGGAGGAGTACTTGGTGTGCCACGGTATTCCGTGCTATACTTTGGATGGTGACAACATTCGTCAGGGACTCAATAAAAATCTTGGATTTAGCCCTGAAGACAGAGAAGAGAATGTCCGCCGTATCGCAGAAGTTGCCAAACTGTTTGCAGACGCCGGCCTGGTGTGCATCACAAGCTTCATTTCGCCTTATACTCAGGTATGTGCTTTCTGTGCCATTGCTGCTCCAGTGAGACTTTCTGGGAACGTGGCATTGGGCAAAGCAAGCAACCAACCAAACACAGACATGTCCTTTGGGCCTGCATTCAGATGAAAATCGTTCACTTAAGATATTTCTGGGCTAGAAATAACTTCCTAGTAATTTACTTGAACATTCTCTTGTGATTTGGGTGAGCGTTTATAGAGCATTTAGTTTTGCATTCAACAGTGTCAACTCATTTAGTTGACGGCAGTCGCTGCCATCCCCTCAGTACAGCAGCACCCTTCCTGTTCATCCCTGGGTCCCCATTTCCAGTCGTCCTGCCTTCCTGCCCTTTCCTGCCCTTAGAGCTTTGTTTTGGGGCAGATGCTGCCCTTTGGTCTCTGTTGTTCTTGTTGGTAGGTGCCCTCAAGTCGGTTCTGACCCATAGTGACCCTGTGCACAACAGAAGGAAACATGACGTTCTGTCTTGTGTAGTTGATTATAATCCATTTTACACAGCTCAGCAACAAAAAATTATGTTGCTGGGATTATTTAGGTCACTGATTTGGTACACGTCATTGGATAGATCACATCTCACATCAGCTCTCATTTCTTAGGTAAGGTGCTCCACTGTATCTTCAGCTGTTAAGTTACACTAATTTATTAACTTATCATTTTAATTTTAAATATGGGAAGAATTCAGACCTATAAATTACAGGATACAGTAAAATAAATTACAGAAAAGGTCAGAAATATTTGGACAAGAATGAGATGTTAAAGGACTTGCAAGGGAAGCTGTATGGACCCAAAGTGGCTACTTGGTTATGCATTGAGCTGC
>NW_022111369.1:8832893-8834773 GCF_000313985.2 Echinops telfairi
ATCTCAATACTATTCACAATAGTAAAAAAGTGGAAACAACCTAAATGCCCATCAACATTGAGCAGATAAACTAGACTTGTGCACACAATGGAATACTACGTACTTTAAAGGGTAATGAGGAATTCATGAAGCACCAACACAATGAATCTGAAGAACTTTACGCTGTTGGGATGCTCAGCAGTCACTGAGTGAGTGATGGCAGCGAGTGAGGGTAGTGAGATTGTTAGATTTTTATCGTATTTCTAATGCACTTGAGGAAGCACCCTACCATTTTCCACTGTGATTGCACCATTTTACAGTTCCACAAGCAGTATATAAGAGTTCGAATCTCGCTGTCCCTCACCAGCACTTTGTTTTGCTGAAGTTTGCTCTTTTTGCTGATTGGTGGAGATCTCTTTCTGATGAGGGTCTCACGCATGGATCTCTTTCTGATCAGGGTCTCACGCATGCATAACGATCGAGAGCATTTTGTGTGCTGGCCACCTGGATGTTTTCTTGGGTTAAGTGCCTGTTCATGTCCTCTGCCTATTTTTAAATTGGATTGTTTGTCTTTTTTTGATTGAAGTGATGACCTTTCCTTTAAGTTATAGAGATTAGCATGTGCAGAAGAGCCACGGTGACACAGTGGAGTAAGTGTGGACTCAGCTGAAAGGTCGCAGTGGACTCACCAGCTGCTACATAGAGGAAAGAGGAGGCAGTGTGCTTGCATAACGATTTTCAGCCTTGGAAACGCTCCCTGTAGAGCAGCTCCGCTCTGTCCTGTCGGGCCAGGATGAATTGGAATTGCCTTGCTGGCCTGAATCCTTGGAAAATTTTGTGAGGAGTAGCCACATTTCTCAATGACAATACATTAGCTTCAACTATGTTTATAATAAAGTATACATTGCTGAGTGAGAGTTACTTAGCGTTCTTGTGTCTTTGCATATGAACAATTTCATGGCACTATAGTAACACCAATGTTCTGGCATCTTTTGGAAATCTTTGCAACTCGGAGAAAAGGGGAAGAACAGCAAGCAACACTGGACTTAGAGAGCTGCCAGTGGTTTCCAGAAGTACTGCTCTGCTCATTGGCTCCCATGTACTCTTGGGGAAAAGCAACCGCTTTGTGCACTTCACCTTTTAAAGCCCTAAGAGCGAGGCTGGATGAGGTTGGGTGTGTCAAAATCAATAGTAAAATGAAGATCAAACCATATAAAGTAGAATATGTATATTTTTCCATCAGTCACGATCATAATTGTTCACTTACTCAAGAATTATTTATTGAAACCTTTCTGTCAGCCTCTGATCTGAACAACTTGGTTGAAAAACTAAGCCTGACCGTTTCTGTTCGGGGTTGATAGTCTGGCGGGAATAGTGATGGAAGGAGTTACAATATGTTGGCGTAAGTGATTGTGTAGAGGCAAGTAAAAGGTACTGTGAACAGTTCTCAGAGGAGGCAGTAGGTGAGTTAAGAAGGATGAATGGGAGTACACTTAAGGAAGGAAGGAAGGAAGCTATTTTAGACAGAGGAGATATTACAGGATTTACAAATAAATTAACCTTCCTCGTTGAGCCTTAGTATTTGGGTCTATACTAAAGAGTATACAGGAAGAGAAGAGCGCCAAGGTTGCCAACTTGGGAGCAGCTTCATTGAAAAAGACAGTGGGAATAGTAGGATCCCAAGCTTGGGGTTGCGTCCAGACACTAGCGTTACAAAGCTATTGAGATGACGTCATCAGATGGGAATGATATCGGTGATAGAGGTATGTAGTAGGATCCTTGAAATCCCAGACGATGCAATAGACCTTCAGCTAGGCTGGGCCTGCAGAGGTTTCCTGAAGGAGGTCACTGTGGAGATGGGTGGTTGAGGGGGGATGCATTGCTTCAGTAAGAAGAGTGAG
>NW_022111369.1:8835165-8841820 GCF_000313985.2 Echinops telfairi
GCTTTCTCCAGAGAAGAGAGATGAGGCTGCTCGTAGGAGTAGGGGAGAACACCAAACTGGTCTTGTGCAGTATTTAGAGCAGGGGTCCTCAAACTTTTTAAACAGGGCCAGTTCACTGTCCCTCAGACCCGTTGGAGGGCCGGATTATAGTTTTTAAAAAAAACTGAAAAATTCTTATGCATACTGCACATATCTTATTTTGAAGTTAAAAAACAAACGGGGCAAAAACACCCGGCGGGCCGGATAAATGTCCTCAGCAGGCCGCATGTGGCCCGCGGGCCGTAGTTTGAGGACGCCTGATTTAGAGGTACAATCTAAAGGATTTTCTGAGTGAATGTTCAAGGGTACAGGGAAAGAACTAGAACAGCTCTTAGGATTCCAGGGGAAGGGTGTGGTCATACCCTGCTCTGGCAGGATAGGCGTGAATACAAGCTGGGGGAAGAAGAAGATGGATTCACTTTTGGATATAAATTTTTGGACACAAGTTTGAGGTACCTATGGACTATCCAGTTGGCTATATTTAGAAGGAGTTGGAAATAGTGCATTTTTTTCACTTCAAAGGAGTGTTCACAGTTCAAATTTATTATATTGTAGTTTCAATTATAGAGGTAGCTAAGGAACACGCTCAAGGACCTTATCAGGTGGGCAGTGGGCTCTTACAGGGGAGGACATGTACAGCATGGTCCATGTTGGCATAGGGGAAGGAAGAGCTCTGGGAGGCTTGACAAGAAGGATCAGGTTGGTGGAGATGAAGATAGCATTTTACGAGAAGGCTTCAAAAAGTTTGTGGGAAAATCCCATTATCTCTTAATTCCATTTTTCGACATGTTTTTGAAGCCCCCTCATACGCTAGAGGAAGACTGGGAGCATTGATGTCTACTAGAGAATTCCCTCTTTGAAATGGGAAGTGAGGTAGTCTAGACAGCGTGGAAATGGTCCTGGTTTGTCAGAGAGATCATAGGAAGGTGGCGGATGCTTACAATGAGCTACGTGGGAAGAAGTTGCGGGGAGGAACTTTGAAAGCATTGATTCTGCCTTGTAGCCCCGTGGTGTACAGGGTATCCACGTAGAACTTGGGCCTGTGAACTGAACGATGAGTATCACCTTCAAGGGAGAGTCTGGTTTTAGTTATGACCAGCAGGCAGAAGAGGTTGGCTTGTGAAGGAAGCTCTTCCAGAGGACAGGATTGAGAGGTCAGAACCGAGGGAAGAGAGTTGGCTTGCATTTGGTGACTGAATTGACGACCCTTGGGATTGTCAAGGTACCTCTTTTGTGAAGTTTCCTTCATGGCAGGTCGGGCTGAAGTTGAGCGTGATGTTAGAGAGCCTTTGTGACTCCTGAGTTCAAGTTGGGCCTGAACTCAAGTTCCACACAAAATTTCGGTGAACATTTTTATGGGGCAGCTATTGTTACCCCTCTTACCATGCTCCGGTAGCCCACATTTCCCAAACAGCCCAAACAGTATGCTTTTAGAGCTACTGCGAAGTGCAGGCAGATGTTAACCTCATAGTTTCATGCATTTCTTTTTCTTTTTCTCTTTGTAAAATTAAAATTTTGTTTAAAATGTTCTACACCGATTCAACTAAAAAAGAGCCTTTGTTTACTCAAGATAAATAGTACTTTCTATTCATGCGATCCTTTTTTAATGATATTTCTGTGCTTGTCTTTTCTCTTTTAGGATCGTAACAATGCAAGGCAGATTCATGAGGGTGCAAGTTTGCCATTTTTTGAAGTGTTTGTTGATGCGCCTCTGCATGTCTGTGAGCAGAGAGACGTCAAAGGGCTCTACAAAAAAGCACGGGCTGGAGAAATAAAAGGTAAATAGCACTAGTTCCAATTTCTCTGATCTGGGGTCTTATGTGGTAGTTAATCATTACCCAGGGATAGGGTGGCTCCGATGTCTTAGAGTTCCACGAGGACAGGCACTGGACCTGGTGTCTGTCAGGCTGAGAAAGCATATGGCCCAGTGGGCGAAACCAGTAGCATGCACATGATGAATCCTATTCCCAAGGCAGACTTTGTTAAGGGATTGGGATTTGGGAGATTGCTAGGAGCCTACTTGATATGATCAGGGGCCTACCCTTGGTTCAATATTAATTACCAAGCTGTTTATAAAGGAAGTTAACAAGTTGTAATGCCAGTGGGAAATGCTCAGGGTTGAGTTGTTTTTATCAGGACACATTAAAAAATTCTTCCAGGTCTGCTCATACATGCCCATAGGGACATACTGCTTTGATGTCCAAAGGCATTCAGCTCAATGTCCATGGGAAAGCAAACCCAGCTCTCGGAATTAAGTGCCCAGAGAGACCTTACTCCAGTAAGCCTCAGCTCTGGAAGGCATTCAGCTCCACCTCTGGATCAGCAAGCAAAACTTCCTCAATTAAGTGCCCAGAGGCACCCCACTCCACAAGCCAGCCTCCTGCACAAAAGCACTCAGCTTTGCTTTACTTGCTCTGTGGCGTGGGAAATCCATCCCTCTGTTCCATGTTCTGGCTCCTGGTTCTGTTGCTGCTACTCCGATGCTGCAGCCATCTTCTGGGTCCAGGAGGTTCACTGAACAGGGATCTGGGGCCCAAGGGTCATGTTACACTCCTAGCTCTTGCTGGTAATGAAATCCTGCCTTCAGCTTTCAGTGGGCTCATTTTATACACAGCGGGAAGCCACCCCAGGGAATCTTTTCAGAATTGTTCACAGGTGAATCTTATCAGTATCTTGCCCCTCATTTTTACCAGATCCACATAGGGCGAGGTCATTTGGTGGGAGTTGGAGACTTTGGCTGAGAGAGCCACATTAAATATGCACTGCCCTGCAGTTGCCACAGGGGCAGTTCTACTTTGTCCTTAGGGTCTCTGTGAGTTGGAATTAACTCATGGCAGTCAGGTTTTTAGTGTTTGGTTTAATCCTTTCTATTAGCTTGTCAGAGAATGCCCTCTACCGTGGGAGGCTAGTCTCAGGCATAGGGCCCAGAATTATAATACATCCTATAAGGAATTCTGGCCAGATGGGCCATATTAATTGGCTGCATCTCAGGTTGAAATGATCCCTCACTGATCCATCAAATTATCTACCCCTTTTAATGCGATGGGCTGCTAACTGTAAGGTCAGCAGTTTGGAACCACCAGCCGCTCTGCAAGAGAAAGACAGGACTTTCTACTCCGGTAAAGAGCGATAGTGTCAGACCCACAGGGGCAGTTCTACCCTGTCCTGTAGGAGTGAGTCGGCATCGACTGTCCTGTAGGAGTGAGTCGTCATCGACGCCGTGGCAGTGAGATTTTGCTTTGACCGGTTTATGGTCCTTTTGCTCCTCTGTTCATGGAGTTTCAACTAGGAATGTCTGATTGAAAAATGAAGACCTGGTCTCGGTCATGTCCTCTGACACTAATCCAATTTATCTTGGAGACTTCAGCTGACACCGGTTACTTTCTAGGATTGCCGCTGAGGCATTGATGGGTTCATGGTAGGGTTTTTGTTTTCTGTGTGGGAGACTTCGGTTTGATTCCTGGCCAGAGCACCTCATGCACAGCCACCACCCACCCCTGGAGGCTTGTGTGTTGCTGTCATTCTGAAGCAGACCTTCCAGATTAAGACCGTCTCAGAATAAAGGCCCGGTTATCGAGGATTGAAAAGCAGCCAGTGAAAACACGAAGGATCAGGATGGCGCAGGACTGAGCAGTTTTTCCATCTGTCTTGCGGGGGACACTGTGGGTCATGGCCCCGCTCAGGGCAGCTAACAACAGCAGTGTTGTTGGTAACACGAACAGGACACGTTAACATTAAAACACAAAAATTGAGATAACTTCAGTCAAGAAATGGTTCCTGCAGGTTAGTTTTGTTTGCACTCTCAGCAAGTGGTATGATTGATTAGCGTCCGGAAGCGCTGTTAGAATCTGTGATTACAGATTTCAGAATTAGCCTCTGATGGGAGAAGCTTGGTATTAGGACCCTTCTCTCCTGCCCCCAGGAAGCTCTAGCCCAGGGGCTCTCAACCTTCCCAATGCCGCGACCCTCTAATACAGTTCCTCATGTGTGGTGACCCCCAGCCATAACATTATTTTCATTGCTACTTCATCACTGTCATTTTGCTACTGTTGTGAATTGGGCGACCCTTGTGAAAAGGTCGTTGGGCCCCCAAAGGGATCTCGACCCACAGGTTGAGAACCGCTGCTCTAGCATTTATGGTGACGTTCACCTACTTGGGTGAAATCTAGTTCTTTGGGCAAGACAGCTGTCCATTGGTGTCACTATGGAGACTCATTTCTGTGGGAGGGCCATTGCTAGTGAGCTCCTGCACCTCTTATGCTTGTACTTTCTTGACTCAGAAATGGCAGTCTGCTAGATTTGAATAGTTTATCATTGAGGGAAAGTGGTTTAGCTTTGTTCACTTTATTTTTTGTAATAGAGAAGTAGGGAAACTAAGAAACTGGACGAAAAAGTAAGCAGCCAAATTCTCTATGTTCATAAGCATAGGGTTTGGTAGACTGACTCTGGTGGTGGTGGTGGTCGGCGGGGGAGGGTCCCACAGTTATGAGATAGAGATGTCTCCCAATACACATTCTCCAGACTGATAATTGTCCCCAAAAATACGCCCCTCCCCCCAAAAAGTGCTACTTACGGATTTCTCCTACTTGCTCCTGGCTGCTCACTATGTATTCAGAGGCTCTCCATATCAAAGAATGATCAGATTCTATTGGCCGCCTCACCCCAAGTGCAGGGGATGTCCTTCTGATACTGTGTTAGTCCGGGTAGACTAGAGAAACAAATGCATAAGAAACTCATATGTATATAAGAAAGAGGTTTATTTACAAGAGCAATCGAATATTGAGAAACTGTCCTAGCCCAGGCCAGATCAAGTCCATAAGGCCAATATTAGCCCATTTGTCTGATACCAATCTATAATAAAATTCTCTTCAGACTCATGAACTACATGCAATGATGCCAAATGCAGGAGGTTCACAGGCCGGTGGATTGGAAGTATTGTGGACCCAGGGCCGTTGTGGGCATCTCAGTGCTGGCAGGGGTCTTTACGTGGCTTCTCCGGCTCCAGAGGTCCAGTTGCATCAGCATGGGTCCATGTGGCTTCTCCAGTCCTGGGTGATGTGCCATTTGTCTTGTCAGTACAGTGTCTCCAAGGGAGTGAGCAGAGAGTCTCTCCCGCCTCCCAAGAGGAAATCAGGTTTCTCAGAATTTTTTTTTAATTTAATAATTTTATTGGGGGCTCGAACAACTCTTATCACAATCCGCATGTCCATCCATTGTGTCAAACACATTCGTACATTTGTTGCCATCCTCATTCTCAAAACATTTCGTTCTGCTTGAGCCCTTGGTATCAGCTCCTCATTTAATTTCCCAGAATTCTCAGGGGAACGTCATGCCCACACAGAGGCCTCATGGGCTATGATCGATTGACAGACTAGACTCCACCCTTTCACACTTAATCCTGTCAAGTCCCAAATTGACATCAGTTTATGTAACTACACAGATACTGATGATAGATTATTCCTCTGGAGAGAGCTCAGGGATCTCCAAGATTAAGCCGACAATTTACTCTAGTACCTGCCCAACCTATTCCATGTGTGCCTGCGAGGCTTGCAAGCCTCATGATTATATAAACCGCTTGGAAAATACAGAGCAAGGATTATGAGAATGGTGCATTTCATTCCGTTGCCTTCAGGCTTACTGTGAGTTGGAACTGACCTGACAGCACCTGACAACAGTATACTAATTTACTTGGTTTGGGTTTAGATTTGCATGATGATAGTTCATTGGTGGGCTTTTAATACAAAAAGGATAACTTAACCCTTGTCAGAATGACACTTATCAAGTACCTATCAATGTACATTTCAAAATTTAGGTGGTGAGTATCCCAAAACAGGCAAGACTGACGACATTGAGGGACTTTGGGTTTTTAAAGACTTGGCACGACGGGTTAAACACTAGTCTGCTAATCTGCAAGATTAGGAGACAACTGCAGGAGAAAGATGAGGCTGCCTGCTCTCTTAAAGGTATACAGTCTCAGAAAAACCGTTCTCTGTCCTGCAAGGTTATACTTACTAAAGTTGGATTCGATTCGTGGCAGCAGGTTTGATTAAATGTAGGACTTATTATGTAAAATTTAGCAAAGAGTAAATTTATGCTTGTGCCTGCCATTCTTGTGTCTTACATTGCTTTCAGAATTGTTACTCAAGTAGTTTTTGTTGTCTACTGAACTATAGATGTTATCCTCACAGTGGGATAAATCAGTGATGGGACAGCTAAAGGGTTAAACCTAGTCTTCTGACTCAGTTGGTTATGATGCTTCACTGCACATGAACTTTCCCTGGGAGTTTCGTGCAGATTTCAGGCTGAGCCTGCACCCCAGGCCAGCTCAATCTGACTCCCTTGGGCAGATCCAGCACCAGTGTTCTAACCAGCGTTACTCTGCCCACAAGCTTCTTTTCATTGTGACTTACTGCAAATACTCTGGGGAACACAGATGATGCAGCTGTTGTTCCCACCTGTGTTCAGGCTGCATTTGGCCTAGATGAAATGAAGGGCCATTGGTTAGTACCACGTATGTTAGGACTCCTGTGGTAACTGCGCCTCTCTATTTTCATAATGAAACAGTTTTTGTTGTTGAGAATATGTATAGAAGAACATAGGCCAGTTCAACGTATAA
>NW_022111369.1:8842171-8846126 GCF_000313985.2 Echinops telfairi
ATCTTTGATCAAAATATCCAGTAGTGGTAGCTGGATACTAGCCAGTTCTTCTGGTCTCTTGGCAAAGGGGCACTAACTGGACCTCTTGATAGTAGTATTTTTAAATTGATGTTTACTATTCTAATTTAAGGAGCCCTGGTAGCACAGTGGTTACTCATTGGACTACTAACTGCAAGATCAGTAGTTTAAAACCACCAGGCACTCGGAGACAGAGAGATGGGGCTTTCTACTCCTGTGAAGAGTCAAAGTCTCAGACCCTCATAGGTGCAGTTCTCCCCTGTCCTACAGGGTCGTTCGGACTCAGCATCAACTCGATGGCAGTAAGTTTGGGTTTTGGTTTCATTCTAGTGTATAACTCAGGAGTGACATGAGCGTTGCAAAGCAGGCAGACCATGGATTACTTACTGAACAGGTAGGGTCAAGACAGTATCTGCAGGTCAGTGAGCCGATTTCCTCTCGGGAAACATCCCAAGTTCTGTCTTTTCTTGGCAGTTACATGGTAACACAGATCCAATAGGGAAAATCTAAATATTAGTTAATATCTAAATTAATTACCTTTGCAGAATGTATTTTATGATACTGCAGTCTTTTTGTTTTGCTTAAGCTACTAATAGTGCTTGTTTTACTTGAACACTTGCCATCTGGTGGCAGAAAGAAGCCCCCAGAGCTTCATTTTGGCCATAGGTAATCCTTGTGGATACTCTTTATGAATGGAAGGGCAGGTGGACTTCCTTTCAAGTTTTGCATTGAGAGAATGGGCAAAAAAGGGTCAAGTTCAACCTTATGCTCGGGGTTTAGGTTCAGTGTCCTGTCTATTCCTGTGGAGAAATTTGAGATACACAGATCATCTCACGTTGAATGCTTATTTATTCACAGACTGTGAGCCTCTCCTGGAGGGAAAGAATGAAAGACATTTAAAGAGGACACGATAGCTAACTTAGCAATCTCCTAAGAAAGACTTTTCAGCCCTGTAACCCTTTGTCTAGAGAGCAGTACAGAGGGACGTGTGAAGACAGTAGATACTTGTGCCGATGGAACAAACCTGTGACGTTTTAATGTGGATCCTCTCCACCGTGTTCTCTGGTGCCATGTATAGGTTTCACTGGGATTGATTCTGAGTATGAAAAACCGGAGGCTCCTGAACTGGTGCTGAAAACCGACTCCTGCGACGTCAATGATTGTGTCCAGCAAGTTGTGGAACTTCTGCAGGAACGGGTAAGAGAAACTCGGGAGATGAGAGCCGCCAGGCAGTGAGTATAGCCATCTCATCACCCTGCTCCTTCCAGAGGAACCGAGCCAAGCCCACTGCCTTCCATACACACCCTGTGTCTGGGATCTGATAACCTACTCGGAGTGGCTGTGGGCTTTGAAACCCTGACTGTGACTTCCTTGACTGTGCCCGTGGGACTCTCTCCCAAAGGAAGGTGATACAAATATTGAGGAGCATTTATATTTTACATTTTTTGCCCTGCCAATAATTTTCTGTGTGTGAGTATAACTGCTGTGTGGATGTGTATATATGGAGAGCACCACATGTCTACAATATGTTAGGTATCCCAGGCTGTGCAAACCTCGGGAAGCGTGGGAGTCAGATTTACCTTTCAAGTAACTAATAGAGAAAATCCCTTCACGATTCGTTAGCTCCAGTAACTTGGCATTGTTATACATTTCAAATTGAGGCATGTACTGCAGATAACTTTTATTCAACATTTACAGGGGACCCAGATGTTCCCTATGATAATATGATGATTTTCTTAGGTTTGGATTTTAGTGAGGATCCTGTGGAGGGTCAGATTCCAGAATTTAAGGACCTTGTTCTGTTAAGCACAGAGAAGCATCGTAATAGGCTTGGTGTTACCCAAGGCACACAGGCCCGCCGGGAAGTACCTAGTTCCTCCAGAGTTGAGTCTAGGCTGATTGAGTTGCTTTTCTTCCCTTGTCCCTCTCTGCACTGCTGCTACGCGCCCTCCCCCCCCCACCTCCTCACAAGGGCCAGGCAGTTAGTTCACCTGGGTTGGAGGGACGTCCTCGTGTTGGGAGTTACTCTCCCCTGGTCCTTGGGCCCTGCCTTTGCCGCTCAGGGCTGCACAGGGACCTAGGACGCAGTGGTGCCACTGCTCCTCATTCCTGTCTTAATGGGGTGATGGAATTTGAGCCCCTTGTAATCTCTAGAATCCTATTGCCATAAACCTCTTCCTCTTAGTGTCCCTTCGTGGATATATCAGACATAAACCCTTTCATTAAGTACTTTTTTGTGATGTACATATGTGCCCTTTGGGGTTTTTCCGTGTTCTTAAATATGTGCCAGGTAATTAACCTGGGACTTTCCTTCCTAAATTATTTCGCTCACCCAGGCATTTTGAGTCAACAAATACAAATATTACGAATCAGTAAGTGTGCCGCTTTCTTGGGTTTCTCTGTGTATATTGAGGTGTTGTCTGTACGTCAATAGGACCTGATCCCCAGGAATTTGGATGCATCACTTTTTTGCTCTCTGGAGTCATAGTAACCTATTTCTTTTTCTTTTCTTTTTTTAGTCACCTATTTCTGAGCGCATACCTTAACCCTACCTACCACACTGCTTCTGGCTTCCCTCTCATCTCTCCATAGTAGCCCCACATTAATTTTTTTATCACCCACGATCAACCAAGAGCTCAATAAAAGCCCTTTTAGACACAGTCCTTGGCAGTAGCAGTACAACGATTAGCCAGTGAGTCATGTGTCTGTTTTTGAAGAACTTTTATTGTAGGTAATAGAAAGATAACTAAGAATATATACTTAATTTCTAGGAGGTGAATTCGAAACCACGGTTTTAGTATGCACACGGCATGCTGGGAGGCACAGAGTAATTAATCTGCAGACTTTGTAGTAGATCCATCTTGTCTATTGTTCTTTTTTTTTTACATTTTATTGGGAGCTCTTACAGATATTATAGCAATCCATAGTTCAATTAGATCAAGCATAGTTGAACAATTGCTGCCACCATCATTTTCAAGACAGTTTCTTTCTTTTTGTACTCTTTAATGTCAGCTCTCCTTTATCCCCTCACGTTCCCCAACTTACCCCTCAGGAACTCTTGTTATTAAATATTATTATTATATTTATTTTTGCCATATCTTATACCATCCAATGTATCTGTTTACCTATCAGTCTGTTATTTGTTCTCCTCAATTGGGATTATATAGTCATAGTTGCTATCAGTTCTCTCACTCTCCTCCCCTCCCTTCCCATACCCTCAGGGAATCCTTACTCCCTTTATTACTTCTGAAGGGTTTATCTTTCTTGGATTTCATGCATGGAATGATCTTAATTACACAAATGAACATATGCAGGTCTCATAAGATTAATGAGGTAAAACTAAGAATGTAAGAGTAAGGGGAGGAAATATTAAAGTGTTAGGGGGGAAGCCAGCCCCCCACAACTAATCCTGGGTTCGGTAAGTGCAATTGTATGGTTAAAAAATAAATATAAATATTATAGTGAAGTCATATAGGATAAGAGAGACAGGAGAAAGAGTAAAATGAAGGAGTCAGACACATTTCATGGTAGCATGCTTACCTCCTGGATGGCCATGATCTCAACAGCCAGTTCTGCGCACAGCATGGGCCGAGAGGGCAGGAGAGAGAGGTTTATTTCTAACCAAGGCTTATGTATCTTTTGTGCAAGCCCCCTAATTACAGGTAAAGACATACGTCACAGGAAGGGGTTGTACTATAGGCAATACAGTAATGAGAGGGGGATGATCTGGGGTATACATGCTATAGGAAGAGGAGGGATTAAGGGTATACATATGGCAAGATCGGTGGATCCTAGATTCATGATGACAGCCTAACTTGATTGTCCTTGAGCTGGAAACTTGATTTATTCTGAGCCCTTCAAGGAAAGCAATCCACTGTCCTTAACAGCAGGGAGTGAGCCCCACCTACAGTGGGACAGACAATAGGGTCTGCTTGCT
>NW_022111369.1:8859384-8860574 GCF_000313985.2 Echinops telfairi
TTATGGAGATAGAATGTCTCATCTTTCTCCCAGAGAGCAGCTGGTGGTTTCAAACTGCTGACCTTGTGGTTAGCAGCACAATGAGTAAGCACTACGTTAGATGAAGGCAAATAGTGGAATCCAATATATAGATTGGGAAGTGCACGGGATGTCAAATACAGTGGTATTTTAAACAACTAGTAATAACCAAATCTAAGTAGCTTTGTTTTGTGTGTCTTGATTGTGGCTGTGAAGATGAGGGTCTACAGTAATTAGCAAGATGTGTAAGAATGTGTGTTTTTCCATTTAAGGTACCTTAAACATTGTTATAGACAAATGGAAACTTAATGTTAATTCATGTTAGTTGCATTCTTATTACATGTATATGTTGTTGTCAGGTGCCATGGAGTCGGCGCCAACCTATAGCGACTATGCACGAGAAGATGGGACAGGGCCCGGTCCTGCGCCATCCTTACCGTTGTTTCTGTGATGCCCATTGATGCCGCCACTGTGTCTGTCCATCTCATTGATGGCTTTCATCTTCTTCTCTGCCCCTTCACTTTCAAACACAACGCCCTTCTCCAGGGACTGGTCTCTCCTGACAACATGTCCAGAGTATTTAGACAGCGTCTTGCCATCCTTGCCTCTGAGGAGCATTCTGGCCTTACTTCATCCAGGACAGATGGGTTTGTCTTTTTAGTAGTCCATGGTACTTTTAATATTCTTCCTCAGCACCATAATTCAAATCCATTCTTCTATGGTCTTCCTTATTCAATGTTCAACTTGTACATAAAATAACTTATCAAAGCATCTTGATTGCACGATCAATTTTTGACTGAAGTCGTTGGTAGAATTCTTCAGTCTCTTCATCCCTAGCTTTTGTGGTTGGTACATACATTTGAATAATAGTTGTGTTGATTGGGTTACCTGTATATGCTGGGCCATATGTCAGATGCCTTCAATAGTCTTGCATTTCATTTGTGTTAAAACTAATAAAGATTTTTAGCTGTTATCAATTTACTGATGTGGTGAAGTTCAAGAATAGTTCAGATGCTGTATGTATGGGTCAGATTTGAATATAGGCCATATTCTGCATCTCACGTTTATCTTTGTGCTGTGCTGCCTTTCCTGAAGCCTAGATTCTTTCCATTTCTACTTAATTTCTGAATGGCGAATCTTTTCTCTGACACCCTTCACACCTTTCTTTACCA
>NW_022111369.1:8861400-8864134 GCF_000313985.2 Echinops telfairi
ATTAGGCAGAGGGAGGGTAGTGTGATTTGGGACCTTCAGTAGAATGAAAATGCTGTCTCATGGAAATCGTAGTTATATGGAGATTGATTCCACCTGATTATAGTATTAAGTTAGTGATATTCTTGTGGAAGTGGACTCTACCAGGAATTAGCTGTTATGAAATGAACTGTACCTGGAATCCCTTCCTGTCCTTTCCCCTTTACTGATGGTGCAAATATATGTCACAAAACCAGATGTCACCTCAACAATTCCTACACGTGCAAGTTGGTGTCTTTGATGCTATTTAGTAAGGAAAAATATGCACTTACATAATGTAGAGTGGGCACATTGTTTACCAGGGGACTTCAGTTACTCTTCTTCTGCTGACTCGGGGTTCCCATTTCTCTTTAGATGTGCCCTAAGTGTTATAATTGATAAGTGATGTCAGTCGCCTAAAGATTTATGTTTCTCAACATTTTGTCAGTTTCTTTATTTTCCCAGCATGCTTTCTTTGACATGTTTTGGTTTTTTATTTGAGAAATCAGAAGACTGTCATACAATAGAGGTTTAATTTTTCTCCCTGTCACCCTCAAATCGGTCACTAGATGGCCTGCTAGCATTGCTTTTTGACTTGGCCTGTTGCGACATGAGGAAGTAGGCTTCACGCGGCTGGTTTTAATCTGAAGTGATATTTTAAATATGGTTTTAAAATCTAGCAGGAACTTCAGATTTACTAGTGCTATAAATTATTTAAAAGTTTGTCTTTTTATGAAATGGTGGTTTAGTGCTCTAAATGGATGTTTATACTGCACGTAAAAACCAGGCTGTGCTGCTTCATTTAAAAACCTGCACTTCGTTCGGTGTTCTTGCTCTGGGTGCATGTCATTATGATAATCGGAGTTTAGCAGTTACATAAAAGCCTTCGTGTTCAAATCTGCTGAGCAGATTAGGCTCTTGAAGAAAGTGCAGAAAATGCTTGAAGGAAAAACTTGAACTCTGGGTTCGCTCTGCCTAGCGATGTGCTCTAAGTTTGCTGGAAAGATTAAAGTGAGAAGCCAGGAGCTACTGTTTTCAGGTGATGAGTGTGACTGGTTGTGTCTGTTGGTTTCTCTATAAAAACAATCGTCTGTGCTGGAGCAAGGACATACATTCAGGCTCTGTCCCATCTCTTGATTTAGTCCACCATGCAAGACACAGTTGTGTAAGTGACAGCATAAACTTAAACATAGCATTTAAAAATTCAAGTATTTCTAGATTCGTGGCTTATAGAATTTACCCCTCATTAATTTGGCAGTCCGAATGGCATTATTGTGATCCACTGCGCAGGACTCCCAAGCAAGCCCCCACCATACCCTCTCCATTCACAGGTTCGAGTTGGAGGTGAGGTCTTTAGGTAACAGGTGGCAGTTAGGCATGTAAAGATCTGCTGTTGGCCTGTTTGTAATCCATTTTTACTTTAAAGGGAATTTCCTGAAATAAGGGGTTTTTAAAAAGAGCCCTTTATTATTAAGGGCTGACTTTGGACCCTGGCAGTGGTCATTAAACCCGAATATAATGGATAGCTCGTTTTGAGAGGGCGTCATATATTCTTGTGTAGATACCTTGACTCACTTTGAGGTGGCTCTGATCCTTGTAGACGTTTTTTATTTTTTTTAATCATTTTATTGGGGGTTCATACAGCTCTTATCACAATCCATCCATACATCAATTGTGTAAAGCACATGTGCACATTCTCTTACCATTCTCAAAACGTTTGCTCTCCACTTAAGCCCCTGGCATCAGCTCCTCGATTTTACCCCCTCCCTCCACGGAGGTTTGCCACTGGAATGTGCTCTGACTGTCTGTGTTTTAAAGTCCTGTTTGTATTTGTGGCGCTGAGTCGGCTTGTCCCTGCACCAGGAGTGTACATAGGGCTCCCCTTCTGAGCAAAACCCACTCCATGTTCTCCTCCGGATTAATGCTGTTGTGTTTGTGTTGATTCCAGAAATAATCACTTTATAGATCCTTTCGGAAGAGGGGGAAAAAAGGTAGCAACCTCTTGAACTTTAACACTGCTTCGGCATCAGAAAAATGTTGTATCTGAATTTTGAGGCTACAGTTCGTGAAAAACAAATGTTACTGGATGTGATTCTTAAAAAGGAAAGGATTTTGTGCAATGCTTGTAATGAAAACATTATTTTTATTCCGAAACAAAATAAGGAAGTAAAAAAAGGAATATCCCTTCTCCCTTTTGGAAAAGTAATGACCGCCTCAGTGTGCGCGCGTGTAAAGCAGCGTGGCAGGCGTGTACAGCAGCGTGGCAGGCGTGTACAGCAGCGTGGCAGGCGCGTAAAGCAGCGTGGCGGCAGCGTAAGGTCCTCATCGCGTTCTGCCTGTGCCGTGACTGCTGTTGGTCTTGTACGTGCGCTGTGGAGTTGATTCCTGTTGGTGGCAGCCCTGCGCGGTACTGAGCAGAACGGTTCTGTAGGGTTGCCTTAGCTGTACTCTTTCCAGAAGCAGACAGGCCTTTTCTACCATGTGTGGCCAGTGGGTTAAAGCTACCAACTTTGGGGTTACCAGCTGTGTGAGTCTGGGTACTTTAGAGAAACAAATCCACAGAAACTCATGTATAAGAGACAGTTTTATATAAAGGTTAAGTGCGCATCAAGAAAACATCCCAACCCAGTGCTGCCCAGCCCACAAGTCCAACATTAACCCATGTGTCCAACACCAATCCAGAAAACCCTCCTCCATCTCACAAAACACACACACTCTG
>NW_022111369.1:8865030-8876720 GCF_000313985.2 Echinops telfairi
ACAGCCAGCCCCGGGCCTGGAGCGGAGCTGCCAGCAGCGCACATGGCTGATGCTCCTCAGTGGCTGGGAGCGAGTTGACTCCGGTGGTCACGTTGGTTTGGGGAATCAGCAACAAGTGTCCTGTTGCCTCCAACAGAGATCAGAAGGATTAGATGTTTCCCTGTGACTTCCCTTCTTGAAAGGAACCAAGATTATCGACAGTTGGCATCAGTCCATGTGGGAGAGGGGAAGAGTAGCCAGACCTCCCCCCAACAAAATGAAGCGTTCCTCCCTGACCACATTGTAGGTGTCTGAGGACTCAGTGAAAGTGCCGGTGAAAGGTTGTTCTTTCTCATTGAGCCTGAGCATGATATTCTCTTCTCCCCTGAGGTCCCTAGGCCACAGTTCTTCCCAGACTGCAGATTCTGGCTTGCATCGTTGTCAGGGTGCACAGAGGTGGAAACGGAGGCTCTGGGCGTAGACCACGGTGGCAGCGTTGGACAGTGCTGCTGGAGAGTGGCTCAGGGCTGTTCAATAACGCGTTCAGGCCTAGCTGGGATGTTTGGTTTCTTCATTTTGGGTTCGATTTTGTCAACACATGAATGAAAGATCTCAAACTGACCCACAGCCTTGGGAATGAGGAATGATCACGTCATGAAAATAAGAACAGTTTGTGTGACACAACACTTGGTTTTCAGGGACAACCAGTAAAGGTTTTTTTCTGGGAAGAAGAATAATTAGTTGCACCTTGCTAGAATGCCAGCCCCAACACTTACCAACAGTAATAAGTGGAAAAACTAACCTAACTCTCTGACCTTCATTCTTTCATCTGTGACATGGGAAATTCAACAACAGCTTACTGTATTTGCTGCCACAGGGTCCAGTCTGACTCCTCGTGACCCTGTACGGCAGGGGCGAACTGCCCCTCTGGGTTTCCAAGGGCACAACTTCTTTCCGGAGAACCAAACCTCATCTTTCTCCTGCAAAGCACTTGTTGCTTTTGAATTGCTATCTTTGCAGTTAGCCCAATTTACAGTACCTGCCTTAAACTTCTACCGAGGATTCTATGAGCCAATACAGGTGGAGTACTCAGAACAGGGCCTGGCAGATGGCGAGTGTACTGTAATTATTAATTATTATCCATTAGTTGTTGGGTGTTAAGGTCTTTAGGGCAGCAGCATAGGAGGGACTTGGGCAAGGGTGATAAAATGTAGGCCCACAAAAGGTTAATACCTTGCCCCAAGTTACTGCTACAGGTTTCCAATATCTTCAAGGCACATTGAATGAGCTCATTTATATGAAGCTTTCAGATAGGTGCTTGGTGTAGCAGATACCCAGGTTATGTTAACCACCTCAGTTTCGAGATATTTGATTGTCATAACAACTGTAGTGCCCTTTTTACTTGTTGCTTATTAAGAAATTGAGTGGCAGACCCCTTCAGACATACCTATTACAATTTCAGCTTAGATCTTAGGTATGGAAATCATCTTTTCTTACTTCACAATAACTGTAAGGGCGGTAGAAATGACTGGCCTTCTGGAGATGGTTTTCAAAAATTTGTGGCTGTAATGTTTTTTATGATTAATGTAAATATTAAAGTTGCAAGCCTGTTTTATGAAATTGTATCTTCCTCACAAAAGTCCTAATTGCTGCCTTTTTGGGTGTAATTTCAGTTGCTTTTAGCCTCTCTCCTAGTTGTGGGGCATTTCGGTTTATTATTTTGCAGCTGTAAAGAGTCTGTCTACCTCAAGGCCTCTTTGGCAGCCTCACATACCCAGCAGAGGAGGGTGATTGCGCGGGCGCAGTGTGTGTGCAGCTCCCACGGTGCTTGCAGGAAAAGTCTATTCTGGATTTTTATTTTCTAGTCCAAAAAGTAACAGGCTTTGTACAGGCTCCTGAAACTAATGTCTTAAGGTGCTTATGGATGGAAGGGGGAATGTGCAGCAGTGACAGCAATACACGTAGCGTGATTGGTTTTTCCCATTTCTACCTTCTCTTTGCTATTATTTTATAAATTAAATGTGTTCAACTAATGCCTGGGGTAAGTTATGTCTCTCACTCTGAAAAATGATTCAAGACTCTGTTTTGTATGTGTTCTTCTTTGGATGAATAATGGAATCAAGTACTATGTATACACTGTTTGTATGCACTTGACATTTCTTCAGTTTCCTTGGCAAAGTTTTTAAGGCCAGTCTTCTTTAACTTGAGCTCATTGGAAATGATCTGTCCCAATTAGCACAAGGCTATGTAGTATTTGCATTTACAAAAAGAGAGTAGAGGCAGTTGGTGGAAACTTCCTTCCTTCCATAATATTCTTGAAGACGCCATCATGTAGTATTGATTCTCAGAAAGCAAATGGGTGTTGTGGGGTAGGTGTTGGCAGTGGACTGCGACACCTAGGGAGAAATATGAAGCTGTCTGCTGCATAAATATTTACAGTCTTGGAAAGCTTATATAGGGGCGCTGGGGATCAGAATCTACTGTGGGGATCAGAATCAAGGCAGTGAAGGTGGTTTATACCCCCTCCCCTTTCACATGGGTGCCTCCTGGAAGCTTAAGAGGCTCTGGAAGATACTGCTAGTAGGCTCTCATTCCGTACATGGCTTAGGTTTGTCCTTAACAAAAGGCGTTTTAAAACATGCCTCTGCACTCTGCATGGCTGCAGACATTCTATCACTAATACACTTGTCAGTGTGCCTAGTGGGGGTAGGGGGTGGAGGAATCGGGGAGGGGGAGCTAAATTCAAGGCAGAGAGATCAAGCTCAGATGGTTATGATTATTGTTTTTGGGGACTTCAAAGGGGGAAATATTGATAGATTTCCTCAAAGAACACAAGATAATCATGGGACTTTATTATGAAGACATTCTAAAAAAGTAGAAAACTGCATTGGTAGGAAAAGGGAGAAGAAGTTGTACTGAGAAATTATTTTCTCTCATCGTAGTGATGTACCTGCTCATCGTTTGAGGATAGCAAGGATCGATTGCACTTTGAGACTGCATTAGAAAGCCTTAACCCATGTACCCTGGAGCCCCAATTTGACCCTTTCAGACTTTTTTGTTTGAAACTTAAAAAAAAGTAAAAGAATGGAGCATGATTAGTATGATCAGAGTGCTCCTTAAGAGACAAGGATGGAGAGACTGAATCTTACAGACTTGGACATGTTGTCAGGAGAGACCAGCCCTTGGAGAAAGACATGCTTGGAAGAGGGACAGTGAAGATGAGCCAGGCCCTCAAGGAGATGAACTGACCTGGTGGCTGCCACAATGCGCTCTAGCACAGGAATAATTGTGAGGATGGCGGGCGCTGTTGCTTTCGGTTGTGCATAAGGTCACTATGGGTTGGAACCAACTCCATGGCACCTAACAACAACAACAGTAACAACAACATGATTTGAATCCCTCAAGATGCTAAAATTCACTTTGATCTGGTGTAAATGGAAGAGCGCTGAATTCCTTGAAGAAGTTCTAGAAAGATGGAAACCCCACTTTTAGAATTATATAGACCTAGATGGAGGGTATTTTGAGAAATAGTGTTTCTTCATATTTTAATTTAATGATGGTTTCTTTGATTTTAGAGCAGTGCATTCTGACTTGTCCGTGTTTGTGGATCCATTTGTAGCAGCACATAGCAATTCCTATGTAGAAATATCCTCCAGACCAGCGGTTCTCAACCTGTGGGTCGTGACTCCCTTGGGGGTTGAACGACCCTTTCACAGGGGTCGCTCGATTCATAACAGTAGCAAAATTACAGTTATGAAGTAGCAATGACAATAATTTTATGTCATCACAACACAAGGAACTTTATTAAAGGGTTGCGGCACTAGGAAGGTACATATTTGTGGGTGTTGTCTCGTTTTTCTCCCTAATTTTATTTAGTTTGCATCTGCTCATAAGTAATTGTTATTACTGCTGTAGAACTGTGTCTGCAACAGTATTTATCTGTGTTGCCTTTAACTCTCAGAAGAGTCTGGTTTGGGAAGACCGTTTAGCTAATGGGGAACCTGTGGCTCCCTTGGTTTGCGCACACAGAGCCTCGGAGATCTCTCTCCCTCTCACTGCCATCAAGTGGATGATGACCCATAGCGACCCTGTAGGGCAGGGTAAAAGTACCCCTGTCGGTTTCTGAAATTGTAACCAGCATCACAGCCAAACCCATAACCAGGGCTCCTGTAGCCTCTGCCATAGATGGGAGAATTAGTCTTTCCGCACTTTCAGAAGCCAGAGAAGCTGCTTTAACATAGGCCCTGCTTTTCATGAGATCATTGCTATCCCCTGATTGGTGTAAATTTGCTTTTTCCAAAAGACCTGTATTAGTGCCTATGTTCACTAACCAGAAGAATTTTACTTTTACAAAGAAGCACAAGGCGTAAGCGGTTATTTTGTGAGATCACAAATTTGTACTTGTAGGATAAATGGGGGAAGAGCACTGATGTGCTGTGTGGGTCTATAGGCTCTCTAATATGTGAGATGGGTGACTTCTTATGGGATCAGAAAGTGATGCTCCTCAAACCCCGCTAGGGGAAGTGAGCATGACAAACCAGAGCACTGTTGCAGCACTAAATGGGGACTCCAGTGGCAATGAAGACACTTGTGACAAAGATGCGTCTGAAGAGCTGAAATGAAGTTATTTCTTCACGTGTCAAAGAGAATGATAACTAGGTTTAGAGTGGGGTGTTTTGGGTTGTTTTCAAATTCTGTTTTATTTGGGGTCACGTGGTTACGTTTAATGTGTAGTTGTGAATCCTTTATTCTTTACTGTGGCAAAGTAGGCCACTGTTGATTTTCTTCTGAGAGTCGGGGGAGATATTGTCTGCTTCTTGTGAGCAGACCGTTTGACACGTTGACTTAGGTGGGGCGGCATATTCACAGCCCCTGGATTATCTTTTCCTGGGTTTCATTTTGAAATGTGGGTTGCCTTATTCAGGTACCCTTTAAAGAACTCTAAATATTTGAATCAAACACTTACTGGACTTTTGATGTTGTATAGGACATTGTACCTGTGGATGCCTCTTACGAAGTAAAAGAGCTGTATGTGCCGGAAAATAAACTTCATTTGGCGAAAACAGACGCAGAAACATTGCCAGCACTGAAAATTAATAAAGTAAGTGATACAGTCATATGCGTCATCTTTTGTTTGTAAAATTTGTGATTCACGGCAGTGTCTGAGATCAGGGATGGTTATGGTGGGAGCATTATATTGTGTCTCAAAGTTTCTAGCGCTGGGGAATGTGTTCCATTTGTGAAAGCATTATTCCAGAGTACCTTGGTTTTACTTTGCCCCTTAGCCAAAGCCCACTGCCATCAAGTCTGTTCTGACTCAGAATTGCCCCGTGGGTTTCCGAGAATGTAAATCTTTTTTTTTTTTAATCATTTTATTGGGAGCTCTTACAGGTCTCACAACATTCCATAGTACAGTCATACCGAGCAGTATTGCTACCACATCATTTTCAAAGCATTTTCTTTTTTCTTGGACTCCTTGATATCAGCTCCCCTTTATCCCCTCCCTCCCTCACCATAACCCCCAGAACCCCTTATTTATTTATTTCAGCATCTCACCCCATCCAATATATCCATTTACGTACAATTCTGTTCACTGCCCTCAAGTGGGGTTATACAGTTATCAGTCCTATCAGCTCCCCCGTCTCCCCCTGAGACTCTAAATCTTTATGAGTTGAAAGTCTCATCTTTCTCTCACAGAGCACCCGATGGATTTGAACTGCTGACCTGGCAGTTAGTAGTCCGATGCATAACCCCACTGTGGCAGCAGGGCTCCTCTTGCACTTTTAGTATTAATTTTACATATTGAAATGTAGGGATTTTAGGTTTATCCGAAGAAATGAATTTTAAAAGACTTCCTAGATTGGTAAAACGACAGAAACAACTGGATTAATAGATTCAAAGGGATCTGGCAGGGGACGCTAGTGGGAAATGCGGAGCTAACAGCCACGAGCACAGGAGGAAGAAAGGCCCGGGGCTTGACTGTGGTGGTCATGTGCAACTCCTACGAGTGTGACTGAGCCGTTGGAAAGTATAAATAGGTGACCCGTATGTCAGCGAAACTACTAAGAACAAACAGATGCAAAAAATAAGTTAAAGGCTAATCCATACAACAAATAATTAAAATGAACATTTTCCCTTACATAAATGAATTGGTTAACAATTTAAATAATCAAATGAGCATAATTAAAATGAACTATTCTCTTTAAACATATTTCTTTATCCCCTGACAAGCTCCTTAATCTTTTTATAATTTTAAGAACAGCCAATAAAAAATTTCCTTGAACTAAGCCCTATAATAGTGGAAGCTATAAATGTTATTTTTAATCTTAGAAAAATTTTAAATATTGTCATTCTAGCGGACTCTTAAAAATAGTCTAAAGAGTCACCTAAATTATAAATTAAATCTTCAAACTTTCCTTCTTAACATAGTGAAAACCGCCCATGGACATAACAAGCCTGCAAGTTCGGTGAAAGCTGGGCTGTGATCGGCCCCCAGCTCCAACGCTCTTCTATTCCAAAGTTAGAGAAAAATCCACTTGGTGTTCATAACTTCGTTTGAGAGTCCAACTGAAAATCCGTCCTGAAAAAGCCTGCCAGGGCCGGGAGTGAGTTTCGCCTCAGACACAGAGGGGTGATGCTGTATCCTAAGCACCACTCTCACTCACGCAACATGGAGTTCTTATGTCAGTGCGTTAAAACGCTTGTCATTGTGCCTTTTATTTTTTGCGATTTATTTGCCTAAAATATCGTAACCATGGCTCCAAAGAAAGTTAGTGAGACGAGCAGAAGAATTACGAGGAAAACTGAAATTTGAATCAGATCACCGCTTGTCTGACTTGGCGGAGAATACGAACATGGCTAAGTCGACACTGTCTCCATTATCAACGTTGTTGGTGATTAAAGCCGCTCTAACGTAGCCAAATGTGTGAAATCGTTAACCAGGAAACAAGGAACACAGACCATGAAAGAGGTTGAAAAGGTACTATTAATTTGGATAAATCAGAAACAGCTTGATGGCCATAGCATATCCGAGACAGCGATATGCAAGGCTAAGTTAAGCCTCCATGTCCATGTGATTTAAAGCCTTGGTAAACTGAATTTAGACGTGCAATTTTGGGGCCTCAGAACAAATTCCTTGGCTTTCCATGATTTCTTACGGGAAAAATATGTTCAGTTTTTGAACTCTTTGGTGTTTGAACCCAAATTTGGAACAAATTGAGCTCGGACAGCTATAATGAGAAAAGGCGAGAAAACCAAAATCATTATTCAGATAACTGAAAAAGAAAAATTACCATGATGTGCTTTGGGTGACTGGGTGTTTGGCCAGAGGGCAACTCATGCCTGAGAGGGCCAAGGAGGAAGATGGGCGAGCCATCCTGCAGGCTTGTTTTTGGAATGATTTTACACACACACACACACACACTGGATGGATGGATGGATGATGGTAGAGGATGGATGTGAATGGCTGAGTGGGTATGAATTTCCAGGTCAGTTGTACTGCAGAACACAGTAACTTTCTTCAATACGGTGGTTGGTAGAACTCCTGGAGGGCACTCTCTTTTTCTTTGCCCAGCAGGATAAACAGTGATTAATTGAAAAACTAACAAAAAATCATGCTATGTCAGATACCTTCCAAAATTGGATTTTAATAGAGACAAATGGTGACCATTGCTAAAGATTTTTTGGATTTAACAAGAGGAAAATGAAAACATTTGGTTCATAAATGTGATTTTTCTTCCTGTAGAAAACTAAACATGAGGACAGCCTTGCCTTTATTTGATTTTGCAGTGGAACACATTGGCCAACGTATTTTAAGGATAAAAGCTAAGCTACATTTTACAGCGCCTCTCTTGGTCAGATGCGTCATCCTCTTACTTGAGAACCACTTCCAAATAAATAGACAGTTTAAGAAAGCCCACGATATATGCAGTTTACATTAACTCTTTAAAACTCTGAAGGATTATGAACTAATGCTAACTTTGTAAAAGGAAGGGTGCTCTGTTCATAAATTCCTTTATATGGAGTTCTTGCTCTGTGTTGACTTGGACTATTGGGGACCGCTTGTGTGTCGGTAGCACTGTGCCCCATAGGATCTCAAGTGGCTGATGTTTCAAAAAGTTGATCACCTCAGAGGTACTCTGAGGTGCCCCTGAGTGAACTTGAACCCCTAACCTTTCGTTAGCAGCTGAGCCTGTTAATCTGTTGCCCCATGCATGGACTCCTTTACTTTGGCTTTGGACAGTCCCTCTCAAAGCAAGGCTCCCAGATAGATACAGCAGTCATAGCACCTGGAAACCTGTTGAAATGCACGATCTTAGGCCGTCCCCACTGAGGTAGAAATTCTGGAGGTGGAATTATCTTTGTTTCCACAAGCCTTGCAGGACATTTTGATGGACATTTAAGATTGAGAACCACTGGTTTTAGGAGATGCTGTCTTTATTGGAATACTTGGAAGCTCAATGTTACTTAAATTGATGAGTAGCATTGCATATTATTTGCCTGCTGCACCTCTTCCTCAAGGTTCCAAATAATTTATCATCATTCATAAGATGCTTTTCTTTACTGCTTTCAAAACTGAAACTTCTGAGGGCTATTTCTGCTTTTGTTCCCAAGTACACGAAAGGGAGGGTTTTACAGTGCTTTTTCCTTTGGTAGGTGGACATGCAGTGGGTGCAGGTTTTGGCAGAAGGTTGGGCGACGCCTCTGAACGGCTTTATGAGAGAGAGGGAGTACTTGCAGTGCCTTCATTTTGATTGTCTTCTGGACGGTAAGACATTTTACAGTCGATATTGTAATGCGTACTGATGAGGAATTACATAGGAATTGTCATTACACTTACTCCTCACTTAGCGACTATCTCATTACCTGACATTTCACATTCATGAGGACTCTGGGAAATGTCTCAGACAATGCCTCTGATGGTCCAGGGCCCACGTGGGGCTGTGACTGGACCTGAGATGCCTGTCCCCTAACTGAATCCCCCCCCACCCCCCAGCCACCTTGAACAATATTTTGGAGTCCTCAGTCGCTACACAAAACTGTGCTACAGGCCACAGGCTGCAATCCTTGATAGGCTCCCAATGTTCCTTCCAACCACAGGCAGTACAGGGCAATGGCAGCTGGAGGTGAGTTTGCACACAGGCAGCATGAAGCCAGCAGAGGGCCTGAAGGTGCCTGAGAGATGCTGAGGGGAGATGAGAAGAAGGGCGGTGGGAAGGGGACCTTGAGTGACTGAGCTTGAGCTGGACAAAGGAAGGCCAGGATCCCTGTTCAGGGAATGCAGTGGGCAGGTAAGGAACAAGGTCCTTGCCCAGGGCAGGTGACAGACAGACAATACCCAGCTTCCACTCCACCGCCTTCAACTGTAGCTAAGCAGGGCTGGAGAAGGGAGACCCAGAGTACCATATGTTCTTCACAACGTGCCAAGACACCTACTGTCAGTGAGCCAGTGGACGACAGCCTACAACTCTCACACCATGTGTGAGAGTTAATTTCGAATTAACCACTTGCTCTTTGGAATCTGACCGTGTTGAAATGTAAGGGTTGGGTTAAGGTGACCAGATTTAAAGCGGGACACCATTGACTGGGAGGTGTGTGTGTGTGTGTGTGTGTTCTTGATTAAAAATTTGGTCTATATGGACCAAATAGCTTGTCATGCATTCTTTCCAAAAATCGGAACTTTTTAAAATTGCCAAAAATCAGGACTGTCCTGCCAAAAGCGGGACGTCTGGTCACCTTAGTGTAGGTCTATTTTAAAAACATTACTGGTAGCATCTTCATAACAGTATTATGTTAAGACTTGGCTATGTTAATACTGAGCATTTATTAGACTGTGGGGTCTGATTTTCATATTGTTTTCCTGCCTGTGGTCTGTGACAGGGAAAACTTCGGGGGCCAGAGCTGAAAACCCATCTCAAAAGTAAACAGCTTCCCCATGCCATATCCACCTGGCCACTGCCTCTGCGTGCACACAGGTGGCTCTACTTCTCTGGGCTTTGTGCACCTTATGCAGGCAGGAGTCAGGGAGCCCAGCTTAAGGACTTCTGATAGAGGTGGTGGAAAGAGTAGTGTTACCTATTCCTTTAAGACATTTAAAAAATGAATAATTGTCACAGAACTTGTCGAGTATATTATGGTCATGATCTCGTTGTCTTTAGCTTTGTGGTTATTGTGCTCAGTCTAGTCATGTCAATTCTGACGCAGAACTGCCCCATAGAGTTTCTGACGCTGCATTCTCCGTGGGAGCAGATCACCGGGCCTTTCGAAAGCCCGTGAAGTGACTGGTCGGTTCTGACCACCAGCCTTTCATTTAGCAGCTGAATGCCTAACCATTGTGCCACCGGTATCCTTTCTTTGCAGCCTGTTGGCAAAATTAATTTGCTAAATGAAAATAGCCCCAAACCCTACTAAATTCCTACCAAATTCCATTGTTATAGGATTCTTTTAGCTGGGGAGTGCAATGGCTGTTAGAAAATGTAGTTCCTAGTCATTTTTTCTCAAGAGCCTACCATAATACAAGGATTGGATGTTACCTATTGCTGTTTTAATTTTCTCTTAGAATCCATGGTAAAGCCTTTGTGTACTGTCTTCACAGTCATGGGCCGGGTGCAAACCTACTTGCTGCCAAGCAGTTACCTTTGGTTTTGTTAACATCTTTTTGTCCCAAGAAGGTGTGCCATGACTTTGCTGAAAAGTATGATATCTATTTGATATACTCCTAGGCTCCATATATGAACTTGAGGGTGTGCATTTTAATTCTTCAGCCTATGCACAATGAGTAGAAAAAATAAAAGTTTTAGCTATTGAAGGGTTGAGCACTGGTAACTCTGTCTTTGGCTTCTTTGATGCTACATTTTGGTTTTCAGTCAAGCACCTCAGATCACGATGGTTGACACCAGTTGAGTTGAAAAGAAGCAACTGTTGGGGGTGTTTTTTCTCTTCCTATCTCAAATATACCCAAGTATATGCAGATGGCATGAGTTTGTCTCTCGTAGTGCTGTCACTTAAGTTGTCCTGTCACACATAAAGATACCATTTTTTCCTCCTGAAGACCACGAGAACGTAGTTCCCCATCATATTCATATGTTGGGGGTGCTCAGTGAGTCTTCACCAGCGGGTCCTTCCCTTTTTTAAAGCTCCCCTTTCTGTAGTTCTGCAGTCAGTTTGTCCATAAGCACTGCCTCTCAAGACTGTCCTCCCCTCACGTACCAGGTGCAAGTGCAGGGCTTCCCCAGCCGCCCTTACTTCAGGCCGGTTGGTTACAAGTTTGGAGGTGCCCATCGTCACGCTCAGATTGGGTGATTTCTTAGAAGCACTCACGGAACTGGGGCAAATGCTACACTTGTTACAGTTTTCTTACAGCAAAAGGCATGCCCGCAAAAGAAAAGCCTGGGAGGGTCCCAAATGCAAAGGGAAGTGTCACTTTTTCCACAGCTGGCATTGAAATTGGCCCTACTCAAGAGTATTCCTTCCTGTCTCTGAAGCTAAAATCAAACTCCAGACTCACTGCTAGTGAGTCCATGCCGACTCACAGTGACCCGATAGGACAGGGTAGAGCTGCCTGTGTGAGTTTCTGAGACTAACTCTTGACCTCCTCTTCCAGACTTCTCTAGAGTGGAGGCCGAGCTCCTCTCGATAGGGGTCCATCTCAGACTTTCCCCCAGGGAACCGTTTTGTGACCTGTGAGAAGCATTCTTCACATCGGGCTTGTT
>NW_022111369.1:8877406-8879216 GCF_000313985.2 Echinops telfairi
TTGGCTGGTGGAGCAGATGGAGAGGAGGAACCGTGGGATGTGACGCCACAGGGTGGCTTCGTCTAGTCTGGATCTCTTGTTTAACCCTGTTTCAGGGGTGCAACGATAAAATAGAATCCGTCTGGCCAAAATGCCTCATTTCACAACTTCTTCCGGTAATCCATACACGACAACCATGTAAAGGATGTTTTTGTTAATTAAAAGTCATTTTTATCCACATTGGTTTGGTTTACCCACTATGTGCAAATATAATAGTTCATCAAGTTTTTCACAGAAATGATAAAATATGTTGTCCTTCTCCAGCCTTTCTAATGCCAATTCAGTGGATCACAGTCAGGCAGCTTTATCACTGACCCCAGGGTCAGTTCGTAGCTGCTCTGAGTTTCTGTGGGATCAGTGTTCTCATTTTGATCTTGGTCTCAGTTTTACTTAAAAATGTCCCCCTTCTTTCTTCCCATTAGATGGTTATGGAGCAAGGAGATTGGTTGATTGGCGGAGATCTTCAAGTCCTAGACCGGATATATTGGAATGATGGTCTTGACCAGTATCGTCTTACTCCCACTGAGCTAAAGCAGAAGTTTAAAGATATGAATGCTGGTAAGACGAAGTCTTAATTTCCTGATGTAAGATTTTCGACAGTCTCTGCTTGAGGGGAGAGCTTCAGAAGATTTTTGTTCAGTGTGTACTAAAATAAAATACAGAGCGATGAGTGAATGCTACTAAGCACAAGCATTGAATCGAGTTCCCAGAATGGAGAGATTGATCTCATCCTTCCATTCCCACTTCTTCATCCTCTCTCCCTCCCTCTCCTTTTCTCTCTACCCCCCTTTCTGCTCCTTGTCTCTCTTCCCCTTTTCTCTCTCCCCTTTCTCCCCTCCTTCCCCCGCGTTCTCCCTAGATCCTCCTCCACCCCCCACCCGCTCCTTGTTTTTCCTCTCCCTGTACTCGCCCCACCTGGAGCTAGGTTAGAGCGCACAAGTTAAAAGAACACTACTCTTCACACTGGCAGATTGGCAGATGCCAGTCACAAGTGTAGGCAGTCAACATGGCTTTCCACCTGCTGACTTGCTGCCCGCAAATTCAGGCGTGGTTTCTCACTGCTGCCCAGCCCTTGGGAGTCCATATGCACCCTTACTTTCCGACTTGGCTTCACTGCTTTTGCAGGTTTGATCATTTGCTGAACAAGAGTGGAAATACAGAGGGAATCTCACATTTAGAACTACAGAATTATTATAGCCTAAAATGATACAGTGTAAAGGTTATACATTGAGTGCTTCTAACCACAAGGTCAGTGGTTCAAACCCCCCAGACACTTTGTAGGAGAAAGATGAGGCTTTCTGCTTGTGTAGAAATTAGAAGTCTTGGAAACCTACAAGTGCAATTCTCCTCGGCCTTAAAAGGTGACTATGCGTTAGAATTGACTTGATAGTGTTGTGTTATTTTTACAGTGCCAGTGAAGAGACAGCTAAGGCGGGACTGGGGAAGGTTTCTAACACAGAACTTCCTTATCTCAAGGGCGCCCCACTCTCCTGAGCAGATGCTGGGGACAACCAGGAAGCTCTCTGTGCTTTCAGGTTCAGGGCTTTCATCTGCTAGTCCTGCCCAGTAGGCTAAACAATGCCTCGTAAGACTAGTTCGTCGGACAGTTAAGATATGGCAAAATAGTCATTTATAAATTATCAAGGGTTCATGATGGAGGGGGGAGCGGGGAGGGAGGAGAAAATATGAGGAGCTGATGCCAGGGGCTTAGGTGGAGAGCAAATGTTTTGAGAATGATGAGGGCAATGAATGTACAAATGTGTTTTCTTCA
>NW_022111369.1:8880404-8894824 GCF_000313985.2 Echinops telfairi
TGTAAGTCAGCTTTGACCATTAAGAAGAATAGGCTTTGAGGGAGAATTTCCTTCCTGATAAAAAAAGTAATTATGACTACTTAAAAAAATTTATTTTTTTGTACTAGTCCCTCTCTTACTTGCTATGGATTGAATTGTCTCCCCCAACATGTGTCTCTTAGATCCCAACCTCCATACCGATGTCTTAGGAGGCCCTGGTGGTGCAGGGGGTCAGGTCTTAGGCTGCAAACCCCAAGGTCGGTGGTTCAGACCAGGGGAGAAAGTCGAGGCTCTTTGCTCCCATAATGCCTCTCAGTCTAGGGTTGCTGTGAATTGGAACCACTTTCATGATGGCAGATTTGGTCTGATACCTGTGGTGATTTGTCCAGTTGGGAATGAATTTTCTCCGTTACTAGACTAGGATGTGTCCTGAGCCATTCTCTTTTGAGATGGAACAAAGAGCAGAGGAAGCAGTTGAGGGAAGGTAGCGTGCTGACCCAGGCAGACCTTCCAGCAATCCTGAAATAGCCAAAGAAACCTTCCCTCAGTGTGAACTGAATGAGAAAGCCTTCTAGAGTTTGCACCCTGAGTTGGAATGATAGCTTTCCAAACTGTGAGAAAATAAACGTCTGTGTGCTAAAGCCACTCCCTTCTGATATCTCTGTGAGAGCAGCACAAGATAACTTTAAAAAATAAGCAAGGTACTGTTTTAAATGCTGTTATACGATGATGCAGGGTTTTGAGCTAATATAGCCATTTTGTTTCCATGAAAATCAGAACTATGCCCATCTGTGTTCCGGTACTCCATATGTTTCTAATCCAACCTTGGCGGCACGTATCTCAAAGAGGTGATACATACTTGAATTACTTGCGGTACTTCTAGTTGATTTTCCCCCTCGTAATTACTGTATGTGGACTCTTGTCTTTTCTGGTGCACAGGAACATGTTTAGACTTGCTGGGATCACCTTATCTAATTTTTTCCCCCTGAAATTTGAATTCCTGTCTGAAACTAATGTTAGAAAATTAATTACTGGCACTGTTGAAGGTGTGTATCAAGGACAATAGTTTCTAATTGGAGACTTCAGTATTACATCTTTGAGGGCCAAACATTGTAAGTCATTTCGAGATTCTTTTTTCTTTTGCTTAGGGTTATAACAATTTTGTTTAAAGTAGCCAAGAGCCAAGAGCTAGTTATTAGCCTCAAATCAGAAAACAAAGATCCTTGGAGTGTTACTTTATTTATTTTTCCATTTTTAGGTTAAGGCAAATAAGCAACAGACTAAGGAATTATGCTTTGTAGTTTATGTTCACTCTTTTAAGATGCCAATAAGTCATCTATTCACATGTGCAAGGCAGCTTCAGGGAGGAAAAACAGGGACTATTTATTTCTTCTTTTATCTAGGCCTCCTCCTTCCTTGACCTCTCCTCATCTTAGAAGGAGTGCTTTGTTTTCCCTGTGTGGGTGTTGTCTTGTGCCCATCATTAGTATAATCGTTTTGCTGGTTATAGACTTTTCTGTAGCTGGAAGGATTAAGACTTCTGTCTTAAGCTGAGTTCTATAGAGAACAAAACTAGCGCCCCCCCTTCTTACACACACAACACACACACACACACACACACACACACACACACACACACGTTTATAGCAAGGAAATGGTTCACATGGTTGTAGAAGCAGACAAGTTCCATATGTGGGGTCAGATGTCAGACTCATGTAGTCGCAGGAGATGAAGACCCAAAGGTTGGCGGGTCAGGTGACAGGCTTCCAGCTGTGGGAGTGAATGAAGCCAAGGTTGGTAGATAAGATGGAAAGCTGATGATGACTCCCAAGATCAGCAGACAGAACAGCAGGCAGCTGGCTCAAGCCCAAGGAGCCAGAGGTTAGCTGATGAGCTTGATGCTAGATCCACTCACTCACTCACTCACTCACTCACTCACTCACTCACTCACTCACTGCCATAGATTTTTTGCTGATTCATAGCAACACTATAGGACACGGTAGAAGAGTGGTTCGCAACCTTCCTAATGCTGCTACTCTTTACAGTTCCTCATGTTGTAGTGACCCCCCAACCATAAAATTATTTTCGTTGCTACTTCATAACTGTAATTTTGCTACTGTTATGAATCATAATGTAAATATCTGATGCAGGATGTATTGTCATTGTTAAAAATTGAACATAATTAAAGCATAGTGATTAATCACAAAACAATATGTAATTATATATTGTGAAATATTTATTTCTAATTATAAACATGAAATTTTGTCTTGAAGCATGATGTAGCATGGGTGACAGTCTTAATATAACAACAGTAAACTACATTGCTACATTTTGTGACAGTATGTGTAAAAAGCCAATTTAAGATAGCTTCTTTCTCACCAGGTCAGAAATTCTCAGGGCAGTCTTTGTAAGAGCACAACAAAGATCATCTTCCACAACAAGTCTACTTCTGTAGTTAGACTTGATAACCAACAAGCTGGAAAGCCCTGTTTCACAAAGATATGTTGTTGGAAATGGAAGAAGAAGGCGCAACACAGCCTCAGACAGAACAGGATATGACTGCAAACACTTGATCCAGAATTTTGTAACTGACATTGTAGAGAAATCAGTTCCTGCTGCATCTCTGTTAGAAAGTTCAGTGAACTCCTCTTGTGCTGTTTCAGGAACATCTTCAACTTTGTGAATGGGCTCTGACAAGTGCAAAAGGGGTGTCAGGTAGATTTGGAAAGCACGACGAAATTTCGTCTGCCAGCATGTGCAAGTGTTTTTTTCACAGAAATTGTCGTAATCCTTTTTGTCTGGTTCAATGTCATGTTCCTCAAAGAAAGCAGATAAAGGTAGGCAAGATGTAAATTTTATTTTCATCCTTTTTTTTTTTGCCAAAACTGAAGTTTCATTTGGAATGATCGGATCTTTTCAGACAAATTGAGGCATGTTGGATTTGGTCCTTCAGTGATAAATTGAACTCATTCAAGATGGCAAAGATGTCAACCAAGTGAGCTATTTTCTACAGTTCACTTTTATCGCTGAAAAGTGCTTCGAACTGCTGTCTTGATGTGATTAAAAAATACTCTGAGTTCATCACGAAGCTCAAAAACACGTATTAAAACTTTTCCTGTCGACAACCATCTCACTTCAGGGTGAAGTAGCAGAGCATTGTTGGGCACATCCAACTCATTGCACAGTTGTGAAAACAGTCGACTGTTTAAAGTGCTCGCCTGTACTAAATTGACAGAACTTATGACGCTTTTTATTACTTCTTGTAGCTCTTGTGGCAGTGTCTTCATTGCTAATATCTGCCGATGAATCATACAGTAAGTTCCAATGGCTTTTGGTGACTCATTCAGTACCAAACACTGAAACCCAGATGGACATCCTAGCATAGCTGGAGCACCATCTGTGCAAACACCACAAACCTTTCCCCAAGAGATCGTAGGCTCTTTCAGAAGTGAACCAACTGTGTCAAATACATCATGTACAGTAGTCATTTCAAGAGGTTTTCAAAAAAAGAAACACATCTTTAAAGTCGCCATCATTAATATACCTCATGTAAACCAGTAACTGTGAACAATTTGCAACGTCTGTAGATTCATCAAGCTGGGTGCTAATTATTAGAAGTGGAGCAGATTTAACTTCCCAGAGTACCTGATCAAGAATATCTGCAGACATCTTATCTATTCTTCTGTGGACAGTGTTGTTAGATAAAGGAAATTGCACTCAATTTCATAACAAATTCGTCTCTGATCGTAACTCGAACAATGTCTTTGGCCCCTGGCAACAGTAAATCCTCAGCAATAGTGTGAGGTTTCATAGCTCTGGTGATTCTGAGTGCCACCAAATATGAAGCTTCAACAGCTGGTATGTTTTGTTTGTGGTACTTGCCACCAGTGTCAAGTCTGGCTTTCTTGAGTCCATCAGCTTCTAAAATAGTTGGTATCCTTGCCAGCAAAGCTTAGACGCTTGCTATGAAAATGGTGTTTTAGTTTGTTAGGCTTCATACATTCGGCTGATAGAACTTCACAATAAATAACACGTTGCGGTTTCTCAATTCATGCTGTAATTATTGAGGCAAAACTATACTGTAAAAAGTCCTCACTATATTTTCTTTTCTTAATGTTCTTCTCTACACAACCCATTGTTATGGGATGGTTTGCTGATGAAAATAATATATAACAATAGCTTTAATAATACAAAAGATGATGCATGGCATAGTTTAGTCAATACAGTTCATTAAAGTTTCCTATGATTTACCTTTTTTTTACATACCTATTGCTATCACAAGGGGGCAGTATTCACACCAACCACAGCTGAATATAAAAAGACCCCATCAACATCCAGATTAGGTTCCCATGGTGCAGATATATATATATTTGCAGTAGTTGATTATTTTACAGTACATGGTTTTACATTTACCCAATAATTATAATTCATGAAGTCTCCTTTTACTTCTATTATTGCTGCTTTCAACGCAGCATCTGCTTTCTACACAGCTGCTCTCTACACACGTGTGACTGGTCCGTATAAGTCCATTACCCATTACGGCGCCAACCCTGTCACATACACCTGTATTTGTATGGGGTGTATGTGGAGGGGTTGGCACGATGATGCCATCATGCCGGTACCCATATGTGAGCATATCTGCATTTGGACGTACCCACCTGGGGACGGATAGAGGAGCAGTGTCTTGGTTCCTAAGATCATTGGAAATATGTGTTTCTTGATGGTCTTAGGCGACCTCTGTGAAAGGGTCGTTTGACCCCCAAAGGGGTTTTGACCCATGGGTTGAGAACCTCTGGGGTAGAACTTCCCCTGTGCATTTCCGAGACTGTAACTTTAGCAGAGTGGAAAGCCCTGTCTTTGTCCCTGGTGGTTTCAGACTGTGGACCTTAAGGTGAGCAGCTGCAACTCACTTGTAACCACTGTATCTCTAGGGCTCCTTGATGCAAGATCAGACCCAGGAGAATGCATATGAATTTCCCCATAGCTTCCACTTATATTGGAAACAGGCAACACCTTTGAGGAGATCCCATCCTGAGAGATTGATTACCTGCCAAACCACTTAAAATCTTGGCCCAACCAAAACCTTTTCTCACAATGTCTGTAATACCTACATAAGCGATTGCAGGATGACGTGTGTTAGGCTGGGCTGACTTGAGAAACAAATCCAGTGACATGCATATATGTGTAAGAGAGAGCTTCATATCAAGAAGTAGTTGTATCTCAGGAAAACATCCCAACCCAGTCCAGATCAAGTCTGTAAGTCTGATACTAGTCCATAAGTCCAATATCAATCCATAAATCCCTCTTCAGACTCACGAAGCCATAAGCTTCCTGCAGTATGCAGGAAGTTCAGAGGCTGTTGGGAGAAGAGTCTTGTGGGTCCAATGGTAATGGACACATTTCCAGGGCTCGCACAGGTCTCCACGTGGTGTCAACAGGAAGGTGAAGACAGAGAGAGAGAATTAGTTCCCAGGATCCTCCTTGTGAGAAGGCCACTCGAGCTACCATCAGGCTGTGACCTGATTGACAGGCTAACCTCTACCCAGTCACTGCTTTATTTTCAATTGAGCAGGCCCTGTAACCACCATGTTTCCAGTTGACAGATTGTTTGAGTCACTGGTCTCATGGAAAAGTAGGATGCACTTCCCCTACGCCGTGCAAAAGCCAGTGAGGATATATGCGGGGACTTGACAAAGTTCATTGAGAAATTCTGTTGTTTTTTAATTCCATTTTTTTTGAGCTTTTCCAAGCCCTCTCATATTGCATGCAGAAACATTTGTATCCTGCTAATTAGAAGCATAAAAGTCAACAGTTTCCCCCTTCGTTAGTATGTGGTAATATGATGGGTATCTGCATTCAAAAATGGAAAATAGTTCCTCTGGGCGAAGCTATCATAGTACGAATTTCCCCCACTAGGCGAGCATCAAGTAACTCGCTTTGAGTTAGTGCACCCAGTGGTGTTGCATGGGAAGGTCACAGTGAATTTTTCATAAAAGCAGTTTCACTTGAACGTTGTTTTTCGTGAGGGCCGACTTAAGAGAACAGCGCACTGCTGTGAAATTTTGTTTCCTGTTCTGGAAAAACGGTGCAGAAACTGTTGTGATCTTTAACACAACTTACCAGGACAGCGCCATGGGAAAAATGCAAGTGTGAGAGTGGTTTTCTGGTTTCAAAAAATGTGAAATGTTGATTGATAACACACCTTGTTCTGGACGTCTGTCAGCTTCCAAGCCAATGAAAACGTTGACAAAATTGGTGTACTTGTGCTTGAAGAGCGACTATGGACCATTGAAAAGATGGGGAAGTTACCTGGATTATCTTGGACCTCCATCCAGTGAATTTCAACGAACAATTTGGGAATGAGAAGGGTCACTGTGGTTCTGACTGATCAGGAAAAAGATCGCCGAGTGGAAACATGCCGTGCTTTGAGAGAAGGCTCTGAAGCAACCCAGACCCCCCACCCCCCCAAGGTCATTACTGGTGATGAGACATGGTGCTGTTCTTACGACCCTGAAACCCAACATCCATCAAGCCAGTGGAAGTGCCCCAAAATCTCATCAAGTGAAATCAAAGATCAAGACGATGCTCGTTTGGTTTTTTGATGTGAGGGCGATAGTGCATTTGGAGTTCATTCTACCAGGTCAGGCGCTCTATGTAGAGGTTCGGAAAAGATTGTGTAACAGTGTGACAAAAAGGGCCTGATTTGTGGCAGAAAGAGGACTGGTTTTGCCACCACGACAATGCGTCTGCTCACGCAGCCATCTCAGTGTGCCAATTTTTAGCAAAAAGCATGCCTCTCTTGCTCCATGCACCTCACTCACCTGACCTCACTCTGTGTGACTTCTTTCTTCTGGAATGAAGTGGAACATGAAAGAAAGGGCAGCGATTTGACAACATAGAAGAGGTGAAGAAAAAAAAGGGAGGTGCTGTCAGCCATCCAGAGAGTTTGAAAAAATGTTTCCGAGAATGGAATCGTAGATTTGACAAATGTATTAAGTGTAAAGAGAGTATTTTGAAGGTGATAAGGTTGTATAAAAAAAATTTAAATGCATAGTTTTGAAAAAGATCCCTTTTTTGGGGGGCGGGTACCCCTGCCCTTGTGATTTCCCTAGACTGTTAACTCTTTACAGGAGTGGAATGCCCATCTTTCTCCCTTGGAGCAGCTATGGTTTGGAACTGTGGGCCTTCTGGATCCCAGCCCAGTGTGTAACCCTTTAGCCACTAAGGCTCTGTGCAGGTCAGGGCAAAGATAAGATAAAGAGGCTGGAAGGGCCACAGTACAGAACAACCAGCACAGAGCCCGGTGAGTTAAAAAGCTTCATGTGCAAAAGTAATTTTCACCTGAATTTGAGCATTTTTAGTTTTGAGAATGGAAAGCAATTTATTGCTGCCATGCATTGGTGAGTTGATTGGGTTACTGGTTTGTGAAAATTACAACAATAGGTTCATATTTATGCTACCATGGCCTAGCTCTTGCTCTCTTGATATATATAATTTCTTTTTTTCCTTCTCATAGGCAGTTTAAGTACAAGAATGGCTTATGATTTATGATAGTCTGGGAGGGGGAGTGATGGGAGATTAAGCTCCTTCTCACTTCCATTTCTCTTAAAAACAAACACATGAAGCAATACACAGGCATTAAGCATGTATGTAAACCCCCACTCCCAAACCCTGCCCTGTGTAGCTCTAGAACTTTTGTCAGTACACGTTTGGCTACTGCATTGATTTATGGGAAATCTGTTCTTAGGGCTTTGGGGTGGTTCAAGCGGTAGGGTGGGAAGCAGAGAATCATTAATTACTGCTGTATGTGGGACAATGTTGCAGAGAAGAAGTTGAAAGGAAGGAAGCAGGAAGATGTTGTAATTCTGAGTTTAGTGGTCAGGATGCATACCAGGGCTCTGACTCTGGACTGGCAAGCGAAGCACAGTTCTGAGAGATTCCGGGGAAGGGTAACGAGGGCTTGGGAACTTGGGACCGTGCTCCTGCTCATCCCCTTGTCGATTGCCTGTGACAACCCTGCACGGAACCCTGAAGCTGCCCCTGGATCTGCAGCCAGGTCCCCGGCTGTGTGTGTACGGTCCACAGCAGCTCACAAGGACAATGGTGCTAGGTTCGGCAGCCTGTGCCTTTGATGTAGCTGGTGGTGTCAGCACTCCGCGCTCCTCCCACCGTCAGGAAATACGTGTGGTTGCCATTTCTTTAAAAATCAAACTCTTCTCTATTGTCTTCTTCCTCCTATCAGACGAAAACGTAATTGTTTCCTTGTCTCCATAGTGCGCTGGCTTGGGAACCAGACGGTATAGAGTCCTGAGGAAGGAGACAGGGCCTGCACTGCTTAACTGGGGAGTGCCTTCCTTTGCCATGAAATGCAGGCCGGGCATTCGGTTGAGGAGTTCAGTCCTGCGTATGCTGTGACAGGTGACAGAGATTGGGCTGGTGGAAGAGTTGAAGGTCTGTGGGATGGTAATGAGCAGCACCCATCGCAGTGTTTTCAGTAAGACGTCTCTATAACTGATGAATCGGGAGGTCACGCCTTAGAGATACAGCTAACAGAAGCCATCTGTATCCGCATAGTAATTGAATCCAGGTGAAGGGATAAGTTTCATGATTGAGTATGGAAAGAAAGAATTTCATAGGACCCAGAAATGAACCCACTTGCTCCAAGAAGACTACAAGTTGTCAGAAACAGGTAGTTACACCGAATGGCCAGGCAGAGCAAAAGCTCATATATAATGACAACTCTGAAAATGTATGGGTAAGGAGAAAGACATGGGGACTGTTGAAACAACAATGTTATATTAGGATACGTGATTCCTCCTCTCACCCACACACATATGTATTCCCCACCCCCAGTTTTTTTTTATTTAAAAAAAATGAGTAAAGAGGCAGGTTAACTCTAAGGGGTTGCTGCCACGGTTATCGGGTCTTAAAGGAAATGTTTCTGTTGGAGGCATTAAGTAGTGCTGTCGGGGCAGGGGAACATAGGAACAAGCCTTTTGAGTTTGGTCAATGTTTTCTACGTGCTGTGACAGAGCAGGAGGGGACTGGGCAATTGAGTGAATCCATCCAGCAGCCTTGTGGAGGCGTGGATGAAGACACAGAGCTCTCTTCTCTCCTCCCTGTATCTTCAGCACCAGACTTATCACCTGAAAACATTTAAATGATGTCTTATTACAGTTAAAAGAAGTATATTCCTCTGAACACCGATTTATTCTCCTATTGCTGACTGTTTTTCTCTCTCTCTGTGTAGACTTTACGTTCCTGGCAGGAATGTATGATTTTAGAAGAGGTGTGGCATTTCTAAAGTGGACTTTTTGCATGGGTTCTTTCTTCCCTCCACCTGCTGGGGCAGCTGTACAGAGACTGGATCCAATGAGAGGTGTCCTGGGAGTGGGGAAGGAAGAAGACCAATTAGTGGAGAGAAGACTCTTGTGAGGAGCTGACGATGGGCTGACATGTATCTATGATGAACGGAGTAGAACCGGCTCTGAGATCCAGGATGTAGAAGCGATGCATTAAATGTAGAGGAGGAGGGAGGAAGGGACCTAAGACTTTGAGGTTCCTAATGGAGCTCTGTGCTCAGAGGGTGTGGGGAAGGAGCAGCCGAATGGATGGAGGCCAGCAGGAGTTGAGTTTACAGTGTCTGAGGACAGTCTGTTTTGGTCAAGATTACTGGCTCGGACGCTCTGTGGGGCAGTCCTAGTCTGTCCTGTGAGTCAACACTGACTCGAAGGCAGTGGTTACATATCTGTCTCTCTGTCTGTATTTCCATCCGTCCATCCGTCCATCCATCCATCCATGGTGGAAAACACTAAGAGCTGGCGTGGAGCTCTGGGCGAGAGTTCTGGGCAGAAGCACAGGTTTACGAGTCACTGTCAGAGAGGACCCCACTCTGAAACCCTGCGCAGGTGACCTCAGGCTCCGAGAACAGGAAGGGGAAGGTTTGAGGGGAACTTAGTACCTGCCTTTGCTATTGTCACAATGTGGCCCTTTCCGTGTGTAGGCTGCAGTATCTCCGAAGTTGTCTGTCAGATGCTATAAGAACAGGTGGGATTGTATTCCTCACTAACACCAAAGCTTTGGACTTATACTCTCTCCACTTAGCCTGCTTGTTCTCTACTCCTGATTTCAAGTTAGTCCTTTTCAAGTTTAATTTTCTGCTAAACATTACTAATTTTATTTTCACTGTTTCACTCATAGCACCTGTTGGCACTCAGTGCTTTCTTAACCTGGCATCCAAAGTCCTGCACATGAGTCTTGTACCAGCATCTGTATCAAGCTACCCAAATCTCCCATGTTAGCAAACTGGCCTAATCTGTTCTTCAGACTCAACTCTACACTCCGTGCCTTCCCCCCACCCACCCCCCTCACACCAGTCTTTTGGAATGCCCTTTATACTTCTCTCTACCAACCACACATACTTGTTTTTCAGAGGTTGGCAAACTGATGGGTGCCAGCCAAGTCCAGGCTGCTGCCTATTGCAGTCAACAAAATGTGATTGGAACACAGCCACACCCATTCGTTTCAGCATTGTTGATGGCTGCCATTGCACTAGAGCCACAGGGCTGAGTGGTTGCACCCGAGAACTATGATGTTCACGCGTTCCTTCAGAGCCACGGTATTGGCGTCTTCTGTAAGTCAGGGCTAGGCAACCCTTTCTCCTTTTGCAGGCACGGAGGACTGTTCACAGCCACATCTCTACACCAATCAATGGAGAGCATAAATGTTAAATTTATTTTCTGTCACCTTGTAAATCGTCTCCTGTTTTCAGACACATCCGAAGCCACACAGTCTTAAGTAAAACACTCCTAAAACCAACCATAAACAACTAGTAAATGAAAAGGGAAATGGTTTACACTGAACATTGTGTGACAGTGGGAAATCACTGTCATTTAGAAAATGAGGATGAAAAATGACACATTTTGGTGACGTGAAATTGCTTAAATATGGCTCCTTTATCCATATCCTTATAACTCCCCTATACAATGATTGGGTGAGGCCACGCAAACTGGATGTCTGTAGCACAATTGAGGGGCTTAGTCAGTTTTTCCATTTTACTATATATATAAGAAGTTGCCATGTCAAGCAGAGACAGACAGACAGACAGAGAGTGAGAGAGAGAGATTGATTGCAGGAAGGAAGAAGCACCGGCAGAGCACCTGTAAGATCCCTGTGGCAAAGACACCAGAGGCCTCTACGCTGAGACCATGAGACAGAGATGGTAAAACATATTGTGCTTAACAGCTCACAGAACAAGTTAGAGGCCAAGGGACCACATGGCGAGAGGCTCAAGGCCAGATGGAGACCTGCTGCTGGCTGAGACTAGGTGCGACTGACTTACGGTAACCTCATAGCTTCCCTACAAACCCCCATCATCGTATTGCCTGTGACTTCCATGTAGCCATTGCAATGGGTTCTTGAGCTCAGGAGAGAAGTAGAGTCCACGGGAGGAATGGTTGTTGTCACAATAGGGTAAAGAAGATAGAGATTTGTGTTATGCTGGTTTGATTAGAGAAACATCCAGCGACAATATATGTGTAAGAAAAAGCTTTAGATCACGATCTAATTATATATCAAAGAAGCATCCCAGCCCATGCCAGGTCACGTCCATATGTCCAATAATAGCCCATAAGTCCCTTGTCAGACTCATGCAGTCCCAAGCAGTGATGCAAAATGCAGGAATAGCACAGGTGGATGGGTGTAGTCATGTGGATCCAGTGGTGACTGGCAGCAGTCAGGGTCCACCAGCAGGAAGGTGAGGCAGAGAGAAAGGGAGGGGAGGTTCCTTATGAGAATGCCACACCCACAAGGAGCACCATCAGCTGATTGACAAGGTTGAATACCACCCCTACACTTCTGTCTTTCTTGGGTTTGACATGAAATTATGTAACTAGCACAAGGCTTGAAGCATGTCTGACGGCTGCCTGTGGCAGTTGGCCTTGGGCTGGTGTAGAGTTGGATTCCTCACCCTGTTATCGAGACAGAGCAGGTCAGATGTGGCCCCCATGCCATTCTTCAATTTTTAATGGAAGACACTGTGGCCCACACTCAGTAGATCATTCTCTATTCTGTCCTTCATTTCAGAGTGGAATTATGAAGGGAGGAAAATTGAGTGGTGATACATATTACATTATATTCAAGCCGAAGGAAACTCACTGCCCTCTATCCAATTTCTGCTCCTAGTGATCCCGTTTGTCCGAGTAGAACTTCCCGGTGGGTTTCTGACACTGTAACCCTTGATTGGAGTAGAAGGCCTCACCTTTATCCCAGGGAGCCGCTGGTGTTTTCAAACTGCTAACCTTTGCGATTAGCAGCCCAACACATAACCACTACCTACCAGGGCTCCTTTTTTTTTCTTCATTGTGTTAGTTGGGGCAATAACCTGGGACTGTAAACTTCCAATGGATCAGGTCAGCTTGCTTCTTCTATTCCTATCGTGTGTTCTGTCATGGAGAAACCAGATGGTAAAGATGAAAATACAACCTGGGGGAACTGATGTCAATGATCACTACCACCACCCCCGCCCCTCCCTCCCCGAGGGGGACAAGCAACAGAAACGTGGGTGAAGGGAGACCGCGGATGGTGTAAGATATGAAGATAACAATAATTTATAATTTATCAAGGGGTCACTAGGGGAAGAGTAGCTCAAGGAGAAAGGAAATGTTTTGAAAATGATGGCAACAAATGTACAAATGTGCTTGATGTGATAAGAGCCTCCATTAAAATGATTTATTAAAAAGAAAAAGAAAATACAACCTGGTACAGCAGACCCTTAAACCCATTTTGTGTGATTTGTTGATAAATACTCAAAACTGGTTGAGATGACCAGAAGTTTAGGGACGACCTGGCTCTATTGGCAAGAAAGCACTGGGCAGACAGATAAAGTATTGAAATATATTTATATTTTTCGTTTAACCGATAGAAAGGAAACTATTCTATCTGGAAGACATTTTGGCTTTAAAAATCTTTTGTATGTTTGTTGCTAATGTGAACTTTTAATAAGTGATCCATCATAACTTTATATTTTAACTGTTCAGTGTGGATTTAGATGAATTCTTTTTGGAAAGAAAGCCTCAGTAGATAAATCATCGGCACCTTTGATATATGTGTGCGTGCTTGAGACAGAATTTATTTTTCATGTTTCCTTTTGCACATCCTGCCATATACATACGCTAGCTTAATGGCTGCCTTAAGAGATCGGATTTGACCTGAGTGAAATCCAGGAACGTAATCGTCATGCACCTGAGACAGATTGCCTAAGCCTGCTATCCCAGGGCAGGGGCCTGTTCCTGATTAATGGGAATAAACGCTTGTCTCACAGCACGGAGCGCCAGCACCCGTCCCCTGGAAGCAGTAGCTGGAGGGTTAGTGCTGCAGGGAACCTTACGCAGCCCGCAGAACCGGGGGCTCCCAGTACCTTGAAGGCATCTCGTCCTGTTTTGTTTTAAAGACCTCCTTGTACCTGTGTTCCTTCCGTTGTCCCAGCCATTTTCTGAAGGAGCAGTGGGCCTGTTCACGTACAAGAGGACTTGGAAGCATAAGGATAATGCTTTAAATCTTGGACTATTACGGAACGGGGTAAAAGACAGAACCAAACCCTGGACAGACGGAGGGCGGTAGTCTCCCTCCTGCCCCTGCCGTCTGCATCATGGAAGAGGCTCGGTTGGCAATGGACCAGAACAAGAAGGACCCGTTGGCTGAAAACCTTCTCTGAGTCAGATTTGGCTCAGCCTGGCCTGCTGATTTTGCCTGTTGTCATGAGGGCAACAACACGGGGTTCTAAGAGGATGGTGGGGTTCTCAGTCTGTTCTGTGAGAGGACTGAGAAAAGTCTCATGATCTTAGAGATCATGTGGAAATGAGATGGGGGTTGTGAATCAAAGATGGAGCTAGCCAGTTTAGCCTATCCAGCGTTTTTCATCGTTTTGAGTAGTAACCGTGGCTTTCATGGATGATTTTGTTGTTAACTCTCATCCCAAACCCAGACTGGGGAATCACAAAATACAGCTATCAGTAAAATAGGCCTATTTGGAAACTAAACTAAAAACCAAACCCACTGCCCACCAGGCGGTTCCAACTCATAGAAACTACAGGGCAGAGTAGTCTCACCACCATCGAGTAGATTCTGACTCACAGCAATCCTGTAGGACACGGTCGCACTGCCCTTGTGGGTTTTTGAGACTAAATGATTTTTTTAAAAATCATTTTATTAGGGGCACATACAACTCATCACAGTCCATACATACATAAACTGTGTAAAGCACATTTGTACATTCATTGCCCTCATCCTTCTCAGAACATTTATTCTCCACTTAAGCTCCTGGCATCAGCTCCTCATTTTTGCCCTTCCCTCCCCGCTCCCCCCTCCCTCATGAACCCTTGATAATTTATAAATTATTATTTTGTCATAACTTACACTGTCCGACGTCTCCCTTCACCTTC
>NW_022111369.1:8895654-8897598 GCF_000313985.2 Echinops telfairi
CCACCAAGGCTCCCTGTAGGCAGAGTAGTAGAATACCCCCCACCCCCACCCCCATGCTGTTTTACAGGGTTTCCAAGGCTGTAAAGCATCATGGGAGCAGAAAGCGTCAGCTTTCTCCCTCAGAGCATGGTGTCATCACTGCTGACCTATGCACTACCAAAATTGTGAAGCTACACAGTTTTCTGCCTTTTTGCCACCCTTTATAAAGCAGTGTCTTTGCTCCTCTGGAGGTTTGACCTGGTAGGTAATTAAGACACAGATCAAGTGTCTACATCTCTTGCAAAGACTTGAACCAGGATCCTGGGACCAGAAAGTCTGATGACCATTCTCCAGATTCCCATGAATGCAGAAACAATTGCTAAACCTCCATGACTGACTGTGACATTACACCTCCTGCACACACAGTACTGCATAATGGAGATGCAGAAGAAATAGGTTATATCGCCCTAGAGTCAGCGGCCAAAGCAGTGCATATTTTCCCCCACCAGGTTCTTATTCTGAGCATGCGCATATTTATGTAATACTAAGCATCAAGCTTCAGGAAGGATTGTCTATTTTTTGAGTGATTCTTTCCAAATGCTCTACTCTTAACACTGGAAATTCTCTTTTCAGATGCCGTGTTTGCATTTCAGTTACGCAACCCGGTGCACAACGGACACGCTCTGTTAATGCAGGACACCCACAAGCAACTTCTGGAGAGGGGCTACCGGCGCCCTGTCCTCCTCCTGCACCCTCTTGGTGGCTGGACAAAGGATGATGATGTCCCTTTGATGTGGCGGATGAAGCAGCATGCTGCAGTGCTGGAGGAAGGTGTCCTGAACCCTGAAACAACAGTGGTGGCCATCTTTCCGTCTCCCATGATGTATGCTGGGCCCACTGAGGTACGCAGTGTCCAAGATCCTCGCTGAAACACTGTTGAAACCACTATTACTCACACACCTGGCGTCAACCAGCAGACCTGTCAGTGTCCCTTTTATCCGTCAGTTTGTTCCAAACACTCCTCCCGAGTACTCTGCACCGACAGGGACGCTCTCCAGAGGCAGCCCCGCCAAAAGCCTCCGGGAGCCTTCTTGGGCGAGGGAAGGTGGAGGGTAGCTTCTTCCATTCTCATTGTGCTTCTTGGTCCCAGTTGTAAAGGAGGGAAACATTCCGTGCTGAAAGAAGGCCGAGGCAATGCCTTTAAAGAAGGCATAAGTTATTCTCCCTAAGGGGAAGCTTTGGCCTGGTTTCTGCTGCTTTTGACTTTTGGAAAGGCTCGAGAAATTTCAGTGGGAAGAAAAGCACTGGTGTCTTATGAGAAGGAGAGAGAGAGAGAGAGAGAAAGAGAGAGAAGACATTTTTCAGTCTTAATTTGTCCCTTTGTGGAGGTCTACAGTACAATAGAATCAGGAAGTAGAGTTTCTCCTTGATCTTGGGGGGTTCTGCATTTGTACTTGGACAGTGGTCAGAAGGGGTGTGTTGGGATCTTTTTATATACACACATAAAGAAGGCTTAATTAGGTTTTTACTTCAAGGCAGACTGGGCTTTCAATGAATGAATAAGGGAATGAATACCCCCACAAGACTGTGGGTGGGAAATTCTTAGCCAGCTTCTTGTTTTCAAGATAAGGAATTATTATTGCATTATTTTTTATCTGGTCTTGAAAGGAGATGACTCCACTTAGTGAAGTTTATCTGGGAGGTAAACCCTTTGAAGAAGAATCTAAATAACTTTAGTGGATACGCTCTGCTATGTCTTTCTCCAAAAAAAATCTTTTTTTAACGTTTTAAAGGAATCTTACATAATTTGAGTATTCAGGTTAAGCCTTAAATATTTCCACTGGAGTCTTGCGGTAGGGTTCTCTACTCTTTTTCCTCTTAGCCTAAGGAAACAAATAAACACACACAACATCAAACTAAAAGATTGTATTTGACACTTCTTTGAGCTCCAGCCCAAATAGCTTC
>NW_022111369.1:8898282-8900874 GCF_000313985.2 Echinops telfairi
AGGCCAGGAAGCTTTGTAACAAGACCTCTCCCAGGCCTGACCGTATGTGTTCAGATCCCTTCTGCTATATTGAAGATAGCCTTTTCTCTGCAGTGTGTGAGTCAATTTCAGGGAATTATTGAACCTACAGAGGCAGTGAGGCCAGCAGGGGCTAGCATCTGCCTATTTGACAGGCTGGCACATGTGTCCTTTAACCTGCCTGCTCTGAGACAGCCACACATGGCTCTCTGGGCAGGAGAGAGAGGGTCCCTGCTGGGCTGAAGTCGAGGGAGCCAGGTAGGTTTCCAAGCTTGCCTTCAGGCCCCCTGGACCCAGACCCAATGGTGAGAGAAAGGGGTGCCTGGAACAGCTGCAGTGTCTGGACTGACCAGAGAAGCAGAGATTTTTGGAGCAGCCTTCCTGGACTGGTCCGGTACAATTCAGAGTCAGTAGAAGGTAGGATTCACTGGAGAGAGCAAGCCCTGATGATGCAGGCGGATTTGTGATGGTTAAGAATCAGGAAGGAGAGTGAAAGAATTCACCTTCCCTATTGGAGACACCTTTGACCCCTGTGTGTTTCTTATTTCTAATTTAAAAGAAGGAAGAGGTGAAACTTTATCAATCACACTAAAAATTGCTTTTGAAAAAGGCGGGGGTGGGGTGGAGGAATAAATAAATAATAAAATAGGCAGTTAAAACAAGATTGTGTGTCATTTTCATGGAGAAGGAAATGGAGTAGTCAGGGAACTGTTATAAACATACAGTGATTAGATATAGAATATAACTAGTCTATACATACAGTATAGAATGGCATATATAGATTCAAGTATAGAGGAGCTTGAGGGAGGGGAAAATGAGCTAATATCAAGGGCTCAAGTAGAAAGAAAATGTTTTGAAAATGATGATGGCAACATAAGTACAAATGTGCTTGACACACTGGATGGATGTATGGCTTGTGATAAGAGATGTACAAGCCCCCAATAAAATGATTAAGAAAAGAGAGAGTATAACTGTAGTCTGTTTCAGTTTTAGTTAAGGTAGGTTTCCTGGTGCAGTGATTCACTCCTCTTTGTTTCATACAGTTTAGAATTGTGGGTTGTGACACCCTTTGGATCATCCATTTTCTTCCCGATACCGGTTTCCCTGGCTACCTGTGAGTAGAGTGGCTCTAGGATTCCTTTTGTTCGCTGGGCCAGTGTGCAAAGGAAAGAAGCAATTGCCATAAATGTAGATGGGAAAGATTGTGACCATTCCAGACCCCAAAATAACCTACCAAGTCATACTAAATAACACATGAAACTTAAAGATAACAGTGACGTAACAGTCAATGCCAACTCACTGTGACCCTATAGGACAGAGTAGAACTGCCCTTGAGCCTTTCTGAGATTGTAACTCTTCCCAGGTGTAGAATGACCTGTATTTAAATAAGAGGCAAGAATGAGATGATAATGGTAACACAGTGGGCTGGTGGTTTTGAACTGCTGACCCTATGGTTAGCAGCCCAATACATAACCACTGTGCTACCAAGACTCCTTGGATCCATGAGCCACCTCCTTAAATAGATGAACCTGGAGGACATTGGGCTGAGTAAAAGAAATTAATCTCAAAGGGACAAATGCATGAAACCATTATTTATAAAAAGTCAAGCTTTACACATAGAAAGAAACATTCTTGCATGGTTATTCCGCCAGGGAGGGGCAAGTAGGGAATTTGCTAACTAGAGAGGAGACTATTAACTTGGATGTAGGGAAAGTCTGGCAGTATATAATAAGGAGAAGGTCAACACAATATGAAAATTTTTAATCATAATCAAGCACCTTGAGAGAATGAGTTGTTGGCCTTTGCGAGTTAGGACTATCGTCTTGAGCAGCATCTCTGTCAGTTTGCATAACATAGCTGACAGAGACAGTGTTCTACAGCGCACTTTGTTGAGTAGTGATGGAGGCCCTCAAAGCTTGGAAGCCGCTCTTTAAGGGGCACCAATTGGTCTCTCCCCTGTCCAGCAACGAAGAGTGAAGAAAATCAAAGACCTAAGAACACCGTTAGTTCATATGACTAATGGAACCTGTGAGCCTCAGTCTATACCGCCTGACCAGGTGAACTTAGACAATGCCAGGCTGTCACTACCGGCCAGTCTGAGAGGGATTACATTAGAAGGTGCTGGACAAAGTGGGAGAAAGTGGGCGTCCATACTGAAAATTATAGACCGGACTGTGAAACATTAATCGCACCCTAGAGATTGTGGCACCTGAACACTCTTCAGTCTGAATTGATCCCACCTTTGGGGACCACTTTTAGACCCCAAAGAGGCCTATGAAGTGAACAGCAATACCGGGTAGGAATGCACTCCTCAGAACAAATTGGCGGCTTTTGGCCAGAAACAAAACTTGGAAGGTAGAAAGGGACCAGAAAGAAGGGTGAATGGAAACCAGAAACCCAGGGAGGAATTGGGGAAAGTGCTGCTACATTGAGAGGAGTGCAACTAGTGTTACGAAACAAAAGCTGTATGAATTGTTGAATGGAAAATTACTCGCTCTGTAAACTTTCACCCAAGCCACAGTTGAAAAAAACAAAACAAAACGAAAAAAACACAATAGCAACAGTTTTGCGGCA
>NW_022111369.1:8904627-8910762 GCF_000313985.2 Echinops telfairi
CGTGGTTTCGTCCCTTCAACTCTTCCCGCCTTCCCTCTACCCTAAGGTGACCTGATTTTAACGTTGGTAAAGCGGGACAAAAGCGGGACACCATGGATAAAACTCATAGCCTGGCTAAATAACCACATAGCAGCCGAAAACCGTATACCCTAGCTTGTCGTGCATTCTTTCCAAAAACCAGGACTTTTTAAAAATGCCTCAGTACATGGGACAAATTGTTAAAAATTGGGACTGTCCCGCCCAAAGCGGGACGTCTGGTCACCTTACAGTCTACCCTCCTGGTATCCCTACTCCCATTTCGGTTGTCTGACTTGGATTCAGTGTGTCCTGAACTCTTATTGTTCTTTTTTTTTTTTGGACATTGATGCTGAAATTTTCCTTGTTTAGTATGCTTTTTCTGCATGAGGAAGTCAGGATGGGTGGATCTTTGTAAACTGCAACAGGATTAATAATCACCTGGGGGCACAAATGAAGAAGTGTGTGTGTGTGTGTGTGTGTGTGTGTGTGTGTGTGTGTGTGAGATGGTGGTGTTGGGAAGTCAACAGCAAAGAGTACAAGAGGGAAGAAAATGTTCCAAAACTGCTTGTGGTGATGACTGTACAACCCTTCTCAATATGATTGAACTATTGAATTTTATGAAATGGTAATTATAGATCAATAAAACTATTAAAAAAAACAACAACCAAACAACCAGTGAATCAGAACCTGAACTGAAACTCTGGTCTGGCTACAGAGCTTGTGTGCGTTCTTCCAAGACTCACTGCTGCCAAGGAACCGCTTAGTAGCACAGTGCCTCTGTACTGGACGGACTATGCTCTGCACTGGACGGACTGTACTCTGCATTGGATGGACTGTGCTCTGCACTGGACAGCCTCTGCCTCTGCACTGGATGGACTGTGCCTCTGTACTGGACGGCCTCTGCCTCTGCACTGGATGGACTGTGCCTCTGCACTGGACGGCCTCTGCCTCTGCACTGGATGGACTGTGCTCTGCACTGGATGGCCTCTGCCGCTGCACTGGAAGGACTGTGCTCTGCACTGGATGGATTGTGCCTCTGTACTGCATAGATTGTGCTCTGCACTGGATGGACTGTGCTCTGCATTGGATGGCCTCTGCTGCTGCACTGGATGGATTGTGCTCTGCACTGGATGGACTGTGCTCTGCACTGGATGGATTGTGCTCTGCACTGGATGGACTGTGTTTTGCACTGGATGGATTGTGCTCTGCACTGGATGGATTGTGCTCTGCACTGGATGGCCTCTGCCGCTGCACTGGATGGATTGTGCTCTGCACTGGATGGACTGTTTTGCACTGGATGGCCTCTGCTGCTGCACTGGATGGATTGTGCTCTGCACTGGATGGACTGTGCTCTGCACTGGATGGCCTCTGCCGCTGCACTGGATGGATTGTGCTCTGCACTGGATGGACTGGTGAAGACCAGACACTGTCAGCACACAGTGTCTGGGCTCTCTAGGAAGAGGCGCTTTAAGTTCTATCTGCTTTCTGCCCTTAGATCCCTGCTGAGAGTATAAATTACAAACTAAAAGACTGATTTTTCTCAGGAAGCCTCAGGTTTGGCCATTGGCAAACATCTGAACTTTTAAAGGGTGCACTTGAAATTCTGGTAAACATCTTAATATTTCAAGTCATTAGATGCTTTAATACTTATAATCTAACATGAATAGAACTGTTAGATTGAGAGGCTTATAAAAATTTTATTTTCCCCCTCAAGTGCCTCACTTCTTTGGTGTATTCAGACCCTTAAGTGAAGATTTTTTTTTTTTTTTTGTAGCGTTTCCAGTGACATCAGGAAAGACTCTGCAAGTAATGCTCATTTGCCAACTAGTAATAATAAAATAAAAACGACGACTCTTCCTTTAATCATTTTCTGTAGGTCATTTAGAAGGCATTGGGACCAGATTTGTTTCTCTAGCACAAATGCTTTTCAGAACAACGAGCAGCTGTTTAGCCTGTTTGGTTATCAACAGGAAGTTCATGGTTTTCCAGTCTGTAAAGATTTAATGACTTCACTCCTAAATTCCTGTTTAGAAACTGAGGGCAGAGAGAGTGTGGAGGGTTGCTTCACCAATGCTGAAAAGGCATTGTCTGTGTACATTTTCCTTTTTGTTGGGTATTAATTGACTATGTAGAACATTTTATTTGTTCCTTCTTAGGAAGTACTGAATTCATTTCCATAAAGGAAAAAAGAAAGGTAACACTAACTACATAAATATGCTGAAAGTCCATTGTACTGTGGAATGTAGATATATATGACTAACTCGATAACTGTACCAGTTCTACCCCGGGTTTATGAAGCTGTAAATCACAGGTTCCCAAATTTCTTGGGCTATTGCCCCTTTTCCAGAAGAAAATTACTCAGCTGCCCCCCCCCCATTAACTTTTGTAATATAGCCCAAAATTTAGGATAAAGTATAAGTATCTGCTTAAACCATGCCCCACCCTTAGATACCAGCAACCCCCTCCCCCAGGGGGCAGTTTCTCCCATTTTGGGAAACATTGCTTTAATATCTATAGTTATTTATTTATTTATCTCTCTCTATTTACTTATTTATGGAAACACTGCTTTAAGTGATAATCTAGTTGAAGTTTTTGGGAAAAACATTGGTAGAGTCAGAGATTTTTCTTTGCCATGAAAATTACCCAGACATTGCTAATGACTCCTCAGCAGAAACTGATTGTGTGTGCAGGCAGGTGTTTTCAGAGAGAAGAGCCACTTGGATACCAGGGTATTTTATTTGATTCACCCACCCGCTCCCTGGAGCAAATAAGAGTCTCTGGTAAGACATAATTTGTTGCTCCCTACACACACTCCCAAGAGCTCCAACTCTTGTGTAAAAGGCTATTGTTTCTTAAGGAATGGAGTCATAGAGACTCCATGTTTTTATTGTATCATTGACACCCTTTGAGGTCTTTGAAAGTTTTGCCATCTTTTATTCACTCACTGCATTCATAAGTTTGTTTTGTAGATGACAGAGGCCCACAGTCCTTAATCCAACCCCCCTGGGATCGTCTGTGATTTAACTCCCCTGGTATATCTGCGAGTACCCCACGCTTGACACAACACAGCGATATTTCTGAAGCAAAGCAAATAGTTTCTTCACCCGAGTGGGAGCAGTGAGGGCCATAAGTAACCTCATGCCAGTTTTGTTCAGGTTTTACTACCAAATGACGGGAACCTGCAAAAAATGTATTTATGTGTTTAGTGTAAGGCCGGTAAAATATAAAAGAAGGAATAAATATTTTAGCAAAGCTTTTAAAACATGTTCACGGTGTTATGGAATTCTTAACATCTTGTGAATATTTTTGCAAAGCCTAGACATCCTTTCATGCCCCTCCCCCGGGTTATATGAAGCAATGAACACAAACGTCTTGCTTTGTAGACTTTGCCACACATAGAAGCAGTGCAAGGGAGGGGCCCACTGAATCAGTGCTGTGGGGTGAATTACTTAAATATGGCTCGTCTGCATTTCTTTGCCACTCTTACCAAGTGACTGCATGGGGCCAGGCAAATAGGGTACTTGGGGCTCTAATGAGAGCATTGGTCGATTTCGCCATCCGCTGGGTTTATAATGAGCCATCTCAGAAGCAAGAGCAGGGGCCTCTGGCAATCAGGAAAGAAGAGACCGACATGGAGGAGTGTGTTTTCTGGACCCCAGGATTCCTGTGTACCTGTGTAACGAACTGTGTTCCTTGATCCAAGAGACAGAGACCAGAAATGTGGATGAGAAACAGTGGCAGCAGTGACTGCAGCAGCACAGACAGACAGAATAGCTGACCTCGCAGCCCACAGAGTGAGAAAGCCTTTGGGCAGGAGTCTGGCTTGTGGAGAGGGTACCTCCCACTCCACTTCATTAGGGGAGGGAGCTAAGCTTCTGAACCCAGAGGTCGTGCTCAACACTTTAAGACTGAGACTTGTGGCAGAATAGCATACCCCTTGGGCATTTATTGGTAGTGCTAGAGAGTGGTTCTCAACCTTCCTAATGCCGTGACCCTTTCATACAGTTCCTCGTGTTGTGGAGACCCCCCCCAACCGTAAAATTATTTTTGTTGCTACTTCATAACTAATTTTGCTATTGTTATGAATCGGGTGACCCCTGTGAAAGGGTCATTTGAGCCCCAAATGGGTCGCGACCCACAGGTTGAGAACTGCTGTGCTAGAGGGTCTTTGTTACACTTACTTGAGTTGGGCAGAAGCTAGAGGGCCACAGGGATGAGAGGCAGAAGGTGAGAGAGAGGGCCCCCTGACCAGAAAAAATGCATCCTGTCTATTTCTGGTCTTGGATTATAGCCTGCTAATTTCCTCAATACACCTTATAATAACAAGTTATGTCTGTGAGTCTGGCGTGGCTTTTGCAATGAACTATCAAACCATGTGGAAAAGTAGGAAGTAGAATCGTCCCTCCACTTGATGGTAGAATTGATAAAGAAGGTTGAAGGTGGAGCCATGTCTGACTTCCACCTTATAGGAATCAGCCTTGGGATAATGTTGTTTGATGCTTTCCCCCTGTGAAGTCAGAGTAGTCCTGGCGACATAGTGTGTATGTGTTGCTAACTGTGAGGTCAGAGGTTTGGAGTGTGTACACAGATATAGGCAAGAGATAAGACTCACAACACATGGAACCCAGGAACAGGAATGGGCCTAGAGATACCAAAAGGGTGGGGGGGGTGGAGAGGAGGGAGGGGCGCACCGATCGCAATGAATGGCACACAACCACACACCCCCCAGCCAGGGTGGAGAACAACGAAACCAGAGGGGAAGGGAGACAGCGAGAAATTTGAAAATAATTAATCTACAATCTGTCAAGGGGCCACGAGGGATTGGGGTGGGAGAGGGGGAGGGAGGGAAAAAAAGAGGAGCTGATCCCAAGGGCTCAATCAATGGAAATTAAATGTCTAGAAAATAACAATAGAATATATTACGAAAATGTCAGATACAATTGATGTATGGATTGTAACAAGAGTCATAAGAGCCCCCAACAAAATGATTATAAAAAAAAACCCACTAGCTGTTCTGAGAGAGAAAGGTGGGGCTTTCTACTCCCATAAAGAGTTATAGTCTACAAAACCCACGGGGGTGGTCTAGTCTGTTCTGTAGGACTGACAGGAGCTGTCATCGATTTGACAGTGAGTGTGGTCTTTTGTTGGAAGTCAGAAGCCACCCAGGTATTCCGTTCTTAGAAGCAGGTTCTGCGAAGTCTGAGTTGTATTTTAAGAAATGCGTTTTATAGTTTTAAGATGTACTGTGTTGTGTAGGTGGCAGTTTTATTGGGAAATGTTCACCTTAATGGAATATTACATCGCTGTCACAGAGAGCATCCCACCATCCCTGTGGAGGTTTTAGATTGGTAATTGGCCCAAATGGCTCAACTGGACCTACCTAACAAGGCCTGAGACCAAGCCTTGAGATGATAAGGGGATGTCAATTACCTGATTGCTATTACCAAGTTCTTAATATTCCTTAAAGGAAAAATATTCAGACTTAACCATGTGAAGACACAGGTGAAGGTGACTTAGGTTTCTTGTGAGAACTTTGATTTTTTTTTATTACATCATTTATTATTAGGAGCTCTTACAGATATCATAATATTCCATAGTTCAATCACATCAAGAAGTACTGTACAATTGCTACCACAGTCAGTTTCAAAATATTTTCTCTCTTCTTGAACTCTTTGATATAAGCTCCCCTTTATTCCCTCACACCCTTCCCCCCAGGAACCTTTACTTATTTTTCGTATAATAGTTTTTTTCCATATCTTATACAATCCAGTATACTTATTCATAAACAATTCTGTTGCTTGATCCCATAGAGTGGGCTATACAGTCATCAGTGCTATCTGTTCCTTGAGATGACATTGATTGGCATTTCCTAAAGGAAAATATCCGTGAATATGTGAGGGCTCTCAAAAAATGAAAACGACATAAAAAGTTATCAAATGGAAAACCCACAGCTCAGAGAGTATGTCTGAAATGAAAACAAATATTGGCTGGACTTAAAAGCAGGTAAGTCGGCAGAAGACATGGTCAGTGAGCTAGCAGTCAGATCAACAGGATAAAAGCCCAGACTCATTAGTGCACCATAAGATAGGGTGGAATATCCCCTTCTCTCTCTCTCTC
>NW_022111369.1:8910862-8915305 GCF_000313985.2 Echinops telfairi
TCCCTCCCTCTCCTGCTGCTGCTGTTGTTAGGTGACATTGAGCTAGGCGACTAGGAAAATAGTTCTTTAAAGGCTCAAGGTTCAAAAGAACACTTAAAGGCAAAGGCCCATAACTGATGGATTCCCTGACCCCAAGGACCCAGAAATGTCCAGGAGGAGCAAGGAACCCAGCTGGTGTACTGGTTATGGGTTGGTCTGCTAACCGTAAGGTCCACAGTTCAAAATCACCAGCCTCTGAGGGAGAAAAGGCTCCGAAAGAGTTATAGCTTCGGAAACCCACAGGGGCAGTTCCACCTTGTCCTATCGGGTCACTATGGGTTGGGAATTGCTCAGTGGCAGTGAGGTCTGTGTGTTTTTTTCCTTCTCAGGGTGAATGGCTTTTCAGAAAACTCCCAGCCGAATTCCCCTGAGGCCGCACTATTTAGTCGGCCGCTCTTGTGCCTATGTCAAGGAAGGCTAAGCAAGCAAGGATGTGAGATGTTCATCCTCTACTCATGGCTTCTGTCATCAAGTGATAGCAGGGCAGAGAGAAGTCAGTTGGTATACAGGCAGTCCCAGGTGATTGCCACATGTGAGTGGAATTATGTTTATAACTAGAAAGCAAGCAAGTTTGTTTTTTAAAGTATGGTACATTGATGCAAATAAAGCAGAAGAGAAGGTATTTATTGTTAGGGTGGCTATTTACAGACTCATAGAAGACTTTATAAGAAGATTTTAGAAATCATTTTGTGTTTGTTCATCCATATGCATTCGAGCATTCCAGGCACCCTGCCAGGCAGTGGACATTGAAAGATGAAGGGCACCCTCCATCTCAGCCTGCTGACAAGGTAAACCAGCAGGCCAGACTGGTTTCTGTGGTCATCTTCTAGCTGTATGCTAGAAGGAATGAATGCTCCGTAGAAACACTGATTAGCAAGCGATTAATTCCACTGTGATTGTCAGGAAATATTTCATAGACTCGGAACAGCCACAGTAGGTGCACTGCCCTTTATTGAGGACCAGAGGCCATCTGTCCTAAATGCTTCCAAGTCTCCCGCTATCTGGTAGGCATTATCATTCTCATCTTTATAAATTAGAAATTGAGGTTTAGGTAAGGAATTTGCCCAAGGGCGCTCAGTATAAAGGGCAAAGCCAGGACTCCAATCTCGGGGAGCTTGACTGAAAAGCCTTTGTTCCTAACCAAATACACCACCCTGTAGGTTCTAATGCAGCCCCTTGATTAAAGCACATAAACTTTTCAGTAAGTTGTAAATTGACTTATACTAGGCATTCCTGAGAAGGTTGGCTGTTTTCCTTTTTCATGTCAAAACTTTTAGAAGTATTCCCTTAGAGCAGTGGTTCTCAACCTTCCTAATGCCACAACCCTTTAATACAGTTCCTCATGTTGTGGTGACCCCCACAACCAGTTTCTATGACTGAATCTGTGCGGGAGTAGAAAGCCTCTTCTTTCTTCTGGGGAGTGGCTGGTGATTTTGAACTGCTGACCACAAGGTCAGCATACATCTCACTACACTACCAGAGCTCCTTTAACAAGGAAAGCAGCTTCCGTTTGCTTGGGGCAGAGAATATTTTCTATGGAAGTGGGGTTTTAATGGGATTACTTGATGGTAAAATTTTGACTAACCTCTTCATAAAAATGCTGACTCTGGAGTAGGAGAGGTCCACTGTGTGGGAGCAGAAGAGGATGAGCAAGTTTTCCATTAAAGCTGAATCTGAGGGTGGATGAAGGAATGGGGTAGACTGTGGGTACAAAGATCTGTTAACATTCACAATGCCGCCATAGAAAACGATGTACTTATAGGGCCTTGTGAGCAGTACGGTGGTGCTGTGGCGTTTTAGTGAGCCAGGGTTGGAAGTGGCCTTCATTCAGAACGCGTAGCCTATTGGCCACATTTAATTGTAAGGGAGGTTGGGGATTGTAGTTCAACTCTGTCCTCTGGAAGAAGATGAGAGTCAGGTGCAAAGAAACACAGGTGTGTGGAAACCTAAGCAAGTGAGGTGGGGAATCAAGGCTTTTATTCGTGCTGGGGAAAATGAACACTTGGACAAAAAGGAAAATAAAATAAATGATGAAGATGATAACACCTAGCAAAATATTATAAATTGGGTGTCTTATGGTTCTAGAGGCCATGAATGCATCGTGGTGTGTGTAGGCCATGGTGTTTCCCGAGACTGAGGGACGCTGCACTACATCTCTCTCAGGCACTGGTAGCCCCAGGGCCTCCCTGGCTTGCAGCTAGCTGTCCACCAGTTGGGTGACATGAAAGACGGCTTGGTTTTGTTCCATCTCTGTGGTCCGTTGGGAATTAGACCATTGTGATCCATGAATTTCTATTGGCTGTTTTTCAGAAGTAGATCACCAGGCCTTTCTTCCTAGTTTGTCTGAGTCTGGATACTACTAAAGCCTGATCAGCGTGAGAGCACAGTGCAAGCCTTCACTGACAAGACAGGCGTGGTAGCTGGGTGTGAGATGCACTGGCTGAGAATCAGACCTGGTTCTTACGCATCCCAAAGAAAAAAAACAAACTCAGTGCCATCAGTTGATGCCGACACATAACGACCCTACAGGACAGGCTAGAACTGCCCCTGTGGGTTTCCAAGACGAGTTTTGTACAGGAGAGGAAGGTCCGTCTTGCTCTCACTGAGTTGCTGGTGTAGAACTGTTAACCTTCTGGTACCAGCCCCACGCTTAACCACTTTGCCATCAGGGCTCCTGTCGGTCTCCCATACAGCAGGTGAGACTTCTTCCACTGAAACACTGCTTCCCCTCCTTGGCTTGTTAACTGCATCACAACTTCACAAAGAACAGCTTTCCCAAAATCATATTTGTAGGTACCAGGTGTTAGGACTTCAGCTTATCCCTTTGGGCGACACAATTAAGTACATCATAATGGATTTATTTATTGGGTACTCAGTGTGTTGTGATGAACTGCTCTAAGTCTTCATTTCTCACCATTTTTTCTTAATAATTATTTGAGGTAAGTGCTGTTAACCATCAATTCCAAGGCGGCCCTAGATAGGGTTTCTGAGACTGTAAATCTTTACAGGAGCTACATAGCCTCATTTTTCTCCCGAGGAGTGGTTGGTAGGTTTGAACCAGAGACCTATTGTTAGCAGTCCTTTGCTTACCCAGCAGTACCACCAGGGTGCCTTAAGTACTATTATAAGCCCCATTTTACTGACAAAGATGGCTTTCACTAAAAATCTTTGATGTCATTGGTTGGAGCGAGTAGGTGGGGAATGGGAAGAGTGATCTAAGAGCCAAATAACTTTTTATTTTAATAGCAGAAATCCTAAGTAATGCCAAAGTAATGTGTTTATGATAGAACATCTAAGTTAAAATAAACAATATACAGCAGGCAGAATAAACATTATATATATATATAGTTAAGCTATAGAGTAAGCACCAGTAGAGGCTACTAAAAAAGTTGAAACCTTTCATAATGACTAGTTCAAGTGAGGTACCAGTGGCCTTAGTACTTTTGCACCTTCTAATTTATTGGCTGCTATTTGTCAGCGTTGACTCAGTGCCAGGGAGTTTGAAACTGAAGAGGTAGTAAAGTGAAAAGGGTACAATGAAAGCATTGCGATTATTTCTGTGTAGTGGCCATTATTCATACTTTACTATGTTGAAGTGCAGTGGTGCTTCTGGATAGTTGGCCTGTTAACTGCAGGTGCTTTTGGATAGTTGGCCTGCTAACTGCAGCACAACTCATTAGCGTTAGAGCAATATGCTTGTTAATGGAGACTTATACTGGAAGGATGGAACCCTGGAGGCCTAGTGGTTATGTATTGGGCTGCAATCCACAACATTAGCAGTTCACAACCACCAGCCGAAACTCTTGTAAAAAGTTACGGTTTCAGAAACTCCTCACAGGGATCGTTCTAGCCTGTCCTGTAGGGTCACTGTGAGTCAGCATGGACTCCATGGCAGGGAGATTGGTTTTTGTTTTTGGTTTTTTGTATACTAAAAGGGAGTGAAGACCAAATTTCTAGACCTCGGTTTGCTCTAAACTTTATTGTCCAAGTCACCGAACCTTTGGTGCTTCCTTCTCTTTAGATTTTAGTGGAAGTGTTGAATGGGAGATGCCTTTTTGTTCTAAAGTTCCTTGATTCTCAGGTGCGGAGACTTTTGTTTCTAAACAGGAAGCCCTATTATGAAGATTTAAACTTTAATATTTACCTTGGATGCAACATGACTATTTGCTCACAACTGACATCTTGTTTTATTCTACCTTTGTGTCCTGGGTTATAATCACTTAGCTTCTTGATTTCACTTAATGCCAGCATATAGAAGCACTTATATAATTTAATCAATTTTATCTAGTCGGTTTTTTTAACTTACTAAAGTATAATGTAGAGAAAACTACACAGATCATATATGTACCTACAGCTCAACTAACTTTTACTCTTCTAACTCACTGCCATCCAGTCAGTGCTGAC
>NW_022111369.1:8915849-8926410 GCF_000313985.2 Echinops telfairi
AGAAACCCAGGGGCAGTTCTACCTTGTCCAGTAGGGTAGCCATGACCCAGAACCCACTCAAAGGCAGCGAGTTGTGTAGGTGGTTGTACATCTGGACTGTTTTGTTGAATCATCCTTCCTCAGCACAAATCACATCTGCTTAATATAGCACACTTTTTAAGTGGGAAATTATAATTCATGCCCTATAAGTAGAAGAGTTAAATGGTTTTCATTTTCGTTTTGCCATTACTTCCACTGGTAGGTCCTAGTATACAATTTTTTGTTCTGGGTCTTTGATACCTGATCCCATTGACACCTCATGATCACACAGGCTGCTGTGCTTCCTCCATGTGGACTTTGTGTTTTGTCAGTTAGATAGATGCTTATTTATCTTCAAGCCTTTAAGACCCCAGACACTATATCTTTTGATAGCTGGGCACCATCAGCGTTCTTCACATTTATGTATTACTTTTTAAAAATATCAGGTCAAGAAAAGAAAATCACTGCTATTCCAAAAGTCTCTTTTTTTCCCAAGGATCAGCCACTATTCTGACTTCTAATCTTGAAGGTTGGATTTTGAATTGCACATAAACCCAGTAGCACATAAGCACACACATAGAAACATATGTACTTTCACAAAAACACATGTATGTATACACACACACATTTATGCTTTCAGAATTTCCTGGAGTCTTGTGGTCAGTGGGTGGGTGTCCAATTTTATTTCTGGCTTTCCAAGAGGATCCATTTAAGTTGATTGATATCCAACTGATGGATATTGATTGTATAAGGAGCATATGCATTCATTTTTCTCACGTTTCGACTTCTAAGTCCTTTGGGTCATACACACCAATACACAATGCTATTTTCTAATATCAACATTGTATTGTAGGTCCAGTGGCATTGCAGAGCGCGGATGGTTGCAGGGGCCAATTTTTACATCGTTGGACGAGACCCTGCTGGCATGCCTCATCCAGAAACAGGGAAGGATCTCTATGAACCAACACACGGTGCCAAAGTGCTGACCATGGCCCCTGGGCTGATCACCTTGGAAATAGTACCCTTCCGAGTGGCGGCTTACAACAAGAAGAAGAAGCGGATGGACTACTATGATTCAGAGCAGTAAGTTTTAGGTTGTACACACAGATGTAGGGAAACACCTTAAAGGCATTAAATTATTTGTTCCTCAAAACCACTCTGAGGTAGAACCAAACCCACTGCCTCCGGGTTGATCCCCACTTACAGTGACCCCATGGGACAGCGTAGAACTGCCCAGAGGGGTTTCGGAGACTATGTGTTCTGTACGGGAGCAGACTGCCATTTCTTTTGTGTTCGTCTGGGTAGACCAGAGAAGCAAATCCATGGACACACATATGCGTATAAGAAAGAGATATATGTACAAGAGCAATTGAACATTGAGGAAACATCCCAGCCCAGCCCAGATCAAGTTCATAAGTCCAATATTAGCCCATATGTCCGATAAAGTCCTCTTCAGCCTGAGAAGCACATGCAATGACGCCAAATGTAGATCACAGGCCAGTGGGTAGAAAGTCTTTGGATCCAGTGTCATGGAAAACATTTCAGCATTGGCATTTCCCTGAGAATTCTGGAAGGCCATGCCCATATAGAGGCCTCATTGGCTATGATCTGATTGACAAGCTAGACTCCACCCCTACACTCTTAATCCTGAAATTGAGAAACGATTATATATCTACCACATCTTTGTTCCTTGGCTGATGGATTTTCACAACTGGCCTTGTGGTTAGCAGCCTACCACTTAACCCTCTGTGTCACCAGGGGTCCTTCTATGAGGCAGGTGCTGGTCTAATTTCTATTTCATTGACAAGTAACCTGAAGCATGCAAAATTCACCTAAGATGTGCGATTGCATAAGCTCCCAGAGCCAGAAAATGGCAGCCCAGGGGTTTGGCTTCACATTTCCAGAGGCTAATTGTTTGCGTCATGCTCTCTGCCCTCTTGGTTTCTTCCTTGTCAGTAGCCCTTGTTGGAGACCCTTGCTTCTTGTGACTTCTCACATGGCATCTATCTCCCCCTGCTTGTACCTGCCTCTGTATCTGATTTGTTCTTTTTATAACTCAGAAGTTAAGTTTTGGACCAGCCCCATCCCAATCTGATTTAATTAACACTACAGAGATAACTTCGTTCCCAAGCAGAATTACACCCACAGGTGTAGGAGTGAGATTCTAATACATATTTTGGGAAACCAGGCTCACTGCCATCGAGTTGATGCTGACTCATAGGGACCCTCTAGGACAGGGTAGAACTGCCCCTGTGAGTTCCTGAGACTAACTGTTAATGGGAGTAGAAAGCCTCATCTTTCTCCCAAGGAGCAGTTAGTATGGTCCAGAGCAATCCATAGCAGAATGCAGCTTCTTTCTTCAAAGATCCTGGTACATATTATTGGTAGTATTGAGCTCACATCTTTCTTTGACTTGATGAAATTTTATTAACTGTATATGTAAACAGAAAATCATTGTCACTGAGTCAATTCTGACTGATAGCCACCTTCTATTGGGTCCCCCAGGTGTAAATCTTTATGGGCGCAGATAACCTCCTCTCCGGATAGGTTTACACCTCTGACTTTGTGGTTAGCAGCCCATCCCTAACGCAGAGGTTATACACACTCTAAAGTGGCAGTATGAGGCTGGACAATCAGAAGGCTTGGGCTCCGGGCCCATGTTTGATTGTAACCTTGAGAGGCATGTGCCTTCTCAAAGCTGTCTCTCTTCATCTCTAAAATTATGACAGGGGTTAGAGTGATTCCTTTCTCACTTGAAATCTGTAGTTCTTTCTGTAGTGTGTACCCTGTTGTTATTCTTAAAGCTTATTCCTATACAGGAGCTTTGATGGCATAGCAATTATGCATTGGGCTGCAAACCACAAGGTCAGCAATTCAAAACCACGAACCACTCCTCAGGAGAAAGACGAGACTTTTACTCCCATCAATAATTTCAGACTCAGAAACCCAGGGGCAGTTCTACCTTGTCCAGTAGGGTAGCCATGACCCAGAACCCACTCAAAGGCAGCGAGTTGTGTAGGTGGTTGTACATCTGGGCTGTTTTGTTGAATCATCCTTCCTCAGCACAAATCACATCTGCTTAATCTAGCACACTTTTTAAGTGGGAAATTATAATTCATGCCCTATAAGTAGAAGAGTTAAATGGTTTTCATTTTCGTTTTGCCATTGTTACTTCCACTGGTAGGTCCTAGTTGACAATTGATCATGACTGGAGAACCTCTGCTCCAAGAGCCCTTGTCCTTTCACCGGGGACTTATGGTTAGGACTTGTACTGGGATGCTGCTGACACCGGGTCCGTGGGTGCTGGCCCATTACCATTTTGTAATGCTGGGAAAGAGACAGAGTAATTTGAAAAATCACAACCGTGTTCTCTTGGTCATTTAACTTCTTTAAGGTAAAGTGGTAATTTATGTGGATGAAGAAATGCCACTATGCACCGTGGGGCTTGGGGACCATGTGGACACACACATAATCTGGAGGGAAATGCACACTTGGAAGATAGTAGCGGCTCTCTTGAGTGATGAGCCATCTAGCTAACACATCGGATCGCTGTGTGAGATGGGTGAGCAGAAGATGCAGAAGTCATTGTCACGGGCAAGTGTAAAAGGACGTCTAACTCTTCTCTCTGACTTAGGCGTGGAGCTATTTATTGTAGACTACTACTTTCTGAAGATCTGAAACGTGGCCCAGATTCCAATAGGCTTATGAACCACATCAGGAGGAGAATTGCCCACAAAGCAGAACATTTTGCCGGTATACAAAATCGGATTCTGACAACACCTAGAAGTAGTTCTAAATTGTTTTTTTATTTTCTTTTGCCTTAAAAAAACAAAAACAACTATCACAGTTTCATTGTCTAAAAAAGGGCAGCTATAAAGGGTGGTATGCTAATGAGTTGTAAATGGATCCCCCACCCCCCATTTCTAGGGACTTTTTCTGTCCCTTTCATCCAAAGGGATGCCTTTGAACTTTAGGAAAAAGAACTTTAAGGCAAGCTGAAGCAGTTATTTATAGTAAACTTTGAAATATATTACCAGGAAAGGTGATTGGAACTAAAAATATGGATACATTATTAAGGAAAGTAAAAAAAAGTACTGGCTACAATTTTGACCCTTTGTAGTTCAAATTATATAATTCTCCCACCAGGGATTTTATTTAGCTCAGTCTGTGTGGGAGGTAATTCTTTAAAACGCCCCTTGCTTAGAAGGAGTGTAGCCCTGCCTTCCTCTACACGTATGAGGAGGCGGGGTGCTGGGCCAGGCCACCCTCTGCCTCTTATCTGGTTGGTGTGTGCTTTGTGTGCTGGGATTGCACACCGCATGTTAGGAATAACGTCCTGCCCCTGCTGGTGTTAGCACACCGTCTAGTTGAACTCAACTGCTGCCTGCAGTCATTTGGCTCCATAGGGTTTCCAAAGCTGCGGCCTTTTGGAGAGTGAGCACTGGGCCCATCTTCCAAGGTGCCTCTTCATGGGCTTGAACCATCAACTTTTGGACTAGTAGCCCATGGCTTAACGGTTTGTGCCATTCCTGGACTCTCGATGATTGCATACGTGAGTCACGTGCAGGGGTGCAAGCGTGAGCAAGGGGAGAGAATCAGAATCCCTCTGCTGGTGGCCGGGTACTCGGGTCTTAGGTGTGCTTCCGTCTGGGTGAGTTAGGAAAGCAAGCCACCACCAAGAGGGATTGGGGCTTGCTTGAGCACTTCCCCCAATGCTGGTGTGTTTCAGCACTGGTCTCTGTGCACGATCAGCTGGTTTAATGACACGCAGGACCCAGAGCCCATCTGCATGTAGTTGACTAAAGTGCTGGTAAGCCCTTGATAACTTTCATGTTGTGTGAAATCCGGGTAGTATTGCGTTAAGTCCCTCTTTTAATCATTCAAAAGCTAAATAATTACATCAGTTCTTATAAGATTTTCCAGAGATGAATTCTGTATTAGTTGCAAGAGTGGCTCATTTTCTTGGAATTTTTTTGAGTTACCAAATCTTAACAAGTTGTAACTTGCGAAGCTTTAAAGCTGCTTTAGTGTTCTAACTCTTTATATTTATGTTCAAGTATAATTAGGTCGAAGGGCATGTGTTGGAAAGTGATTACATTTTGTGGCAAGGTGATCGTCTTTGATGTAGTGAGAAAATGCAGTTATTAATTATGCACATACGAGGTTGTCTTCTTTGTGATTAATGGGTGCTGTTCGATGCCAGCTTTTAGGCCATTCATGATGTTGTAGCTTTTGATTCAATTAAGGAATGCTTGGTGGCACAGCTGTTAACGCACGTGACCTAAAGGTCAGTGGTTCGAACCCACCAGCCGATCTGTGGGAGAGCACTGTGGCAGTCTGCATCCTTCGAGCTTTACAGCCTTAGAGCCCGGAGGGGGCAGTGGTGCTGTGTCTGACGTGGTTGCTCTGAGTGGGAATCGGCTCTGACAGTGACAGCTACTGGGGAGTGCTGATTTCTCGGAGTGCTTCTTGTTCTCGATCCAATTGTGTCCTCTCCAAAGTCTGTGTTGTAAACCCCAGCCTCAGTGCCCCTGGCAAGTGGGTTCTGTGTTGGGCTGCTAAACAGAAGGTCAGCAGCTCAAACCCACGAGCTGCTCCCAGGGAGAAGGATGAGGCCTTTAGCTCCTGAAGACACCCAGCCTCAGAAACCCAGTTGAGTTTGGTTATTTGGTGATGTCTGAGTTTGTAGCCCCATTTGGTAATGAGTTTTATGATAATCAGGCAGGACTAGGACGGGGTGCGCCCTGAGTTAGTCTCTCCCAAGAGCAGAAAGAGCCCCTTGAGCAAGCAGAGGCAGGGGGAGAAGATCGCTACCTGGCCCATGAAGGTCTCCTCAGCAGACCTCCCCCAGGGCCGCGGCAAAGGCAGAGCCGGCACGCTGAGCTTAGAGTCCCTGCTCGCTGAGCGGGTAGAAAAGGAACTGTGTTAGCTAAAGCTGTCTACTGTGGTATTGCTGTGCCAGCAGCGCTTGACAACTAGACACTATTGTTAGACAAGCTTGAAGGGGGCATGGGGGGGAGAAACCTTTATAAAGATTCCAGACAAGATATTATCGACAGTAATTGTGATCAGCCATCTGTCTGCTATTTTTGAAATTAAGAAAGTTCCTATTGGCTATAACAGTGGCTCAAGGAAATGTTCGTTTTAGGACGACAGGATTACAGCCATTCTTTCAGATTTTCAGAGCAAATTTGTAGGGTTAATTCATTTATCTTGTGGTTTTCTTCTGTGCAGTTGCTCTTCTCTGGATGGGAGCAAACAGAAGCCAATTCATTGAAACGGCAAGTCAGAAAGGGGGTACCCTCTCGGTGGAGGGCCTTGTGGAAAGGGATGAGCGAGAGGACAGGTAGATGTGAACGTTGTGGCTTAGTTGCTTCCACATTGCAGTGGTTTTTTTCTTTCACATCTAAAAAATTTTTATTTTATTTATTTATTTTTTAAAATCATTTTATTAGGGCTCATACAACTCTTATCACAATCCATACACACATCAATTGTGTAAAGCGCATTTGTGCATTCATTGCCCTCATCATTCTCAAAATATTTGCTCTCCACTTAAACCCCCAGCATTAGGTCCTCATTTTTCCCCGCCCTCCCCGCTCTCCCCTCTCTCATGAGCCCTTGATAGTTTATAAATTGTTATTTTGTCATATCTTGCCCTGTCTGACGTCTCCCTTCACCCACTTTTCTGTTGTCCGTCCCCCAGGGAGGGGTTCCATGTAATCGGTTCCCTCTTTCCTACCCATTCTCCCTCTACCCTCCCTGTTTCGCCACTCACACCACTGGTTCTGTAGGGCTCATCTGCCCTGGACTCCCTGTATTTCCAGTTCCTATCTGTACCAGTGTACCTCCTCTGGTCTAGCCAGGCTTGCAATGTCAAATTCGAGTCATGGTAGTGGGAGCGGGGAGGAAACATTTAGGAACTAGAGGAGAGTTGCATTTTTCATCATTGTTACATCGCACCCTGACTGGCTCATCTCCTCCCCGAGACCCCTCTGCAAGGGGATCTCCAGTGTCAGCTCCTCTTTTTCTCTTCCTTACAAAACAACCTTATCACCTTCAAGGTACTCTTCATTACACTTAATACATTTGTCAAATCTGCAGTTCCATTCTTGGAAACATTTTCAAACTCATCTGTTTATATGGCTGAGAGCTCTTCCCTCGTTTTTTTCTTCACCTATTCTATGTTGTCAAATTGCTGTCCTTCCTTGTCCCTCATCATTCACAGAAACAAAAAGCAAAAAGAAGTTGCACTTAGTGAGGTCTGGTGAGTCAGGTGTGTGGGGCAAGAGAGGTATGCTGTTTTTTTGCCAAAATGTGGTGCACTGAGATGGCTGCGTGAACAGGTACATTGTCATGGTGGCAAAACCATGTGCCACCATGGTATGTTCTGTTGCCCACTGGTATGCTGTCTTTTCAGAACCTCTAGATAGAAAGCTTGATGAACAGTCTGACCTGGTGGAATGAACTCCAAATGTACTACAAGTTGACATTTTCATCCATTTGGGAAGTTGACGGATGTCCAGAACAAGGTTTATTATTAATTGATATTTTACCTTTTTTGAAATGAGAAAACCACCATACACTTGAGTTTTTCCCCTAGTGATGTCCTTGTAAGCTGTGTTCAACATCACAAAAGTTTCTGTGGCATTTTTTCCTGAACAGGAAACAAAATTTCTCAGCCACATGCTGTTCTCTTAAATCGGTCATCACAAAAAACAAGGTTCAGGTGAAACTGCCTTTGTGAAAAAAATTCACTGTGACCAAAGAGCACCTTCCCAGGTGACGCCACTGGGTGCACTAACTCAGAGCAAGTTGTTCCCTGCTTGCCTAGTAGGAAGAATGAGTACCGTGAAAGCTCCACCCAGTGGAACATTTTCCCAGTTTTTTGGTGGTACCCCCTCATATTTCTTCTCATGCTATTCAAAATTTCTTGTAAACATTGTAATACATCCATATGAGTGCTCATTATAATGCCAAACCAAGGAGCCTGATGGAAGTGGTGTGTGGCTCATGGCTATGCCATGAACTTAAGAAGGTATGTTTCATGCTATGGATTAAAAGTATCTGAAAAACTGTCCTCATAGCACAGCTATCCTTAGAATCACTGTGAGCAAGTAGCATCTACTTGTCCCATTCTTTACCTTCTCCAGTTTAAAACAAAAACAGAAACAGCCTCACTGCCATTGGGTTGATTTTGACTCATAACAACTCTGTAAGTGTTACAGATTGTAAATTTTTATGGGAGCAAACAGCCTCATCCTTCTCCCGTGTAGCAGCTGATGGCTTTGAACCGCCAACCTTGTGGTTAGCCTGGTGCCTAACTCACAGCCCCAGCAGGACTCTTTTCTCAAAATACAGTTTTTCTATATCTGTACTTTCACATGCTACATTATTAATATTTGGACGATCTCTCAATCTACAGAGCTGTGCTGTGTCCAGGAAGATGTGCTGTTTTGGGAAGAAATAGTCACGTGTTAGATTTCTTATCTCTTGACTTTTTGTGCGTGTGTGTGTGTGTGTGTGTGTGTGTGTCAGAGACAGACTTAAAAGTCTTTCTGTTTCAATTCTTTTTGCCCTTTTTGGGCCTGGAGAGGGTAGAGATTTACTACTTAGAGCAATATCACACCAGGATTTCTTTCTTATCAGTACACTGATTAGCAGGACTTGTCAACCTCTGCATTACCGACGTTTGGGATCACATATATGTTGCTGTGGTAATGGCTGTGTGCATTATAGGGTGTTTAGCAGCCTCCCTGGCCTCCACCTCTAGATTCCAGCAGGATTCCTACTGCTGATGTCTCACGCTGACAGATGTCCTTTTGGGGGCAAAGACACCGCAGGTGAGAATTGGGTGCATATCAATATTGAGACTGTTCAGAGACCTTAACTCTTCCCCACGATTCCATTCTTATCCCCCAGGTAAAAAAGGGATTCTTTTGTTTTACCTGGAAATCTTCGTTTTCACATTTGGAGCTGTTTCCCCCACTTGGAAGATTAGCTTTCTGAGAACTGAGGTCCCTGCCTTACTGGTCAGAGGCTCTTCCCAGAAGCGAGTGCACATTTTCTGTGCTCTCTGTTGGAAATAGAGGAGCTCTGGTGGCGTAGTGATTACAATTTGGACCGATATAACTGCAAGTCCAGCAGTTCAGAACCACTCAGGAGGAAGAGGAGACTCTACTCCCATAAAGCGTTTTGGTCTCAAAAACTCCCAGGGGCACTTTTACCCTGGCGCCTAGAGTCATTTTGCGTCGGAATTGATTTGATGGCAGTGGGTGTGCGTGTTGTGGAAAGTACATAAGCCCCGGTTTTTCACAGCATGGTATTCAGAGATCCTTTTGAAACCTATCCATGGGCACTCAGCTAAAATATCTGTTGTAGACTATGGGAGAGTACAGAGACCATGCCCCTGGATGGTGAAGGAAATTTAGTGGACCTCACAGTACTTTAAGAGCCACTCTGGAAATTCGTTTGATGGAATATCTGGTAGGAGCTGCTAGCTTCTATTCATAAAGTGAGAGTGATGGGCAGAAAACATGATTACTTGAGTTTGGATAATGAGGTTCTAGATCATTACATTTTGGTCTTGGTGAAATTTGTTGTATGCCAGGTGAAACAATTCATTGCATGGAAATCCATAAGTTACTATCGAGTTTTCAAGCGCTGACTATTAATTTCACAATTAAGAATCTTTAAATGAATTTGTGGCCCTACTATATGACATAGGAACTTCTTTCTAGTTAGATGAAAAGTCGTCTTGATCCAGGCAGTTAGGTAGATCTTTTTAGAGGTTGCTAACTTTATTTTTAGTTTTTTTGTCAGAGAAGAAATCTCCGCTTGCATCTCCTAAATACTTACTGCCTTGTTAGCAGTTTTTCTAAAAGCTCATCTAATCGAATGTGAACCATCAAAAGATACACTTGAAGGCCCATCTGCTGACCCCTGCTCTCGTCCGTGTGAATAACTGATGCTGGTGGTTTGATGGCTGCAATGTGGGCCGAGGGACAGCAGATGGCTATAAAAACTTTAAATCTCCAACAAGTGGCCAAGAGTCATTGTACATTGCAGCGAGTCAAGATGCTGGCCACATGTGTGAGTGCGGCCTGGATGGTGCTGGTTTGGGTTGTTGGTCCCCTTCCTCCCCCCTCTTCCTTTCTGTTCTAACCTCTCCCCCTTTGCTTTATTTATTAACTCTTCCCCCTCTTTTTCCCCCCTAAGAGCCAGAATTCTGTTTGCTGTAAGAATCTGTAACCAAGCGGTTTGAAAAGGCAAAAAAAAACAAAAAAACAACCCCAAACCAACGCCCACGCTTGTGTTTCCTTGTTCAGGTGCCCTGGGAGATTGGTTAGCCAGTGTCCTTAGTGGCCTCATGACCATTGCCTGGCAGTGAGAGCCTGGTGCCCCTATGATGTAGCAGCCATTCTGCTTCCTAGCAGATCCCTGAGAGCCCTACAGGGAAACTCCCAGAACTAATCTGAGATAGTTCCAGGAATTCTCGGTTGTTTTTCACTTGTTTGTGTTAGTTCACTGTGCATTTAGAGAT
>NW_022111369.1:8927872-8930173 GCF_000313985.2 Echinops telfairi
ACCCCTGTGAAAGGGTCATTCAACCCCCAAAGGGGTCACGACCCACAGGTTGAGAACCACTGCTCTAGTTCTTTAATGCTTCATCTCTCCCGTTTCTCCCGCCCCCCTCCCCCCAAATCATGACCCCAATTCTACCTTACAAATCTGGCTGGACCAGAGCATGTATACAGGTACAGATAGAGCTGGAAACACAGGGAACCCAGCACAGATAAACCTCTCAGGACCCATAATGAGAGTAGCCATGCTAGGAGGAAGAGGGGAAGGTGGGGGAGAAAGGGGAACCGATCACAATGATCTAGCTATAACCACCTCCCAGGGGGACAGACAACAGAAAAGTGGGTAAAGGGAGACATTGGTCAGTATAAGACATGACAAAATAATTATAATTTATATATTATCATGGGTTCATGAGGGAGGGAAGGAGGGAGGGAGGGAAGGAAGGAGAAATGAGAAGCTGATACAAAAGGCTCAAGTGGAAAGAAAATGTTTTGAAAATGATGGCGGCAACAAATATATAAGCAGGAAGACAAACTAAGACACTGGAAGACCACTGGTCCGTGCTTGACAAGATCTATGTACGGGTTGTGATAAGAATTGTATGATCCCCCAATGAAATGATTTTTAAAAGAAAAAAATATATATATTGCCCTTGTTTGATGCGTGGAATGAGCATATGCCTTATCTTAGTACCAGAGTACTCTCTGGTGAAGCTTTCCCAAGGGTTATTCTGCTTGAGCTTTGGCTAACTTTCTCAAAAACACTTTCAAGCTAAGCAGATGTTTTGTTCTTTGACCTTCCAGAAAATAAAAAAGCAAAGTATCTTGAACATCTCAAAAAACTGTTGTCCAAAAGACCCCCCAAAACTGTTGTTATAACCTTAGTTCATTTTGTTCTGTTTTCAAGTACATTTATTTATTTTGTTTTCAAGTTTGTTTATTTAAAATAATTTATTGGGGTCTCTTGCAGGTCTCATAACATCCCATACATCGATTGTATCAAGCATATTTGTACGTCTATTACCGTCATCATGTTCTAAACATTTACTTTCTATTGAGCCCTTGGTATCAGCTCCTCTTTTTTCCCTCCCTCCCCCTCCTTTGCTTTGACTGAACCACTTCCACCTCTTGGTCACGTGGCTTTGATTGCTGTCATCAGAGTCGGACTGGTAAAGCCATGTTTCATTTCCTGTTACAGCTTCTGGTTCTGGATCCCCCTTGTCTAACATCTCCATCAAAAGCCCTGCTCTTGGGGGCACAACAGTTTACACTGCACCCATTGAGCAGAAGTGTGCTCACCTTTTTCAGTCAGACGTGTGTAAGCAGTGCTAATTGAGATGTCTGTGATGTTGGCTGTTGCGTTAGGGCATGAACACACTTCCATGATTGTTTGCTCACACACTGATTTGGATGGCCCGCCACCGTGATCTTCAACATCGCCATGCTCTCCTGCCTCCTTCAACTGAGTCCCACACGTGCTGCTTGCTATGGGGCGTTGTCCCCATGAGCTTTTGTAAAGCAACAATGATTTCGCCATTCTTACACCCAAGCTCCACCATCGATCTGATGTTTGTTCTTGCTTCATTTTCAGCAGAATCCCTGCTGTTTTGATAGGGGCTTCTTTTCAAACTGATGTCTTAGCGTTCTCAGGGTCTCAAACTAGATCCCGTTCACCGACGTTAGCAAGTTAGAATGAGTTGATTCTGATGAAACCATTAAACTAACTAAAGCATCGAAATCCATGCATTGTTTTTCATAATACACATTCCCTGTGAACTTTTTGAAGATCTCATGTGTCCTCACAAACACAGGAAAGTAAAGAAGTATTGTTATTAAGATTTCAGTTATTCATACACAGGTTTATTCGAAATGAAAAGCATTTAAGTGTGTGGATGGTTATAGACAAGTTCTCTCAGTAGCACACTTGTCACCGCCATGTTAGCATACTAGTGCTTGGGTCAAACCCTGCCAATTTGTCTTTACAAAATCCATTGCGCAACGGTGGGGGATCATGGCAAGTGGCTCCAGGAACCCTCCGAGCCTCACTGCCTCTCCCTGCTCTGGGCGGCTGCTCTTGTCTCACCCTGCCCGATTCTGCTCTGGGCTCACTGCTCGTCCATGCGCTGAGCTCTCTGCCTCAGCTGGAGCGCCCTCCCCGCTCATGGAGCTGCTGTGCCAACGAAGCAGGCAGACTAACTAAGACGCTGGAAGACCACTGGTCCATCGAAGCAGAGTCGAATCGGCAGATCAGATGACATCGTGGACTGCTGATCGCTCCCCGATCTGCAGAAAGAATGGTGGGCCG
>NW_022111369.1:8930509-8932571 GCF_000313985.2 Echinops telfairi
ACTGTCCAGTTTTGTGTCCCGGTGATTTGCTCTTCATTGCAGCATGAACATTTTATCACACACTTCGGGATACTTGAATGACATTCCACTCAGGACTGTTTCCTGGTTAGGTTCCAGCGAGTTGGTTCTGACTTGAGGTGGTCCTGTGCACAACAGATTGAAAAACTCCCTCATTTGGTGCCGTCCCCCTAATCATTATTATGTTTGAGGCCATTGTTGCAGCTACTGTTTCGGTCCATCTGGTTGAGGACTGTATCATAGTTTATTTAAACATTTATTTGAACATTTAGGTCCAAGTAATAGTCTCACTACCATTTAGTTGATGCTGACTCATACGCCCCTATAGCACAGAATTGAACTGCCCCTGTGAGTTTCTGAGGCTATAACTCTTAACAGAAGTAGAAAGCCTGATCTTTCATCTGTGGGTTGACTCTCTGTTTCCAAGCCCCTGGCCTTGTGTACCCCCTTTTGCCCTTCCTTGTTTTTCCCGACTTCCCCACCCCACTTCATTGCCTAGAGTTGAGGTAGGACAGGGCAGAGCTGCCCCGGTGGGTTTCTGAGATGGTTTATAGGAGTAGAGCCCATCTTTCTCATGTGGATCAGCTGGTGGTTTCCAAGTAGTATTATGCTGCCATAAAATAAAAGATAGGCATCTTTATGTACAATCTTTGTCTGCATCTCTGATTATTTCCTTAACTTAGATTAGTGTGATTATTAATTAAAAGAGATATATTTCATTTTGAAGAATAAACATAACTGACATACTTCTAGAAGCTAGGCTCACTGGCCGTTTGCTTTCACTGGCTCCTCAAGTTCACCTGACAAATGAAGTGGGGCAGGAACATGCAGCTGCCCGCTAGAAAATAAGCAAGGGCTTATTTCGCTTACACGCGAGATCAGTGACCTTGCTGGGTCTTGTGTTCATGGTCTAGAATGGGTAGAAAATATGTATCCGAACCATACGGGTGTGTGTGTGTGTATGTGTGTGTCCCCAAAACCACTAAAACCAAACTCACTGCCATCGAGTGGTTGCCCACTCAGCGAGCGACCCTGTAGACAGGGTAGGACTGCTCCCTTTTAAGTTTCTGAGATCACCGTAACTGTTCATTGGACGGGAAAGCCTCATCTTTCTTCTGAGGAGCAGCTGGTGGTTTCAAACTGCTGCCCAGTGCACACCCACTGTGCCACCAACATGTGTAGTGGAGGAAAACGCCGGACATGACCTTTGCATGATCAGTGGAAAGACATTGATTTTTGTTCCTTAGTTGTTGCTGCTAAAAGAACGTTCTGGTTTTTCTCTTAATGTTTCAGTTTACCTGTACATTTAGTTATTCAGACGACAGCTTCTTAAAAAGCTTTCCAGTGTGCTAGTGAATTCGATTTGGTAGTTTTGTGTGTGTGTTTAATTCCTGGTTCTAGAGTAGTTCCCAGGAGACTGGAGGATGGGGAGAACGAAGGAGGTGCTGCGTGGCAATAAGAAGGCAGACGGAATCCCCCGATGGGCAGGCAACGAGTGTGCGCACAGAAGGTCGTCCAAGTTGTTTTTCGGGGGAAAGGCTCTATGTAGAACAGTGCCGTATCCCGACTGGGGTGTGTGGCTACATGAGCCTACACATGCGATAACATTGCGTAGAAATAGACACACACCTACACGTCAAACCGGGGGACTCTGCAGAAGATGGAGTTGTTTTAATGTTGATCTCCCAGTTGGCATAGGATCTCTAGTTTTGCAAGACGGTGCCATGGGAGAGAAGTGGGAGAAACTGCCCTTGGGATCTCTCTGTATGATTATTCTCTACTGCTTGAACTGTACATGGATTGACAATGTTCTTAGTAACACTTAATTTAGACAGTGTCCCTTGTTGTAAAAATGGGTAGGGTTTGACAATTCAATGGCTGTTTTGGCACTAGGTTGATATTGACGAGCGTCACTTTTTCAAATCTGTTGAAATGGAAGGGAAGGAACAGATGCTCATGTTCCTTTAAATGTAAAACATTCTCCTGTGTCTCTTTTTAGCCACGAAGACTTTGAGTTTATTTCAGGAACTCGAATGCGCAAACT
>NW_022111369.1:8936585-8937676 GCF_000313985.2 Echinops telfairi
TGATAAGGTGTTAAAATGTAGCCTAGCTGTACTTGCAATAATCCACTTTCCAACATGATAGTAAGGCTGTTCACACCTCACGTCTCTGGTCAGAGGAGATTCACTCATCTATTTCCTCTTCACTAAAGAGTATCATAATATGATGTTACTACATTTTAACCTAACTACCTCTGCCATAATCAACTTCACAACGTTCTCTGATTACATGACCTCTACATCCGTCAGCTATGGTCAGAGGGGATTCACTGGAGGCTTAATCCTTGTGTGGATCCTGCAAATGGATTTTGGGTTTCCACTGTCATCCAGAGCCTTTTGCAAAACAGGTGTTCGCAATTTAAGCTCTGATACCCTTTCCTCCTTTGGATTTAGGTACTCTTTACAATCCTTGCTTGGATCACACAGGCTGGTGTGCTTCTTCCATGTGGATTTAGTTGATGTCTCCCTTAGATGATAGATAGCTTGCTTGACAACCGAGAGACTATTTGTTCTGATAGTTGGGCACCATGTAGTTTCTTCACCCACTTTGCTATATCACCCATATCTTCAGTGATCTCTTCATGAGGGTGAGCATCAAGCAAGGCCATGTCATAAGAATTAATTATTCTTTGATTGGGGCTAAAATTCAGTGCTAGCCCTCAAATCCACTGGATTTTGTCTATGTCTCTGGTTCACTTCAGAGATGTCACTGTCATTTTTTGTTGTACGTACGTACACACAACAGAAAAGTATACATCCCTAAAAAAAGAGTGATGAAACACTTCATGGCGTGGAGGGACCTGGAAACCATTAAACTGAGTGTGGTTAAATCAATCACAAAAGGACAAATATTGTATGAATCAATTACTGTAACGATAAATACCAAGATAAAGCAGGCTCCTGCTTCCAGGGCATTGAATTTAATCCTGTATCCCTAGCAATGAAGTAGAGAGCCTGCTTAGCAACCAGGAAACATCTCTCACCCCTCTATATATATCTTAGATACCAGTTCCAACACAGGAGACCTCCCCTCCACTGGAGTCAGTTTTTCAAGATGTGAGGAGGGAGAATACCATTAAGTTGCTGCCATATACAATTGCTAAGGTCACCCCCAA
>NW_022111369.1:8937930-8943173 GCF_000313985.2 Echinops telfairi
GCTTAGACTGCTGGGAATTTAGGCTCTTCTCTCAAGCCACAGAACGGCCTTCATAGGCCATACCAGAAGGACTTAATAAGGAAACCCCTCTAAGTGACCTTGGGCTTTACCTCACACTTACCTGTAGCCCTTGGACTTAAGGCTGAAACTCCCTATTGTGAGAAGTAGATGAATGTTATCCCCAGGACATAGAACATCGGACTTTGGTTTGAATTTCTTGCCTTGAAGGTGCTCAATGAATGATGCTCCGGAACTACCACATACTCAACTTTTCTAATGCCGCCCTGGCTTTATTGTGACATGCATTAATCTAGTCGGCGGGGCTCTGCTGTTGTGAATGAATATTATTGAAAGTTTTGCCCTGTCACCCCATTGGGCCTGTAACTCTTTACAGGTGTAGAAAACCCCCTTTCTCCAGCGGAGCAACTGGTGGGTTCAAATGTGGACCACAACCTAATGCATAACCACTATGATGCCAGGACACTCCTGAGTCCCAAACTCAGGGTAGAAGCCCGGCTACTAGGCTTTCTGGAAACACGTCAGCATTAACTCTAGGGCAGGGGTGGGGAATGTCTGGCCCATTGGCCATGTGAAGCCTGCAAAAGCCGCACAGGCCTCCCCACAGAAGCCGGTCCAGTCACCACAGTAGGGCGAGTTAAGTCACTGGTTAACTACTAGGGCACATGAATGATGTTATAAATGCGCACACAGCCCTGGACAGCAAAAAGAAGCCCACCCCTGCTGCAGGGGAAGGTCTTTGTGTCTCTCTCAGCCCTGGGCATTTCTTGATATGCCGTGACTTCTGGTCAGATTCTCACATACCTCCCCTTCTCCTCTCCACACACATCCTTTGTGTGTATCTGTTTTACCTTTTTATAAGACCCACTCTACTCTGACTGTAACCTGATGAACACAATGGGGGGTGGAGGCGGGGGGCACATTCACAGACTCCAGTAAACAAGGTGGAGGGGACTGTATTTGACCTCCTCTGGCTTTCCAATTGTCAAGAGGCACTGGCCAGATGTGTATTTGCCCTTTGAGATGGAAGAGCCAATCCTATCCTTCACAACAATTTAAAACATATTTGAGATCCATAAATATAAATATATATTTTTCCCACAAATACCTACTTGCAAACAAATGAAATCACTATTATCTGAATAATATCCTTTAAAAAGGCTCCATTTTACTTCACAGGTCACATGTGTACCAAAAGAGCTACCTATGGCCCTGGAGCTGCAGTTTGCAGACCTTTGAGAGCCTAGGTCCCACACTGGGTCGATCTGTTGTTAACAACCTAAGGGTCTGGTGAAAATACATATTCCTGGGCTCCATTACAACCCAAGGAGTCAGAACCTCTGTGGGGAGGATCCCCACACGATCCCAATCATCACATAAGTTTGGGAACCTAGAGCCATGGAGAAAACAAAGCAACCAATGATTCCCACCAGTCCCCAGGTTGGTATGTGTGTCTTCAGTCTACAAATCTGACATGCACAGAAATTTTACGTTTTCTTCTAGCCAGTTCATGAAAACGAGCACAAACCAAATTTTAAAGCACTTACCTTCACACCAAACCTCTCCTGCCAAGTGGCCTTGGAAAACGGAGCCCCATTCTTATCCAGACATCAGCTGGACGAGTGAATGGAATTTCTTTTTCTCTTAAGAAAGAAAGAAAAAAATGTAATCATCTTGGCAGAGATATTCATTATGTTTTAGATCTGTCAGTTCTCTGTTTCACTACGATAATCAAGACCACATATTTGTGTTTCATTTACATCCAAGTGGGGAGCAATTATGTCAATCTCTTGGAAGTCAGCATTCAAGTCCTTTATCAGGCAAAATTCGGAAGTTATGCTTCTCACATGTGGTACATTTTTATTAGCACATCTGTACCCAGGGGTGGGTTGGCTCACAGAGGCAGGAGGTATTTGCCCACTGGGTCTCTTTCATGTGTGGGGTATATTTCTTAGAGGGGCTGCAAACCCCTTTGGCTGAGTTTCTGCTGAATTCCAGTCCTAACCCACACAGTCTTATCCTAAATATAATTGCATATAAGTTGTGTAAAGAGAGCCTGGCCATCTAACTCCCAATCCGTTTTTTTCTGGACCAAGATAAAGGCTGGCTTAAAGATCTGTACTCGAGGGCTCTGAGTAAGCAAGGGTGTGTGAAAATGGCTGGTTTGGGTCTGGTTGCCATCGAGTTCTGGCGAACTCAAGGTGCGTTGGCATCGAACAGACAGAAGTGCTACCCAGTGTGCACACTCTTCATCATTATGGGGAGTTTGAGTTCATTGTATTGATCTCCTGGAGGCTTTCTCCGTTTTGCTGACCCTCTGCTTGGCCACACCTGATGGCCTTTTCTAGTGATTGGCCTGTCTTCACGGCACGCCCAAAGTAAAGACCCAGAGTCGGCCACCGTTGCTTCTGAGAAGAATTTCGGTTGCACTTCTTCAAAACCTGATTCTCCGGGCAGGCTGTGGTATAGTCAATACTCTTCATTGACACTCTGGTGGCATAGTTAAGCTTTGGGCTGCCCCCATAACGTGGGCAGTACAAACCCACCTGTCCCTCCGCAGGAGAATGATGGGGCTGTCTGCTTCCTTAAGGGAGACGTCGGACAGTGTAAGACATGACAAAATAATAATAATTTATAAATTATCAAGGGTTCGTGAGGGAAGGGCAGCAGGGAGGGAGGGGAAAATGAGGAGCTGATACCAAGGGCTCAAGTAGAAAGCAAATGTTTGGAAAATGATGATGGCAACCTATGTACAAATGTGCTTGACACAATGGATGGATGTCTGGATTGTGATAAGAGTTGGATGAGCCCCCAATAAAATGATTTTTTTTCCCCAAAAGAGCATGTCTGTTTTGGGCACAAGAAAATGCTGACCATCTTTCTCAAATTGTCACAAGATTTTCAGAGGAAAATCTTAATATAGGAGACAAAGCTGACTTTTATCATTGAGGGCGGAAAAAAGAAGATTTACAATTTCAGAAACCCTGAGAAACAGTTCTGCTCTGTCGATAGGGGCACTATAGGTCGAAATCAACTTGATGGTGGTGATTGTTAGAGTCTCTATATTCACCAAGCCTTCCGTTGGAACGCATCCATTCTTGTTCGGGCTCCTCCATTCCTTGTCCGGTTTTCCCATGCAGAGGAGGAGAGTAAAAAGACTTGGGTTAGGAGCATCTTACTCATCAAATGACATATTTGTTCTTTAAGGGTTTAAAAGGTCTTTTGCAGTAGATTTGCCCAGTGCATATGTCATCAGATTTGTTGATGGCTGCGTTCATGGGTGTTGATTACAAACGCAAGGAAAATGAAAACTTTGACAATTTAGATCCTTTCTGTTTATCATGATGCTGCATGCTCAGATTGAAGCCTCTTTATTCTCCACTTTCTACTTTCCCTGGATTCTTTAAAAAAAAAATGTTTCCAATGACCCCAGAATGTAGGTACTGTATTAGAAGAAGTGAATCAGGAAATACAGAAAATACAATAATCCTAGCCTTTATTTTTGGTCCTGTAACAGCAGGAAGCATCTGTAATGTCCTGCTTATTATTATTCTTTAAATTGTGAGTTAGGTAGATACTTAACATATCAGATCATAATTTTGGCATTCAACAAGTTAAGAAACTTATCAAATGTCTCAATGGTTTGCCGGTCCCCCAATCCCACCCCCGCCGGCTTTTGCCCATCTCTCTCTAGTACTGATTCACTGCTTTTGAGTCTGTGCTGATTCACAATGACCCTACAGAACAGGGTAGGGTTGCTCCTGTGAGTTTCTAGCCTATAACTATGGGTGTAGAGCGCCCAGCTTCCTTGCCTTTCTTGTAAAGGGGTGGGAATGTCTGCCAGCAAAATCATCAATACCAGCTAATATCACATACCTCATCAAAGAAACAGTGCCAGTCGTCACATTAGGGGTGAGTTAATTAAATGTGTGACCAAATATAGCAAGCCCATCTCTAAGAAGATGGAAAGAATGTATAGAGTCACTGTACCAAAAAGAACTAGTTGGCATTCAATCATTTTAAGAGATGCCATATGAACAAGCACCAATGGCTTTGAAGGAAGAAGTCCAAGCTGCACTGAAGTCATTAGCCAAACACAAGTCTCTAGGGATTGACGGAATCCCGATAGAAATGTTTCAACAAGCTGATGGAGCACCGGAAGCACTCACTCATCTAGGCCAGGAAAGTCAGAAGACAACTACTTGGCCAACTGACTGGAAAAGATCCATATTTGTACTCATTCCAAACCAAGGTGACTCAATAGGATGCAAATTATAGAATGATCTCATTTGTAAATAAAATTTTGCTGAAGATAATCCAACAGCGGTTGCGGCAGTACCTTGATAGGGTGCTGACTGGGCAGATTCAGAAGAGGACATGGAACAAGTGATTTCATAGCTGATGTCAGATGGATCTTGGCTCAAAGCAGAGAATATCAGAAAGATATTTACCTGTGCTTAATTGACTGTGCCGAAGCATTTGACTATGTGAATCCTAACCATGGATATCCTTGAGAAGAATGCGAATTCCAGACACTTGATTGTGCTCCTGCAGACCTTGTATAGGGATCAAGAGGCAGGGGTGCACACAGAACAAGGGGATAATGCATGGTGTAAAATTAGGAAAGGTGTGAGTCAGTTTGTATCCTCTCGCCAGACTTACTCAATCTGAGCAAATCAGAAGAGAAGCTGAAGAAAAATTAGGCATCAGTATTGGGGAAGACCTATTAACAACCTGTGATATGCACATGACACAACCCTGCTTGAAAGTACCATGGACTGCCAACAGAACAAACAAATTTGTCTTGGAAGAAATACAGTAAGAATGCTCCTTAGAAGCAAGCATGGCCAGATTGAGTGTCACATGCTTTGGAGACATTGTCAGGAGAGAGCAGTCCCTGGAGAAGGACATGGTGCTTGATAAAGAAGAGGGACAGTGGAGAAGAGGCAGGCCCCAAGGAGCTGGGCCGACACAGTGGCTGCAACAGTGGGCTCAAACAGAAGAACAGTTGTGAGGCTGGCGCAGAACAGGGCGGTGTTATTTTTCTGTTGTACACAAGGCAGCTGTGAGTTGGAACTGACTTGCTGGCACCCAAAAACAACAAAAAAATTTAAGTTGATAACTTTGTATAGTCAGCAAAGGATTTTTTTTTTTACTTTTCTATTTATTTTTTAAATCGTTTTACTAGGGGCTGATACAAATCTTATCACAATCCATACATACAT
>NW_022111369.1:8943744-8957337 GCF_000313985.2 Echinops telfairi
CCCCCCTCATTCACTATGATAGGATTTTTTGTTCTGATGATGCCTGTTACCAAAGGATTTTATAAATATCCAAATCACCCTTGGCATGTAGGCGTTTCCCCACCTCTTCTCTAGCAGGATATTACCTTTCCCTTCACCCATGTTAACATCTGTCAGCCCTCGAAGTTATTGCCTCCCCTGCCCTGCCTTTCTCTCCTACCCTGATAACTACCAAAGCCTGATTTTTGAGCTATGAAAACCTTGATCTTGAGTTGTGAAAATCACAGTGGTTGCATACAATATCTGTCCTTTTGTGAATGACTAACTGCACTCAGCATCATGTCTTGCAAATTCATCCATGTCATCAGGTGCTTCACAGTTTTATCACTGTTCTTTAGCAATTCATATTATTCATTGTGTATCAAAGTTCTCTTATCCATTCTTCCACCGATGGGTATTTAGGCTTTTCCCCATCTTCTTGCCATTGTGAACAATACCATGATTAGCATGGATATACATGTTTCTGTTTGTCCTATGCGCTTTATTTCTGCAAGGTATATGCCAGCTAGCATGATGGCATTTCTATTCCAAATGGTTTGAGAAGCACCATGCCACTTTCCAAGGCAGCTGTTCTGTGTTATTGTCGCACCAGCAGTGCCAGAGGGTTCTGATCTCTCTGCAATGTCTCTAGTGTTTGTTACTTTCTGTTGTTGTTTAGCAGCTTTATTGGCATATAATTCACATATCATATAATTCCCTAGTTCTATCATATTGCTTTTTTCCCCTTTAACTTGGCTATCAATTCTGGGGTGAGGTGGTGTGGGGACAAAGTTGTTTGCTCCTTAGGCAAATGGGACAGGACCACCACCTTCCCCAGTACAGGCAAGGCCTGTGGGGAATGCTCATGGCTCCACCATGGGAGCTGATAAAGCAGTGGATGGTCTGCCTCTTGCCTGAGATAAAGTGGACACTTGCCCTCCTGTTCCCTGGCAAAGTTGCTGAAATGCAGCAAGCTTCAAAATATCAGTTACTCCCTGTTCCCGACTTTACCCCACCTCCTGTCTGTGAAATAGCTTGGCTAAGGTATTAATGGTTCTTTGTATGCCCTCAGATAATTGCCGACTACCCTTTTATGTGGAATCGTGTCACAAGAGGCAGGCTATGTGACAGGGAGTGTATAGAAACCTGCCTTGAATAAAGTTCTGGACCTCGGAAGGTCTTTCATTCAAGTGTCCCCCATGCCCCAACGCTCCTGTCCCTTTTATCTCCTCCTCAATAAGTTTTCTGACCGCAGATTGGACCCTCTCAAATCTGTTCGATTTGTAAAATAAGAGCTGGTCTTGGTTAATCTCACCAGGCGGTATTTCCTCGTTTTGATTTCCGTCTCTCAGCTGGCTAGTGATGCTTGTTGTCACCTGGATGCTGTGTTGGGTGGCTTTGGTTAAGAAAAGGAAAGCCTGTTCCTTTCTCCATGCCAACAGCTCAGACGTACCCTATTCATGAAGTCTTCTTCCCAACAGCATAACACGCCTATTCCCCAAGAGAAAGTCAACGTCTCTTACAAGCAAATATACTGGGCTCGACTACACAGTCAGGAGCCCAAAGGTGGTGGGAGGGAGACAGCTGTGAGTTTGGATTTCAACGTGTATTAGGGCATTGAGAAAGTAGGAATATGAAATACAAAATCTTGTACTATTTCCCAATAGAATGCATACATCAGTTTTGAGCTCTCATAGCTATGAATAGGATGATGATCGAAGAATAACACAAAATGCAATCTTATTTTATGTTAACATAATAACAAATCATGATGGTTAACATTTACTGGGGGCTGATGATTTTATTTACCAGACACTGTGCTGAGTGCTCTGTAGATATTTAATCAAGACTTACAACAGTGTTTGACACTTAATTAGGGACATCCTTAAGAGGAGAGAAGAAAAAACATGCTTCAAAAATGAGAATAGAAAATAAACTAGCATGACATAATGTTTTTAAGGATTAAGAGGAAAAATTAAAACCTAAAATTTGCTTTGGGTAATGTGGTTGGGTATCAGATCAAAGGGCAAAATAAAAATACTCTCTGCTTTAAAAGTAATTGAATCTATATGAATATGTGCCAACAATGATAGCACTGCAACCTATAACAGATACAGAACCAAAAGTAACACTATAACATTTTGTAAAATTACATAAAATTATTAGTCTGTGCATCCCAACTTTCTATTCCGTTTGTGGGTGGGCAAGAGGGGCGACAAAGAGACAAGAGACCACCGCCCTTTAGTAGATTGAACCCCATGTTGCCAAAAACTCAATTCCATCTTGGATTGCGTTTGATCGAAGCCCGTCCCCTGCAAAGCACGAGTTGACTCTGAGCCTCTGCAGTGTTTGAAGGGGCTATTCATCTTTACAGGACAGGTAGCCTCATCTTCTTCCTCCCAGCTACTGGCCTCTATCTGACGATGCCATGCCAGGTCCTTTGCTATATGCCACGAGGGCTCTTCTTGCGATGGAAGTGAAAATGAACGCTTAAGAGAGTAAATTATCCAAGCAATTGCGATGGAAGTGCCAGACATCCGGTCTGATGAAATTTGGAACTGTGGTGACTGAATTCTTTATCAAACAGACCATCTCTTTCAGCATCACATTAGTCCAGCCACGATTCTTCTGGGATGGGGAACTAAAACCAATAATGATATTGTTTAAATCAGAGTGTGGAGAATACACATTAGCCAACAACGATTCCAACACTTTTTGTCTGTGTGGTTTTTGTTTTTTGCTTGTAAACTACAGACAGTTCAATCGTGGTCCAGCGAGTTAGAGATTCACAAGAGGCCAGGTTTATCAGCAGAAACACCTGGCCAGTGGTGCTGACAGGCCACCTTGCATGTGATCAGGGCACATGAGCAGAGGTTTCTGTGACAACCGCTGAATTTCCCGACTTTCATGTTGTAACGTGTATTAACATTTTTCTTTTCAAGTTTCCTTGAAAAAACAAAGGGTAGGGGAAGGGGGAACCAAAGAAAAATGTCAGTGCCCAGGGCAATCTTCATATGTCCCACAATAGTTGTGTTTTTAAAAACATTTTTAAGGCTTTGAAACAAGAAGGGAGGGATTTGGTTCCTTTTATTCCTATCTCGAATGGATTAAAAGTATTATGCTCCAAGTATGCATAAAATGTTTCCTCCTGTGGCCAGAAGGGGAATAAAAGAAAAACAAGAAAGGGCCAAAACAACAGGAGAGAACAAAGAACCCCAACAAACCAAACCACGACTAACGGAGATTAGAGCCCAACGTGAAAGAGTTCCGCTGAGTCTGTGAGATCAAAATGACCGTGAAGGGAAACTTTACAACGGCAATCTTTCAGGAAAAGGGTAGGAGATCTTGACTTCCAGGAGTCATGCGGAAAAAAGCTCTCTTTGCCGAAGAGCTTGGGATATTACGCTAAATACCAGAAAAAGACAAGCGAAAGTACTTGTTCCAGAACTTTCCACAGAGTAGATATTCAACACATGCTGACTTCCTTCCCTGTTGAAATGGACCCTGATGGTGTTGAGGTTAGTCATGGGACAGCTGCCAGGGGGTGGCGCAGGCGGGGCTGAGACCTTCCAACTACATGAATGTTCAGTGGCGCTCCACTGCCCCCCATCTCTGGCGTTTAGGAGATTGTTGATTTCATTGGTTTGCGTTGGCTTTCCTTGGAGGAGTTCCTGAGCGTGCAGGGGCCTAGTTTACTGCAATAGACAGGAAGCGTTCATAGCAGACACCATAGTCCACTTGCCGCAGGTTTTCAGAGGGAAGTCTGATGTGAGGCAAGTATGGTTTGAGGTAACTGACTGCCCAGGGGATGCTGAGTGGAGGAGGAACTGAAGAGCAGGACGCAGGGGGAACAAGGAAAAGGCCGGGGGTTTTCCTGGCTGGGGTCCAGGAGGGTCTGACTTAGGTGTTGACAAAGGTAATGGGGAAGGGAGGATGCCTTTCCCATCTTCCTTAATCAACTCCTGAGCCTCACCGTCTGAACCTGTTCTTTGGTGGCCACAGATGTTTTAACTTCCTTGCTCACTCACAGGTGAGCTTTTGCCCAGCAAACCCCAGCGTGCGCCTTTTACTGTGCCTCCAAACACCAGATGTATCTGTTTTTAGTGTATCTGTTTTGAGCAAATCTGCTTTCAGGGTCGGAGCCTCAGGCAAACCTCTAGGGCATTCCCTCTTTTTCCTCTCCCCTGGTGGCCCTCCCTCTAATTGTTCCGCAGTGTCGTCATGCTATGGGATACTCCCTGCGTATCCCAGGAACACCTGGGATGAGCTCTAGCAATTGAGTTACTAGATTGTTTCATGTGAAACTGCAGGTGGGTTTTCTTGATTTCTATTAGAGGACGTTTTGAGGATGAACCCTGAGGAAATCATGCCAACAGTTAATATTTACTCTCTCTATTTACATCCAGGTCCTGCATATTTATTTGCATTAACTCACAGCCATATGGTTAAAGTCCTACCTTTGTGTCTGTTTCCCAGATGTAAAAACGGAGACTAAAGTGCCCCTCTAATAAGTGGAGAAGTTGGGGAGAGGTGTGATTCCAATCCTGACTGCATGTGAGAAAGTTTCCTCGAAGGTGGCCCAAAATGTGGGGCGGGTATTTAAAGATAATAAAACAATGAAGCAAAAAGATTCAATAGAATTGACTTTCACGGTCATCCATCACCTTCTCCAAACTGGGTGCTCAGAATTTAAGCTCTGATACTGTTTCCTTCTCTGGTCTTGGATTTTATTATTTACAATCTTTGGATCACACAGGCTGGTATACTTCTTCCGTGTGGTTGGTTGCTTTCAGATAAGCATTTAAGACCAGAGACACTACTTTCTGATAGCCAAGCGCAATCTGATTTCTTCACTACACTTTAGTATAGCATACATGTATCTTCAAGGGTCTTTTCATGAGAGCAAGGAGTAAGTAAGGCCATCCCGTAAGATTCAAACTCAGGTCTTCTGTAAACTTGAAAGACCTTTTAGGTGTTATGAGGGAACCTGTGTAGTAGTGACATAATTTCATGTCAACTTGAAGACCTAAAAATGTAGGGGGTGGAGGCTAGCCTGTCAATCAGGTCGGTGTCTCCTTGTGGGTGTGGCCTTCTCATAAGGAGGGTCCTGGGAATCTCCCTCTCTCTCTCTGCCTTCACCTTCCTGTTGGTTGATCTGGTTGCTAGGAACCCTATGAGATGGCCACCACCATTGGATCCATACAGCTTAGACCCCACCAACAGGTGATCTGTGTGTCAATCAGGTCGGTGTCTCCTTGTGGGTGTGGCCTTCTCATAAGGAGGGTCCTGGGAATCTCCCTGTCTCTCTCTGCCTTCACCTTCCTGTTGGTTGATGCTGATGACAGCCAGAGTCCTAGAGATGCATCTACCGCCATTGGATCTACAAGACTTTTCACCCATAGCCTGTAGGTGGGTGGATCATCCCGTAGTTTGCATCATTGCAGGGGGCTGCGTGAATCTGAAGAAGGACTTATGGACTGGTGTCAGATTTATGGACTTGAGTTGGACTGGGGTGGGATATTTTATTGATGCATGATCACTTTTTGATATAAAGCTCTTTCTTATACATATATGAGTGCCTCTGGATTTGTCTCCCTAGTCAACCAGGCCTAACACAACCTGAATTCAGATTTATGTGTTGTGATGGTTAGAGTTTATGTCAGGCAGGCACTCTTGAGTGAAGAGAGGGGTGGAGCTTAAATCTGTCAACCAGATCACAGCCTGATGCTGTCTCCTTGGGGGTGCGGCCTTTTGTGTAAGACAGAGACCCGATGCAGAGCAGAGTTGTCTATGCCCAGTTGCTTTCTGCTGGATCTGCATCTTGCATCTGGTTTATCAATTTCCTGGTGTGTTGCTTACTGATCCCAGATGCTGTCAGTTGACTGCCAACCTTGGGTTTATTCAACTGATCTTGGATTCCTTTGCTGCTGCATCCACCAGCCTATGGCCCTCCTGATTCTTCATTCTGCTTCCTGTTCATTGACTTCTGCAGCTACATGAGTCAACGAAGTCTTCAGTTAGATCTGACCTGTAGACTTGAACCAGACCGTAGTTATCTACTTTTACAATGGCGCAAGCCCTTTGCGGGCACATGCGCGCGCGCACGAACGCTGATTTTGCTTTTCTAGAGAATCCAATCTAACACGTGTAGTTTCTGATTTTCATCGATACATCAATGGATTTGGGGCTCACCCTTGATCATAGCCCTGATCTTTGAGTCATGGAGATTCTGTATATCAGAGCAGAACTGTTGTGCTCTGTAGGGTTTTCTGTGACTAGTTTTTGGGGAGTGACTTGCTAGACCTTTCTCAAATTCTCTGTGTGGATGCAAACCTCCTATCTTCTGTTTAATAGCAGGCTGTGTTAATGCTTTGCCTCATCGAGTGATGACTGTAAGGTTTAAGGGAGGGGAACTTAATACAAGGAGTTGTAATATCTCTTTGCAAGGTCACATTGCAAAGGATAAAAGGTGAGGCATTTTGGGCCATTGTTGTGTTCCTTATTCAAAGTAGGAATTCCACTGACTAGTGGCCCACTCATTCATTTATCCATTATTGTTCTATCCTCATATGCCACCACTTCCATGATACAGAGCTTATTAATATGGCTAACATTACAGAAATCAAGTAGTAAATATCATAAAACAATGGAAGGAGCCTAGGATAATTATTCGTACCATACTAACTTTCACTTCATTTCTCAGGGCAGAGGACTAAAAAATTATTTAACTTAAAGATGTATTTTACATTAATTTTTAAGGCAGAAAGACAAATGTTCCAAAGTTTTGTGATGACAAGTAACTGTCAGTAATATGCTACCCAGCAGACTTTTTTTTTTTGAAAATCTAAATACACTTCATCTGTCCCTCAAATTTTAAATGATGCTTTAATAATAAACAAGAAAGTAATTGCTTTTCAGAAGAAACTCCTGCCACGAACAAAGCATTTTGAAATTGTATGTTTGCAAAAGTTTCCTTTGCTATGTGATTCTATTGTTAAAAAACATCATAAATGTGTTATATGCAAGTATTCTCATATCGAAACTGGTTTTTAAAATTGGAAAAGCAAATTTTGCATCTGTTTAACAAATCTATCCATTAGACTTGTAGTGGGCTTAGAAACTATTTGCTAGTAATAAGATGTAATACTTTACATTCACTTATAAGGAACCTTCTATCAGAAAGATGGAAATTTACTAGATAAAGTTTAATAGAAAAGGATTTCAAAATTGGTAGATCAGATTGAAATAAAAACTCTGAGTCTTACAGCCCATGATTTTATATTTAAGTATTTTTTTCAATGTGGATGCCATTACCTGTTGAAGGAACTTGTATCAGTTAACAACTACTAAAGCTCAGTGACATTACAAAGCTTTGAATTAAAATGTAAAACCATGGCAAGGATTAGTTAATAACTTGGCATTTGCTAAAGCCTTTAATATCAATGCTAAACATTTAGTGTAAATGCCATGGTTTGAAAAGCATTACTAAACAAATAGAATCATATTTAAATGGATAGTTGATACTGGTGCCCTGGTGGCATAATGGGGTCCAGGTTGGGCTGCTAACTGCCAGGACAACAGCTTGAACCTGCTGGCCACACAAGAGATGAAAGATGAGGCTTTCTGTTCCCACAAAGGTTTACAGCCTTGAAAACCCAATGGTGTGGTTTTACTCTGTCCTATAGGGTGACTAGGAATCCAAATCACTTCAATGGTTTTCTAGTTTGGGGCATAGTTTATATTATCTTTGTCTCATTATTTCATTGAATATTGTTTTCAAGTTTCAGAATTAACAAAGACTATTAGTAGAACAGAGGAGCCCTGGTGGTGTACTGGTTATGCATTTGGCTGTTTAACTGGGAGGTCAGCAGTTTGAAACCACCAGTTGCCCCTTGGGAGAAAGGTGAGACTTTCTGTTCCCGGAAAAGGCAGTTCTGTCCTGTCCTTCTGAGTCACTGTGAGTCAGGATTGGCTCCATGGAAGTGGGTGTTAGTTAGTAGAACAGAATAAACCAAACTAAACCTCTGCCATCAACTTGATTCCTGCTCAAAGCCTCCTTCCATAGAGCCTGTGAGGCTGTAAATCTTGATGGGAGCAGATAACGTCTTTCTCAATGGAGTGGCTGATGGGTTTGAACCGCCAACTTGCAGTCAGCAGCCCGACACTGACCGGACTAAACGACTCGAGCTTCTAATGGACACAGGAATAAAAAGAAATGAGGACCCATGTATTAGGCTGGGCATGTTTAAAAGCGCTCCAGTAAATGGAAACAGATGATCAAAGATCGCCGTGGGAGCAGCATTCTTTGATGCACTTCATTTTCATGAATAAATATAGAAAGTGATTAAAAAATTCATTTCAGTGGGGGCTCTTACAGCTCTTATAACATTCCAGTAGAAAGTAGAATTTGACCCAGGCATGTGGATGCTTTGCTGGGAAGGGTGTGAAGGAACACACATGCAAGTGGTAACAGTAGAAGTTTTGTTAGGATTCTTTGCAACTGACCCAAGCTGGCTACTTTTGATGATCACTGCTTTCCTTCCAAGTCGTGATGACAGGAAAAACCATTTGGAGAGAAGGCTCTGTGAGTTGGTCGTTACAATGCGCAAGGGAACTGGGGACACTGCCTTTTACTCCGGGGTCAATCCTTAGGAGAGATAAAAAGTAAGAAAAAAGAAAGGCCTTAGAATTTTGTAACAATCCCCTGGATTGTGGTGAGCCCACGCCCATCAGAAAGAAATGTGCCTCATCGGTGCCATGCCCATCACTGGTCAGGGATTAAACTGTTGTGATCCATAGGGGTTTCCCTGGCTGATGTTGGAAGTAGCTCTTCCTAGTCTCTTTTTGGAAGCTGCACTGAAGCCTGTTCAGGGTCATAGCAACACCCAGTCTCCACTGACAGATGGGGGTGTCTGTATTATGATGTGGATTGGCTGGGAATTGAACCCGGCTCTCCTGTGAGAAATGTGAAAAGTCTTCCACTGAACCACATCAGCACCCCATTATTAGGTTTGCATAATTCTTTGTTAGGGTTTCAAAAACTAGTCTTAAAAACTGGTACAATCTGAATTTTCTTACCACAAAATCAGTATCTTACTATTTACTAGTAAAATGGAACCAGGGAGATTATATGTGACATACTGTCTGACTCACTGATGTCAATTCATTTTCAACTCATAATGACCCTATAAGACAGAGTAGAACTCTTCCATAGGGCCTCCAAGGATGTACATTTTTATAGCTGATGGGTTCGAATCACTGACCTTCCAACTCTTTGAAGGGATTGGCACACACAACTATGGGAACTGACAAGTCCAAACTCGATAGGCCAGGTAGTAAAGACTACCACAGGTTTGCAATTCAGATCTCTAGGTCAGGCTATTAAGAGAGAAATAGAGAGGGAGAGAGGAAGAGAACAAGAGAGAGAGAGATTGGGTTTTGCCAAAATATCTATTTATAAGATTGACAGACTACACCGGAATGAAACCCTGTTTTCAAGTGATTAATTACAAAGGTGTATACAGGACATGCCATCATGGAACAGAAACTAGTCTAGTGTTTGCTCAAACTACTGGGAACTATACATACACAAATGGGCAAAATTGTGGGACCACATCAATGACAAAAATTAGAAAGATATCTCATTCCAAGATACTTTTTATTTGGTAAACTTGAAACCCTTGCTTATTCATCATGCATTTGAAGTCCCTGTTCCTTTTACTCATCAGGCCAGATAAGAATTCATACTCGATCAATTTCCCTGTGACTATACTAGATTGGTGTTCCCTTGTGAACCAAACAAGAGAACACTGCATGGTTTAAAATCAGGAAAGGTATGCATTAGGGTTGTATCCTCTCACATATTATTCAATCTGTATGCTTAGCAAATAATCAGATAAGTTGGATTATATGAAGAAGAATGCAGTATCAGAATTGGAGGAAGGCTTATTAACAACCTGACACACTGTGCTGGTGAAAGTAAAGAGGACTCAAAGCACTTTCTGATGGAGATTAGAGATTGAAACCTTCAGTGTAGATTACAACTCAATATAAAGAAAAACAAAATCCTCGCAACAGGAAAAATAGGTAATATCATGATAAATGGACAAAAGGTTAAAATTGTCAAGGATTTCATCTTGCTTGGATCAATGTTCATGAAAGCAGCAGTCAAAAGATTAAAAAGACACGTTGCATTCATTAGTGCTGAAAAGCAAGGATGCTATTTTGAGAACTAAGGTACACTTGACCCTAGCCATTGTATTTTCAGTCGTCTCATATGCATGTGAAAGTTGGACATTGAATAAGGAAGACCAAAGAACAATCAATGCACTTGAACTATGGCATTGGTGAAGAATATTGGAAGTATCATGGACTGCTCAAAGAACAAACAGATCTGTCTCGGAAGAGGTACGGCCAGAATGCTCCTTAAAAGCAAGGGTGGCGAGACTTGGTCTCACGTACTTTAGACATGTTGTCAGGAGAGACCAGTCCTTGGAGAAGGCCATCATGCATAGTAAAGTGGAGGGGCAGGGAAAATAAAGAAGGCCTCCAGTGAGATGGATTGACACAGTGACTTCAACATGGGCTCAAACATGAGAACCATTGTGAGGATGGCTCAGGACCAGGCGGTGTTTGGTTCTGATGTTCATAGAATCAGTTTGTGTCAGAACAGAACAGACTTGACAGACCCCAAGAACAGGTCACAGAAGACATCAGAATGGAAGTCCTATTTCATTAGATTCCTCCTCGTAGGTCACTTTTGCTCTTGATATAGACCGAGGAAGTAAGAAAGAGTCTAATCTTTTATATAAAACAGAAGCCTAGAAAAGTTAAACTTGACTAGCATGTACCTGGTTGTCCCCATGCTTGAGGTCTAGTGACAGGTGGAGAGTGGCTCTGAAAGGAATCCATTAGTTGGTTAGGGTTGAGGGGTCTTGATTGCTATGACACCCTGGCTCTGCCAGAAAGCTTATTTCCGGATTATTGGAAGCGGAGTGCTTTATTTCTCTGACAAGGTTCATGGCTTTCCTCCTAAAGTAAGTTGAATAGTGCTCAGGTTTGTCCGGCATAAACTCATTTAATGAACTGATGGTGGTTAAGGCAAGGTATGCAATTAAGACTTCAAGACATTTATTTATAGGCCAAGAATAAAAAATCAATGATTACAGTGTTCGCTGAATGATTAAAGCCCATCCTTGTAGACGTCAGGCATTGCCCTTTAATGAGTGGTTTCCGGAAGGAGGCTCTACTGGAACGTGGTGGAGGTCCTTCCTGGCTACGGTTGGATCAGTGTCTCAGAGGGCGCTTGGTCTTCAGAGAAAGTAGGGAATCGAGTGCCGAAGACTACTTTGCCACTGACTTCTCTCCTTGAATAAGAGGAAACACAGTGCTTACATGTGAATTTCTCATTTGGCCTTATGCAATAAGGGCCAGTGTGATGCCAAATTCTAGGATGTTACATCTGCTCTCCCGGATTCGAGATTAGTCAAATGGTGCAATTTTTTATTCAACATTCGGGAAGCTGTTCCTGATTTATGTCTGAAGGCTAGTTTACAGAGAGTTACCATATGGCCCTACGTGTGCAGGGGGTAACAACTCATCCTCAAGACTGCTTACCACAGTTCTCTCGTACGTCTATATTTCCCTGTGTTAGGTTAACATTTTTCTACTTCTCAGTCACATGATGAGTAACTGATGCCTCTGTGGCTTAAGATCATTACAAAAAGCAAAGTAATAATGCCACACAGGTGTTATAGACATAGGTAGTTTTAAGCGCATTATAAAGTTATATTTAAAAGCATCACAAAACAAAATCCTCCCCCAAAGTCCCCAAACAACCCCCCATAGCAATATCTACGTGTGTCTCTGGGAAAATCAATTCATTGCTCTGAGCTTCAGTTTACTCACCTGTAAAATGAGCTTCTGACAGGGCCTTGGTTCTTGGTAAGAGAAGGTCTCTAAACTCTGGTAACTCAGAGTGGCACACAGGAAGGGACGGCAGTGTGAATGTAAGGTTTGTGGCCTTCCTGCCGGCTCCGTTTGTCGCCTGTGCTCTCCTCTGACGAGGCACTGGGTGGACAGCGGAGACGGGAATTTCGGCTCCAGAGAAGAAGCTTAAGCACTGCGACCTCCAACCCTGCCTTCTCCAACAATAGTCAGCGTGCCCTGGAACCTGTGCAGAGCTCCGGTGGCGCAATGGTTAAAGTGCTCACCTGCTCTCTGAAAGGTCAGCGGTTTGACTCCATCAGCCTCTCCGAGGCAGTGTGTCTGTACAGATCGCTGCCTGGGAGTCCATATGAGACAGTTCTACTCTGTCCTGCGCTTCTGTAAGAGTTGGGCTTGGTTCGATGGCAGTGGGTTTGATTTGGTAGTTTGGTATGCGTGTAAACATAAACATCACTGCATTTTAACCAGAGTTTCGGTCTTGTAGGGAAAAAGGAATGGCAGGGGGCCACATCCATCACATCAGCTTATAGTCACAGCCAATGTATACATTTTGGGATACGTAGCTGAGAGGAGACAATATGGCCAAAGACATGGGAATGATCATCTGCGGGGTGTTGGGAGATTCTTGGCCAGCCCAGTGGGGAGCATGTCAAGGCTTTGAGGGTCCTCTTTCTTCTTTCCCTCAAGTATCTCAGTTCTCCTTGCCAGGGAAGGTCTGAGCAAGAGAGGTTGGGCGCATGCCTGGAACTGTCTCATCAGCTCTGTATTTCTGTATTCTATTTTCGTCCATCTCGTCTAGGACTACGTGCAGGGAAGATGTAACGGCCGTGAGAATCTTCTGCTGCTTCTTTGTGCAAAGGAGAAGGACAGCAGAGACTTATCCACTGGTCGGAGGGGTTATTTGTAAGATTTCCAACTTTTTATGTTTGGGAAGGAAAGAAAACCATCTTGCCATCCTTGAACGCTTCACTCGGGCCAGTCAGCGGAGACATTTCGCCTTTTTAGAAGTTTACTGAAGCTTGAGGTGAAAGATGATTTCCCAGTTCCTCTCTGAATAATCAAGGTACATTTTCTCAGCCATTCAGAGACTCGGTTCTAGTTTGTTGCTTTTGGTGTTCATGCTTAAGTTCAGGTAGGTAGGGAGATAAACCTAAGAACGTAAGGAGAGGCTTAAAAATTTCGTAAACCCTTCATTTAAATGGGGAAAAAATGCATGTAAAGTGTGTGTGTCTTGCACATATGTGTGCCTCCCCCACCCCCTGGCTTTCCGCATATTCTTACAGGCATCTGTAACTACTCCACGCGCACCCCAACAGTTCAGAATCACTGCTTAATATGGTATCAAGCTGTTAATGCTGAATCTCATTATTGGACATCGCTACCATATTTTCTTAAGGAGTTGAGCCAGTGTTATTCTTATTTGTGTAGCCCTGCATATATATATATATGGTACCATTTAATGAATTTCAGAATTGGGGGGTAAGGATGGGGAAGTATGAATTCAGGTTCTGCTTCCTCTACTTTCGGGTCGTATTATGCCGAGTCATCTAAACTATTTCTCGAGTTGATGGAGGAATGGTAATCTATGTCTACAGAGTTTGTAGAGGCTTTTGAAGCACCCACATGTGA
>NW_022111369.1:8958906-8960134 GCF_000313985.2 Echinops telfairi
CTTTGTCTTCAGCTGTTGTGTCGGGAAGGTGAGCATCATAGAATGCCAATTTAATAGAAGAAAGTATTCTTGCATTGAGGGCATCCTTGAGTGGAGGCCCAAGGTCCTTCAAAACAGTAACTTTCAAGGGGTTTGTTGGGTCAGTAAAATTCAAGGCAGCAATATTAATTCAGAAGCTGTGCCAACAGTTTTGCGGGATCCCAAGGGCCATCTTGATAGATTTTCTTGAAGAGCACAGGATGATCACCAGGGCTTCTCAAGAAGAAAGTACGAGAATGGAAAACTGCATGGGTGAGAAAAAGTCAGGGAAGTTTTAGAAGGACACCTCCCCCCCTCCACACACACAGACACACACACCTCTCATGACAATGCACCTGCTCATTCTTTGAGGTTAGCAGGGGTACAAGGACTATCCTGAGAGCGTTTCTTGGACCCTATGGTCCCAAACTTTCTCCTTCACACTTCTTTTTGTTTCCCAAGAACATTTAAAAGGAGCATGATTTAAGTCCCTTTAGGATGCCCAAACTGCTATTTTGATGTGGTACAAATAAAAGGGAAGATTTCTTCAGAGAAGGGTCAGAGAGAAGGAAACACTACCTTCAGAAGTGGATGGACCAAGGTGGGGAGGATGTGTTGAGAAATAACAGCTGCACATTTTCACTGAAGACATAATGGGCGCATAAGCCGATGTGGTGAAGAACTCTGATGGTGCCTGGCTATCAGTAGATACAGCGTCTGGGGTCTTCAAGGCTGGAAGTTAAACAAGCAGCAATCTAGCAGAGAAGCAACAAGCAACATGGAAGAAGCACATCAGCCTGTGTGATCATGAGGTGTCAACAGAATCAGGTAAAAGGCAGCAGAAAACCCAAAACAAAATTAAAAAAACCCATTTTTTTTTTAGAATGAGGGGGGGTGAGTGGAGCAGAGACCCCAAACTCATCTGTAGACAATAGGACATCCCCTCACAGAAGTGTCACAAGGAAGGGATGAGTCAGCCAGGGTGAAGTATAGCACCTAGGAAGCTCACAATATTCCTCTGGCTCTTTCAGGCTTCCTCAACACCCCACCCCGACCCCCATCACGACCCTAGTCCCGCCTTTCAGTTCTAGCTAGGCCAGAGCATGTACCTCGGAGCACATACACTGATACAAATGAGAGCTCATGACACATGGAGTCCAGGTCAGATAAACCCCTCAGGAACAGACATGGGAGTAGCGATACCAGGAGG
>NW_022111369.1:8961424-8963580 GCF_000313985.2 Echinops telfairi
CCGCGCCGCAAGTGTTTCCTTCTGTTTTTCAAGGGCTCCCCAGGTGGGAGCCAGCTCCATGCACCTAGTGACAGCAATAGTGTCCTAATATAAACAGTAGACGTACTTGGCTAGATGACAGCCAGAACCAAAAGTGAGTTACCCTTCCCATGAGCAGAAAGAATGTAAGATCAGATTGCTGGTAACATCTATTAAGTATGATATTACAAAACCAAAATATCACCACCAAGTTGATTCTGACCCATAGCAACTGCAGATATTTGATAGGTTTGACTTAAAATGGATAAACATAGAACTTTCACATCTAGAGAGTATGAGACATTTAAGCCAATACCATCTTGGCTTCCAAATGCGTTAGGCAGACCCACCTTTAGGTATTTGTATGAAACTCGATCTCTTTTACAGCTCATGTATTTGAAAATAGAGATCAATGAACTTGAAGAAGTAACCACACCTCTCCTGTCATTCTCTCTTCATCTTTGAAGAACAAGTCTGTAAGATCTTTGACAGGCCCAAGGTCCAAACCAGAAGTGTCTTCCAAGCAAGATCCCAAGCAACTCCTCTTCAATGGCCATTTAGTGACTAAGCTCTTTGTGGTAAAACAACATTTACTAACGCTACATCAGACACTGCATCCTTTTCTGAAAAGCTGTCTTCCTACATGGCCGTGTCTGTGTGTCCGTTTTGCATTCTAAGAGATGAGGAAGCGGAACTTTCTCTTGATTGATTGTATTTGAATAAACCATTCATATCATTGAAATCCCCAATGAACATGAAGGAAATATTTAGAACTTGTGATGACTGAGTCCGAGCAGCCAGCCCGTCTGTGCAATCAGCGTTAGTTATAATCGCTCTACAGTCCACTGGGAGTTTGGGCAACAAGGGTCTTCTTGCCAGCCAAAGCCCTTCTTGCTTCCACTGTATTTACTGCTCTCGCGAGGAATAAGCAGCAGTCTTCCTACTTAGCTTACCGAGTAGCCCTGGGGTTCAAATGGAACAGCATCCCCAAGTGAAGCAATTGAAGGTTGCTGATTTCCAAGATTAGGAAGAGAAATGAATACTTGGTTTGCATTTTCTTAAGATAGAGTGATCACCAATAAAACCCTTGCCGGTATCTTAGTTATTGAAATAACGTTGTAAATGGCACATCAGTATTTCATTTCTGAAACTCAGACGCTCTGTTTAATGTGTGCTGCAGGCTTGGAGCTCTTTCCTCCTTTCTTTAAAGAAGAAATACTATAAACTATGACATGCCACTTCTCCTCTACCAGTTTCCTAAAATGACTCTACGGTTGTAATTATGTATGTTACTTATGCACATAAGCAGTAGACTATCAAATGCATATAACACTGATTTTTGATCACCTCACAATAAAATGAGCAGTTAGCAATTGCTCCGCATGCAGGGACACACTGCACTTCCTCTCTGCTAGCGCGTTTCAGCTGTCAAACAAAGTCTACATACATGTGAATCTGACATTTCACTGATTGTATTTGGAATTGCTAAATTTTCCCCTACAAATCATTTCTTTTGCGTGCTTTTTTTCTGGTTGGAAACTGTCCCGGCGGGGTCACAAGAGCACTGACGTCCACTTTCAATGTCCTTCTCTTCCTTTGTAACCACTCAGAGCAGAGTTTACATCTGCTGGGAAACGAAACGGGAAGGCTCTCCAGGCTGCAACCTTTCTCTCCGCCTTTGTGGGGTCTTCATTTATGAGTGTAGCGCAGAGAAGGCACAGAACGACGGCACAGCCAGCTCATCAGAACAGTGACAGTGTCCCAGGAAGTCCCTCACCCGTGCTTGTGGTTCCTGGTTCCTAGTTTTCCCTTCCTGCCCCTCTTCTTTGCCTCCGTGCCCACCCTCACCCACACCCCCATTCCATGACCTTTCCAGAGGCTTTGACATCTGCCTTTTTTGGTGTGTAAACCATTTTTCCTAGTCCCCCCTTCCCTTTATAATAATGGTGTCATGGAGACTTTTGTGAATCAAGTGGTATTGTACACTTGCTACCACAATCAGCTTCAAAGCATTCTCTCTCTTCTTGAACAACTGGAAGATACTCCCCCCCCGCCCCCTTTCCAGGAACCCTTGTCCTACTTGCTGTCTCTGTAAGTTCATCAGTCCTGGGTTCCATAGACTGAGAAACAGAGAAACA
>NW_022111369.1:8963680-8969434 GCF_000313985.2 Echinops telfairi
ATAACACAAATTCAAGAGGGATATCCCCAATGATAAAACATATCAGACACAACCCCCAATGTCATCATTGTTTTAATTTGCATTTCTCCTATAGTTAATGACCATGAATATTTCTTCATATGATTGGTGGTCTTCTGGACGTCATCTTTAGGGAGTTACCTTCTGTTCGGTTTTGGACTGGGTATTGTGTTTTTCTTATTAAGGTGTTAGAGTTTTCTATAAAGTGATCCATTTAATTCAATGTTGCTAGTGTTAGATATGGTTTTATTGCTCTTATTTTTTATGGTATTATTGGTTTCAAGAAACCAATATAATTCATTATAACTTTCTAGGCTCATTTCATTTTGTTATGGATTTTCTTGTCAAATTTTCTTTGCTTTTTTGTTTTTTACCTTTTTATCTTCCTCTTTATTTTGTTGAGATTTTAGCATTTCTAAGGTTTGCTTTTGATTGTTTTCTTTTCAAGTTTAAGACAATTTGTTATCTTTTTCAAACCCTGTTTACATCTATTCTCTTTATTCTTTTATTGTTGTCTTCATTGTGGAACATTACCTTTGGTTCCCTATTTAGAATGTTGTATTACCTAAGTAGAATGATTTCTCAGTAATAATGATTTTATGTTGCTGTCGGTCATTATTGTTGATTCTCTGTCAATAACTCCCTGTAGTATTTTTTTGTAAGATTGGCCTCCGTTTTATAAATTCATTTAGCTTTTCCCTGTATGAAAATGTCTTTATTCCTCCCTTGTGTTTGATAATTTTGTTGGCTATAAGTTTCTTAGTTGGAAGTTTTTTCTCTTCAATATTTCATATATATTAATCCATTGCCTCCTTGCCTGTATCATTTTGTTGAAAAATCTGAGCTTATTCTTCTATTTTATTTCTTTATTTAATTTGAGATTATTCTTACTGGTTCGACTTTATAAGTTATTATTCTTTCCCTGACATCCCTTCCTTTGTTGTTTGGAGGGCTGACTGTGAGGTGCCATGATGATGGTCTTTTGGGGCCCGTTTTTTTTGGGTCCACTGTAGGTTATGGCCATTCTTTCTGCCCATGTTTGGCCAGCCAGACCTGGTTATAACCACTACTCACTGCTTGTCATGTAACAATACTTTCCCAGAAGGAACGAGCTCAAAGGAAACCTTACCAGGAAGGAAATAACAGGTTAATTATGGAATATATATGAGCTATGTTTTTCAACATCTTGTTTCAATATCTCTTCAGTCCCAAGGGTGGGCTCATTGGGCAAGTACAGAGATTGGTCATTGTTTCCAAGACATGATGTTATTTTTATATCTGTCTCTGGAATGAATAATATGTTCAGTGAACTTGCTGTAGTTCTTAAGAGTCGAGGGTGGCTAGGTTGTATGATGCTAATCTAATCAGAGCAGAAGCCGGTGACAGGAAAACGTTAACTATTACCCCCTGTTGAGGTCTTGGTCTTGAGGTTGGCACCTGCGTCTTTCAGGAAGTGTAGGGCAATGACCGGGCGTCGTGAAGGGGCAGAGAAGACAATATCCAAATTGGTTTGTCCGCCTACCTGGGCTGTCCTCACTAATTCTGAATATCAGAGCATGACCTAGCATCTCTTTAAATTAATCCTCTTTGACCTTGAACTGACAAGTGGACTACGTCTCCTTAGACTCCAGGGCATGGAGAGTTGAGATTCAAATTCTCCCCTGCCAATTTACCTTGGTGTCGGTTCACCTAATCTTGCCTCCCCTAAGGTGGGCTTGTCCCCCAAGTGTGCTGGGGAATAGGTGCCACAGTCCTCTGTGTGACCAGATTCAGCCCCAAGAGCTATGTAGGTATTGAAAATGAGCTTTCAGCTGATTTAAACCATTCCTAGGTCACAGGAATCTGTTGTATGGCCTGTGTGTTTCTCATTGTATGGCTACAGGGAGTTAGTAACCCCCCCACCCTCCTTGGTTCAATCCTTTTTGGCCTTGCTCAGTGCAGGCTCAACCCCTCCCCTCCTCCAACCTCCAAGTGTGCTGGGGAAGAAATGCCACTGTCCCCTGTGTTGTGAGTCTCAGTGCCAGTGCCGGGCCATGGGTGGGTAATGATGAATCAGTTCACCTTTCCGCTCCCATCTTAGGCAAGGCCCGGAGTGCTGGGGAAAGTGTAGCCCCACCTGGGCCTTCCATCCACAGATGAGTCCTGCTTTGGTGGGATTGCTTGCCCTGATTTCCTCCCTCTGGCTCATAGAGGTTTCTCTTCTCCCAGGAGACTGAAGGAGAACTTCATTTTCCTTCAGTCTTCCCCACTTTTAAAAAAGTTTTGTTTGGAGAGGGTGCTGCAGAGCCTCTGGCTGTGTGGCCATGTTTTAAAAATGTTTTCCCTCTCTTTCACATGTTGTAATGTGTTTTAGGACCATAATCATAAATCCTTTCTATGTAAACATCATACAAAATAAAATAAGTTGCACAAAAGATATATACTTTCTAAGAATGTTGAATATTAAAAACTAAAAGATATTCTACCATAGAACATTAACCTAGTGCCATTGAGTTGATTCTGACTCATAGTGATCCTTATAGGTTTTCCAAGACTATAAACCAGTGGTTCTCAATCTCCCTAATGCCGGGACCCTCATGTTGTGGTGACCCCCAACCATAAAATTGTTTTCCTTGCTACTTCATAACTGTAATTTTGCTAGTGTTATGAATTGGGTGACCCCTGTGAAAGGGTCATTCAACCCCCAAGGGGGTCGTGACCCACAGGTTGAGAACCACTGCTGTAAATCTTTATGGAAGCAGCCAGTCTCACTTTTTTCTTGTGATGGGTTTGAACCACCCACCTTGTGACCAACAGCCCCGCCCCTAACCCATAGTGCCACCAGGGCTCCTTGTCAAATACTATTAGGCAGGAATGAAGTCCACAAATATCTGAACCATTAAATAAACTTCAGAATGATTTACAATTGTTTTCCCTTCATGTTAATGCATTTTTCCCTTCAGATTACAGCAGGCACTAATGTTTCGTGTAAGGACAGAGATCTGAGCAACTCTGTGGGTTTTGTTTATTTGAGTTTTGCGGTGTTTAAGAGTGGATCGTGGAGAGGGAGTTACCTTCTCTGGGATTGGTTGGGCCTCCTTGAGGTTGAAGACCTCTTTCTGCAACTTTATCAGTTGAACAGAATGCCAGGTGCACAGAACCTATTTCCTAAATCTTAAAAACAAATAAACAAACAGATACACTAAGGCCTCAGAGATCTAGGGGGAAGGAGTGGAGGTCACTAGTCCAACTGAGTTTGGTGCGCCTAGAATCTCATTTTCTGCACAGTAGATGGAGCTCCCTCCCCAGCAAAAGTCTGATTTCTTGACTCAGAAAATGTGCTTCCTAAGAGTGGAGCTGCTGGAGTACAATGCTGTATATCCAGGTGAAATGGGGGTGAGTGGGGAGGTTTGGGAATTTTGGTGAGTTGAGAATTATAACACAAATGAGCTGTTCTTGCTCTCCAGAGCAGCCTGTGTGGGGAAGCATTCCCCTCCCTGCTTGTCTCATGACCAGCAATCTGAAGAAGAGGAAGTCGGAAGCTCAGGGGATTTAGTCTATGACGGTGGTCCCTTTCTGTGCTGCTGCCCATCCTTCCCAAACCGAACCCACTGCCACCAAGTGCCTTCCCACACCGAGCGGCCCTAGGATGCAAGTCTTCCTAGGAGCAGGCAGCCGTACCTTTCTCCTGAGCTGCTGGGTTTGAGCTGCAGCTCTGTGGTTGGGATTTAACCAGTGGCAACTCTGCCTGGTCCCCCTCAGGGTTGGAGGAGTGCCCCTTATCCTCATCAGTTACCCCTAGTCTCTCTCAGACTTCCCAGTCTCTGACCGTTCATTCCTCTCCACTGCCAGTCCCTCTTGATTTGCTAGTGTCTGTCACAGCAAACATTATGAGCTAGAGGGCAGATATAAAAACTACAGAAAGGTCAGCTATTCCTCACAAGAGCAGTTCAATGAGGAAGGACCGATTTCATAATTTATTGAGTGTGACTTTGTTCTACCCAAACCTCTACAGATAGAGGCATTCAAAAGGAGAGGGACCCTATGCTGGTCTTTCTCTCTGCTCGTTTCCACTTCTGTAGTTTCCTATGTCCGGCTCCCAAAGCCTAGTGCCTTTCTTCTGGACCAGTTCCTTTTTCCAGACAGAATTTTACAAATTCCAGTGCATTTGGTTTGGGTGAAGTGCTCGTGGATGCTGCCCTCGGCCAAACATGACTGACTGAGAGAGCAAGAGAGGCCCTGCCTGAAGTCCCAGTCTGTGGAGGACCGTCACAAACACACACAAAAGAGACTACAGAAGATGAAGATACTCCTCTGCCTCAGGTTGTGAGTTGCAGACCAATGACAGTGTGACAGTTATAAACATACACCTGTGTGTTAGGCTGGGTTCTCCAGAGAAGCAAAATCAGTGACATTCCGGTGTCGATGCTTATGGAAAGAGTTTTACATGCAGAAGTGGCCCCCACAGTTGTACAGCCTGGTTCAAGTCTCTTGGTCAGCTGTAAGCCGAGGTGTCTGTTGAGTTGTGTAGCTGCAGGAGCTGATGCACAAGAAGTAGGCAAACGAAGCCGGAGGGCCCGGCCCGGTGCATGTAGAGATGAGTGAATCTGAGCTTGACTGAATGAATCCAAGGCAGGCAGCCTGCTGACGGCTCCTGGGACTGGCGGGCAGTATAACAGGAGGCCAATGATCTGTATGCAAGATCCAGAGCCAGAACAAGCAAAGGAGCAAGAAAGAGCGTTGTTCCACTCAAAGCTCAAAATTCACAGCCTTGGATAGATTCTTGGTCTCTCTGACATGCAAGAGGATCCCTGTTGGTGTCATGGTGATGAGCTGGGCTTGCTAACTACAAAGTGAGCGGTTCAAAACACCAGTCTGCTCCACGGTAGAAAGGCAAGGCTTCTTACTTCCATAAAGAGTTATAGGGTTGCTATGAGTTGGCATCAACAATGGCAGTGAGATTTTTTTTTTCTTGCACAAAAGGCCACACCCCCAAGGAGGTGTCATCAGATTGCAACCTGATTGATAGGTTGTGCTCCACCCCTACCTTCACCCAGGTATATTGAGCTGACATAAAATCTAACCATCACTTGTCAACTGGACACCTGTACACAACTCTTAAACCATGCATAATTTCCCCATCATGAAACTTCTTCCTCTTTGAAAGACAAAGCGAAACAACAAACAAACAAAACCAACCATGTCCCAGAGTTGTTGATGGACTTTACCCACAGGGGGATGCCATTAGTCCCGCTCTGCTGCCACTGTTGTCACGAAGTCAGCTCAACAAGGGGCCACCTCGTGAACAGCAGACTGAAACGTGCCTGGTTCTGCAGAAAGGCTGGTATCACTGAGCCCACTGTTGTGGCTACCATGCAATTTGAGTAAATCCCAACCCAGGGGGCCCTTTGTCCAGCACTGTATTAGATACCATTCTTTCAGGGCTCCTAGGGTTGTCGTTGGCAGATTTGGGGACTAGACTCTCTTTTTCCCTAGTCTTGTTTCAGTCCGATAGCTCCGCCAAGAGTGACCTTGCTTGTAGTTGAAATTCTGGTGCCATATTTTCCACTATAGTAGCAACATGCAAGGCACCACAAAATCATATATGGACTCTGCCTTAGACCCTGAAAATTTCAGGGAGGACTTACTTGTGAGAGTGAGTTTTGACTCCAATTCAAATTTCCCCACGAGCTGGAGTTGCTGTTTCTTACTTGTTACTAAAGATCCCAGTACACCAGACCCTTGAAGAGCACAGTC
>NW_022111369.1:8970013-8972336 GCF_000313985.2 Echinops telfairi
GTTTCTGAGACTCATCTTTCTCCTGCAGAGCAGCTGAGGGGTTTGAACTTGCTGACTTTTTGGTTAGCAACCCAGTGCCTAATGTACTCCACCATCAGGATTCCTTTGCTAAGAACCCAGTGAATAAGTGAACCCGGATCCCTAAACTCAAGGCACGTGCTTTCCACTGTGCTAGGGAGCAATTTCCCTGCAGCTTGTGTCTGGCTTATATTAGAACTATCTCCTCCTGACAAATAGTTCTTTCTTCGTCATTTGGGAAAGGTAACAGCAGCCTACGTTGAAGCTTTTTGATGACCAGTCTCACATCCCTGGGCCTTACTCCCGTCCATCCCTATCCCCCACACCTTTATGGAGGAAGAAGAGACTTTCCATTGCACTTTTAGGATCAATGCATAAAGCAGAGGGCTAAGTTTGCTAAGTATAGGTCAATATTTTCATCTGCTTTGGTAGTTTAAAGTTTTTTGTGAGCAATATTTGTACACAAATAATTTATCAAATTTAAAAAATGGTGTCTGACACTAGAGAGCATTGGTTTTTCAACTGAATAAGCTTACCTTTATCTTTAGCATCTTGCTGGCACTACTTAAGAAAGCAAATATGCTCTTTTTTTGTTCGTAAAGGAAATGTTAGTACCAGCATCAATGTGGTTATCAGACGATCTAAAATAATGACGTCCAAATTTAATTAAATGCAACATTGTATTAAATACCTCCTATTGGGAAGGGCATTATCTTTCTTTCATGAAGGTTAGCATACTATGCAGATATTGGATGACATTTTCAAAATCATGCTTAGATCTGATCTCAATAAATTTGTAGCATACAGCATATATGGTTTAGTATATACATAAAACAACATTTTTAGTAATGACTCATATATAATAGTGTCTGCAATGTGGTTTTCATTATAACTCTATTCCTCATCTGCTAGTAACTTTCTCAAAATTTAATCTTTTAGGTTGAAATTTTCCATGCCTGGTTTAAGCTCAACGGCATTTTAAAAATTATTTTTAAAGTTGCAGGGCAATTCCTTTGGCTATCATCTATACTTCTTTTAATTTCAATGTAGGCAAGAGGGGGGGAAAAGGGGTGGGGGGAATGAGTGGAGTATATGGATATGGTATTTATGTGTTCAACTAGAACCATAAAAAGGCCTTTATAACCTGTACCTAAGATCATTTCACTCAGCTCATTTCCTAAAGTAACTGGAGCGTGGCTTGCTGCTATCTGGTGTGCTATTAGTCATTGCAGGGACTGTTCCCTTACATGGAAACAGAGGATCAAAGGGCCTCAGAGATGAAATTCCCAAGACATTTAGATATGTATGCTCAGTTGATGATTGTGACGAATTGCACATAATGCCCTGATTGTGAGGGTCTTAGGCTAAGAGTTCACTCCACTATCATGTCCTTTCTTCCTATTCCAAATCCCCCTAAAGCAGTGGTTCTCAACCTTCCTAATGCTGCAACCCTTTAATACAGTTTCTCACGTTGTGGTGACCCCCAACCATAACATTATTTTCATTGCTGCTTCATTCATAACTGTAATTTTGCTACTATTATGAATCAGGCAACCCCTGGGAAAGGGTGACCTCAAAGGGGTCACAACCCACAGGTTGAGAACCGCTGCCCTACAGCAAATATAAAGTTCAGGAAATCAAAATTACTTCTCATTAGAACATATAGCTAGCAGTGTTTGGGGATATTGATATTGAAAGATATAATTTTTCTAGTTTTGGCTCTGATGTGCACATTGCCAAATTCGTGTCCCTGGAATATCCCCTAGACATTGTTTTTATCTTACCCAAACTCCAAACCCACTGGCCCCGAGCTGGTTCCTCCTTACAGAGACCTGTGCAGGGTTTCCGAGACAGAGTCTTCTTGAGCCCTGCTGGCCTCATCTTCCTTCTGAGGAGCGGCGGGTGGGTTTGCGCTACCAATCTTGCCGTTAACAGCCCAGCACCTAACCCCCAGTATCTTAGAAGATCTTTCAATGTAGCCGTAATGCACCCTCTCCTTAGGCAAACATAAAAAACAATCACCCACCCCCAACACACACACACACACACACACACACACACACACACACACACACACGTGTTTGCTGGCTGAAGCTTATTGGTGAAGAAAATAAAATAGCTTTCTTTTAAGGACAAAACATAAGAGAAAGGCACAATCAAGAATTCCTCTGGGGGCCTGGTGGGTTTGATCAAGAGCGATGTATCCAAGAGGAATTACTGACAGACAAGTGGAGGGTGAGCATGATAGTGGGATAGAAGAAAGGTGAAAAAAAAATAGAGGGAAGAAGTAGGAAGCAAAAGCTAT
>NW_022111369.1:8972739-8974190 GCF_000313985.2 Echinops telfairi
GGTTCCCCCTTTCAAAACACCCCCTCGGCTTATGCTTGAGTGAGGGTCCCACACAGCAGTGATGGTGATGACTGCGAACTCAGTGATGCTGCCAGTGTCTCTGCTGATGACCTCACACCAGCTACAGCTGAAGCTCTGCTTGGACAGACAGATGATGGGGAGGAGGAATTCAGTTTTGAGAGATTTTAACTCTTGTGCTTTAGCTTGCTTGCTGATTGAGCCAAGGTTTTTGTACTTTTAAAGTTATCGTTGATACCATATTGTTTTGGTTGACCCTCTTTTCCACTTACAGATGTAGTTTACTGTTTTTCTTTGAAATAAGTATTTAAAAACATTTAACCTACTGATGTCTCAATTAATGTAATTTTATTGGTATCTATTTTTATTTTGAAATTTACCAGTAGCTGCTGCATTTCTTACCTTAGGCTTATACTCGAGTCAATAAGTTTTCCCAGTTTTTGTGGTATAATTAGGTGCCACGGCTTTTCCTTGGGGCGGCTGATACATAGTATATATGGTACATTTATATGTTAAAGTATTAAGATAGCAGATGGACTTTGGGTCTCTATTCAAGGCTTCCCTAAACGCAAGAACACCTTTTTCAAATAACCTGGCACTCTTTGGTACTCATATTCCTGACACGATCACTGAAGACAAAAATGGGTGCATAAGCAAATGTGGTGAAGAAAGTGGATGGTGCCCAGCTATCAAAAGATATAGGCTCTGGGGTCTTAAAGGCTTGAAGTGAAACAAGCAGCCATCTAGCAGGGAAGCAACAAAGCCCACATGGAAGAGGCACAGCAGCCTGTGTTATCATGAAATATTGAGGGGATCAGGTATCAAATAATCCAAAACAAACAATTACATTCATGTGAATGAGGGGAAATGAAGTGTAGACCCAAAGCCCATCTGTAGACAATTGGACATCCCCCCACAGAAGGGTTACAAGGAAGGGACGATTCAACCAGGGTGTAGTACAGCACCGATGAATCACACATCATTCCTCTAGTGCCTGAATGCTCTCCTCCCCTACCCACTACCATGACCCAGTTCTACCTTACAAATCTGGCTAGTCCAGAGTGCACACATTGGTACATAAAAGAGCTCTCAACACATGAAATTCAGGACAGATGAGACCCTCAGGAACAGTAGTGGGAGTAGTGATATCAGGAGGGTAGGGGGATGGTGGGAGAGTGGCGGGGGCGGGGGCGGGCGGAAGGGGAACAAAGGGGGAACCAATTACAAGGTTGAATATAGAGTCCATTCCCCACTGGGACAAATGACAGAAATGTGGGTGAAGTGGGTGAAGGGAGATAACAGTCAGTGTTAGCCGTGAAATAACAACAATAATATATAAATGATCAAGGATTCATGAGGATGGGAGGGTAGGAGAGGGAGGGGGGAAAAAGAGGAGCTGATACCAAGGGCTCAAGTAGAAAGAAAATGTTTTG
>NW_022111369.1:8975831-9017363 GCF_000313985.2 Echinops telfairi
CCCCCCCCCCTAAGAATTCTTCCTTATTTAGCGACAAAATAAGGCCAGTTAATGCTGGAGGTATGTGGCTAGCAAACAGTTTTCTTTTTTTAAGATGCATGTTTAGGAAAATTAAACCTAAACAAGGTTTCCCAGCCTGGTTTCAAATGGGAACTTGGCTTTTCATTTCTTTACACCTTTTGGTTAGATAGCAGCCTCGGAATCATGCTCTGAATTAGTTTTACATTTTAGGACATGGATATATTATCAAAAGATTCCCCTTCATCCTCATCCTTCTGCAGAGAAACCTAGATGGAGCCCTCTCGCACACTGTCTGATAGAACCTTCAGTGATAGTCGAATTTGGCCTCTATTTTGCTTAGTTGAATTTGGTGACAAGCAGCTACATGTATTTGTTCAGCTTTTGAAATGTTTTCCGGTCCTGCACTACCCTCACAATTATTGTGTGTGAGCTCAGTGTTGCCGCCACTGTGCCAATGTCTCATCGAGGGTCTTCTTTGTTGCTGCCCTTTGAAATCTTTGGAATTTGTCTAGTGTGTTTGAGAAATTGAATTAAAAATTTCATATTGCTGTGAGACACCACACCGACACTGTGTGATCGAGAACATTTGGAAACCAATAGTGGTTATAGCTTCACAATGCAATCACTGTAATGAATGCCACTGAACAGTATATATAAAAATGGCAAATGTTCTGTGTTATATATTTAAACACGCATAAACATATATGCAATAATACAAAACAAAAATCTCCCCCCAAGTTTAGTGATGTTAAAACAAGAACTGATTCTTATCCATTGTGTATGTGTACCTTGACTCATCTACCCAGCCCTCCTGTAGTTGTGATCAGATGTCAGATGCAGCTGCAGTCATGGAAAGGTTCAACCGGACTGCTGTCTAAGGTAGTGTCCTCACCAAATGTCTGGTGCTTGGATCGGTAAGGCTGGGCAACTGAGGTCTGGCTGGGCATCCCTGCCCATAGAGCCCCTCCAAGTGACTAACTTGGACTTTTTCTCTGAATGGCAACTCAGGAAGTTGGAATTCTTACACAGCACCTGGCTTCCCACAGTGTGACTGCGTGAAGAGACAGGCAGTCAGAATGCCAAGTTTTGTAGGCACAGAGGATGCCTGAGTGTCTTTTCTTATATAATGCATTGGTCAGAGCCTACCTAGATTCAAGGGGAGATTGCGTAGACTCTTGTCTTTGGATGGTAACCAACTAGTTGCCCTTGAGTAAATTCTGTGTTGCCAAAGAATTGTGCTCCATAGGGTTTTTCAATGGCTGAGTTTTTTGGATATAAATTGTCAAGTATCTCTTCCATGATGCCTCTGAGTGGTCTTGGACTTCAAGTACATAGCTAGATGCTTGCAGTGAAATGAGATTGTTGGGTATGGCTCGTCTATATCCGTAACCTTTATAACTGGCACCAAATGACTGGGTGGGGGCATACAAAGAGGACAGATGGGACTAACACAACGGGATGAGACAGTTTTGTCATCCTGCTGAGTATAAAGTGAGTCATCTCAGAAGCAAGAACAGAGCATCCCAGGACCAGCAGAAAGAAGAGGTGCATGAGACTCCTTGCATAGTGAGGCAGCAGCAGAGGCACCCAGGCGATGAGGCAGAGTAGTGAGCTTCTCAGCTCATGGAACTAGTAAAGCCAAGTGCCTTTGGGATGGACACTGGCTTAAAGAGTGGGGGTCTCATTGAACATTTATCAGCACTAAGTGAGCTTTGTAACACTTTCCCACAGGGCAGAGGCTAAAGGTCCTCCTGGTTGAGAGGTCACGAACCAGAGAGAGGAAGAGGTACTTCGATCCAGAGACTGTATCCTGAACATTTTTCATTCCGCCTTGTGATCTGTTAACTTTCCTAATAGACACTGTAACTGTGAGGTTTGTCTGTGAGTTGTGTATGGCCAGTGCAGAGTGCCATGGAAGGAAGGGTTGGTGTGAGAAGTAGGGACGAAGCTTCGGGGTGGAGACATGCCTGACCTCTGTTTTGTGGGCGTCAGCCTTGGACTGGCGCTCAGTTTGATTCTGCTTCCACCGAGGGAAGCCAAAGGAGTTCAGATTCCGCCCCTCTGCCATCGTTTCCTCAGTATACCAACTTGTACGTGTTTGTACCTGCCAATGAGTGTTGGGGCGCCTTTTAGTCCTCAGCAACCTCTGTACACTGGCACAACGATCATAAAAGAAATCCGTTTTTTTTTAAAAGGTGAAAGCAAATGCTTTGTTTTCCCTTTCTACTTGACCAAGGAAGTACCTTGCCTGTCTTGTGACCAAAAAAATGAGAAGATTAAAGAATTGTGTGTTTTTCCTAGGGCTTGGATGAGGTCTAAATTGTACTGGGAGCCTGCTGGACAAAGCTAGTGTTTTTATCTTAGCGCAGGATTGAACGTCATGGGGTAAAGAAACACTGTTGACTGAGGTCATTTGTATGGTTCTAAGAAGATTAAAAAGAGCCCTGCGAGTGCAAAAGGCAAGCATTTAGCTGCTACAGGGAAAGTCAGTGGCTTGAACCCACCTAGAAGTTGCCTGGGAGGAAGAACACCCGCTGCCGTGGACCGATTGTGCCTCCGAGCGGCCCCATCCCCTGGGTCCAGATGCCCCTGCAGGCATCTGAGACACTCTTTACAGGAGTAGACAGCGGCCCAGAGAGATGGGCAACTTGCTTCGGTAAGTTTCCAGCTTAGAAAACTGCAGGGGCACTTCTGCTTTGTCACAGGAGGTCACTCGCATGACATGGATTCCGTGGTTCTGAGTAAAAGCTTTCCCACATGGCGTGCATGTAAGTGCTGCTTTTATCTCTGCATGTCTAATGACGGCTTGACTTCTTTGTTTGTTTCCTTACTGTGGCTTCCCTGGTGGGGGTGGTCTCTTATTTAACGTTTTGTTTTATGACACATGGGATGTCAGACTGACCTTTCTTTTAAAAGCTCATTAATAATGAGAATAATAATTAATAAGAAGATCCCATGTTAACAAACCAATAGCTTCCATTTCTATAGACAGTATGGAAGTTTGGTGTCTCTTTCAAATACGTCGTGTTGCTCTAGAGTTACATCTGCTCATTTGTGTTTCATTATACATCCAAAGCATTCATTCAGTCTAAGTGCTCAATCATTATTTACAGTGTGAAAAAACCAAACCAAGCATTTTCCCTAATATTCAAGTGTTCATCACATTTAGATTCCTTTTCCCAAGCAGCTCTGGCGGCCCAGTGGGTTGAGCATTGTGCTGCTAACGGGAAGGTTCAGACGCAGTGGCCACTGTAAGAGAGAGCTGAGTCTCCGTCAAGATCACAGTCTTAGAACCTCAGGCGCGGCTCCTTACAGTCCTGCAGGGCCACACTGAGTCAGATCCAGCTTGATAGCCCTGGGTGGGGTGCTTTTGCTTGTTTTAACTTTAAGACAGTTGCATGGATAACTTATTGTCAGGCAGCTTCAAACGATCTTGTCCAAGAGAATTCGGTGAAGGAAAGTACTGCTTCTGTCCTTGAAAACGGACAGCCTTCCAAGGCTGCTGGTGATAATTTCGACTTGTCATTCAATGTTAATCAGTCATGTTCATAGGACACCTGGGTCTCGGTTTCTGTGTCGGATGGGACATGCACATTTTCATCGTAAGGTTTCCAGGCGAACTTTCTGACTGCTCCCACATCTCACAGCCGCACTGGCAAGTGGCCTCTCCCAGGACCTCCTTGTATTGCTTTGATTTGGTCTTCTGTTCTTTTCCTTAGATCTTGAGGGTACAATGTGTTTCCTAGGTAATCAAATTCAGCGAGGCTTTTAAATGTATTTTGCAGAAGGAAATCTGGCTATGGAGGGCTTCCTTGGTGCACACTGATTAAAGGAATCCTCTTTTCATCACTATTCTAGGGACCAGATTCAGGGGTGACTGGTGGCATGCTGGTTCTTTGTTCCATCTACTCCTTTCCCCGGTTCAACTGTCACCTGCTTCTGATCCCCCTGTGAGTCGTAGAGCGCATTCCTTTAGGCCCCGCGTGGATCTGCTGCAGTTCCTTTTGCTCTGGCAGCTGTGGCTGCGGCTCTGGCTTTCTTTATGATTGGCAGCCATGGTTGCTGGTAACTGGCTGGGCTTTCTCAGCACAGAAAGACTAGGAGGAATAAAGGCGGGGCGGTTTGGGGATCGGAGATGTTCAGTGTGGTTGTGAAACCACCGTCTGGGAGCTGAATGAAGTTTTGCTCCTGGGCCTCAGGGGGTTGCAACTGCTTTCCATCCTCACAGTTACTAACCAATCCTCAGGCACGTTCCCTCCTTTCCATTACCCTCTCCAGGGGACAGCCTGTCTGATCAAGTCACGTGCTTGCTTCCATTGCTTCCGCTTGTCATTAACACAGGGTCAAACCTCATGGTAAGGTATGGTAGTCTGTGCTAGATTGACCACCTGCTGTCCGGATTCTTTTCTCAGGATCGCTCACACACTCAGCTTCAGGCATATGAAGAATTTCTCAGTTCCTCGCCCAACACCCTCTTTCCTAGCTGCGGCTTTTATATGCAGCATGCACCTTCTTTCAGTAAAACTCCTCTCCCCATTCTTCTTCTCCTAACTCCATCCTTCTGTCCCCATGGCAACCTGGTTTAGCTGCCACTCTTTCCAGCAAGTATCATGTCTGGTTCCAAAGACTAGGTTAGACCCATCCGCTATAGATCCTACTTAGTCCCCCTCATTCTATCCAATGCACTTCACATTATTTGCCCTGTCTTCGTCTTTTTCCTAGCGTATAAGTTCAGTGCAGGTAAGGGTCATATTTGGCTAGTTTACCACTGTGTCCTGGACACAAAATATTGGGCCAGAATAGGCACTAAATATTTGCTGAAAATTTTAATAAATACCACATGCTAGAAATATCTCTCATCAAATCGTATTGCTTCCATAAATCCTAAATAGGCCATTTTAATGCAAAGACTCTTGCTTTGTATCAACCTTATATCAAGAAATCTTATATGTCTCAAGAAATATATTTATCATTCACACTCACAATTAAACATGGAATTACTCTTTCATCCCAAAATCACCCTCCTAGATATATACACCCAAAAACAGGAAGCAAAGAATGTAAGCAGACATTTGTACATCAATGTTTATTGATGCTATTTAGCTATTGACAACAACCAAAAGCTGGAAAGAGCTCAGCTGTCCATCAGCAGATGGATGTGTATATGCATACAATAGAATATTATTCAGCCGTAAAGAGAAATGAAATTCTGATACATACATTCGTTACAGTAAGTGAAAAAGCTAGAAAGGCAAATATTGTGTGACCCCACTGAAAAATCTAAATAGGCAAACTGGTAGAGACCACAGTTTATTAGTGTTACCAAGGACGGCTTAAGGGATGTATTGGGAAAAGTATGACTAGAGTGGTCCTTAGGTGCAAGGATGGGTAGACTTCATTTTACATGTTTTGGACATTTTAGGAGCGATCCCTCCCTGGAGAACAGTATGTTTGATAAAGCAGAGAAGCCGACAGGAAGAGGAAGACCGTCGACGCGATGGACAGACGCGGTGGCTGCAACAATACACTCACATGCAGGCACAATCCTGAAGACAGGACTGGGCAGTGTTCCGTTTCATTGTGCCTAGATCGGTCTTTCTGGGTCAGAACCAACTGGATGGCCCCCAACAGCAACCACAACAGGGTGAGATGGGAGGGCGGGAAGGAGGGCACACTCAAGAATTAGGGCACACTAGTTTATTGTTAAAAGACATAGAAAAAAAATTGAAAACAAAGAAGGAAAAGTTGCACCACATAATGAACTTCATTAATGTCACTGAATGATCTCTGTGAAAGATTTGAAATGGCAAATATTTTTTATGTGTACATTTTCAGCAATTACAAGGTTATCATTCCCTCCTTCCCTTGGTCTTCATGCTCACAGTAAGGAATCATTTGTGAGGCACAGTTTATGTATCCACAGTGGTAACACTGTCTGAGATACTTTTAGGCATTCTTAGTACACAGATACAAAGAAGGTCATCGTTCAAAAGCAACAAGAACAACAACAAAACCCTGTCTTTTGTAGGAAGCCATGATCCGCATTTCGCGTTGTTGGACTTTGCTTTGTGCACAGTGTGCCTGGCCAGTTCCCATACATGAAAGGACTTCATCAGCTTTTAACAAACCATATGGTAAAAACATCTACACATATTTCTTCTGATACCTCCAGGCACTGCTAAGCAGCTGGTATTAATGAATAGGAATGGCCAGTGAAATCATGGTATGTTGTTGCTAGGGAAGAATTGTGTATAGCCAGGAGAATTAGAGATTACTAGGCAAGAACACACAGGAATAGAAGGGATGTGTGATTTCTGCATCTCATCTAGATTTGGCCACCTGTACTGCTTAAGGCAATATAGTGCTGGGCTGATTAGTAAGTATTAATTCTATTCCTGCTGATTGTGGCCCTGGGAGATGAGACCAATATTTTCAGACACACATTAAAACTGTTACAGGACCGATACTCCAAACTGCAGTCACCAGTAGAACTATTAGAGGAAATCCAAATTTCACAACAGCAATAACAATCTTTTAAAATGCTGTTTCTCTAGTTTTCCATGCAGAAAATATATTTGTTTCCTTCCAATGCATTTATGACATTTTTATTATATTGAGATTCAGTTCCTTCTATAACCTTATTAAGAGACGCAATTCCTATCTTAACCCAAATGTACTATAACCCTATCTGCCTGGGATCCTTTTTAACTCTACATAAACTTTGATATAAAACTCAGCCTTTTGTTTAACTTCCTCAACAAATCCATGAATACTGTTTCGATTTTGGTAGTTTTCACATTATTTTGCATTTCCCTTTAAGACTGTCTTTTTATAAAATGTCTCCAATGTATTCCTTCAGGAGCCCTGATCTCCAGCTCCACCTTTTTTCCCCTTTCTTCCTTATCCTGAGCCCCACCCTATGCTCAGTTCCTCGGACCCGCCTCTTGCCCTTTCTATTGTACTCATATCTGGGTCCCACTTTAGCAGAAAACTTCGCCATCATAGGCCCGTAGACTTTCAAAAGAGTTTTGACAGCAGACACAACCTGGAGTTGTCTACCAACTATAGACCTGGTAAACATTTCTCTAATCTTTACATTGTATATTGGACTTGACCTTCGTTTCCCTTTCTTATTCTTTCTGCACTCCCCACCCCGCATTTCCTCTGCCAACTTGATTTTATTTGTTTCTAAATAAAATAGGCTGTATTTGGCTTGGGTGGTTTGTTTTCAAAGTTGAAAAATAATAAAAGAAATCCCCTAGAAGGAATTTGCGTCTGAGGTTGTTCCTTCTTGAAACAGTGCTTTCAGTTCACTTAACAAAGTGATGGGTATAAAATGACTATAAGTATTCCAGTTTGGGGAAACATAAAATTGAAAGACAATGGACTGTCTCTATGAAAATGTTGGCGCCCCCTCATATATATAGGGAGATTTGGTCATGTAGAGGGTTAGAGCTTGGCTGCTGAGAAGTCAATAGATGGAACCCACCAGCTCCTCTGAGGAGAACAGTCCTGGAGTGCTACACTTCCCAAAATGAAATTTTTATTGAAAATTCGATGGGGGCGTGGGGGTTTTACATTTCAGACATCAACTCTGCACGTAACAATTCAAGTCGCTCCCCAAACCCTTCTCTATTCGACGCCTAGATTTCTCGTCTCACGCATTGAACTCCATTCTCGTTTTCAAGCCAATAGCTGTCAACCTCTAGTCCATTGCTACATCTCCCACTCTTGCCTTGGCGGGCCTCTCCAAACTCCTTTCTCTTTGGAAGCCAGTCTCTGTCTTGGTTTCTGTCCTCACAGCAGTGGCGATCTCATACAATATTTGTCCTTTCTGATGGGCTAGCTCCACTCAGCATATTATTCTCCAGGTCTATCCATGGTTACGTGGTTTCCTCATTGATTTTAGTGATGCATAATATTCCCTTCAGTGCATATCGCATCGTTTCTTTCTTCTTTCTGCGACCAGTGGGCATGTGGGCTGTTTTCGACTTCTTGCTATTGTAAACTGTGCTGCTATTAAGATATGAGTACAGATATCTGTTCGTGAAATGTCTCGTACTTCTTTAGGAGAGTCACCCAGCAAAGGATTTGCTGGATTGTATGGAATTTCTATTCCCGGTTGTTTGCATGAGTGTCATATCCCTTTCCACAATGATTGTACATATTTACAGACCCAACAACAGTGTATGAATGTTCCGATCTCTCTGCATGCTTTTCAGCATTTGTTGGTTTTTTTGAATGAGGCTGTCATTGTGGGTGTGAAATGTTATCTCATCATTGTTTTGATTGACATCTCTCAGATGGCTAATGATCATGAGCATTTTTTCATGCTTGTTTGCCATTTGGATGTCATATCATTTGCCCACTTTTTAATTGGATTATTATTATTGTTTTTCTCATCGAGGTGTTGCAGTTTTCCATAGATTTTAGAGACTAGTCCCTTGTCCATGGTGTTGTTGCTAAGTATTTTCCCCCACTCTGCAGTTTTTTTTTAAAACTCTTTTGATGCACATTAGTGGTTTATTCTTAGTAGGTCCGAGTTATCTACTTTATCATCTACTATGTGCACTTCCTTCATTATATTTGATAGTATTTGATTCTGCCTTATAATGGGGCCCAGTGATTTACACTAATAATGCAAACAGCCTAGAAAACCTTATGAGGGCAGCTCTGTTCTGTGGAGTTACTATGAATAGACTGGACAGCACAAAATAACAACAAATATATATATCAGCGTAGTTATGCTGACTTTAAACATATAAAAGTGTAGAAGTATTCTTCCCACCATATCCAGGATATCAAGAATTCCACCTTTGACCCAGTCTGTGTGGTATAGACTACTGGGACTTTAGACTCTGCTCTTTTGAGGCACACAACATCCTTCATAAGCCACAGCAGAAGGATTTGATGTGGAAACCCCACTCAATGAACTTAACCTCAAACTCACTTGTAGCCCTTGTGCTTAGGACTGAAACTCCTTAAGGGTTAGAAGAAGAAGATGACTGCTATCCCAAGGGCATCGAACTGGCAGACATTGGACTTTGGTTCAAATATCTTGCCTTGATGGTGCCCAGTGAATGGTGGCCTGGAAATACCATTTAATTACTATTTTAATGTCCTCCTTGCTTTGTTAAGACATGTATTAATCTGATAAACATGACTCTGCTGTTGATAATGATCATTTTTTAAAGTTTTGCCTTAAAAAAATAGTAATTCCATCTTCCTGCTTGGAACTATGAGTGGTCTAGGATATTGTAAAAGGTTTATCCAAAATAGAAAATATGGGAACCAAGCATATCCTTAGAACTTGGACAGATATAAATTTCACTGGGCATATTTCAAGCTAAGTCTTGAGCTCTGCTGCAGAGAATTTGCAGTACAATGTGGATTGGGAACAACAGTTAACTTGGCATTTGAAGGAGGGGTACGAAGTGTGTTATAAATGATCTAGTGGTATTACTAGTATTGTCCAATTAAAATATAATAAAGGACTTCTTGGACACATAGAAAAATTTTCAAAAAAGTTAGAGAAGTGTGTAGGAGCTAGCACCAAATTGGTTCTAGAATGTATAGGTCTGAATGCTGAGGACTGAGCTTTTGATACGTGCAAAGGGAAAGAATTCCAGGTTGAAGGATCTGTAGGGCTGAGAACTTGAGTTTAATAGTCTGTTGTTGTTGTTGTTGTTGTTAGGTGCCCTTGAATTGATTCTGACTCATAGAAACCCAATGTACAAAAGAAGGAAACAGCCAAGTCCTGTAGTGTCCTCAAAGTCATTGTTACGCTTGATCCCATTATTGCAGCCACTGTATCGATCAATCTTGTTGAAGGGCTTCCTCTTTTTTGCTGACTCTGCGTGTTATCAAACATGATCTTTTCCAGGCACCGGAATCGCCTGAGAACCTGAAGTCTTTTAATCCTAGCTTCTGAGGAGCATCTGGCTGTTCTTATTCAAAGACAGATTTGTTTGTCTTCTCTCAGTCCACGGCAATCTCAGTATTCTTTACTAACATCATAATTCAAAATGCATCAGTTCCTCTTGGTCTCTCTTATTCATAGTCCGTCTTTCACGTCATATGAGCTGATTGAAAACACCATGGCTTGGGTCAGGAGGACCCTAGTCCTCAAAGTGACTTCTTTGCTCTTTAACGTTTTAAAGAGGTCATTTGCAGCAGGTTTTCCCGAATACAATACATACTTTGATTTCTTGATTGCTGGTTCCATGAGCATAGATTGCAGATTCAAGTAAAATAAAATCTCTGACAAGTTCAAGTGTGGTTCCATTTATCATATTATTGCTTAGGGGTTCAGTTGTGAAGATTTTTGTTGTTGTTATTCCCTTTATAGTGAGTTATTATGCATAGCGATAGCTGGAGTCTTTGCTCTTTATTAGCAACTGCCTTAAATTTTCTTTGCTTTCAGCAAACAAAGTATTGTCATCTGCATATTGCAAGTTGTTAATGAGCCTTCCTTCAATTTTGATGCTTCCTGTACTTCATATAAGCCAGCTTCTCTGATTATCTGCTCAATATACCAACTGAGGAAATATGGTGAAAGGATACAAACAACCATGATGCACATCTTTCTTGATTTTAAGCTATACTCTAGCCCATTGTTCTGTCTGAAAGAATGGCTCATGGTCAATGTATAGGTTCCCGCTCTTCTCAATGCTGTCTACAGTTTGTTATAATCCTCACAGTCAGATGCTTTGGCATAGTCAAGAAAACACAAATAAGCATCTTTCTGGTATTCTCTGCTTTCAGTCAAAATTCATCTGGCACCAGCAATGATAACCCTAACTCTACATACTCTTCTGACTCCAGCTTGAATTTCTGGCAGCTTCTTGTCGCTGTTCTGCTGCAACTACTTTTGGATTCTGTTTAGCAAAATTTTACTCCCATGTGATATTAATGATATAATTTGACATTTATACATTCTGTTGGGTCACATTTCTTTGGAACGGGCAAAACCATGGGTCTCTCCACTTGCTTGGCCAGGTCTATATCTTCCAAATTTCTTGGCATGGAATAGTGAGTGTTTCCAGTGATGCGTCAGTTGTTTTAATCGTTTCAACTGGTATTCCATTAATCCCTGAGGCTCTGTTTATTCTCCACTGTCATCAGTGCAGCTTTAATTTCTTCCATCAATGCCGTTAGTTTCTACTATCTCTTGAAATGGATGTGGACCATTTTTTAAAATACAGTGGTTGTATATATAATTTCCAATTTATTTAGATGCTTCTTACATTATTTAATGTTTTTCTCATGTTGTTGTTAGAGTTGTTCAGTGCCATCGAGAAGGTTTCAACCCACAGAGATCTTATGCACAACAGACAAAACACTGCCTAGTCCTCACTATCCTCAAAATTTCCCCTATTGCTTGAGCCCATTGTTGCAGCCACTGTGTCAATCCATCTCCCTCCTTTTCTCTGCCCCTCTACTCTACTAAGCATTATGTCCTTCTCTAGGGACGGGTCTCTCTTGAAAACATATCCAAAGCCTGTAAGAGGAAGTCTAGCCATTTTTGCCTCTAAGGAGCACTCTGGTCATACTTATTTCAAGAAAGATTTGCTTATCCTTTCGGCAGTTCATGATACTTTCAGTAATTTTTGCCACCATCACAATTCAAATACATCGATTCATCTTTGGTCTTCCTTATTCGACATCCAACATTCTCATACATATGAAGCATTTGAAAATCGACCCAATCAAGAAGAATAGCATGGTATTCATTGTTTAAAAGGGCATTTCAACATCTCTATTGAAGTGCAATACTGTCTGTGAGACGGTTGTGTCTATCCACCTTTAAGGAAATGCAATCAATACAACTATCTTTCAAATTTATGCTCCACCCACTAAAACTACTGAGGAATAAAGTAAAGAATTTTACCAATGTACTCAGCTGGAAATAGATGATCAAGTTTCATTGATAATTTTTGGTGTTTGGAATGCAAAAGTTGGAAACAAAGAGGAAGGGAGCCAGACCCAAAACCAAAACCAAACTCGCTGTCATCGAGCCGATGACGACTCACAGGGACCCTGTAGAACAGAGTACAACTACCCCTGTCAGGTTTTGAGACTGTAACTCTTTTCATGAGCAGAAAGCCCCATGTTGCTCCTACAGAGCGACTGGTGGTTTCAAATTGCTGACCTTGTGGTTAGCTGCCAATGTGTAACCACTACCCCACCCGGGCTCCTAGAGGAAGGGACAGTAGGTGGACAATGTTCTGGTGATTTTGCCCATGGAATCCTATAAAATTCTAACTCCTGGCTTCAATTTCATCCTCAGTTTCACAGCTTAAACATTTCTGAGAGGGTTCTTCCTTTCCGGCTTTTAACTTGCTCTTTGCAAGAATAATGCTTCATTCCTTTGAACTTTATCTTTTGGAACTACCCCTTTCTGTTAAATTCTTTTTGGTCCCTCATTTCTTCCTGCTGCTTTAGCTATCCCACATTTAAGAGCAAGTTTCAGGGTCTCTTTTGGTCATTCACTTTGGTCCTTCCCTTCTTCATTTTCTTTTTAGTTACCTCCCTCCAACCCCCATGTGTGTTCTGAATGTCATACCACAACTTGTATGGTCTTTAGCCATTGTGTCTACTCTGTTCTTGAGATGGTTTATTGATTCAGGTGGGTACTCTCAAGGTTGTATTTTGGTTCCCTAGGACTTGTTTAATTTTCTTCAGCTTCAACTTGAACTTAAATATGAGCAATTGATGGTCTGTTTAGTAGTATGTCTTTGGTGTCGTTCTAACTGATGATATTGAACTTCCCCATCATCTCTTTACACAGATGCAGCAGATTTGATTCCTGTGTACTCCATCTGGTGAGACCCATATGTACAGTCACTGTTTATGTTGTTGAAAAGGTATTTCTAATGAATAAGTCATTAGTCTTGCAAAATTCTATCATTGGATTCCTCGCTAGCTTTATGTTTTCCAACTGTTGATAACTTCTTCGTTTCCAACTTTTGTATTCCAATCATCATGCATCTTCAGGGCATGTTTGATCTATTTCTGGATGCAGATGTTTATAAAAATCTTCAATTTCCCTATTGCCGGCATTAGTGATTGGTACATAAATTTGAATAATAAATATATTAACTGGTCTTTTTCCCCATAATAATGTTTATAGTTTTATTGTTATTACAAAAAATCATATCACCATTACATTTATGCTAAGGATAACAATATTTCCTTTATTAAAAATGTAATTTGATCTTTAAAAAACATGATATTTACTATATCTTGAGTATCTGGACACGCTTGATAATTTTTTAAAAGGATAAGACATTCCAATTTTTTTTTTTTACTAATTATTTTAAAATAACCTACCCAAAATTTTAATTTTAATAAGAAAAACAAATTATTTTACTTCTTGGTATTTAATATAACTTCCCCAAACATGCATTACAACCATACAATAGATTCTGTCATCAATATGATGGTCCCAGTATCTTATATATTAGGTTCCGGCTTTAACTGAAGTCCTATTTGCTCAAATACAAATAGGCAAATTATGACTAGGCTGTTCATAAAGAAGCAATCCAACCAACCAATAACATTAAATATAATGTTATAGGAAATACAAGTTAAATAAGATACCATTTTTCACATGTATCAGAAAATTAAATACAAAAAGAATACTTAAGTTGCCGGGAGTGGGCACACATACACGACTAAACAGAAGTGTCAATTGTACAGCCTTTGAGGGGAGAAACTGGCAATAGTCTTCATGCCCTAGTCTTGTTTCAGACTTCCGAAGCAGCTGTTCCACTCCGGGGACCTCCCTGTGGATGTTCTTAGGCATATATCTCAAATTTAGTTAGAAGAAAATCCGCTGCAGCACTGTCCACAGCAATAGGCTTAAGATGACTACAATGTCTCAACAGGGGAGGAAAGAGTGAGTAAATTATGGTACGACTTCCTTACACCATGTAGTGAGTGAGCTTCCCCTCAATGTCATTCAACCATACCTGCACCTCACCTTCTTCCTGACCAGGTGAGTCCACATGACCACACAGATGCAAATGTTGAAATGGACAGGCTTTCTCAATCAAGGGAAACTGAGCGAGAGGACTTCTGGTGGCTTCAAAAAAAGTCTTCCCCATTGGTAAATTGAGATGTGAGACATGTCCTTCTTGCCGTTTGGATGTGATTTTATAAGGATGTGAAGTTAGAAGTTACAGCAGCAGCTTCTGTGAGTACAAGCGGGACAGGCCTAAAGCAAAACCAATGAACTGAGCATGTGACCAGAAAGAGGTCTTTAATGACACCTCGGGAGCTGGGTTGTTGCAAGTCAGTTATATCTGGACATTGTTGCCGCCAACCCAAATCATCCCACGATAGCCACACAATGAAGTACTTTACAACCACTAAAACAAGTTAAGCCACAGAGTTATATTTATTGATATATATGAACAGCAGATGCACTTAGCAACAACCAAAAACCACACACAAACAAAAATGTCCCCATTTAAAAAATATAACTGTTTGGAAATTTTATTTTCCAATAAAAAATTCTGAAAAGATATACTACAAGGTTTTGAAAGAAGTTATCTTTGAAAGAGAGGATCTAAATATTTTTATTTTCTATTTTTTATCCCTAGACCAGCATATATTTATAATTCTTTTTATTTGTCAAGCCAATGTAATTTAGGGGAGAAGTAAAGAGAGGTAAACCTGTTTAACTGAACAACCTTGAGTTGGAAGTCTACTTTTTAAATAGGAAAGATGATTACGGTATTTATTTTGAAAACAAAATTTGATATTAGGTATTCATTTTTCAGTGAGTACCAAAGATTACAAAGTTTTCATTTTTCTTTGCGACTAGGAAATCAGATCATGATTTTGTACCACTTCGTGTTAGTGTTTCTTCTGTGAAGCAAAACAGTCCCAAAGTGCAGGATCTTCAGGTGTCATAGGAACAGCAGATGCTCTCAAATCACGGAAGGTCGGTATCTTAAACTGCCTCTAGGTAGCTTTAGCATCATCTTGAGATGGAGCATCCTGATGTTTAGCTCCATTGGGTTTCTTAAGAGCTACAGTGACAAAATGATGCTCATCAATTTTGCTTTCCTCAAATACCCATTCTTTTTCTTCCTTCCCATCTAGGAATTAAAAAATTTCTCTATAAACTTGGCCTATATCCAAGTTTAATGGGGATACATCAAATTCAAGTTGTTGTAATTCAAATCCTAGTCTAATACCAAAGGCTTTTATAAAGCTTTCTTTCAATGCCCAATTTCTATAAAACAGATCCAGTTGAGTCCATTCATCCTTAAAGCTTTTGGTGGTTTCCCACTCTTTGTTGGTAAGTTTTCTTTTCGTAATATGGAAGAACTCTGGAACTGAACCACGACCTGGAAAGCTAGTCTTCATTATATCAATTCCAACTTGCAGCTCAGGTTCAGAAACAAGTGCCGCATAGTCCCCTTAATGAGAGATATTAAAGTTGAAATTGGGATAAGGATTCAATGAGTCCTTTGCAAGAACTGGTTTTCCTTTTGCAGTTCTTCGCAAATGAATATTATTCCAAGGGATATTCAATTTTTCTGCAACCAATTTCCCTATCATCAGACAACCAGCCATGGCTGCCTTTGTGTCCTGGGCTAAGACAAACTGGTCAATATGCGCCTTCTCCTCAGGCTGGATTGATCACACCATCAGCAGCCATTTGGCTCTGCTCAGCAGCCAAGTGCCGCAGGAAAAGGCCCAGTGCACACCCTCATTGCTGGCACTAAGCAGAATCGTTTGGCAGGGTAAACCATGCTCTGAAAGCTGACCTCGCTGCCACCTCCGGGGTGAGATGACACAGATGATCTTAACAGGTCTTTTTGTAGGTGTGTGAACATTATCCTATCAGTGACAGTATTGTATGTCAGGGTAAATTTTGAAATATGTGTTCATTAGGTTTTGTGTCAACTTGGCTAGTCCAGGGCCCTCAAGAACATGGCAATAAAGTCTCCCCCATCAGGTACAGGTTACACCTGATGAGGCTACTTAGGGGTGTGACCTATTTCAAATCCATAAATAGATGATGGAGAAGAAGCTCCCTCTCTGCTTCCATCTGCCAGCCCTACATCTTTTTGCATGTTTCCTTGAGACTTAAACTGCTGACCTGCCTTGTTGCCTGTCAATATTGGATCCACTTGATTCTGCTTCCACTGTCCTGTAGTCTTCCCACCTCCTTCTCTATTATTCTGCCTCCTGACTCATCTTCCAGTTTCCTGTTTCCCCCACCACTGGAAACTGCGTGAGTCTGGAAGGACCTCCATCTTATTTGACTCATGGGCTTGGGCTGGACTAGGCCTGCCACTCTGCAGCTCTATGGACTGATTTCTTGATAAAACAATTTTTTCTTGATACTGTTGTTATTAGGTGCCACCAGGTGAGCTCAGACTCATAACAACCCTATGTATATCAGAAGGAAAAATTGCTGGGTCCTGAGTTACCCTCACAACTATTGCTATGTTTGAGCCCATTGTTGCACTCATTGTAGCAATCCATCCTGTTGAAGATCTTTCTCTTTTCATTGCTTCTTTACTCTGTCAGGCTCCAGGAATTGATGGAATAGCAATAGAAATGCTTCAGCGAGCTGATGAAGTACTGGAAGCAATTATTTGTCTATGGCAGGGCATTTGGAAGACAGCGACTTGGTCAACTGACTGGAAGAGATCTATATTTGTACCCAATTCAAAGAAAGGTGACCCAACAGAATGCTCAAACTGTAGAACAGTATCACTGATATCACATGCCAGTAAAATTTTGCTTAAGACCATCCAGCAACGGTTGCAGCACTATATTGACAGAGAGCTTCCAGAAGTTCAGCCTGGTTTCAGAAGAGGACATGGAACAAGAGGTATCATGGCTGATATCAGATGGATTTTGGCTGAAAGCAGAGGATATCAGAAATATGTCTACTTGTGTTTTATTAACTATGCCAAGGCATTCGACTGTGTGGATCACAGTAAACTGTGGATAACCTTGAGAAGAATGGAATTAGAAATCATTTCATTATGTTCATGTGGAACTTGTACATAGATCAAGAGGCAGTTGTCAATAGAATAAGAGATATGGCATGGTTTAAGATCAGGGAAGGTGTGCGTCAGGGTTGTATCTGCTCACCATACTTGTTTAATCTGTATGCTGAACAAATCATCAGAGAAGTTGGATTGTATGAAGAAGAATGTGGCATCAGGATTGGAGGAAGGTTTATCAACAACCTTCAATGCAAATGACTCAACCTTACTTGCTGAAAGTGAGGAGGATGCACTTGCTGATGAAGATCACGGATTGTAGCCTTCAGAATAGATTACTACTCGTAAAGGAAATAAAAGCCTTACAATGGGACGAATAGGTAAAACCATGATAAATGGAGAAAAGGTTGAAGTTTTCAAGGAGTTAGTCTTGCTCGGATCCACAGTCAATGTTCAAGGAAGTTTCAGTCAAGAGATCAAAATATGAGTTGCATTGGGTGAATCTGCTATAAAGACCTCTTCAGTGTATCAAAAAGCATGGATGTTCCTTTGAGGGCTGATGTCACCTGATCCAAGTCACACGCGCAATTGCCTCATATGCATGTGAAAGTTGGGATATTGAATAAAGAAGACCAAAGGAGAATGGGTGCATTTCAGTTGTGGTGCTGGAGAAGAATATTGAAAGTTCCATAGATTGTTGTTAGGAGAGATTGGTCCCTAGAGGACATCATGTTAGCTAAGACAGCAAAGGAAAAGAGGCTGTCAAGGAGATGGATTGACACCATGACTACAGCAAAGGGTTCAGGCATAGGAACAATTGTGAGGCTGGCAAAGGACCAAGCAATTCTGTTGTGCACAAGGTCTGCTATGCATGAGTCGGAAGTGACTCAGTGGCACCTGACAAGAGCAGCTCCTTTACCAAGCACAGTTTCCTTTTTCAGGGACGGTTCTCTCCTGAGAGCGTGTCAAAAATGTGTGAGATGGAGTTTTGCCATTGTTACTTCTAAGGAGCGTTCTGGCTGTACTTCCGTCATGACAGCTTTGTTTGTTGTTTTGGCAGTCCATGATACATTCAACTGACTAGAAGCATAATTCAAGTGCATCACTTCTTCCTGGGTCTTTCGTATTTAGTGTTCAACTTTCACATGCATATGAGGCAATTGAAAATGCCCTGGCTTTGGTAAGGCACATCTCAGTCCTTGAAGAGAGAGATGACATGTGCAGCAGAGCTGCCCAATGCGATGTGTCCTTTGACTTCTTGAGCAGTGATTGTGGATCCGAGCAGTGATTGTGGATCCGAGCAGGAGGAAATCCTTGACAACTTCAGTTATGTTAGCCATTAGTCCAGTTGGGAGGATCTGGGTTTTGTTTACATTGGGTTGTAAACTCTTTTGAAGGCTGTGATCCTCGATCTTCATCAGCAAGGGCCTCGAGTCCTCACTTCCAGCAAGGAGGTAGTGTCATCTGCATAGTGCAGGTTGTTACTAAGCCTTCCTCCAATCTTGATGCTGCATTCTTCATCAGATTTTCCAGTTCTTCTGACTAGTTACTCAGCATACAAATGAAACGTGACCTGCCGCCCCTGGGAGCTGTTGGTATCCTGCCACGTTGCCTGCCACTGTTGGATTCACTTGACTTTACCTTTTCTCAACAACGTGCAGGGTGGCGATACACATGGGCTTCTCCATGTAAAATGCACAGCAATCAAATTTACTACATCGGTGGGAAGAGACAATAGAGAAGCTTAATGTCAGCAGCCAAATCTGAGCTGGGGCAACCTGTGGAGCAGACCATGAAGTGTTCATAGGCAAGTTCAGGTTGAAGTTGGAGAAAACAAATACAACCCCATGAGAACCAAAATATAACACTGAGGCTGCCCCACCTGCATTTGGAGAACACCGCCAGGACAGTCTTGATGCACTGACCCGGATGGCAGAAGACCGGAGGAGCTGTATGTGAAGAAGGTGAAAGGGCATTGAAAAGACAGGGACGAAAGGGAAGCAGTGTGGACGTCAAAAGAGACTCTGAAACTTACTCTTGATCATCGAGTAGCTAAAGCATAGGGAACAAATGATGAAGTCCACGAGATGAATAGAACATCTCAAAGGATAGTTTGAGAAGACAAAATAAAATATTATCATGAAATGTGCCAAGACCTGGGGTTAGACACCAGAAGTCAGAAAATGCTCAACATTCCGTAAACTGAAAGAACTCAAGAAAAAATTCAAGCTCTACGTTTCAATCTTGAAAGATGCTAAGTACATACTATTGAATGCAGTAGGAAGCATCAAAGAAGATGGAAAGAATATACAGAATCCCCGTACATTCGGCCAGTTCAGCAGGTAGCACATGAACAAGAACCAGTGGTGCTGAAGGCAAAGTCCAAGGTGCACTGAAAGCATTAACCAAAAACAAGGCTCCAGCAATGGATAAAATACTAATTATTTCCACAACCTAATGAAGCATGAGAAGCACTCACTCATCTAAAACAGGGAATTTGGAAAACAGCTACATGGTCAACTGACTGGAAAAGATTCCTATTTGTACCCATTCTAAAGAAAAGTGGCCCAAGATGTTCACATTAATAGAATGATATCTCATCCAAGTAAAGTTTTCCTGAAGATTATCCAACAACGCTTGCAGCAGTACATTGACAGGGAGTTGCTGGACAGGTTCAGGCTGGATTTAGAATATAGGGGATATAAATGGTATAAGAGCTATCACTGCTGATGTCAGGTGGGTCTTGGCTCAAAGCAGAGAACACCAGAAAAATGTGTACTTGTACTGTACTGATTATGATAAAGCATTTGACTGTGTGGATCATAACAAACTATGAATAGCCTTGAGAATAATGAGAAATCCATTGTGCTCATGCCAAACCTGCATATTGATCAAGGGTCAGTTGCATAGAGAATTCTGCCATGATGTAAAGTCAGGAAAGGTATGTGTCACTGTTGCGTCTTCTCACCATACTTAGTCCATCTGTATGGCAGAACAAATAATCAAGTTGGTGTATATGAAGAAGAATATGGTGTCAGGTTGAAGGAAGGATTGTTAACAACATGAGGTGTGTAGATGATACAACCTTGCTTGTTGAAAGTGAGAAGGACTTGAAGTACTTGCTGATGAAGGTCAAGGATTGCAGCCTTCAGCATGGATTACAACTCAATGAAAAGAAACAAAAAATATCCTTACAATGGGATCAAGAGGTGACATCATGATAAATGGAGAGAAGGTTGAAGCTGTCAAGGATTTTGTCTTGCTTGGATCCACTATCAGTGCTCATGAAAGGATCGGTCACGGGATTAAAGAATGTATTGATGAGTCAGGCTGCTGCCCAAGACCTCTTTAAAGTGTTGAAAACTAAGGATGTTACTATGAGGACTAAGTCGCACCTGATCCAAGCCATGCTGTTTCCCATTGCCTCATGTGCATGTGCAAGTTGGCCATTGAATGAGGAAGACAGGAGAAAAATGCCTTTGAACTGTGGTGCTGGCAAAGAATAATGAAAGTACATTGTACTGCCAAAAGAACAAACAAATCTGTCTTGGAAGAAGTACAATCAGAATGCCCCTTAGGGGCAAAGATAGTGAGACTTCATCTTACATACTTTGGACATGGTATCAGGAGAGACCAATTCCCGGAGAAGGACATTGTGCTTGGTAAAGGGGAAGAGGCAGCAAAAGCAAGGGAGGCCTTGGACAAGATAAATTGGCACATTGGCTTTTACAATGGGCTAGAAAATCAATTGTGAGGATCGTTGAGGACCAGGTGATATTTCCTTCTGTTGTACATAGGACCATCAAGACGTAGAACCAACCCGATGGCACATAACAACACCAGCATACAAATTGAATAAGTATTATGAAAGGAGACAACACTGATGCACACCTTCCCTGATTTTAACCATACAGCATTCCCCTGTTCTGCTTTAATGACTGCATCTTGATCCACGTACAAGGTTTCATATGAGCACAATGAAGGGTTCTGGAATTCTCATTTTTTTTCTCCTTCTTTTTTTTTTTTTAACATTTTGTTAGGGGCTCATACAACTGTTATCGCAATCCATACACACATCAACTGTGTAAAGCGCATTTGTACATCATTTCTCAAAACATTTTCTCTCCACCCAAACCCCCGACACTAGGTCCTCATTTTTCCCCTCCCTCCCCGCTCCCCCCTCCCTCATCAGCCCTTGATAGTCCATAAATGGGTATTTTGTCATATCTTGCCCTGTCCGACGTCTCCCTTCACCCACTTTTCGGCTGTCTGTCCCCCAGGGAGGAGGTCACACACAGTTCCATGTAATCGGTTCCCTCCTTCCTACCCACTCTCCCCCTACCCTCCCTGTTTTGCCACTCACACCACTGGTCCTACAGGGCTCATCCGTCCTGGATTCACCGTATTTTCAGTTCCCATCCATACCAGTGTACCTTTTATCCATAATTGGTTATGGATTCCTTTGCCTAATCAATAAAAAGCAAGTAGACATTTTTCTGGTATTCATTGCTTTGAACGGAGATCCATCTGGTTTCAGCAATGATATCCTATTGTTCCACTTGAATCTAGCTTGGATTTCTGGCAGGTTTGTCAATGTTCTGCTGCAACTGTTGTTGAATGATCTTCAGCAAAAGTTGACTTGCATGTGACATTAATGATATTATTTAATAATTTAGTCATTCTGTGAGATTGCTTTTCTTTGAAATGTGTGAAAATATGGATCTCTTCTGGTGGGTTCTCTAGGAACTTGTCTTCCATATTTCTGGGCACAGACTAGTGAGTATATTGATATTGTGTCCATTTCTGGAGCCTTTCCCCCCCTCCCCCCCTCCCCCCCCAATATTTTCAATGCAGTTTGGACTTCTTCCTTCCCTACCTTTGGTCCTTGATCATATGCTATTTTTTTAAATGGTTGAATGTTGACTAGTTTTTGTGGGGTTTTTTACATAGTAACTGCTTTATGTTGATACTTCCTGCATAGTTCAATATTTTGCCCATAAAATCTTTTAGTATTGCCAATTAAGACTTGAATTTTTTCCTTCAGTTCTTTAAGCTTGTTAGATGCTGAGCGTGCCTCTTTTGGTGTACTAACTCCAGGTTTTTGCACATTTCATTATAATTTTTTACTTTGTCTTTTCAAGCTGCCCTTTGAAATTTTCCACTCAGCTCTTTGACTTCATTATTGTTTCCACTTGTTTTAACTACTCTACAATTAAGAGCAAGCTTTATCGTCTCTTCTAACAGCCACTGTGGCTTTTACTTTCTTTCCTGTCATTTAAATGATCTTTTGTTTTCTTTATGTGTGATGTTCTTTATGTCATTCCATTGTTTGTCAGGTCTTCTGCATTAGTTCAATGAATCAAATCTATTCTTGAGATGTCCTTGAAATTCAGGTGGAATATAATCAAGGTTGCATTTTGGCTCTCATGGCCTTTTTTCAATTTTCTTCATCTTCAACATGAACTTACATATGAGCAAATGATGATCTGTTTCGCAGTCAGCCCCTACCCTCATTTTGGCTGATCAAAATGAGCTTCTCCCTTGTCTCTTCCCATAGATATAGACAATTTGATTTTTGTGTATTCAATCAGGAAAATTTTTTGTGTATAATCATTATTAAAGTTGTTGAAAAGGTATTTATGATGAAGCTGTTAGTCTTTTAAAATTCTATCATATGATCTTCAGCTTCATTACTATCACCAAGGCCATAAGTTCCAACTACTACTGTTCCTTCCTCTTTGCTTCCAATTTTTTTCATTCCAATTGATTGCATGTTTTGTGTGGGGTTTTTTTGGTAAACATGCTACATCAGGAAATGAAGGTCCTGAAAGCTTTGCTCCATTAATTCCATTAAGGTTGATTCTACTTTGAGTAAATAACCCTTCTGCAGTAATATTTTGAGCCCCTTTAAACTTGAAGGGCTTCCAGCCCAACATCAGACAATGTTCTCTGCTATTTATAAGTTTTACAAGCCAAACACACTGCCATTGAGTTGATACTGACTCATAGTGACTTCCATGTGGCTTTCTGAGATTGTAACTGTTTACCAGAATAGAAAACTTTGCCCTGCGGAGTGGCTGGTGGTTTTGAACTGCTGACCATGCTGACCACAGCCCAATATATAACCACAATGACACCAGGGCTCCTAAGGTTTTCAGCAGCCAGTAATTTCAGATGAGAGTCATAAAAATTTATAATCTGGTACCCTAGTGGGGCAGTTCTACTCTATTCTGTAGGGTTGCTATGAATCAGCACCTCCCATCCTCCACCACCTCTCCACCCTCACCACCCCCAACCACAGAAATTAGTCCCAGAACTGACATCTTGACAAAAAGCATCACTGTTTTTGGGTTTGGTGCTTCCCTGCCACCTTCCCCACCTCATTCTCTGTAGCTTGTGTGTGTGTGTACCTGTATGTGTGGGGATGAGCTTGTTTGTTGGGTCTTGTCATATGGATGTGCCTTTGACTTCTTGATTTTGGCTTTGTTTTTCTCATCCATAGTCTTGGCTCAACAACCCCTGAAGTTTAAACAGCTACGACTAGTAGGCTGTGGCCATCACCCACTCCAATGACACATGATCAAGAAACAGAATCCAAAATAGAAGCAACACTGCATCTTGGAGATAACAGACAATATCTATACACATGAGAAAGCAAGATAAGATGGTATAAGTAAGTGGTCAATGCACAGAGCCAGTGACTCTTTATGGGGGATAAAAGGCATTAGAACAGCGGTTCTCAACCTGTGGGTCGTGACCCCTTTGGGGGTTGAACGACCCTTTCACATGGGACGCCTGATTCATCACAGTAGCAAAATTACATTTATGAAGCAGCAGTGAAAACAAATTGATGGTTGGGGTCTCACCACCACATGAGGAACTGTATTTGAAGCTGGTGGCATTAGGAAGGTTGAGAACCGCTGCATTAGAGCAATCAGCGAGGGAGTTCTGCATACTGTTGCTAGTGAATCTTCTTCCAGTCATGATGTTGATTTTTCCTTTGGAGTCCACCTATCATATTATTTCCTCAGCATACAGATTGGACACATATAGTAAAATTTTAGATACTCTACTGTTCAAAAAAATAAGAATAGGGCGCATACTTTTTCTCCTGGTAAGATCAGATAAGAAGGACGTAACATTTTGTCAAACATTTAATATCATAGTGCTATATTCTCTGTCCAAAATATCCTTATCCTTATATTAAAAGTCACTGATGAAAATATATTTTTAAAATTCTATGTATTTAGAACGTAGGAAATATAGTTCTAAGTTATGGGCTTAAGAAGAAATAGAATTTGAAATTGTGAAACATTTATAACTAAATGTCAATAAAACTACTATTTTTCAAAATGCGTGAGATGCAGCTATAGTAGTATCAGAGGAGAATTTAAAGCCTAAAAATGCTTCTTTATGAAATTAACATGAAATATTAATGACTCAACACAGAAAGCTAGGAAAAGAACACAGAACCGTCAAAAAGAAGAGGAAACAAATAATTAAGAAAGCAAGCAAGGAAATAAACCAACAAAAAAACAAAAAATCTTGTCCTTTAAAAAGCTGAGTCAAGTAGACAAGTGACTATAACAACTATCTTCATTCCCTAGTGCTGCTGTAATACCACCACAGGTAGATGGCTTTACTAACAGAAGCATCATCTCTGTTAGGCCAGCTCTAGGGAAAAGCTTCCTCACTCCTCCTCCCGGTTTAGGAGCCAGGTCCTGTCTCCTTTCCAGTTTGCAAGCCTGGCATTCCTCAGAGATATCCACTGAGCTTCTCCTAGGACTCGCAGGGTCTCAGTGTGGGGACTTTGGCTCTAAAGGACTCCACCTCTTCTTTCTGGGTGGCAGTAAGCTTTCTCCTCTGCTTGCTTCTCCCTCCTTGTATCTCTCGTTCAAGAAAAGGTGTTGCAGGCCACACCCAAGGAAAACTTCCCTTATATCTGAGCAGGGCTCTGACTTACAACTTCGATCACATTAGATCACATCAGGAGGATCATCACGTCGTTACATAATTGTCAAGTTACATAACTGTCAAATCACTGAGAATCAAGGCTTTGCCAAGTGGACACATATTTTTTTTGGGGGGTGGGGCGGGGTGAGGGGATGGACACAACTCATTCCATGGTACTGACCATGAAAAATAAACAGAAGAAACAAATCAGTATTATTGAGAACAAACAAGAAGGCTGTCACTACATACTAGAAAGAAGTGATGATGTGGGTACGGGGCAGAGGTCGCATGGAGCATTCAGTGAAGTGGAGACCAGATGCTGACTGCGCTTTCTCAGTGAAACCGTTTCCCTTTTGCAGAGAGACCATCTGTGTCAGAAAAGAATTGTGCAACAGAGAGCTTGCAGTGCTGGGGTTTTGGAAATAACCTGTCAGGCCTTTCCCCCCAAGACACCTCTGGGTAGACTGAGACCCCCCACCTTTTAGTTATCAGCTGAACACATGAACTCATTTGTCTCCCTGGTTCCTGCTTCCTTTTCTACATTTCTAGAAACCTACTCTGTTTAAATGCTAACCTCTTTTTCCTTTTCCTCTTGGTTCTCCCAAATTCATTGATTTTGAGACACAAAGTCAAGTTAGCACTCCCTTTTCATCTGCTTTCTGCTGTCGACCTTTTCTCTTTCCCGCCCTCCCTACCCCCCATCTTTTCTCTTTCGCAGACAAAAAGCCTTGTTTCAGAATTGGTTTGCGGAGTGGGCTCTGAGTGTAAGGGAGAAGGCAAACCTCTTAGCTAATTTTAGTAAGATCTAACATTTTTCTTTGCCACATGTGTTTGGTAAATACAGACAAATCATTAATAAGAATGGACAAGCAGTTTGAGGAATGCAATGCCAGGCATCGTTGGAAAACAAAATGTTATTTCGCTTACCTGAAATCTCTATTTCAGAATAGAATCTATCGTTTTTTATAATTGTACATTTGGGTAGTTAGCTTAAACTAAAACATTGTTAAAAAATTATATATACTTGACTTTGGCAAAACTGATCGGTAGCGTGATCTCTTGGCCGAGGTCAAATTGCTAATATATAGGGATCTACATCTGTTAGCCGCTGAGGAGAATACAATCAGCTTGCTTTCCTCTCTCATGATTCTTTTTCTTTCAAGCACTTGAATCTGGTAAACCCTCAATGTGTCTTGTTAGACACTTTTGCCTGTAATTCTTTAAAACCATGTGTGACTTAATCCATATGCTTTTCATTCATTTACAATCAAATCATCAAAATACAGCCTTTAAAGAGCTATTTGATTTCAAAGAACATTTTTTAATAAGCATTTAAAACCCTTTTTGAATAAGAAAGGGATGCCACATTTTTCCAAGAGTAAACCCAGCACAACCAAAAACACACTCAAAGAAATGCCCAGAGAAACCCAAGTGTCTGAATTTTAATTCTTTTACATTCTTGGCTAAATGAGCCATCCCCTATCTCCCTTTAACTCCTGATGAAGCATGAATGGTTTTGAGATGAGGAGGTAGTATTTTTCAATTTACCATGTAAAACTCAGCTACTATTTGAGCAGCTCCTGTTAAGACCTGAAGCCCAAGAGACTGGGGGAGTTAGGAGAAGAGTTTAGAGGACTGGGGAGATCTTCCATTTGTTCTGAGTCAAGAATTCAACAATTTCACACAGGCCACTGTACAAAGCTGTAGCTATGTGTCTGGGTGTACGAGGTTCCCTTTACTTCCTGAAGTTTGCCAAGTTGACTTGTTGAGCCTTAAATTTGACTGTGACTCTCTTATGCTTGGGTAGAGTTCTTTGATGGTGCCATTCTTCAGTTATATCAACTTGAAGTTTCATTATTCTTCAGTAGTGATCTCCCTGGCAAATAACAAAAGATATAACTGTCTGGAGCTTCGGTTTTGTGTTACGGATATTTCAGGGAATTTCATTGTGAGATCAATGAAGAAACATCTCATGACTTTATGGGGAAAACTTAATTATTAGAGATAGCATTTATTCCCCCCTCAGGCCCAATTCTTAGGGAAATATAAACCTGGGTTTACAGAGTGGGCCATTGGGGTAGTCAAAATCAGATATGACTGTTGAGTGTTGTGCAAAAATAATGGCTTAAAAACCAACCAACCAAACAATAAAACAGGAGTAAAATCATCATGTGCAATGGAAGAAAATGAGATACTTCATTGTTTTATAAATAATCTAATATGAACTTTCGCTTATCTCACATTAATCATTATCAAGTCCTCATTAATTCTATCTCCAGAATATATCCTGGGGCTATCCATGCTCACTTTAATCTAAACCAATATCCCACTTTGCATGAATATTGCAATAATCTCTAATGAGTCTCAATGCTTCTTCCCCTCTTGTGTCCCATATTTATTCATCCTCACCACAGCAAACCATATTTTATGGTTGTAACTCAGATAATCTCACTTATTTGCAGTTTCTCAAATGCTTTTAGAATGAAATATAAATTCCTTACCATGGCCCTCAGTTGTTTGTTTTTTAAAATCATTTTACTGGGGGCTCTTACAATAATCTATACATACATTCATTGTGTCAAGCACATTTGTGCATATGTTGCCATCATCATTTTCTTTATTTTTAAAAATCATTTTATTGGGGGCTTATACACCTCTTATCACAATCCGTACATACATCCACTGTGTCAAGCACATTTGTACATTTGTTGCGATCATCATTTTCAAAACATTTTCTTTCTACTTGAGCCCTTGGTATCAACTCCTTATTTTTTCCTCCCTCCCTCCCTTACCCTCTCTCCCTCATGAACCCTTAATAATTTACAATTTTTTTTTCATGTCTTACACCGACCACTGTCTATTCAACCACGTTTCTGTTGTTCATCCTCCTGGGGGCTAGTTAGATGTCAATCATCATGATTGGTTTCCCCTTTCTCCTCCCACCTCCTCCCTACCCTCCTGGCATCACTGCTCTCATTATTGGTCTTGAGTGGTTTATCTATCCTACATTCCCTGTGTTGCAAGCTCTTATCTCTACCAGTGTACATGCTCTGGTCTAATTGGTAAGGAAGAATTGGGGTTATGATAGTCGGGTGGAGTGGGGGAGCACTAAAGAACTAGAGGAAAGTTATATGTCTCATTGGTGCTATACTGAACCCTGACTGGCTCGCCCCTTCCTTGTGACCCTTCTGTGAGGGGATGTCCAATTGTCTACAGATGGACTTGGGGTATCCACTCTACCCTTCCCCTTGTTTGCATCAATATGATTGTTCTGGGTCTTTGATGCCTGATACCCCATACCATTGACACCTCATAATCTCACAGGCTGTTGTGCTTCTGTGTGGGGTTTGTTGCTTCTCAGCTTGATGGCCCCTTGTTTATCTTCAAGCTTTTAAGATCCCAGATGTTATATCATTTGATAGCCGGGCACCATCAGCTTAGCCCTCAGGATTTTGCCTCCTTCTCCAAACTCCTTTTATTCTACTCCACTCTTTGACATACTAATCCCCTACACTCCCTCACCACCTTTTTGTCAATGGAACATTCCATGTTCCACCCCCTATTAGAGCCTTTGTTATCTCCTTTCCTAATTTCAGCAGGGTTGCCTTCTCTTTTACTAAGAACCAGCTAAAATGTCACTTTCTTAGAAGAGTCTCATCCTGGCTACCAAATTGAAGCAAGTCTTATCCTCTTCCTTCTTTCCCACTTCAACCTCTTCCCATTGAAAAGTAAGGATGTTACTTTGAGGACTAAGGTGCATCTGAACCAAGCCATGGTATTTTCCATTGACCATATGCATGCGAAAGTTGGACATTGAATGAGGAAGATTGAAGAAGAATTGATGCCTTGCACTGTGGTGCTGGAGAAGAATATTAAAAGTACCATGGACTGCTAAAAGGACAAACAAATCTGTTTTGGAAGAAGTTCCTTAGAGGCAAGGATGTCAAGACTTCATCTTACGTATTTTGTTCACATTGTCAGGGGAGACCAGTCCCTGGAGAAGACATCATGTTTGGTAAAGTGAATGGGCAGAGGGAAGCCATCAATGAGATGGATTGCACAGTGGCTGCACCAGTGGGCTCAGGCATAGGAACAATTGTGAGGATGGCGCAGGACTGGGCAGTGTTTTATTTTGTTGTGCATAGGGTTGCTAAGGGTTGGATTCGACTCTATGGCCCAAACAACGAAAATATATTTTCTTGATGATTAGTTTTATTACGGAGTCTCTTGTTCTTCCACGAGGCTGAAAGCATCTCAAAGTTAGGGACTGAATTAGTTTTGCTCTCTACTGGTCATCTGATGCCCACATATACCTAACACATGCCTGCTGAGTACGATTGTCTACCTTTACTGGAGCATTCTTAAATGGGTTTCGGTTTTGCCCTTGCTTCCAGTGTCAGTAGGCTATCTTGCTATCCTATTGAACTTATTTGCTATCAGAGTAAACTCATTTAGAGGAATGTGGACATGGAAGATCGAAATGATTGAAAAGGCAGAACTATTAGAAATAAAACAACAAAATCAAACAAATCCAGTGCATTGTCATCAAGTCAATTCTGACTCATAGCAACCTGAGCGGGCAGAGTACACCTGGCCTCTAAGGTTTCCACGGTTGTCCCTGTAGGGAAGCAGACTACCACATCCTTCTCCGTGGAGAGGCTTGTGGGTTTGGATTGTTCAGAGGCAAACACTTTAATCACTGAGCCACTAACGCTCCTTTTTTTTTTTTCCAGCAATAGGGAGTGAAAACAGTAGGTGCATGCAAATATTATATTATTTCATTATCTATTTTACTCATTAAGTGATTAACTTTCAAAGATAAATCTAGATGAGATTTCTGGACAGTCAGCATCCTTACAAAATCTAGATGAGATTTCTGGACAGTCAGCATCTTTACTTTTCAGGAATACATGTCTTAACAGATGGCTAGTCTTCTGTCCAACAAGGCTAAGGATGGCATCATTAAATCTATTCATGATTTTCAATTCCATGGAGAGCCTGTGTGAAATCCTCAATTTGAACTTTACCATTGTTGGAGGAAGGGTTCTCGGTGATGCTGGGGGTTAAGGGATGAGTTTCTAACCGAAAGTTTGATGGCTTGAACCCACCAGGAAATCCTCCAGAGAAAGATGACCCAGTGTGAGTCTGTGACGATTCACAGCCTTGGAAACACCAGGTACCAAGTCCTGCTCTGCCCTCCAGGGTTGTTATAGGATGTCATGCTAAGGAATCAGAGACAGTTTGTCAGTTTATGAGTAGAGAATGACAGAGTTGGAATAGGGCTGGAAATTGAATAAATATTGAGATATATAATAAAAGCTCAATTTCAAACCAATTTCTCCTTCTAGAGGAATAGTGAGAATTTCATAGGCTTTTGGAATCCTGTTTCCTCTTCTCTGCCCTACTTGTATTTTCCTGCACCTCACAACCTACCTTGTCATTTCTTCTAAAAGAAAACATTGGAGCCTGGCATTGCTGGCGATGGAGAAGTGCCTGAAAAGAGGCTCACTATGTACACCGAAGGGCATTGCAATTCAACTTCAGGGAGAAAGCTTATCCAGGTTGGTGTCGGTGGTGGGAGTAAGCAGATTTAGGAGGTAAAAATGAGCTTCTGGCCAGTAACAAACTGGGAGTGGTGGTTGAAAGTCCCTAGATTACCTTCCGTTGTCGTCTTCGTGGATATATAACAGGATGAGACTGAGGTAAGCTTGTGAAGAATGTGAACGTTTTGTGGATACATTTGATGTTTGGCCTCATTAAAAGCATAGCCTCTACTTCAGCTTGCTTCGATTGTTCTAGAGCAATTGTGATTACAGTGGGTGTCAGACCAGTTCACAACAACAGCATCTAGGAACTTTGTGGAAATACAAATTCTCTGGCCTCATGCAATATTTACTGAAGCAGCATTTACTTAAGGGGCTGGAGTTCAGCAGTCTTGTGAACATGATACGTACTCACATTTGAGAAACACTGTTGTAGGGCCTTGTTTCACTCTGCTGTATGTATCTTAAGGTAACGATACCCCAAACTTACTGCTGACTCATGGCGACCCTATTGGACAGGGTAGAATTGCCCCTGAAGCTTTCTGAGACTGTAACTCTGTACGCGAGTAGAAAGCCTCATTTTTCTCCTGTGGAGCAGCTGGTGGTTTGGAACTGCGGACCCTGTGATTGGCAGCCCAAAGCATAAGCCACTCTACCACCAGGACAAATTTAAATATGTTACGTGTTTTTCAGTTGTAGTGCTTTTGACTAAGGATTAATGGTACAGTAGGCGTTACCAAGGAGGTCTTTTCTGCTTTTAAAGACAACAGGGGTCTTTACTCATTGCCATTGTTTGAAGCTGACTCAAAGCGACCTTATCGGACAGGGTAGAATTGCCCCTTTGAGTTTCTGAGATTTATGGGAGTAGTAAGCCCCATCTTTCTCCTGCTGAGTGCTGGTGATTTCAAACTGCCAACCCTGAAGATTGCAGCTCAACTCATAACCACTACACTGCCAGGGCTCCCTGATTGCCCTGAATTCAGTAACTTGAAATGCTATCTCTTCCCCTTAAAATCAGAAATATCTGTGAACGTTTGGGGGAAATCAGGAACTACACGTTTTAACCATTCAAATCAGGACCCACAGTTTTTGGCTTCTTATAACTTGCAAGGGGAAGCCTGCCCCTGGTACATCATTACGGGTCCGGTAGGTGTAATTGTACAGCGATAATAAGTAAAGCTTATAGTAAATTCATAAAGAGCATGAGAGATAGAAGAGAGATTGAAATAATGGCGTCAAACACAATTCATGGTAGCAATGCTCACCTCGGCCTCACTTGGTGGTTCACGTGGAGAGAGAGAGATATTTAATGCTAACCAAGGCTTTTATATTCTCTGGGGACATGCAAGTCCCCTCATTACAGGTGAAGACATATGTCACAGGAAAGGGTTGTGCTATAGGTAATACAGTGATGGAAGGGGGTGATCTAGGGGTATACACACAATAGGAAGAGGAGGGATTGGGGGTATACATGTCGCAAGATGGGCGGATCCTAGATTCAGGATGGCAGCCTAACTTGAATGTCACTGAGCCAGTTTGACCTGTTCCCTGGCTCAACTGATAGAGACCATTATCAGTAGGGTGTGAACTCCACCTACAGGAACCAAATCCATGACTGAAAGCCTCTAGAGAAAAGTAGCCCATTGTCCTTAACAGCAGGGAGTGGGGCCTACTGATTGCCTTCAGGGAGGATGTCTCTGAGTATCTGACCTCCCCCCATATGCTAGCAAAAAGCCCCTAATGTTTGGCATGTCTTTGGGGGAGACAAAACTGGGGAAAGTGTCTTTATAATCCCAAAATAGCTAGTTTGAGTTTTCTGACTATTTTGAGCACTAAAAAAAAGAGTCATTTTTTTTTTTTTTTGCTTACGCCTTTTAAAAGAATCACAGGGATATTAAAGAAGTGCACTACTGAAAAAGGTATGTTTCCCTTCTGATAGAAGGGTGGCTTTGGATGCAGAACTCTCTCATTGTTGCAATTTATGAACTTGAGCAAAAGTTGCTCTAAGACTTGGTTTTCTATGTTCTTTATGTATGAAAGGAAGGAAAAAGTAAGTTCTAGGGATGGTTGAAAATTTCAATTAGACTATAGTTGGGAAGAGTTTGTTAATGTATAGTGGTTACTATTAACCGGTCGTTTAGGTTAGTGATGGTTTAAGAAAGTGGAATGCATGTGTGTGTAAACATGCATTTGTGTGTGTGTGTGTGTGTGTGTGTGTGTGTGTGTGTGTGTGTGTGTGTGTGTGTGTGTGTGTGTGTGTGTGTGTGTGTGTGTGTGTAGGATGGTGTAGATTGTTTAGCCCATGAAAAAGGCCGAGGATTTTGTTTTAAAAAGCAAACCAACAATCAAGATGATTTTGTTTGCTTCAGGAAGGGGCTGGAGACTGCAGGAAACCCTTGTGCTCATAACCACGAGAGGCACCAGTGCTTGTTTCCGTCTCCTTTTAATAGCACAGCACCCCCTTGAAAGAAGTCATTTTCCCCTCACTCACCTCCCCACCTTCCAGAAAGGATGTCAGTGAGACAGACTGGCCAGCGGATGGGCTTTGTTTACCAAGTGAGCTGCTGGGAACCCTGTCTTCTGCCAAGATGAAAAACAATTCCTTCCTTCTACCTCCTGACAGATACCCTTCCAGGCTCATCCATGTCCCCCAGGCATCAGATGGAGATACTCTTAGAGGACTCTGTGATCCCAGATGAGTTGCATAAAACTATTGTGCAATCACTAATAATAATAATTGGTGTAGCTGTCAACCATTTCATTGAATTAGTTAGATTTCATGCTTGTGTATGCAAGCAGAAAGTTCAGAAAGTTTATCAGAGAGTTTTTAAAAATTTTTAAAAATTTTTTTAGAGAGCTTTTTTTAAAAGCAGAGAAAAACACACCACTCTGTGTGTGTGTGTGTGTGTGTGTGTGTGTGTGTGTGTTGGCAGAAGAAGACGGCTCTGAGTGTGGCCTCCAGATTGAGCCTCTTGTTTGCTCCTAGTTCTCTTTTTCTGGATGATGATTTAGATCCTGGGGCTCCTTGAGTCAAGAGCCCTCAATCAGGCTAATTTACCCACCTCTTCCTGCTATCCCGCCCATGGGGAACTGCCCTGTCATTAGCTGTCTCAAGTTCCAAGTTTGCCTTCAGGATACTGTAGAGTCCCACACTGTAAAGGAGTTAATCAAAGGAAAATTCTTCAGACATGAAAGGCAAGAGTCATGCAACAGAGTTATGATTCTGGGACTGTTTTGGCAAGGGCTTGGCTGACGGAGGGCCCTCGTTATAGACTTCACATTTTAACTTGTTTTGTCTTTCAACTTGTTTCAAAGAGGGGCAGTGCCAAAATATATTTTTTAATAGTTAAAAAATATTCTATTGTTTGTAATGACCTTTCAAAAACTGGGAAATTCTCTTTGTACCAAGTTAGTCCATTTCCGTTTGTCAAAATTGGCTCAGTGTGCTTCTAGCAGAATTTTACATTAAATATATGTAAGATATGTAGAAATACTTAAAGACTACAGTTGACCCTTGAACAACATGGGGGTTAGGAGCATGGACCCCTCCTTGCACCCCATACCTTTACAGTTAAAAATCCAGGTATAAGTTTTGAACTTCCATAAACTTACTGCCAATAGTCTACTACTGACTAGAAGCCTTATCAATAACATAGTCGACCAGCACATAGTTTGGTGTTTTATGTGTTATATACTGCAGCTACATAAAAGCTGCATTTTCATTATGAGATTAAAAAAAAGTCTTTCACAAAAAGTGGAAGATTTTCACTCCTGGTGTAGCTGCTGCTAAGGTTTCACAAGTTGCCTTTTTCCTGTTTCCTGGGTCCTTGTGCTGTATGAACTTATTTTGAGACGGAAGCAGCTATGAGCCTCCATCTATGATACATAACAAGAAACTCAAAGTTTTCTTATAATGTTATGATTTTTGGTGCTTCTTTGGACCACCTCAAGGATCATTACTGGTTTGTCATATGGGTACCACAGTGTCAGTAAAGATTATATTATTTCACTAAATGCGGTGAAAACGATGTAAGTGCCAGGGGAACTTTTTTAAAAATTACAGGATACAACTTACTAGAGAGGTGGTCTGCTCACTTGGAGATGATTAGCATCACACCTTTACAAAGCTCCAGGGGTGTGTGGGCACACACAGCTCAAACGCTGCTGGTCAAGTGTTGGGAGCCGGTGGCCATTAAGGCCTAAGCCTCAGCCATGGAGCCGAACTTGGCTGCTTCCTGGTTGTTAAGTTTCGTCTTTCATTTGCTAAACCTGTGGGGAACTGGTCCTGCCTAAATTCCTGCCCAACCCTACCTCCACGTTCCTAGCTACGTGCTCTGTAGCATGGGCGGTTGTAAGAGTTGACCTTTTCACCCATTGGTTAATAATGCCGAGCGCTCATTGGACTAAGATGGACTTTGCATTACTGCCTGATGAACCTTAGTCTGCATGCAGGACGTCTTTGAGAACTAGCGCGCGCCTTTTTACCTGTAGCTGATTGGTTAACGTTCTTATGCTTCATTAATGTACATGTTGGATTGGATGTTGTGTAGCACACCTTATTAAAATATGCACCTCCCAGTTCCCCATTATATACCCCGAGCTTTGCCCAAATAAATGGAGTTTGATCAGCGTTCTGTCTTGCTCCACGTCTCCGTGTCCTTTCTTCCACCCAGGTCCGCCTTTCCCTGCAGGGCCCTGCTCGTTCGTCCGCAGGCCTGGACGCTGCAGTCAAGGGTCAGCTCCTCGGTAATGGAGACTTAGCTTTCAGTGGGGTGTTGACCCATTGTTTGCCAAGGAAGGGCTCTTGTATTGATGTAACCACTTTGGCACAAGGAGGCGCTGGGTGAAGGGGCTTATGGTACTGCTCAGAAATCATGGACTCCGATGAACACAAGATGAAAATACTGCTAGCAAACATAAGTAGTCATTGGGAGTTCAATTTGTCAATCCAATGGTAGCTTGGCATGTGACATTTTGTTTAAGAGAAAGCTCAAACAGAGATCATTTCTCTCTGTCACTTTGCCTTCCTCCTCGCTGGGACTTTCCTGGGACTCTAAGTCTGCCTTCATATGTGGCCCACCTGACCCTGAGCGCTTTCCACTGACCTTCAGTTCATGTGACTCTACATTCACCTGTGACCTCCCTGCTTCCTGCTTCACCTTTTTGGCATCTCGGGCCTGCAACTACATGAGGCTGGAGAGGGCCCTGGCTAGCATTGGACCTATGGACTTGAACTCCGCCCCTTATGTGATATTGGTGAGAAATAGATTCCATTGTTTTAGAGAATCATTAGGATAGATTAAGACTCATTAGTTAAACAGTTGTTGCTAGGTGCCCTTGATTGGTCCCCTGCTTATGTATAACTTAGCAAAGCATGGCTTGGCCCTGTCAATACACAATCTTTGGTGTATTTGAATCGATTGTTGTGGTGCTTGTGTCATTCCACCTCATTGAGGGCTTTCCTACTTTCAAGGCATCAGGCTGTATTAAGGTAGTTGTATAATTTAATAACTACAAATCACATTGGGATGTGGTAGGTCTTATGAAAGACGTTGTTAGCTGAATTCTCTATTTTATATTCATATTCATATTTAATTAATGATAATAGAGTGTATTGGGCTGGGAGTTTTGAATTGAATATATCTTTAACTATAACACAAGTTTGGTCAGTGGTCAAACCAGGAGACTGTCCTTGTTCTATGTAGTTATACCACCAATAGTATATATTTGCACATTAACTAAATTGAGCTCAGGTTTCTGCAGAGGCTTAACTATGTGTGCACTGCTTTGTGTTGGCTTGTATGAGGGTACTCTCCTTATGTTGTTCATATGATGAAGAGAAAATCCATATGTAAATAAAGGGACTAATAGGAAAAACACAAAAGCATGATTAGGTTAACTCCATCTTGAGGGATGTTTGGCAAAGGCCATGCAGAGAGATTTTTGGAGCTGAGAAAGCATGAGAATTAGTAGGGGATAGACTAAGGTTTTATGTTAATTGATTTATTTAGCCTGCGTACTCAAGTGCTCTGGGCACTGTGCCTACTGTTTGTTTCACCCACTGCTGAGTTGCAGCCAATACAAATAAACCAAGTATTTGCAAATCTGTGTTTCCTCGCTTGTTCTTCCAGGTCTAGTCAGTGAATCCAACTCATGGCAGCCCCATGTGTGCCCCAGTAGATTGTTCTCCTTAGTGTTGTTAATGGCTGTGATCGTTCAGAGAGAGCACACCAGGGTTTCTTCTACGATGTCCTATATCAACTTGAATCTCCACCTTTTCAGTTAGCAGATGAGTTTGTTCACTGTTTGTCACCGAAAGACTTGTCGGTTTTAGCTGTGCGCCTTGCTATGTGGGAAGAACAGCACACGAGAAAATAACGGACTTCTTTCTTCTGGCAGCCTGTGAAAATGCGCTTGTGATGAGAGCGATTAGAGTGGTCTGCCATTTAGACTGAACTGCCTTTCTCTCGTGGTTACCCAGGAGGACTGAATCTAGAGAGAAGTAGTGAGAAGAGGAAGAAATACTAGAAAGAAAGAAGTCAACACTTATAAAAATAACATTAGATAATAAGCCTCAGTGTTACCTTCTAGCAACTATGTGACCTTGGGCAGGTTCATTTATTTAATTAGTTTTATAAAATAATCATAATACTATTACCTCGTACCTACATAGGGAAATTGATAGCTCTGAGGTTAAGTGATTGGCTCTAACTAAATGTTGGTGGTTTGTGGGATGCAAAAGGGTTTTCTCCAAGGCTATTCCTCATATTGTATGCCAGGCCTGGGATGTTGCTTGCTAGTGCATGGTGGGTGGTCAGCTGTTTAGAGGTGATCTCCCTGAGGGTGTCATCCATCTAGAGCAATCAGACCCTATTGTCGTCCCACCCTAGGTGGGGCCCCCTCCATGCTGATAAGGATAGTGGATTATTTCCCCTTAAGGAGAGCCCAGAGACAAGGTCAAGCCAGATCAAGGACCACCAAAATTAGGCAGCCATCTTGAATCTAGGATCTGCCCATCTTGTCACATGTGTACCCCTAGTCCCTCCCCTTCCTGTTATGTATGTGGTTACCTGCAATCAGGGTGGCTTGCACACCCCCTAAGTTTACATAAACTATGATTGGAAATATATTCTCTCTCTCTCTGTGTGGACATGGCTGCTGAGATCATGGCTGTCACAGAGGTGAGCATGCTACCATGAAATGTGCCTGACTCCTTTATTTTAGTCTCTCTCCTATCTTCTGTGACTTTACTATGACCTTTATATGTTATTGCCCCACAGTTGCGCCTAAGGACCCTTCGGTTGTTAGAGGCTGGTTTCCTTTGCTCTGAGAAAGAAAAGTATGGCATTCGGTTTCCATAAAGATTTATAGGCTTGGAAACCCAACATGGCAATTCAATTGTGTCTTCCAGAGTTGCTATGAGTTGGAATTGACTGGATGGTGACAGGTTTGATTTAGTCCTTATCTACTACCTTAATATTTACTAAGTTTTATTACTATTAGGTAAGCCCTATTAGTGAAATTTTGCTGAAACTTATTCAACAATGTCTACAGCTGTACATTCACAGGAAGCTGCCAAAGGTTCAGGCTAGATTCAAAAGAGGACATGAAATAAGAAATACCATTGCTGATGTCAGATGAATCTTGACTGAGTGTAGAGAATACCAGAAAGTTGTTTGCTTGTGTTTCATTAATTATGCAAAGGCATTTGATGCTGTGGATCCTAATAAACTATGTATAGCCTTGAGAAGAATGAGCATTTCATAACACTTCATTGTGCTCATGCTGAACTTGTACATGATTGAAGAAGCAGCTATGTGAACAGAACAAGGGAATGCTGCACGGTTCAAAGTCAGGAACGGTGTGGGTGAGGGCTCTGTCTTCTCACCCTCCTCATTCAATCAGCATGATAATCAACTATCAGAGAAGTTGGACTATATGGAGAAAAATGTGGCATCAGAATTTGATAAAGGCTTATTAATCTACCATATGAAAAGACAAAGAAATCTACCGTATGAAGATGACAGACTTTTTTGGTGACTGTGAGAAGGACAGGAGCACTTGCTGTTGAAGTTCAAGGATTGCGGCCTTCAGTATAGATTACAGTCCAATATAAAGAAGACCAAAATCTTCACAACTGCACGAATAAGTAACCTCACAATACATAGAGAAAAGATTGAAGTTGTCAAGGATTTCATCTTGCTTGGATCCACAATCAATGTTCATGGAAGCAACAGCCAAAAGATGCATTGCATTGAGTAAATATGTTGTCCAAGACTTTAAGAAAATATATTGTAAAACAAGGAAGTTACTTTGAAGAGTAAAGCATGCCTGCCCTAAGCCATGGTATTTTTGATCATCTCATCCGCTTGTGAAAACTGGACATTGAATAAGGAAGACTAAAGAACTGATGCCTTTGAACTATGGGGGTGAAGAATATTGAAAGTACCATGGACTGCAAAAATCTAATCAAATAAATCTACCTTAGAAAAAGGGTAGCCAGAGTACCCCGAAGAGGCACAAATGGCAAGATTTCATCACCCCTTCTTTGTATAGTCTCTGGAGGACCCATGCTTTTGTAAAATAGAAGGGCCGTGTAAAAGAGGCAGACCCTCAACAAGACTGATTCATTCAGGGGCTGCCACAATGGGCTCAAACATAAGCTCAATTATGAGGATGTCACAGGACTGGGCAGTGTTTCATTCTGTTTTGCGTAGGGTCGCTGTGAGTCAGAACTGACGTGAAGGTCCCTAACACATGAAATGTCACATATAGTTACTGTGTGCAACTTTGAACCTAATTTCTGAATGGTCAGATACAGAAATTTGTGTTCAGATTGGTTAAGTTCACACAGCTAGTAGGAGGCAGTCCCATGATTTAAACAAGGTGTTTCTGACTCCAGAGATAACACGTCCCATTCCCTTGTTCTGTTTGCACAATTGCCTCTTCTATCAGTAATTTTCAACGTGTGGTGTCAGGATTTCTGAAGGGTTCAGAGTTAGTTTGAAGAATATATGAATCTATGCTTGTTCTGCTTTGTTGATTAAAATATATGGTATATTTAGCAAACATATATTACTTTAAGATCTATATTTTGATTTGCATACACAATACTGATTTGGCAGTTCACAATACTGTCAATATTCTTCACTAATATCATAATTCAGATACATCAATTCTACTGTGGCCTTAATCACACTTCAATTAATTAATATACATTTCCTCTACCAAGCAGAAGATTAGTATAATGGAGGAACTAACAATATGCACAGGCAACGGGAAAAGAAAAAGGGATTTCTATGGAGTGTGTTGTTCATGGACATGGATCATAAAAATCGAACAACAGTCCTAATGGAGGGAAAACACCCAGAGGAAATTAAGATTAACAGCTATGGCTATGGAACTGTGAATACCTAAATTGCTAAAGCCCTTTGTAGCATTTTAGAAGTGTGACTTCCATTAAAGAAAATGGGAATCACATGGCCCACACCCCAAGAAACTGTGTGAGAAGCTCTCCCCGGGTCTGATGAGTTATGAGTATCTGAAAAGAGGAAATTGAAAGTTAATTTTCCAACTCACTCTTCCATCGGGGACTAGTGAAGAGGAGAAAATCCTACTACTTTATGGGAGAGTGTACCAGACAGAAAGATAAGGGAGCTTTTGCTTTTTACTTAGTGACGTGATGGTTCATGAATAATCACTTTGAGGTCTCTATCAACATTCTCCTCAGGGCCAGTCATTTAATTTTAAACCTCATTGTTATCTTGGACTCTGAATCTATTTGTAATTAAACTTTTGTCTGGTTTTAGTGATTTTTTAAATCGAATTTGTGGAAAGCAATCCAGAGTGTTGTGGAAGGGTAGGGAAGGACGTAAGTGAGTCATGGATGAATCACTGCAGCATCTAGCTGTTCATTGAGAGGAAGACTTCCGCAGCTCCTTGCAGGTGGAGAGTGCTTTCTTTAAGTGAAATCCAATGCACACCTAGTGAAAATGCAACTGCTCTGATTGGAGCAGAGGGGAACTCCTTCTTCCCCTAGAACCAAACAGCTCCTCAGCACAACACTCACTGGGGCCTTTTCAACGTCTGGATCGCAGTTTAAAAAACGCTGCCTGTTATAAATTAAATTGCATCTCCTCGAAAATTGCATTATAAATCCTAACCCCTAGGTCTGTGATTAGAACTGTATTTGAGAATAGGTTGTCTTCATTAGGTTAACGAAGCAGGATTAGTGTAAGGGTTCTTTTGAGTCAATCTCTTTTGTGTTAGTAAAAAATGGGATGGGGATGTGGGGAGAGTGTGGAGGCCAAGCCAGGATGTGAAGAATGTCCAAGACCTTCCTCTAGAAGCAACAGAGATGATGATGACGTTGATGACGACGATGATGATGATGACGATGATGATGATGATGATGAGAGAGAGAGAGTGCCTCTAGAGCTTGGCACCCAGGATTCAGACTTCTAATCACCTGAACTGTGGGAAAATAAATTTCTGTTTATTAAAACCACCTACTTAAAAAAAATAAAACAACCTACTTGAGGTATATCTGTTATAGCTACACAGAATAACTAAGACACCATGAGACATTAACTTTCTCTTGTTCTCTCACCCCCGGCTATTTATCTCATATTTCAAATGACTGAATGTATTATTATACATGATTATATTTCCATATAGTAAAATAATATTAAGGGAGGGTAACTGATAAATTTCTATAATAAAAACTGTGGTCATATAAATAGAAATATTTCTAAATGAATTGATTATAAAAATCCATGCTATCATTTATTTGTTATTGCTAGGTGCCACCGGGTCAGTTCTGAGTCACAGGGACCCTGTGTACTACAGAATGAAACACTGCTGGTCGTGCATCATCTGCATAATTGTCGTTATGCTTGAACTAATTGTTGCAGCCACTGTCTCAATGTCATCTTTTTTCCTGCCTGTTTCCAGTGACCTTCGATCCATTCAACTGGGATCATGGGCCTGGGATCTCCCTGCTTCCTGCTGCACCTATTGACATCATGGGCTAGCATCTA
>NW_022111369.1:9017463-9019308 GCF_000313985.2 Echinops telfairi
TGTTATTGCTAGGTGCCACCGGGTCAGTTCTGAGTCACAGGGACCCTGTGTACTACAGAATGAAACACTGCTGGTCGTGCATCATCTGCATAATTGTCGTTATGCTTGAACTAATTGTTGCAGCCACTGTCTCAATGTCATCTTTTTTCCTGCCTGTTTCCAGTGACCTTCGATCCATTCAACTGGGATCATGGGCCTGGGATCTCCCTGCTTCCTGCTGCACCTATTGACATCATGGGCTAGCATCTACATGAGTCTGAAAAGGGGCCCGGCTAGCAGAGCATCTGACCTATGGTGCTGAGATGGACTGAGCTGGGGCAACATGGCCTAACACAGTGGTCCTTTCAATATTTGTCATCAGCACCATAACTCAAATGCATTGATTTTTATTTATCACATTGTATACATGCTAGGCGCTTCACCTACACTTTTTATTCATTTATTTTGTACAAGGAGGCTTCCAAAAGGCAATGGAAACTAGCGGGGAAAAGACAGGAAATGTTTTCATGTACTTTTGAAGCCTCCGTGTAGAGCATCTTGATGAGCGGGCATCACTGCCTCGACTTTACAAATGAAAGATTGAGCTCAAAGAGACAAAGTAATATGTTAGTAACTGGTCCAGATGGGATGTTATGTCGAAGTTGTTGATTGGAGAATGTTTTGTGTAGATTTTGCCACAATTTAAAAAAATTACATGAACAATAAGTATAAGGAAGAAGAAAATGCTATAAAATTGATGGTGCAAATGATTGTACAAACTCTTCTTGATATGATTGACCTATCGAATTGTATGATATGTAGAAGAAGTGCCAATAAAACTGTTGAAAAAAAAAGAGATGGGATGTTATTCTACTTCTCTCTGGTCCCTTGCCTATATTCTTTCTACTAGGTAACCTGTCTTTACATAGGTGCTGATTTAGATATTCTGCCAATGTCCTGGAAATCTATTTTTGTTTGTTTCTATATATAAATCCATATCTATATATTGTACACAATAATCCTCAGCGTGAAAGATAATAATATCGATTAGCTCAGCTAGAATCTGGAATGAGATAATAATTGTATTCAGTTTGTGACTGAAATTATACTTTTAAATTAGTTTTGGAATTTTTCATCACGATGGTAATTTTGAATATTTCCATAATAATTCATGTTGTTAATGTAATTTGTATTCATGTGAAGCAAAATAACCAGTTAGGGTAAAGGGCAAAAAGAGAAAAGGATGGATAAAAAAATTAAAGATCTGAGAAAGATCTAAAAAAGTAAGTCAGTGTTTGGGAGTTTTGAGTATTGTGTGTATATACATGCACATATGTGTATATGATACTTTCACATGAATGCAGCAAGATAATGCAATATTTATCTTTATCTTTGTTATATGTATAGTGACTATTTATTACCCTATAGCATTTCTTATAATATTTATTATCTTAGAAAAATGCCTCACTCCTCATGTTCTCCTGCAGCTAATTCTCTATTTCTTAGGTTCTGTGTATTTTCCCTCCATCTGGTACACTCTTCCCTCATGTAACTACATGTATAACTCTTTCACTTTATTCAGGTCTCTGCTCAAATAGCATCAATCCATCCCCTACTCTAGTCATTCTGAATTTCCTTATTTGGCTTTATTTTCTTTATAGTAATATCATGATCTGAAATTTTGAATATCCATTTTGCTAGAATATTAGCTTCTTCAGGACAGGCATATTGCTCATCTTGGGAACCACAGAAGCATGAATGGCTAGAACAGTGCTAGCAGAGTATTTTAGATTTTAGTAATAAGGCCTTTGTCTCATGTGTCATTGCTAAAGATGTTTTCCCAGTCCGTGGACTCTCTTATTACTC
>NW_022111369.1:9023720-9025879 GCF_000313985.2 Echinops telfairi
TAAATGCCTTAGGCTAAGGGATGGTTTGGAGGTCAGCAGTGGAGTGTGAGAGAACAGGAAAGAGACAAAGAGGAGAAAAAAAATGAAAAAGTCAGACTGTTTAGTCTGTGTGGGGATATAGGGAAGAGCGGGAAACAAAAGCAACTGAGGGAAATAAAAGCAACTATGTAGCTGAGTCCCACTCCCCACCCTTGGAGCTGCAAAGGTATAGTCCCTGCCCCGAGGCAATGGTGGAAAGCCACAAGTGAGCCAAGAAAAAGCCCCTGCATAGCCCTCAAAGACTGGGGGTGGGTGGGGGATGGGAGACAGAGCAGAGATGTAAACAAAAGCAACAATGTAGCTCAACCCCGATCCCTGCCCGTGGAGCTGCAAGGGTTTAGTCCCTACCTGGAGGCGGCGGTGCAAGCTGTGGCTGTGCTGAGAAAAAGCCCCTGCATAGACCTCCAGGACTGTGGGGGAACAGAGAGCAGGGATGTAAACAAAACCAACACTGTAGCTGAACCCTGATCCCTGCCTGTGGAGCTGCCCGGGTCCACTTCCATGAGCATTGATTGTATATCAAGTAAAAATACATGACAGCTTCAACCTTTACTCCATTTATAATTGTTACCTATTGATCAAGTTGTGAAAATTATGGTTTTCTTTACATTGAGTTGTAATCCACACTGAAGGAGGCTGTAATCTTTAACTTTATCAGCAAGTGCTTCAAGTCCTCCTTATTTTCAGCAAGCAGGATTGTGTATCTGTTTATCACAGGTTTTTAATAAGCCTTGCTCCAATCCTGATGTCACATTTTTCTTAATATAAGCCCATTCTTTGATTATTTGATCAGCACGCAGATTTAATAAGTAAGGTGAGAGGATACAACTCTGTAGGACACCTCTCCTGATTTTAACTCATACAGTATTCCTTTGTTCTGTTCACATAACTACCTTTTGATTCATGTACAAGTTCTGCATAAACAATGAAGCGTTCTGTAATTCCCATTCTTCCCAAGATTATCCATAGTTTGTTATGATCCACCCAGTCAAGTGCCTTGGCATAGTTAAGAGAATATACCTTTCTGGTATTCTCTACTTTCAACCAAGATCCAGCTGATGTTGCAATGATATCCCTTGTTGCACATCCTCTTCTGGATCCGGTCTGTACCTGTGGCAGCTTCCTGTCAACTATTGTTGGATGATCTTCAGCAATTTTTTTCCTTTTTAAAGATGATCATTTTATTGGGGGCTCTTAACATTTACTTTCTATTTGAGTCCTTGTCATCAGCCTTTCTTTTTTCCCTCCCTCCTACTCTCATGACCCCTTGATACATTACAAATTATTATTTTCATATCTTACACCAATCACTGTCTCCCTTCCCCCATGGTTTTTTGTTGGTTATCCTCCTGATGGGTGGGTGTGGTTATGTGTCAATCATTGTGATCAGTTCCCTCTTCCTCCCCACCTCTCCTCACTTTCCCCCTCCCTCTTGGTATCGCTATTCCCATTTCTGTTCTTGAGGAGCTTTTCTGACCTGGATTCCATGTGTCGTGAGCTCTTAGCTGTACAGCGTATATGCTCTGGTATAGCCTGAAGTGAAAGGCAGGACTGGGGTCATGATAGTGAGGGGTGAGGAAGCCTCAAGGAGCCAGAGGAATATTGTGTGTTTCATCAGTGCTACACTTGGCCCTGGTTGACTCATCCTTTCCTTGTGACCCTTCTGTGAAGGGATGTCCCATTGTCTGCAGATGGGTTTGGGGTCTCTTCTTTGACCTCCCTCATTCTCAGTAATATGTTTGTTTGTTTTGGGTCTTCTGATGCCTGTTACCTGATCCTGTCAACACCTCATGATCTAACATGCTGGTGTGCTACTTCCATGTGGGCTTGTTGTTTTCCTGCTAGAGGGCCACTTGTTTAACTACAAGCCTTTAAGACCCCAGACACTATATCTTTTGATAAGTGGGCATCATCAGCTTTCTTCACCATATTTACTTATGCACCCATTTTTGTCTTCAGAGACCACGCCAGGAGGGTGAGCATCACAGAATGCCAGATTGTTAGAACAATGTGTTCCTGCATTGAGGAAGGGCTTGATCAGAGGCCCAAAGTCCATCCACTACCTCAATGTATTACCATATAAATATAGGTACATAGGCCAAATATCTCTGTTTTTTTTT
>NW_022111369.1:9026564-9029848 GCF_000313985.2 Echinops telfairi
TCGACACCTCGTGGTTAATATCTCTGTTTTTATGAATTAATATATTTACATATGTACACATCTCTGTTTATACCTCTATTCATTGCTTTGATTCCTAGATATTTCCTGTTTCCTTTTACCTTCCTCCTGCCCCACCATCATGCTCACTCTTCTTCTGCCTCTTAGTAATTCCACTTAGCTAGATTGATGTTGCTCTAACCCACATCCCACACCAGGATCTCTACATCCTCTTCACTGTTGATTTTAATTCCCTAATTGTTCCCCTGTCTATGGCATTGATTTCTCATCACTCCCTTCTCCTGCCTCCTCCTCCCCAGAAGTCCTTCTGGAACTGTTAGTCCTGTTGCTTTCTCCCTGGGCTTGCTCCCCATGCCTATCTTATATAGATAGACAAACCAACAATAACAGAAACAAAACAAAAAAGAAACAAAAGATTAAATTCAAAGAGGAAAAAGAAAGGAAAACAAACAAAACCCCTGAAAAAGCATACCTAATTCCAGGTCTGTCTGCTGACCTTTATGCCTGTCTTCCTACAGTAGTCCTACCAAATATGGACTTGGTGATAGAAATTAAGCTAGAAATCACATTGTAGAATTTGGCAAGACCAAATGACTTGTTCATAGAAAATACCTTTTGTCAACAAGACAAAACATGACTATAGACATGGACTTCTCCGTGTGAAATTCACAGAAGTCAAATTGACTCCATCCATGGGAAAAGACAGTGGAGAAGCTCAATAGCATCAGATAAAAGCAGAACAAGGGCCAGCTGTGGAGCAGATGACCAATTGCTCATATGTAAGTTGAGGTTGAAATTAAAGGTGTGAAAACAAGCTCATGAAAACCAAATTGTCACCTTGAGTGTATTCCACCCGAACTTAGAGAATCTCCCAAGAACAGATTTGACTCATTGAACACCAGAGACCTGATGAGCTGTGGAAGGAAATCAAGAGTTTCATTTATGAAGAAAGCAAAAGGTCATTAAGAAAAACAGGATGGAAAGAAAACATCAGCATGGTAGGAAGAGTAGGGAAGAAGGACAAAAGGATGTAGGGAACCTAAGGAAGAAGTGGGAAGAATGTTGTGACATTTAGGGAATTAAACTCATATTATGAAGCAAAATGCTTATATCTTGCTGAATGGAAACAGTATGTTCTGTGAACTTTCACCTGCTATAAAGATAAATCAATAATATCGTGAAAAAAACTAGACAAAACAGAAAACAGACAGCAAAAAAATTCTATGGATCACCATTGTCTGATTCACAACTGATCATGGGGCTGACCCAGGACTGGGCAGTGTTTCATTCTGTTGTGCTTGGGGTCACACTGAGAACTAGTTAATGGCATTTAAGGACAATGAATTCACATGGATATGTTGGTTTAGTTATGTATGTGCTTGCCCATGTTTAACCCATAAGCATACATGTACATACATTTACAGGAGCATAAAGCCCAGGAAGAAATTAAAACTAGATGATACACAATTTCCTAAAGGTACAGCAACAAATCTTTCCTGCAGGAGAAATAGTCTCTGTACTGAATGACGGCTACTCATGTTTGCTTCCACAGTCGGTGGAGGACGGATTTTACTGTCCTTAATATTTGGGAACCCACTAGTAGCGTTTTCAATTAAGCCATTCACTCTATTAGGACTATTTGTTTAATTAGTACTAATGGCAAGGTAATGTAAATTAAATGGGCAGTTAATTATATAACTTGGTGCTTAACTTGCTAATGTTACTTTCTAGTAAGATGTTGCTGCTGTCTGGTGCTATTGAGTATGTTCCAGTGAGACTGCTGAAGTCAATCATGGGAGCTTCTCTAGGGAAAACATAATAACTTACTGATTCCACCCCACTTGAAAATTCATTAAAGCATTTGGATAAGAAATACAAAAGTCAATATGAAAGAGAAAACGGTTTTATTTTTGTAGAAATGAAGGTCTTAAGATGTGACCATACGTAGGTATTATCCCAAGTAGGAAATGCAATCTACTTTTAAAGCCTCGCTAAACCAGAGTTCCCAACAGGTCTTTGGATTTATCTCTCTTGATTTTGTGCTGTTAAAATTCCCTATTGTAAGGTTAAATAATTTATTATAAAGGAAGTAATGGGTTGAAGAAATACCCTAAACTATTCCTGATGCTTAAAAAGTTTTTGTTGTCTAGTGAAAATTCTTTAAGTATATATAATTTTGGTAAATAGGAAAAATATTATTGGGAATTGAGTGAACTTTTAAAAATGGATTGAACATTTTCTGAACAGGCATTACATTATGGTTCAAATATCCTCCCCTGTCTAAATGCACAATATACACTCAATCAAGTCAAGTTTGCCTAGTCAGGAAACTTCCAAGCTTAACTTCACAATTGAGCTTTTTAGATTTTTCAAATGTGAAACAGATGAAGTAGCACTTTTACACAGAAAATTCTGTTTATCCACGAATGCAAAGGAGTATGCCCATTGTAAGGTTAACAGACTTTAAAATAGAAATGAATTTTCAGGGACTGAACAAGTACTTTGCTAAGAATGATGGATGGCTCGCTCAGAGATGAATAAGTGCGGTAAACATAGAACTTCTGGTCACATATAGTTTGTCTGCCTGATGATACCTAGCCCCACCCCATCCCTCATCCTCAACCTATCTCTGACCCCATGTCATCCCACTTAATTCCTGCTAGCTGTCCTGGGGGTTGGGAGCCTACAGTAGAGTGTGGTTCAAGGCTGAGCAGAGATTTTAGAACGGGTAAACTATGTCTGTTCACACATTACTTGTTGGTAGAAACAGCTGAAAGTCTAACTGTTTAGGGGCCTGTGCTTAAAAATAATTTCCCTGCATGAAAACAGCTGTTTCAAAACAGCCTGTCAAAAATGTTTTGTGTGCACATATTTATTTATTTAAAATTATTTTGGACAAGTCACACTTTCTGATGTATCTCTTTTCTCCACAGGTATACAGCCATATAAATTTTATATCACATCCCTGGTAAACACATTTACAAAGCATAAAAATCTGATGCATACTTGATGTATTACTGTTGACAATAAATCATATTATCACTGACTGAGACTCCATCCTGCAGGATATCCCAGGCCGTTGTCTGTGTTTCTGGGCTTTATGACTTTGATATTTATAATGTCATATGCAAATCTGAAAAGAATTAACTTTGTCATAGAAAAGAATCCTTTTTTATGAGTTTAGAAGATAGAGACCCATTGAAAAAAATGATTGCTTCATTCTGAATTTAACCATGCATTCAATAACCATCACCATTTGTCTTCAT
>NW_022111369.1:9030698-9032908 GCF_000313985.2 Echinops telfairi
TTATAAATTCATATCTTGCCCTGTCCGACGTCTCCTTTCACCCACTTTTCTGTTGTCTGTCCCCCAGGGAGGAGGTCACATTTCTTATAAGATATATTTGTTTGTTTGTTTGTCAGTCCTTGATACTTTAAAATTCTTTTTCAGCACCATAATTCGAAGGCATCACATCTTATTTGGCCTTAGGAGCCTTGCTAGTGCAATGTATTAGACCCTGAAACACAAGGTCAGGAATCCAAACCTGATCCTCCGGAGAAAGATGAGACTGGCTACTCCTATTGAGATTTTACAAGTCTTGTAAATCCAAAGGGGTCATTCTGCCCTGTCCTGTAGGGTCATATTTGCCATATATGAACTTTTATATCTCTTGCTTTTTTGTATTCAGATGAAAATGAGTAGACCACATGTTAAAGGCCATCCTAATTTCATTTTAGAGTTGAAGCTTTTGTAGATAAATCTTGGTCATGATTTAGATACTTATTACAGAGTTTGGAAAATTTGGTTTATTCCATTTTTAAAATTCTGGACAGATACACAAAGTTACCTGAACAGATGATCTATGCCCCTTCAGTATTTTAAAACAGACTTGAACAATTATAAGAAAATAATATTTGCAAATATGTTAATCTGATATTGATGTACATGAATATTTAATCGTTAGAACGTGTCATGAAAATTAAGCAGAAACGTAAACAGCTTTCCATATAGATGATTCTGAAAGGTATTAGTCGGAAAAACTTAGTTCCATTTTCATTCACTTTCTTAGTTTCCCAATTTCGTTATCATATCAATATACTTTAGGCCTAATATAGTACTCTTTGTCTGCCTTTGCCACTTTTACATACAAATTTATGATACTTAATACTTTTATACAAAAGTTATGATATTGACTCATGAAAGACTCTACTGACCATTGTAATTTTGAACTTCCAGCATCCAGAATAAATATTCCGGAAAACCTTCATGCACCTGTCAGTTTGTTGTACTGCGGTGGCTTGTGTGTTGCTGTGATGCTGGAAGCCTTGTCACTGGCATTTCAAATATCAGAAGTATCACCCATAATGAATAGGTGTCAACGGAGTTTCTAGATTAGAAAATGGCTAGGATGAAGGCAGAAGGAAGAAGTGGTCCAACTCTGAAAAAGTAGCCATTGGACATCTTACGAATAGCATTCGGACACTCTCGCATGGATGGCTGGGAGACGAGCCTCCCAGCTGGGAAGGCTCCCAATAGGACCGGAGAAGATTTTCCTCCGCAAAGTCAAACTGATCTTAATGATACGGATGGTACAAAGCTGTGAGGCCTTTATGTGCTGGTGAATCATGACTCAAACAGAGAAGACCTAGCCACAAACATCCATGTAATTCTCAGAATGGGGAATGTGTGAGGCACGGAGTTAGGGAAAGTTGAAGTTGTCAAAAAATGAAATGGAATGCATAAAGATGGATATCTTAGGCATGAGTGAGCTGTAAAGGACTGGTCTTGGTCATTTTGGAGAATCCTTTGATTTACTATGCTAGGGATATTAAATTGAAGAGTAATGGAATTTTAACAAGGAACAGTTCAAATTCTATCTTGAAATGCAATGCTGTCTGTGACAGGATAATATATGTGCCTACAAAGAAGATAATTGAATACAACTATCATTCAAATTTACATACCAACCACTGAAGTAAGTTCTGAGGAACCTGAAGAATTCTACCAACTTTTTCAGTCTGAGATTGATCAAACATGCGATCAGTTTGCTGTAATAGTTACTGGTGACTAGAATGTGAATGCTGGAAGTAAAGAAGAAGGATCAGAAGAATTTTGACCTTGGTTTAGAATTTTGCAAAACCAATGACTTCAGTGCAAATAACCTTTTCCTACCATGTAAATGGTGACTAAATAGGTGGACCTCTCCAGATGGAAGGCAAAACCCAAAGAAGCCCATTGGCATCTAGTCAATTCTGACCCTATATATGGTTTCAGAGGCTGTAAATCTTTACTGGAGCAAATACCCTCATCGTTCTCCTGCAGATTGGCTGGTGGGTTTAAGTCATTGACCTTGTGGTTAGCAGTTCAGTATCATCAGTTAAAATAAGGCCAGGGACTGACTATGGAACGGACCATCGTTTGTTCATAAACAAGTTCAAGTTAAAGATGAAGAATATTAAGATAAGCCCATGAAAGCCAAAATATGACCTAGAGCATATTCCACATGAATTTAGGCA
>NW_022111369.1:9033161-9043823 GCF_000313985.2 Echinops telfairi
TATACTGAAATGTGTGAAGACCTGGAGTTCGATAACTGAAAGGGAAGAGCATGCTCTGCCTATCTTAAGTTGAAAGAATGGAAGAAAAACTTTTAGCTTCATGTTATAATATTGAAAGATTCTATGTGGCAAAACATTGAAGGATGTAGGAAGCATCAAAGGAAGAAAGAAAGAATATAGTCACTGTATCAAAAAGAACTTGTCTACATACAGCTATTTCAAGAGGTAGCATATGATCGAGAATCAATGTCATTGAAAAAAAAGACCAAGATGCACTGAAAGCATTAGGAAAAATGCAAGGCTCCAGGACTGATGAAATACCAACTAAAATGTTTCAACCAAACAGATGCTGTGTTGGTAGCACACACTAGTCTATGCTAGCTTATGGAAGACCTGGCCAACCAACTGGAAGAGATAAATATGTGTCCATTCCACATAAAGGTGACCCAGTAGAATGGGGGGCATTATTGAACCATCCAAGAAAGTTGACCTGACAGAAGGTGGGTATTATCGAACAATATCACATGCAAGTAATATTTTGTTGAAGAGAGTCCAAAAATTTGTTATAGCGGTACATCAACAAAAAGCTTCCAGAAACCCAAGCCAAACTCAGAAGAGGACATGGAACATGGGCTGTCATTGCTGATGTCAGATGGGTTTTGGCTGAAAATAGAGAGTATGAGAATGGTGTTCCTTGTGTTTTATTGAGGATGCAAAGGCATTAGATTGTGTGGAACATAAAGAGCTATGGATAACATTGAGAAGAATGGGAATTCCATACTTAATTATGCTCACACAAAACCTGTACTCGGGCCAAGGAACAGTCACTGGAACAGAATAAGTGGGTACTGCTCATTGTATTCAGTGTTGTATTCTTTCCCCAGACTTATTCACTCCTTAAGAGCAGAGTGCTCCTTAGAGGCAAGGATGCCAAGATTGCATCTTACATACTTCAGAAATATACTTCAGCAGAGGCCAGTCCCTGGAGAAGGACATGATCGGTAACGTTAAGGGGCAGTAGGAAAGAGGAAGACCCTCAATGAGATGGATGGGTACATTGGCTGCAGCAATGGGCCCAAGCATGGAAACAGTTGTGAAGATGGGCAGAGGGTTGTGCAGAGGGTTGCTTTGGGCCAGAACTGACTTGATGGCACCTAACAGGAACAACATTCAATCAGTACGCTGAGTAACTATTCTGAGAAGCTGCGTTATATGAAGAAGAGCCTAGCATCAGTTTTGATGAAAGTCTCATTAATAATCTGTGATGTTCAGATTACACAATCTTGCTTGCCGAAAGGAAGATTTTAAGCACTTGATGATAAAGATCAAAGACAGCAGCCCCTGTGGATTATTCACTGTAAAGAAAACAAAACTCCTCACAACCAGACCAACAGACAACATCATGGTGGGGAAAATGTTGAAGTTGTCAAGGGTCTCATTTTTCCTAGATTCACAATCAGTGTTCATTGAAGAATCAGTCAAGAAATCAAACGATGCATGGCTGCATAAGACCTCTTTAAAGTGTTAAAGAGCCAAGATATTACTTTGAGGACTATGGTATACCTGACTCCACATAGTATTTTCAATCGTCTTATATGTATGTGAAAGGTGCAGAACGAATAAATCAGCTTACTGCAGAATAGATGCATTTGAATTATGGTGGGGTTGAGGAATATTGAAAGTACCATGGACTTCCAGAAAAGCAAACCAATTTGTCTCAAAGGAAGTACAGCCATGATGCTACTTAGGTGAGGATGGGGACACTCACCTCAAGCACTTTGGGTATGTTATCAGGAGAGACCAGTGGTTGGAATCGGACATGATGCTTGGTAAAGTGCAGGGTGAGAGGGAAACAAAGAAAGACCCTCAAGGAGATGGATTGACACAGTGGCTGCAACAATGGACCCAAACATGACAGTACATATGAGGATGGGGCAGGATTGGGTAGTGTTTAAATTTATATAGATATATATTTGGTTGCTGGCACTTAACAACAGCAACCTAAGGCGACAGAGCAGAACTGTCCAAAAGGGCTTCCTTGGCTGCAATCTTTACGGAAGCAGATGGTCCGGTTTTTCCCCCGTGAAGCTGCTGGATGGGTTTGAACCACCAGTCTTCAGGTTAGCAGCTGAGTGCTTATCTGTGTGTCACAGGGCTCATTCCCTTTTTTGACTTAAGTTAAAAACAACAACAAAATAACTGTCTGGTAGCAGATAGCTTTGGCTTTAATCCTAATTCTATCACTTACTGTGTGATTTTGAGTGTTAGCCAGGAGGCAACTGTGAGTTGGATCTGACTGAGTAGCACACCTAATTACAGTAAGAGTAACAATAAAAGAAAATAATAAGAGATCCATTGCTCACGCGAATGTTTCTCCATTATATTAGCAATTGAATTATCTTCAAATTAAAATAATAAATTCAAATAAAGTATATGCAACAAAATAACAATGTAACAATTTTCACGTTTTGAAGTTATTAGTTTGATATATATATTAAAGATGAAAAACCACGTGACCATCTCCATCAATGACAAAAGGGCATATGGGGGTTGCGGGAACAAGGTGCACAGATGACAATAAATAAGTTTGTGTGAGTATGTGTATTCCGTGTATGATTTATATATGTATTCACTATTACTAATCTTATTTGCTTTTTTAAAACAATATTCCTAGAGTTGTTCCCATAGGAATATGTTGAGGATTCCTCAGTTATTTTTAATCGTTGTTGTGAGTTGCCAATTTTGACTCATGGTGATGCCACATGTAGTGGACAAAATGTGGCTGGGTCCTGAGATGTCTTCCTGATTGTTGGTGTTCTTGAATCCACTGTTGCAGTCCTTGTGTCTGTCATCTCACGGAAGGTTTTCCTTACCTTTGCTGGTTCTCCATTTTATGAAAGCTAATGCCCTTCTCTATCAAATTGGCCCACCTGATTGTGTATCCAAAGGCAATGAGACAAAGTCTCAGACAATATTCTGTGATCTATAGAATGGCCTTGGCTAATTTCAGGAAACGTATCATTAAGCTTTCTTACTAGTCATTCTTAGTCTGGAAGCTCTGCTAAAATCTATCCACCATGAGTTATCTTGTTGATGGTATAGCTTCCAGTATCACAGTAACTTCCCCCACAGTTCAAGCCACCATGATACCACAAAACCGACAGTTGCATAGTATTGCATAGTGAAGATAAACCATAGTTTATTGAACCAATTCCTTTGGATGGCTATTTGTGGTATACTCAATCTTTTGTTGCAAACAACAGTGTTATCATAAATGATCCTGAACATGCACTGTCACAAATCCATGCACTCGAACCTATTGGCATTAAATAAAAAATTTAAAGCTAAAACAATAGGCCAAAAGATTTATCTAATGAAATGAAATGTATACCAATTTCTAAGATTAATAGTTAGGAAAGAAAGTTAATTTAGAAATGTATATATATATATCTCCTATTATTGGAATTCTCTTTACATATCCTCCAAGAAGTGTAGTGAAGTGAGGTCTTGGTAGTTTTGTTAACCACCTATTCCTTAGGATGGATGTGTGTGTGTGTGTGGGGGGGCGGCATTGGGATGAAAGCACAGTAAAATTATAATATGGAAAACTATACTAAGGGTCTTCAATAATTTTATGTAAAAATAGACTTAAGAATAGAATTTTCCCGTGAACTTTCTGAAGCCCCCTCATATGTGTATGTTGCTGTTATTGTTACCTAATTGGTTCCCACCCATAGTGACCCTATGTACAACATCATGAAACAATGCATGGTCCTGTATCATCCTCACAATTGGTACCAGGTCTGAGCCGATTGTTGCAGCCACTTTGTCACTCCTCTCCCTCCTTCCTTATTTTGATACCCCTCTACTTTACCAAGCATGATGTCATATCAGGGGATTGGTCTCTCCTGACAATATGTCCAATGTATGTAAGATGAAGTCTTGCCACTCTTGCGTCTAAGGAGCATTCTGGCTGTACTACTTCCAAGATAGATCAGTTTGTCCTTTTAGCAGTCCATGGTACTTTCAATATTCATCAAATATACCACAATATAAAGGCATTGATTCTTCTTCAGTCTTTCTTATTCTATGTCCAACTTTCACATGCATATGAGGCAATTGAAAACCCCGTAGCTTGGGTCCGGCAGGCCTTTGTCGTCCAAGCCACGTCTTTGCTTATAGGCGTATGCATGATATATAAACATTTTACTCTCTATTCCGGTGCTTCTTTTATTAGCACTTTTCTAACTTCACACGAAGAAAAAACAATCTACACAATTTAGCTCCCTTAGTCAAAAATTTCCAAACCATGAAGACAAGGAACATTTCAGTATCTGTAAAAGTGGCACTTTCTAGACTATGCCATAGCAAGCAAAGCCAACATGTGCCCGCATACACAAAGCTGTCTTTCTAAGGATGCTCTCGGGTTCTTATGGAGATCATCTATAAAGTTTGTCACTTCCACTGCAGTAAACAGACAGGAATTTTAGGATCTTCAGCTATGCAGAACTAATTCTACATTAACATCTGCAAGATTTAAAATTCTGACTTCTTAAAATCCCTAAATGGATGAAATAAGAAGGGTTCATTGATTGACTAAAGGGTTAATCATGTTAGCTATTTGAACTGTTTGTACATGTGTATGAAGATATGTAATAACACTAGATAGAAACAAAAATTGATTTCTTCTCATAAATTGCAAGTCATTTCATGTTAGAGAGATTATATTCTGTTTTATTTCTTTATTTTTGGACAATATTCTATTTTTAAAAGCCTTTCATTTGTGTTTCTAGATGTCAAGGCAGAGAAACATCTTTGTAACTAATCAGTAAAATTTAATGTTTGCATTACATAACATCATAGATTTTCTTAAAAGCATAGGTTGCATGAAATTAATGTTCTGGAAAAGCAAACACACCACAAGTTAAACCACAAAAAACAAGATAACATCAGCCAGCATCGTCTTTGACCAACTTATCTCCCAAACAGCCTAATTTCCAAAGTATTTGTTCACAAGTCCTCCTTAGCTTTTGTCATTATGAACGTTAATGAGTCCCTGGGTTATCATAAATATGGAGAAGCAGACATTGAAAACAAACTTTTAAATAGTTTTGCCTTAACCCAGAGATGTATTTGTAAATCAAAATGTATATTGTATTGATTTCTCTATAAAACGCAGAACAGTGAAGTCTGACTCCACACCTTAGATACAATCCACTCGATATGGAGCCCCCAGATTTCTATAGAGAACCTTTTGCCAAATATACATCAGTATCAAATACATAATTACATTTATGTAGTAGCAGAATAAAAGCAAAGTTTAATACCTTAAGGATTATTTGTGATTTAGAAAGTGATATTGAAGCGAGGATGAAGGAGTTAATCGTTTTTTTGTTTTTTCAACAAAAGTAATTTAACAGTTCTTCACGGCATTCTTGTACCCCTGTGGCTGCTATCCCATCTGACCTGCCTGAGAGCAGGTCCACTGCTTCGCAGCCCAGCTGGCGAATTCATTTGTGAAGGCCATTGCTTTTAATCTCCTCAGCTCATAACGATACAGCAAAACTTGTAATGGAAATTCCTTCGGATATTAATATTTGTCTGGCAAATTATTTCCTCCTGTTTCCTCTCTAATACCCTATCTCTAAGGTGCTACTTTTCTGGGAGTGGATTAAAATTCCTTGGATGTTTACTACTTACTTGGTGTGTGTGTTTGGGAGGTGAAAGTGGTGTACCCAAATGACTAGATAGCCCAAACCAAAACTGCTCATTTTCTTCCTCTCGATAGCAACTTCTTAGGTGTAATTTTGTTTTTTTCAGAAGGGAGAGAATCATTATGCCATACAGCATGTTGGATGTAGCCCTCTGTGCCTGCAAATTGGACTATTGGGAAACATTAGGATCAAGAAAACATGGGTTGATTTTACCTTCTCTATAGTTAATAACTTTCACATGAGGAGAGAACTTCACATTAGACAAAGTATGATTAAAGGCAAAAGTTGAGTAGAGAGGATTTAAGCTAATGTCCTCCAGAATTCAAAATAGAAAGTCCGATTTGTTGGGCTTGAGGGTTGCCTTTTTTCCTGAAGCGCCTTTGCTCTAACATGCATTCCCTTGCTTTTTAATTCTTTAAATTGAGGCATATTCTTTAAATTTTGTCCAGTGGAAAATACACTAATCTATACGGTGGCGTAATGGAAAGAAACCTAACTGGAAGCTAATTTTCAGCATTAAACCAGATAAATTTCTACTTAAGAAAGTCTGAGCAGCCTGGTTAAAATAATACACAGAATAATATATACACGGGATAAAATGGAAAGTTTAGCAATAGGTAGCTAAAGCATACATTGTGTAAGTCTCACCCTATTGGAAAAATAGAGAACATGAGCTTACGGGTGCTCATATCTGGAGAGTTCCCAGGGGACTATGTTTATGAAGGAAAGAGGCAGCTGAAAACATAACGTGTCTACCTACTTAAATGTGACAACACAGCATTTGACATCCTGCGTGTTCTTCCTTCTGACCCACCCAAACAAAGCCAACTTGCCATTGAATGGATTCCAACTCACGGCAACCCTACACGTGTCTGAGCAGAACCGGACTCCCTATGGTTTTCATTGGCTGAGATACTGGAAATAGTTTGTCTGGTCTTCCTTTTGAGGTCCCTCTGGATAGGCTGTTACCTCTTACCGTTGGGTTAGCAGGCCAATGTTTTAATGGCTCGACCCACCAAAGGACTCTCAAAGAGTTCTTCTATGTTTCTTCTTTCTTCTTCTGGGGAATGTAAGTAGTGACTCCAACTTGTTTTACAAATAGAATCCCAGCCTTTTCAGTAAAGACAAATGATGAATTAGGATGCCTTATATGAATAATTGCTATTGTAGATAATGGAAACGTCCATTTAAATTTAATTGATAAGCAAAAGGAATTTATTGGCTTATGTTATTGAAAAAATTCAGTTAGGTAAAAGCTGCACATGAAGTTTGTCGTAGCCTTAACTCTGTATCTCTGGGATTTATTCAACCTTGACTTCAGATCATTCGGGTTTATTGACATGTTGGATCTGTCTTTTTCATGGTCACAAGGTGGGACCAAATAATAGATATTACATCTTTACAGTTAATTTTCTACATCAGGGGGAGCATTTGTGAGGGCCCCTGGGATCTACCTCGGCAAGAGGCACAGTTTATGGAGAATATAGTGTGAACTGTGATTCTTAAAGTGGTCCAAAGTGTGACCTTGGCAGCCATGTCCCAGAATTCCCACATTTTTTAAAACTTTATTCTGAATTGAGTGAAGATTTACAGATCAGTATTTCTTTTTAAAAAATCACATGAATTTAATTTCCTCTCATTGATTGCAATCCTACAGTGTATCCCACTTACCCTACATCCCGTGTTTCCTGTTTCCATTACTTCTTCCTTATCCTTCTGAAAGGATTTTCCTTGGGTAAATCCTGCTCTTTGGATCTCAGATTGTTGACTGTTCTAAGGTATGTGTACCTCACGAGTGTTATTGTTTCTCTTACATGATTGTCGATTTGCCTGAAAACTGAGTAATGGTGGTGAGTTTGATTCTAGGTCTGAAGGGATGACTGAGGGCTAGCTTGAGGGTCCCACCAGTCTCGGTATGACCAGTAAGCCTGATTTCTCCCATTTTATAAAAGGTTTTATTTTTGAAGAGTTTTATTGGCATGTACTTCACACATCATACCATGTAATCATTTAATCATAATAAAAAGAGGTGTGCAATCATTGCTCAATCAATTTCAGAATATTTTCTTTCCTTACTCGTTGTTAGTGCCACATTCTCTCCATCCTTCCCTGCAGTGGCCCTAGGTAATTATTGATTGAGCTACTCTTGCTACAGATTTACCTATCCTGGATTTTGTATACAGAAAATCATACAGCACACAAACAGAAAGCAAACAACAAATGACAACAACAAAAACCAACCAACGAGTAGGCAAAATGGAAAAACATCAATAAAAAAGAAAACAGAAATTATTAAAAACTGAAACAACTTTAAAATGAGTCAAAGGGGAAATCAAACAAGAAGTTATTACATGTTAGCCTAACTGCATCTGCCATAATCGACTTTACAAGGCTCTTTGTCTGATATTAAGGCTATTCACACCCCTTGGCTGTGGTCAGAGGGTTTCCACTAGAGGCTTCCACGTGTAGACCCTGTAAATGGATTTTGGGGTTCCTCTGTGATCAATAACTTTCTGCAAGTCAGATATTCACAATTTAAGCTCTGATACCATTCCCTCTTTTGAATTTGGATTTTATTATTTACAATCCTTGAATCAAACAGGGTGGTGTGTTTCTTCCATGTGAGCTTAGTTGACATCTCACTTATAAAGGTTTTAAGACAAACCTTTAAGACCCCAACACTATTTTATCTGATAGCTGGGCACCATTTGATTTTTTTTCACCACACTTTGCTATAGCACTCACATCTTCAGTGATCGCTTCATAAGGGCAAGTATTGGAGTAAGTCTTTCTCATAAGAACTAATTGTTCTTAGGTGGGGTTAGAATTAAGTGTGAGACCAAAATCCATTCATATATCTATTGTCTATATCTCTGGCTCACATTAGAGACATCATCATCACGTTATGCCTGCTTTCTTTTTTTTAATTAATCATTTTATTTGGGGCTCTTACTTATCTCATAACAATCCATAATTCAGTTGTATCAAAAACACTTGTACATATGCTGTCACCATCATTTCCAAAACATTTTCTTTTCACTTGCGTCCCTGTATAAGCTCCTCTTTTTTCCCCACCCTCCCACTCTCGTGAATCCCTGACCAATTATATATTATTGTTATTATTTCTTATCTTACACCATCCGTTATCTTCCTTCACCCACCTTTCTATTATTCGTTCCCCCTGGGTGGGGTGAGGGTTTGATTTGTTTTATGATTTTGAGTTTTGTTCCATGTTTTTCTCCCACAGGACCTTCTAATGTAATCTCTGTTAGAGAAGTTGGCAGTGGAAGCTGGGCACCGTCTAGTTCTTCTGGCTCAGGGTCAGGAGGATTGAGGTTCACGTGATCCAATTGACTAATTGTTTCCACGTGCCTTTGATTTTCATCACTCTTCTTCCCTATGCCCAAGGAGACACAGTGTAAAACATTGTCTTTGTGAACTATATTATGCCAATTGTTATTGGTGTCTGTTATATGGAGATCATGTTCCTGAGCTCCCAGGCCAAGCAACTCATTCCCTCAAGGTGTTTGAATTTGTCTAAGAAACCCCACTTATGCTCTACCACATTCATGGATACATTCTTATCAAAAAGATGTTAGCCCTTTATTTTGACCAAAAAACCCAAACCAAACTCACTGCCATTGAGTGGATTCCTACTCGTAGTGAGTCTATTGGGCAGGATAGAACTGCCCTGTGGGTTTCTGAGACTAACTCTTTGCAAGAGTAGAAAGCTTCATCTTTCTCCCATTTGTATTTATATTTGTTTAAGGAATTGCCATATTGTTTTCCATATAGATTATACAATTCTGCAATCCCATTAGCAATTCGTGAGGATTTCAGCCACTCTGCATCCTCCTAGCATTTAATATTTTGTTTTCTTTTTAAATTGCTAAGAGTCTTGATATTTTAATTTGTATTTCTCTTAGAGTTAATGGACATGAGCATTTCTTCATATGATTTGTGACTGCTGGATGTCATCTTTAATAAATTGTCTATTCATGTCTTATGCCTACCTTCTGATTGGGTTATTTGTGTTTTTCTTATTAAGATATTTTAGTTTTCTATAGACTTTTAAAATTAGCCCTTAATCTGATATATTATTGCCAAATATTTGCCCCAATCTATAAATTCTCTTTTTACTCTTTTGATAAAGCCTTTTGATACACATAGATGCCATACATACTTATATATATGTATATATATACTTATACCTATGATAGGTCTCAGTTCTCTATTTTATTTTCTATAGTATGTGCTGTGTTTGATAGTATTTCTGCTTTCATTCTATTGTGAATGGTGGTGGGATGAGTATGGGTATGCATGTATCTATTTGTGTTATGGTCTTATTTCTCTAGGTTCTATGATATATCTCTCATATATCACAATGATCTACATATAACACCCTCCCAGGGGTACAGACAACAGAAAAGTAGGTGAAGGGAGACATTGGTCAGTGTAAGACATTAAAAAAAATAATAATTTATTAAGGATTCATGAGGGAGGTTGGGTTGGGGAGGGAGGGAAAAATGAGGAGTAGTGGGGTTGATGGATCATATTGTATTTCTATTTCAAACTTTTTAAAACAATGCTTTATGTTTTCCACAGTGGTTGCACCATTTTACAATCTCATTAGCAGCGTAAGGGAGTTCCGGTTTATCCATACCCTCGTTATCACTTGTTTTAGCTTTGATATTAATGCCGGCATAAGACACTATCTCATTGTTTTGATTTGTAAACCTCCAGGAGCATAAAGCCTCATCTTTCTTCCAAATGGCTAACAATCACAATTATTTCTTTATCTGTTTGTTACTGCTGGCATATCTTCTTTGATGAAGTGTCTATTCAGGTCCTTTGCTCATTTTAAAATTAAGATTGTTTGCATTTTTGGCATGTAAATGTTGAGGTCTTTGATATATTGTAGAGATTAACCTTATGTCAGACACTTTTC
>NW_022111369.1:9044637-9048076 GCF_000313985.2 Echinops telfairi
GTGGTGAAGAAATGTGCCACATTTTGTCTTCAGCAATCGAGTTGGGAAGGTGAGCATCACGGAATGCCAGGTTATTAGAACAAAGTGTTGAAGGAGTACTTGAACAGAGGCCCAATGTCTGTCTGCTACCTTAATACTTAATATATAAATATATGCACATAGATCTATTTCCCTATTGTTATATAAAAACATATTTATATATGTACATGCCTGTATTTAGATTTCTATAAATGCCCATTTGCCTCCTAGTTTTTCCCTCTATTTCCTTTTACTTTTTTCTTGTCCCACTATCATGTTCAGCCTTCATTCGGGTTTTAGTAATTCCTCTTGGTTACAGTGCTCTTCATCAAGCCCTACCAGGCATCCTACGCCCTCCTCACCATCAATTTTAGATCACTTATTGTTCGTCAGAAATGTTTTTGCCAAGTTTTGTTCCTCCAGTTCTTAGGTTCTCTTCTTAATCCATTGAACAAATCTTTTGATAAAAATAAATGTCTTTTATGTCACCTGCTGTTTTTGTGCTTTTAGTTATGTTTCATAAACAATCTGTGATATGCGTTAGGGGAAATTTGCCCTTTATTTATTCTTTGATGATATTTTTACTGCTTAGATATTTGATCCCTCTTGAGTTCATTTTTATATATGGTGAGATAGATGGGTCCTGTTTCATTTTTATGCAATGGATATCCAGTTAGGTTAGCATGATTTGTCAAAAGTGTATCTCTTCCCCCTTTATTGGCTTTTGGTCCCTGGTCAAAGATAAGCTGTCCATAAGCGGATGGGTTATTTCTGTGTTCTCACTTCTTATCCATTTGTTTATCATTGTACCCAATGGTATAATTACTATTATACCAATACCAGACTGCTTTGATTACTGTGATCCTATTGTAAGCTTTGAGATTAGGAAGTGTGAGATCTTCTAGTTTGTTATTATTTAGTGATACTTTGCTTATCTGTAGCCTCTTTACTTTCCATAAGAAGTTGGTAATTATTTTTACCATCCCTGGAAAGAATGATGATATGATTTGAATTAGTATAGCATTGTTTCTATAGAGCGGGAGTGAGTGCGCGCGCGTGCACACAGGGCTTAATGAATTTCTACAAGTCGCTTTCTTCATTAGATTATAGAAGAGTGAAGAGTAAAGTTTTTATGGAGGTGGTAAAAGATCAGAAGTTTGATTGCCTTTAAAAAGTAACACTTGGAGTTGGCTTTTCAAATTTCTGATTTGACCCAAAACCCAACCCACTGACGCGGATTATTTTCTTACTCATAACAATCCTTTGGGAAAGAGTGGGGTTGCTTCCTAGGGGTTCTGAGACTATAAATCGTTATGGAAACAGACAGCTTCCTCTTTCTCCTACAGAGCAGGATTGTGGGTTTGCACTGACTTTGTTGTTAGCAGTCTAGTGCCCATCCTCCAGTGCCAACAAGGCTCCTCTCTGTATAGTGGGGAGGGTGAAAGCAAAGGTCTTTTGGCTGACTTTTGGACAGAGAGGCGAGTTGAGGTCCAGTACTAGTAATCCATTTTATGTATTCAGCTTCCCTTTAAATTGGTATCCTTCCCAAATTTTGGAATTAGGTTGATTATTAGGCAAGCTTTAAGGTATGGGAAGGATTTGTCTCTTTAGAGAGGATTGGTCTTCATAGGTATTTTTATATGAAATTTCCAAAAACAAAATTATCTTCCCACTTGGAATTCCTTGCTGATATAATCCACTCCCATTGTGATTGCTACCCTAAATCCTCTTTTCACTTTCCTTGAGAGTCTACTTCCAATCCGCACTTCTGGGTACACATCCTATCTATCTAACTGCTATTGGATACTTGCATCTAAATTTCCCAAAGCAACTCCTTCTGCCAGCTCAATGAGTTCAACTCATAGTGAACCTCTAGAAGGTTTCTGAAACTGCACATCTTTATGGGAACAGGCAGCCTCATCTTTCTTCTTCAGAGTGGTTGGTGGGTTCGAACTGGTTAGCAGCCCAATGTCTAAGCCACAGTGCCACCAGGGCTCCTTATCGTTACTTCAAATCCAACCCTTAGTGTAACTTCCTGCATCTGGCTTGTTCTTTCTCCTGTTCTTGTGTCTTGGTGTAGAGAACAGCGTTCATTCCTTCTGTCACACAGGCCAGCAATATGGGTGTCCATTTAGATTTTATTCGTTCTCTGTAACCTGCCAATCAATAAGAATGTCTAATCAGTAAGAATGCTAACCAATGATCAGCATGTGTAATATGCTCTTAAACACTTTGCATATTTTGCCTTATTTAATTTTTCTAATTACTTTTTGAAGTAGGTGTTCTTTATCAGAGCTGGTGAGGTAAGGAAGATGATTTATTTAAGGGGTGCTCTCAAGGTTATGTAGGTGCATGCCTCACCCTGCTCTTTATTACACCTACTTCCAAAATGAAGACACCGAGGAAGGGAATTGAAATAAGTTGTCCAAGTTCATACAGCTGGTATGTGACTGAATTGGGGTTTAGAATCTTTTTTTAAATTTTTTATCCTGAAGTCTACAAATTTAATCACTATGCCACACTGTCTTTTATACTTTTGTCTCTTGGTTAACAATTGAATAGGCCTTATCTATTCCCATTGTTTTGTCCCTTATTATCCTTATTAATATGATTTTTAACTGTTCTTCCTGCCTTAAACATTTTGGGTATCAGATCTATGCTCATCAGTATATATAAAGAAACTTTTCCCAGTTTTGTCTCCCCCAAAGACATGTCAAACATTAGAGGCTATTTGCCAGCATATAGTGGGAGGTCAGATGCTTACAGACATCCTCCCTGAAGGCAGTTAGTTGCCAGACAACTGTCTGGGCCCACCATAGGTAGGGCTCACTCCCTGCTGTTAAGGACAATGGGTTACTACTCCCTAAATGCTTGCAACCTAAAGGTTTGGTCCTTGTAGGTGAGGTTTACACCCTACTGATTATGGTTTTTATGGAGACCCAGAGAACAGGTCAAACCTGCTCAGTGACTTTCAAAGTTAGGCTGCCATCCTGAATCTAGGATCCCTGCTTGTCACATGTGTGCCCTCAGTCCCTCCCCTTTTTATTTAGTGTATATCCCTAGATTGTCCCCCTCTCATTGCTGTATTACCTATAGTGCAACCCTTTCCTGTGACATATGTCTTTACCTGTAATTAGTGGGCTTGCACCTCCCCCAAAGAGATATAAACCTTGGTTAGCAATAAAGATGCCTCTTGACCTCTCTCCGCTCCCCCATCCTCTCTCCCCTGTCCAAGATCCCCTGTTCCCTTTTCCCTGTCCTCCTTCCCCTTCCCCTCTCTCCTGACCTCTGGTCTCTCTTTCTACATGGACCACCAAGCGGGGCTGAGGTGAGCATGCTACCATGAAGTATGTCTGACTCCATTATTTCAATCTCTCTTCTATCGCTCATGCTCTCTATGAATATATATATATATATATAT
>NW_022111369.1:9049582-9052409 GCF_000313985.2 Echinops telfairi
GTGGTTAGGGTGCATATACCTCCCTAGTGTTATTATTCCCCGTACAGACATGTGCATTGCTTGCCTAAAAATTGAGCCTTGGGGATGAGTTCAGTGCCAGACTTGAATGATGCCCACCAGTCTCTATTCAACCGGTAAGCCTGGTCTGTCTTTATTATTTTGAATTTTGTTTTATGTTTTCCTTTCACTCATCAGGACTTTAAAATATGGTCCTTTTCAGAGCAATTGGTAGTGGTAGCCGAGCATCAATTAGTTCTTCTGGTTTCAGGACTCAGGGAAGCGGATGTTTGTGGGACCCATTAGTCCACTGGACTAATTGTTTTCATGTTGCCTCAGTCCTCATCACTTCCTCCCTCCGGCCAAGGAGAGACCAATAGTTATACCTTAGATGACTGTTCGTGAGCTTTGTAGACTTCAGTCCCTACTCAGCAAAGTAAGGTGTAGGACATTGTCTTTGAGGGTTATGTTTTGCCAATTGCCTTTGGTGTCCCCATGACAACGGCCTGGAGGCCTTAGGTTCAATGACTCCCTTATTCCCTCAAGGATTTTGATTATGTCTAAGAAATTTTCATAACTCTGTCCCCTGTATGCTCCACCACAAAATATCCACATGTGGCTATGTTTACAGTACAGTTAAATACACATGTACACATATCCTCTGTCAAACCTATAGACATTTGTGGGTAGAATCCCACTCTCTCTCCCATACCCATTCAGTCTGCATGTCTACCTGCATGTGCGTCTATTTGTGGATCCCCAGAGCTGCTTCTTCCTCTAAAATTTAATTTAAATTTTTTGTATGTTGAACAGTGGTCTTTGCTCACCGTACACACAATAACACCTACATGCATTTAACAGTTTCTTCATGTTCATGTGAATGACAGCTGTTACAATCTTCTTACTGTGTTATCGTTCTTGACAGCTTTACAGAAATAAAAATTACTCAACCCCCTCTGGTGGTAATTAAAACCTTCTGTCATAGTCCATACTCCAGGATAAAGTGTAGGTATCTGCTTTTGCAGCTCTCCCAAATCATTCCAACACCCCCCGAATGGTGGTATCACTCATTTGGGGAAATACTGGTTGAGGGCTTTAGGCCATTGCTTTATCTTCTCTCTCTTGCTCTCCCCCACTTGACAATCTCCCACGTCAGTTCCCTTTGGTATGAAAGTCTTTATTCTGTTGTTGTTGTTATTTTGGCTTTTCACCTTTATAAGAGTGATCACATATATTTGTCTTTTGGTGTTTGCAATATGTAAATACTTATCTCTCTTTATGCAAGGATGCCAGACAGCGTCCTTGAGATTTCCTCTCTGGTCTCTGTTCTTTGCCGTAGGCTAACCCTCTTCCTTGCCATGCCCCCTCTTCGTGTTTCTTAGGACTCCCAGGAAAACATTATGCATACTATCATATTTAGTAATGTGGGCAGTATTTAATAAGACAAGTCCAAAAAATGCAGAGTTCATGTGCTTGTCATATGGATGGCATGTGTATTTTCTTTGCTCATCATTAAGAATACAATGTTACTCCGGCTTTTATTTGTGTGTGTGCAGTAAATAAGACAACTTGATCCGTGGTGAAAAGAGAAATGTTGATTCAGCTGAGTGTTATCGTGGCTATTGTTTCTTTTCCACCAAGACGAAGCCGCAGAAGCCTCTAACAAAGACCGTCTGTGTGGATGGAGCGGGGATCTGGGGAAGCCCCTCTGTGGCCTTGAGGAGAGGTCCTTAGGTAAGGTCACCAGGAAGAAAGCAGCTCTGCAGACATCAAGGAAACAGCAACTATTTCCCGGCTGCCAGACATTTCAAATAGTAGAGGAGATCCCAGACCCACTTCAAAGGGGCCTGGCCAGGAAATAGACAAGTAATGAATTTGAAGACTTTGAGATTCCGGAAATTCAGTTATTTGCATCAAGGTAGATTGTGAGCAATTACTTTATGTCTCGAAATCACTCAAAATCCTCTAGAGCAACAGAAGAACAACCTTCTGCTTCTGAAGGATGCCTGCGTACTGCTCGGAAACTGGGGCTAGTTTAAAGAAATCCCCAAACAGACTTTGTGCCTAAAATAAGATTTTTTTTTTCCCTTTAAAAATTTAGTATTTCATGAATGACTTACTGAATTAAAAAAAAAAATCCTCTTTGAAGTGTCTCTTAAGATGGCTATACCCGTTTAACATTCAGAAGTGCAGCTTCTTTATTTTTATTTTTGCCAAATTCTATTCTAGGAGGAATAAATAAATAAGAGCAATCATTAATCTCAGTCACTTTTTGATAATTACAATAAAATATTTTGTGATCATTTCAATTAAATATTGATATGAACCAGGTTAGAAATGTTATGTTTAGTACCTAACATTAGAAGTATTACCATTTCTGAGTTTTAGCAACAATGGTTTTAGGATTATAAGCCTCTCACAAGTAAATGATTAAGGCTTTCAAAGTATAATTACGGAAACTATTAAAAATTAAAAGAATTAGACTGTGGTGATTTATCTCTCGGTACTAACATTTGGTTAATCCTTTTCCCTTGGTACAAATCATTCCAAGGGGAATGTGCTTTAAAATTAGCATAAACATTTCAACTCTATAAAAGTGAGCGTTCGTCTTTGAGAAAACAAGTTACCGTTCATGGTACAGTACTTGGGGGTGGACTTCTAGTATAAACTGACATTAAAAGCCAGCTATAAGCACTTAATAATTTTGTACAATTGGATTTACTTTTCTTTAGGCACATCCTTGCCCAGAAAAGTCTCCCACAGGGAGGCAGTATGGTCTCGACAATGAAACACTGGCCTTAGCATCTGACGACATTGAGCTTCCCCACTG
>NW_022111369.1:9055160-9072607 GCF_000313985.2 Echinops telfairi
GTTCCTGGAATCAGCTCCTCATTTTCCTTTTGCCCGTCTCCCGCCCTCCCTGTTTCCGCCTCCCTCATGAACCCTTAATAATTTATAAATTATTATTTTATCTTATCTTGCACTGCCTGGCATTTCCCTTCACCCACTTTTCTGTTGCTCATCCCCCAGGGAGGAGGTTATATATAGATCCTTGTGATCGGTTTCCCCTTTCTCCTCTCCTTCCCTCCCGGTATCGGCACACCCACTGCTGGTCCTGAGGGGTTCATCTGTGTTAGATTCCCCGTGTTTCCAGTTCCCATCTGTACCGCTGTGCATGCTCTGGTCTAACCAGGTTTGCAAGGTAGAATTAGGATCATGGTAGTTGGGGGGAGGAAGCGTTTAAGAACTAGAGGAAGGTTGTGAGTTTCATTATTGCTACACTGAACCCTGAGTGACTCATCTCCTCCCCACTACCCCCCTGCAAGTGATGCCCAGTTGTCTACAGATGAGTATTGGGTCCCCATCACGTGCTCCCCTCATTCATGATGATATGATTCCCCCACCACCACCACCCACCCACCACCTACCCCCGCCTTTGGTGCTTGAAACCTGGTCCCCTCGGCCCTTCATGATCACACATGTTGGTGTGCTGCTTCCATGTGGTCTTTGTTGCTTCTGGGCTAGATGGCCGCTTGTTTACTTTCAAGCCTTTAAGACCCCAGACGCTATATCTCTCTATAGCCGGGCACCATCAGCCTTCTTCACCACATTTACTTATGTACACATTCATCTTCAGCGTTTGTGTGGGGAAGGTGATCACACAATGATAGTTTTTGTTCTTTGGTGTCTGCTGCCTGTTCCCTTCAATACCTCGTGTTCAAGCAAGGGAAAGACCTGTTTACATTGCTACTTTATAATACTTTTGTTGGGCAACAACCAGAGGTATGGAGGAGAGTTAATAGGCTGCTACAGAAATCCAAGTGAAAAAATTTTAAGGGCCTGAACTGTAATGAAGATATAGAAAAAAAGGTCATATTTTATTGTGTTTTCATTGAAAGTTTGCATACCAGTTTAGATTTCTATTCAGCGATTTCTGCAGAAATTGTTCTGGGTCATCGGTTTCCTTCATCACAATGAGTGAGCATTCTCATGACTTTCGTTCTGATCTCTCCATTCATCTGGCTTCCTGCACCTTTACTGTTTGGTTTCATACAGGTGATTTTCAAGGGAGCACAGTACTTTTGGATGATGGTCACTAGTCTATTTGCTATTTGTTTTTAAGCTATAAGGTGATCTCAGAGGTTAGTTTTGGTGCAAAGATCTCAGGGAAATAGTCTCAAGGTGTCCGCTTATCTCAATGGTGCACTAGGTCAGGTTTTCAAGAAAAAAAAAAAAGAAATTTGATATTTTGTTTTACATCTCTCCCACCCCTTCAATAATTCGGTTACATCTCTTTTGGCCTTGACATGAAGAATAGGCAGTGGTAGCTGGGCATCATGTAGTTCTTCCTGTCTCAGGGTAGATAAGGCCCTGTTTTGTGTAGCGTATTTTCCCTGTAGACTAATTTCTCCTTTGAATTTTTGGTTTCCCTCTTGTTCTTTTGCTGTGGATGAGTAGAGACCAATATTGCTTCTTAGAGGGCTAACCTCAGACTTTCAGGACCACAGGCATTACACACCAAACTAGAATCTAAAGTCTAAATTTTTTAATTGTATTATGAAAATTAATATAGAGCCTATCAAAAAGATGTTTGAGGCAAAATCTAAGTCGTCTTGTAGCTAGTTACATGTGTGGCCAAGTGGGAGTGAGGATCTTAGTTTAGTGGTGGGGGGAAGAAGGTGGTGGCATTCAAGGCCAGAGGTGAATGTAAGAAGAGGGCCAAGTTCAGGGCTGATGAAATATGAGGCGTGAACGCTGAGATAGTTGGAGTTTTATAAATGGTGGTTGCTGCTAGGCGCTATCAAGTTGGTTCTAATTCATAGCAACTCTATGTAGAGCAGATGGAAACACTGCCCAGTCCTATGCCATTGTCACAATTATTCTCCTGTGTGAGCCCATGGCTGCAGCCACTGTGTCAATCCATCTGGTTGAGGGTCTTCTTCTTTTGCACCGTCCCTCTACTCTACCAAGCATGGTGTTCTTCTCTAGGGACTGTCTCTCCTGACAGCATGTCTGAAGTCTAGGAGACAAAGTCTTGCTGTCCTTGCCTCCGAGGAGCATTCTGGCTGGATGTCTTCCAAGACAGATTTGATCGACCTTTTGGTGGTACGTTCAATATTCTTTGCCATCAGCATAATTCAAGTGTGTCATAATCAATGTCTACCTTTCTCATGTATATGAGACAATTGAAAATACCATGGCTTGGATCAGGCACACTGTCTTCCTCAAAGTGATATCCTTGCTTTGCAATACGTTAAAGAGGTCTTGTGCAGCAGGTTTACCCCATGCAATGCATCGGTGGATCTCTTGAATATGTTTCCATGAGCACGGATGGTGGATCCAAGCAAGATGAAATCCGTGGCAACTTCAGTCTTTTCTCTACGTGTCATGATGTTGCCTATTGGTCCAGTTGTGAGGATTTAATGTTCCTTTACATTCAGCAATTACTTCAAGTCCTCCTCACTTTCAGCAAGCAAGTTTGTGTGCTGCAGGCTGTTAAGAAGCCTTCCTCCAATCCTGATTCCTCATTCTTCTTCATATAATCCACTGTCTCTGATTATTTATCAGCATATGGATGGAATAAGTGTGGTACGAGACCTTGTTCTGTTTGTACAACTGCCTCTTAATTCATGTACCCATATAGATGCTTAAGAAAAGTTAATTTATTCTTTCCCTTTTTAAATTTTGCTTGTGGAATATTTGTAGATTTCTAACAGGAATCTACTTGTTGGCTGTGTTGTTTTTTTGTTTGTTTGTTTTAAGGAGCCTTCTGACACTGTTGTGTAAGTCTCAGACTGTTAACTACTAGATTGGCAGTTCCAACCCACCAACCACTATGTAGGCGTGCTATGAGTCAGAATACATAGAATGTCACGTGTTTGTTTTTCAGTATTGGGTTTTAGGCATTAGGGACACCTGTGCGGTATTTGGTAGTTACAGTTCACTCAGAGACACCTTGAAAGAAAACCATGATGATTGTCTTCCAAAAAATGAGTCATTGAAAATTTTATGAAGCACACTTCTATTTTGGCATACATAGGTGACCATGAATTGGAGTAAATGGGAACTTTTTAATGCATGGATGTGTTTGTTAGTAGACATTATACATGTGGGTCTGGGCTAGAAATGGGTAGTCCCAGTATGGAACCATTTAGAAAAGTGCATCACAAGGAGAAAGAAAAGTCATGAAGGACTAAGCTCTAGGACAAATTACCATTAAAAAAGGCAGAGGGCTGTGGAGTTATTAAAATACATAGTTTTTCTATGTTATATTTCTAAATACATACAGTATTCCAGGTAAATAGGAGACTGACTATCTCAACAGGTTTAAGCAACTGATTTTTACTGGAAATTAACAGTGACATCATTTTGATGTAAATTGTTTTTGTAGCAATACAAAAAAAGGATGGGAGTTAAGAGCTGAATGTAATTGGCTCTAATAGTGTACCTACTGATAAACCAACTTCCGAATGAGTGCTGATCATAGAATGTGGTTATGCACTTTATGATAGAGAAGACATTGACTTGATGTGCTTGAATACTTCCGCGAAGTCTTTACCATATCCAGAGATATTAGGTTTGCATTGGTAGTTGTTCTTTCGCAGGCACTACTATCTTTTCTTTGTATTTTGTTTGGTTAACTCAGTACTGTGCATTAGAATTATGTTTAAGATAAAGAAGTGTATGTTCCAGCCAACAAGGTCATCTAGCCTTTTAAAATGTTTTTCCTTGGAGATACTCCTTTTTGTTTTCCTCAAAGACCTGTGGTTCAAATATAAACAAACCGGAAGGAACTATGCATGTCTTCTGTTTTTGTTCTTTGACAGGTGACATGACTAATGTGTGTCTAACCAAAGCTATGGCTTTTCCTATTGCCTAATATGTGTGGGAAAGGTGGCTAATGAAAAGGGAAGACAGAGTTGCTGTATTCTAATTTTGGCGTGGCATAGTTGGACTGCTAACTGAGAGGTCAGTAGTCTCTACCCACTAGCCACTCTGTGGGGAAAAGATGAGGCTTTCTGCAGTCTTAAAGATTTACAGTCTCGAAAACCCCAAAGGGAAGTGATACTCTGATAGGATCGCTATGAGTCAGAATGGAATCAGTGGGTCTTGTTTTCCTTTTTGAAACTCTGGTATTAGTGAAGAATATTGAACATACTATGGACTTGACTTCCAGAACAAACACAACCCGAATGTTCCTAGCAAGCTAGAATCATGAGACTTCGTCTTGCTTACTTGGGGTATGCCGTCAGGCAGATCAATTGCTAGAAAAGGACACTGTGTTTGGTAGAGTGTCAGCTAAAATGAGGGGAACTCTCCTTGAGGCTGATTGACATAGTAGCCCCAACAATAGCTCAAACATGCTAATGATCAGGAAGATGGCACAGATTGGGGCAACTTTTTATTTTGCCTGCGTAAAATTGTCATGAATCAGAGCTGCCTTGATACCTACTATAAACAATAATAATTATGGGTAACAGGACTTCACACGACTAGAAATTAGTGGACTGCTGGGCCCCCTTCCCCCCCATGAAAGACAGTTCTGAGATCGAAAAGGCACAGAAGGGGCAGCTGGGCAGCAGGTAAGAAAGAGCCCTTAAAGTAGGTTCAACGGGAAATGCTGCTTCCTGAATGTATAGGTTAAAGATGATTCATCTAGCTGTCTTGGAAATGTTAAGAGAGAGAAATTTGGTTGAACTGTGGTGCTGGTGAAGAACATTGAAAGTACCACAGACGGCTAAAGGACAAACTGATCCGTCTTGTAGAAAGTAGGGCCAGAGGGCTCCTTAGAGGCAAGGATGTCAAGACTTCATCTCACATAGTTTAGATGTGTGATCTGGAGAAATTATCTCCCCCTTTTATTCATTTCTCTTTATGTTTACTCTGGGGTCCATTCAAGGTGTTTCATCATACAGAACCTGCTCTGTGCATACTTGGGTCCTTAGGTTGGTCTCATAGTGACTTGCACATACTTTTCATGGGTAGAAGTCCTCTGCTGAGTCCTAGTTGTTAAAGACACTGCTCTTCCTTTCTTCTTTCTCCATGGCAATGAATTTCTACTGTAGCTCACCTCACTCACCCCTACATCCATTACTAAGCCATGTTGTGCTTGAATAGGCAAGCAGCTTGCTGACTCATTTGATAAACAAATATATACTAATAGGATCATGCTAGCCAGTAGAACTCTAGGGTTCTTCCTGCATATCAAGGGAACACTTTGCTATCAATGGTAGCTTTTAACTACAATGAATCTTTCTGTTCAACTCAACAGTGTGACTTTGTAGATAGGAATGACAGGGAAGTTATAAAACCATAGAGCAGGATTATGGAGCCCGATAGTTGACTAATATGTGAACTTTCTCAAATAACCCTTACATGGATTTATTAAAAAATTAATTGTACTTTGATGTACTCATGTCCGTTTTCTTTTACAATCTTGGTTGCAGTCTCCACAATGTAGCAGAATTCTCCTCACTTCCTTCTTGTGTTTCCCATTTTCCATTCACCCGTCTTTCCTTTCCCTCTATGTCTCTCAGATTTATCCCTGGACAAATGCTTCCCTTTTTATATTGTATGGTTGACTTCTCTAAGAAGTGTATAATACCAGGGCTTATGGGCCTGTCTATTGTTTGGCTGAAAGTTGAGCCATGGGGGTGAGTTCAGTTCCAGGCTTGAATGTTGGCCAAGGGTCATGGTCTTGGGGGTTCCTCCAGACTCTACCAGACCAGTAATCCTGGTCTATTAATGATTAGAGTTATGTTCACCTTCCTGAAACAAACCCTGAAGACAAAAAGGGTGCATAAGCAAATGTGGTGAAGAAAACTGAGGGTGCCTGGCTATCAAAAGATATAGTGCTTAGTGTTTTAAAGGCTTGTAATTAAACAAGTGACTCTCTAGCTGGGAAAAAATAAAGCCCACATGGAAGAAGCACACCAGCCTGTGTGATCATAAAATGTTGACAGGAAGAGGTATCAGAAGTTCAAAAACACACAACCAACTTGCTATGAAGGGGCATGGATGCAATGGAGACCCCAAAATTACCTTCAACGTAATTGGACAGTCCCTCTCCGAAGTGCCATATGCATGATAAATCCAGGGTATGGTATGGCACTGATGAACCACATAAATAACCTCTATTTCTTTCATATTTCCTCCTCTTACTATTAAAGTTTTTGTTTTACCTCATCAATCACGTTAGACTTGTGTATGTTCATTTGTATATTTAAGTTTGTTCAGTACATGAAAGTCAAGATAGATAACTCTTCAGAAACAGTAACAGGAGTAACAATTCCCCGAGGACATGGGAAGAGAGAGTGGGGATGGGGGAATGGAGAGGTGACAGCATGGATGATTGTATAACTCCACTTGATGGGATTGAACAACAAAATTGTATGTGAGTGAATTTATTGGATTGTGTAAGATATGTCAACAAAACTCTTATAAAAGAAGCACACTAGCCCACCCCGACACAGATGCCGAAGACAAAGCAGGTGCTTAGGCAAATGCGGTGAAGAAAGCTGACAGTGCCCGGCTGTCAAAAGATATAGAATCTGGGGTCCTATAGGCTGGAAGATAAACAAGGGACCATATAACTGAGAAAAAACAAAGCCCACATGGAAGAAGCACACCGGCCTGTGAGATCACAAGGTGCCGAAGGGACAGGTATCAGGTATCAAAGACCAAAAAAAAAAAAATCCTAGCATTGTGAATGAGGGGGAGTGTGGAGTGGGGACCCAGGGCCCATCTGTGGGAAATTGGACATCCCCTTGCAGAAGGGCTGCGGGGAGGAGATGAGCCAGTCAGGGTGCAGTGTGGCAATGATGAAATATACAATTTTCCTCTAGTCATTGAATGCTTCCTTCCCCCACTATCATGATCCCAATTCTACCTTACATATCCGGCTGGACATGAGGATGTACACTGGCACAGATAGGAACTACAAACACAGGGAATCCAGGACAGATGAACCCCTCAGGACCAGTAGTGAGAGTGGCGATATCGGGAGGGTGGAGGGAAGGTGAGGGAGAAAGGGGGAACAGATTACAAGGTCGACATATAACGTCCTCCCTGGGGGATGGACAGTGGAGAAGTAGGTGAGGGGAGATGTCGGATGGTGTAAGGTATGACAAAATAATAATAATTTATAAATTGTCAAGGGTTCAGGGGGGAGGGGTAGCGGGGACGGAGGGGAAAAATGAGGAGCTGATACCAAGGGCTCAAGTAGAAAGCAGGTGTTTTGAGAATGATGATGGCAACATATGTATAAATGTGCTTGACACAATTGATGTATGTATGGATTGTGATAAGAGTTTTTGAGCCCCTAATAAAATGATTTTAAAAAAAAGACAGAGGCTGGAGTTCTATCGCTTGCTAAACATTAAACCTGCAATTTTACACACAAAAAAAGATTGGAGTTATATTTCACATTTTTCCTTTTGGTCTGCCCTTTTTACTAATATTGTGATCTCTTTCAGAATCGGCAGCAGTGGTAACCAGACACCATCTAATTCTCTAGTCTCATGCTTGTGGAGGCTAAGGTTTGTGTGATGCATTAGTCCTTTGGACTAATTGTTTCCATGTGTCTTTGATGGTCTTCATTCTGCTTTGCATGGAAACAAACCAATAGTTGAATTGGAGTTTCACAGACCATGGCCATTATGGGTTAAAACATAGGAAGTTAAACTTAACTTATCAATGCATGGTGGAAGAAAGATGAGGCTTTCTGCACTTGTAAAGTTGTGCAGCCTCAGAAACCCATATGAACTTCATAGGAACACTATGAATCAGAGTCAGCTAAATCACAGTGAGTTTTGGGTTATAAAGTTGTGTAGAAGAAATAAATTTTCTGGGATGAAGGTAGAAAGACCCATTATAATCTATTCACTCACATTGCTCCAGCCACACTTATCCTTGTATATAAAAAACTGTTCCTTTCTTCAAGGCCGTTGTGGCAGTTACATAATCTCCTGTCAACTTGAGTGAAGGGGTAGAGTCTAACCTGTCAATTAGGTCATAACCAGTGATGCCTCTATGTGGGCATGGCCTTCTCCTGAGGATTCTGGGAAGTGGGACACACACACACTCTCTCGGCCTTCCTTTCCTGCTGTTGAGACCCTCAGAGAACTGGAGAAGGAGACATGTGGAGACCTGCGCCAGAATTGAGATGCTTCCACTGTCACTGTATCCTAAACACTTTGCACCCACTGGCCTGTGATCTTCCTGAATTTGACGTCATTGCATGTGTTTTGTGAGTCTGAAGAGCAATTTACAGATTGGTATCAGACATATGGGCTAATATCAGACTTATGGACTTGATCTGGACCAGGCTGGGAAGTTTTCTCAATATACAATTGCTCTTTTATATAAAACTCTTTCTTATACACATGTGAGTGTCTATGAATTTGTTTCTCTAGTTCACCCAGACTAACACAGTCCTTATTGGTCCATCACCCCGAGTGCTTTTCCTTTAGCTACATAGTTCAATCCTTCATTGCCTTTAATTTTCTTATCTGGCTACCACGTCTAAATAATACTGCTCCCATCACTCTGTATTATTGTTAGGTGCTGTTGAATTGGTTCCAAAAGATCTTAATGATCTTTTGTATGACAAAACAAATCACTAGCCAGCCCTATTCCATCTGCACAATCCTTGCTATGTTTGAGCCCAGTGTGTCAATCCATCTCATTGAAGGTCATCTTATTTTTTTAAGAAGCCTCTACTGTACCAAGCATGATGTCATTCTTTAGGGACTATTCCCTCCTGAGAGGATGTTCAATATACATGAGACAAAGTATCTCCATCTTTGCTACTATGGAGTAAGGGTGTTCTGACTGAACTTCTTCCAAGATGGATCTCTTGTTCTTCCAGAAGTCTATAATATATTGACAAATTTTCACTAACACCATAATGCAAATGCATCAATTTTTCTTCAGCATTCTTTTTCACACCCATATTGAAAATACCATGGTTTAAGTCAGGAACACTTTAGTCCTCAAAGTGACATCTTTGCTTTTTCATGCTGTAAAGGGATCTTTTGCAGCACATTTTCCCAATGCCATATGTCATTTGATTTCTTAAGTGCCATTTTGATGAGCATTTGTTGTGTATCCAAGTAAAATGAAATCCTTGAAAACTTTAATCTTTTCTAAACTTGTTATGATGTTGCATAATAGTCCAGTGGTCAGATTTTTTAAAAAATCACTCTTTATACCCAACTCTGTATTTTTCCATAGAACCCATCGCCAACTAACAAACATGTTAGTTCATTTGTTATTGTGCTTCCTGTCAGGGACTTCACTTGCTGCTATATCCTATGCCTTTGACTCTATTCTAACTCACATGGACCCTACAGGGTAGAGTATTCTCCCAATGGGGTCTAATAAGTAATGGTAAGCATTTTTCCCCCAATGGCAGTTTGCTCCACCTTGTTTACCCACTAACAGAAGTGAAATCTCTTTCTCTGAGATTTCTCTGCCCAACCTCTTTTTAAAACAGTTTTATTGGCATATGATTTACACATCCTACAGTTCAATAGTGCAATCTCATCAAGAAGAGTTGTACAATCATCACAACGCAGATTTTAGAACATTTTCTTTATTCTGCACTCACATTATTAGCTTCCCATTTCCCCCCAAACTCCCCTGCCACATCCTGAACAAATCATTAATCCAGTGACTGATTCTACAGGTTTACTTATCCCAGATTCCATATGTAGAAAAACATGAAAACAAACATAATAACAAAGCAAAACCTACAAAAGTTTCAATAGAACAGAAATATTAAAAACTAGAACAAATTTAAAATGGGTCAAAAAGGAGACAAAATTATAAGATGTTAAATTTTAACCTTTTCAATGCATTCTGCATGATACCAAGGCTATTCACATCCCTGGTCTATGGTCAGAGGGGATTCACTGAAGGCTTAATCCATGTATATTTCCCCTTTACTTTCTAAATTTTATTTTAAAAGACTGAAACAACTTTTAAATGAGTCAAAAGGGAGATCAAACGATATTATATTTTAATGTAACAACGTCAGCCATAATTGATGCAACAATGCTCTCTTTCTGATAACAAAGCTCTCCACACCCCTTAACTCTGACAAGAGGGGATTCTCTGGGGGCTTAATCCATGTGTGGACCTTGAAAATGGCTTTTAGTCTTCCACTACCATTCATAGTCTTCTGCAAACCAGATGTTCACAATATAACCTCTGATACCATTCCCTCCTTTGGATTTGAATTATATTATTTACAGTCCTTGGATCACACAGGCTGGTATGCTTCTTCCATGTGGACTTAGTTGACACTTCTCTTAGATGGTCCTCACCACCTCTTCATGTGAATATCCATTAAGGTTTAATGGCCACTCTTTTAGGAGTGTCTGTAGATTTAGTTTGACTGTAGAACAATGTGGCAGCAACTGATTGGACTTTTCCCTCTCCTTCCAGCATGTGAAACTGACTATAGCTGAGGTGGGGCCTCCTCCAAAGAAGTAGGTTTTATGATGTACAAATATATGAGTGATTTATGGATCATGAGCATTAGACTACCATACCACCTCATTGCTTATGAGATTGGACTAGAAGATTACATGACCTGAGAACAAATAGACGCCTGCCTTTAATATGCTGCATTTCCAACAGCTCTGGAAAACTCTGATCCAAGTGGTTGTGTGGCCACATTCTGAGACACATGAGTGAAAGAGCTCATTTCATCAAGCTCTAACTAAAGCCTTTTTCTCTTAGATTAGTATCATAGGTCACTCATGAAACTATGGGCAATCTGCGTATGCTGTGCTAATTCATTCTTAGAATGTGCCCTGCACTGGGTTATTTAGTACAGATCTTTTAGCCATAGTTGCTGTAATTTCCACTCAATGGCTTTTTTTCTCATGCGGCTAGGCAAGAGAAGATACTGATAGGATTACATGACGCAGTCACGAGTGATTGCTAATAGGGTTAATTGTGATCATAAAACCTTGGAAATTGAATGAGGGGATTGGTCAGTTTTGCCATCTTGCTGGGTTCAAAATGAACCATTTTAGAAGCAGGAAGGGGAGAATGTTACTACCGTCAAGAGAGCAGAGAGCCAGGAGGGGAATGTGTCTTCTGACCATAATATCCCTGTACTTTGAATCTCATCAATCCAAGGGCAGGACGTTGTGACACTAGAGGGGTGGCAAAGGACAGCGGTAGCAGAAAAAAAGCCAGAGAATGAGAGAGGGGTGGACTTTTCAGTCCACAGAGTGAATAAAGCTGAGTACAGTTGGCCACAAGGATTGCTTCTGGAATAGAGCGCCTCATTCCATTCCATTCCACTTGCTGACCCACAAAACCAGAGTCAGGCATCTTTAGGCAGAGGGTTATGGTGGAGTGGCACTCCTCTTGGGTGTTTTCCGGCACCACTAGGAAAGGTTTGTAATATTGCCCATGGCAGAAGCCATGAGGCTGTGTGGCTGTGAGGCCAAGTATCCAAGAGAGACCTGCCTGCAAGCATGACTGAGAAGAGGCTGTCCTGGTCAATAATTGCTTTGTAAACATTTCTGAGCCCTAATTGTAACCTGCAGCCCTGGTGACATAGTAGGTTCTGCGTTGGGCTGCTAACCGCAAGACCAGCACCTTAAAACCACCAGCCATTCTGCAGCAGAAAGATGAGGTTCTCTACTACGGTTAAGATTTAGCCTTGGAAACCCATAGGGGAAGTCCTACCCTGTGTCCCTAGGAGTTGGAATCAACTCAGTGTCAATGAGATTGGTTTTTGTTTTTTTTAACTGTAACCTGTTACCTTCCCTATAAATTCCATCATCATGAATGTGGTCTGTGAATTCTGTGTGGCCATGGAATGAATGACTGAATGTGGGAGGGCTGCTTGGTGTGACATGGCAAAGGAGGAAAGCAGGTGGAGGTAGATCTGACTCCTGCAGCACAGAAACCAGCCCAGGCCTGATGACGATGGGGATTCTACCCTCTCCCCTTGTTTTTCCAGAGGCGATCCGATGTTGCCCAATCTGTCCTACCCTTTTTACAGAATTAATGTTGTACTACTACTTCTCAGGGCCGTGTTGTTACGTGCTGTAGCGTCACTTGTGACTCACATTGACCCCGTATGACACAGTTGAACTACCTCATAGGGTTTTCTAGGTTGTCCTCTTGTTGGGACCAGTCCACTGGGGTTTTCTCCTGTGGAGCTGCTGGGTGGGCTTCAGTCGCTAAAGTGGGCTGCCCATAGCAATGAACTGCGGCGCCACCAGGGCTCCTCCAGGAAAGGTGCAACAAAGCAAACCATCAGAAAAGGAAAGCTCACTGCTGTCGGTGGATTCCAACTCACAGCACCCCGAGAGGACAGGGTAGATCTGCTCCTGTGGGTTTCTGTGACTAACGCTTTACAGGAGAGGAAAGCTTCTTTCTTTCCTCCGAGGAGAAGCTGATGATTTTGAACTATTGACCTTGTAGTGATTTGGGGGAAGTGGGTGGAGAGAATTTGAGTGGGCAAGGGTGTGCTGAGATGTCTAAATGTAACATGGGAGGTCAACGCTGAAGGCTGCTACCCTCAGCGGATGAAGAACGGAGACTGTTTTTTATAGAGCCGTCACCATGTTGAGTCATATTTCTGAGATGATCAGGTCCATTTCAGTGGTAAAAACAAGATAGGAAGACTGCTCGAAAGTATAGAAGGGCAATAAAAAAGGCAGCAGTCACAGAACTGTCCCAGCCCACGGCCATTCAGGGAGAAGAACAAACCAAAACCAAACCCATTGCCACAGGGTTGATCGGACTCACTGCAGCCCTAAAGGACAGAGTCGAACTGCTGGTGGGTTTGAGCCCCGCTCAAGGCTTTAACACTTGCTCCCCCAGGGCTCCTTACTGGGAAGAGTCCTGGGGTTTTGGTACTTACCCCTTTGCATGACTTTGAGATCTAGTGAGGTACTGAGTGTAAAACAATTAGCAAAGCACCTGGGAAGGAATAAGTACTTCATAAAGTACTCTTGTGATGAACACATACAGGGTGTTGCAGCAGAGATTCTGCATGCTTCTCCCACCTCATAGCTTTCCCAAGTGTGCTCAGTAGACAGCAAGGAAACAATGCCTAGGCCACCCAGGTGAGATGGGTTCCGTCTTCAGAAAAACAACACGACTTACCAGCAGGCTGGGAGATTCATTTGTATCACCATTGTCATTGAAGAGTGCATTATGCGTTTCCAGCTATTTGCTGAAAGACTTGCACTCAGTAATGTCCAAAATACATGTGGTCCAGCGTTTTTTTTTTTTTTTTCACTTTAGTTTTGAAGCTGCGTGTTTGGAAGACAACTTATTCCAAATGTTACTAATTACTGTACACATAATTAAGGACTTCCAACCAGTTAAAAAGCATTTCCAAGATTTATTTTCCTTTAGAAATTGAAGTTGCCTTTTGTTTAGTATTGGATTGAAACACTAACCATGTGAACTCTATTCAGCCAGGGACACTTTCCCCCTCCTTCTCTTTTATACGCGTAGATTCCTAGTCCTTTACATCAAACTCAAACCAAACGCATTGCCATTGAGTCAGTGCTGACTCATAGTGACCCCGGAGTAGAAAGCCCGGTCCTTCTCTCGGAGAGCTGCAGGTAGTTTTGAACTGTCGGCCATGCGTATCACAGCCCAACTCATAAGCACGGCATCACCTGGCAAATAGCGTTGTTGCAGTTCGTGCTGTTAAGTAATTCCGTGGCCCAGAGACCTTGTGGCCAATAGAAACACGCCCTGGTCCTGCGCCATCCTCACAAGGCTCTGATGTTTAAGCCTGCTGATGCAGCCACTGTGTCAGTTGATCGCCTTGAGAGCCTTCCTCTTGTGTGCTGCCCCTCTCCTTTACCAGCGTGACTCCCTCCTCCAGGGACTGGTGTCTCCTGACAACAGGTCCAAGGGCCGTGAGCCAGTCTCACCATCCTTGCCTCCAGGCACACACTGGTTGTACTTCTTCCAAGACAGATTTGTTTTTTCTTTTTGCAGTCCATAGTACTTTTAATACTCTTCACCATCACCATAATTCATATGCATCGATTCTTCTTTTCGCTTCCTTATTCAAACTTTCCCAAGCACATGGGGCAATGGAAAATATCATGGTTTGGGTCAGGCACGCCTTAGTCCTCAAAGTAACTTCCTTGCTATTGAACAGGTTTAAAGAGGTCCTGCGCCGCAGATTTACCTAATGTAATATGTTTTTGATCTCTTGACTCTTGCATCCATGACCATTGATTGTGGGTCCAAGGAAGATAAAATCCTCGACATCTTCAATCTTTCTCCGTTTATCACGCAAAGAGTAGTTGCTCAATATCAATTGAACTCATGACCCATTTCATGGAGTGGCTAGTGGATTTGCACTCTCAACCATTGGTTAGCAGCCCGACACTTAAGCCACTGCGCTACTCTGCTTCCTTTGAGTCAAAGTCTGTGATCCTAATAAGTTTTTCATTCGGGAGCTCTGACTTTGGTGTTTCTCTCCCCAGTACTCTATGATCATAATGGCTATATTGGTTTCTTCGGCAGGCTACAGCAAATTAGCACAGAGTGGAGGACTTATACCAACAGAAATACATTCCCTCACCGCTCTCTCACGCTAACTGCCATAGAGTTGATTCTGACTCACAGCGGCCCTAGATGACAGGGTAGAACTGCTCCTGGGAGTTTCTGAGACTGTCGCTCTTTGTATGAGTAGAAAGCCCCATCTTTCTCCCTTAGAACAGCTGGTGGTTTCAAACTGCTGACCTTGCAACTTAGCAGCCCCAAAGAAAATCATTACACCACCAGGGCACTTCTCACAGCTCTAGGGCCCCAACATTCTGGAACTAAGGTGTTGATAGGGCCGTGTTCTCCCTAAAATCTCTAGAGAAGTCTCTATTCTGGCTTCTTCCATATTCTGGTGGCTCCACGTGTTTCTTGACTTGCATAACTCTAATTTTTACTTTCACCTTCACTTGACCTTCTACCCTGTGTGACTACTCCTTCTCAGCCCCGAACCAGAACATTTGTTATTGAATTTAGGGTGCACCTGGATAATCCAGGATGATCTCACCTCAAAATCCTTAACATAATTATATCTGAAAAGATCCTTTCTAAATATAATCACATTCAAAGTTTTCTGGATGTAGACATACCGTTCAGGGAAAATTTCAACATTTATAGTAACATTATCATTCTGCTGACTGGTCTCCACATTCCACCAGTGTATACACATTTTCTGATATTTCTTGTAATTGAGAAGGATGAGGATGTGGTGCACATTTGGTCTAGTTTAGGATAGAAGATGGGGAAAAACCAACCAATATTTTACTTATAAATGGGAAAGGTACGACAAATGTGGAAGACTAGCGGGTGGAGAAAGGAAGTTAAGTAACTGTTCAAGAAGTAATGTTACACCAAACCTGATGATGTCTGCATGATATATTGGGAATGGGTATTTGACACATAGTGACTTCAGTGATGACATATGCAAAAGAATAGTTATGATGGTATAAGGGGAGCATTTTGCAATAACCTCAGTATTTCACCCTTGAGAGGGAAAGGTAGTTTGTGTAGAGACCTGATAAGTCATAAAGACAAGGCCAAAGACTCCAGGGATTAACAGTTTGAAATGAAAGTCCCATGAAGAATACTGATCAGGAAAGAGTCCTGGGTTAGACTGTGGCTTCTATGTTGAAACCATCTGTATTCTATTTGGTTGTGGTAAAATGTAAGGTCTTCGGATGTATACATATCAAAAGACATAGTACATCAGCGGTAAGTTATTTCAGTATTAAATGAGGAGCCAGTGAGAAACATTCGGAATTATTGTAATTCTGGTCAGCATTTTACTGAGAGGAACTTGTGGAAATGGAAAATGTTCAACAGGTGGCAACTGCAATGATTTTTTCCCAGTTGAATGAAGATAAAAATGTTGCTGAACATTTGGCCAGCACTGCTCAAATGAGGGGATATATGAGGGAAAGAAAGAAGTAATAGATTTAAAAAAAATATCTTGGAAGAAGAAGACCACACTAAGCAAGTTAGAAAGAGAACTTTCCCACCACAGGAAGAGGTGGTGAATAAAACCGTGTTCTGGTAAAGAACCCAGGGCTCTCTGGAGGAGAATTTCTTCTGTTCTAAGACTTACTGGTTAAAATGAGGTTTATATTCATGCATGTTGTTTTATGAAAAATTCGATGATGAAATTTTATAACAGTCAATGGTAGACAAGCCATTTAAAAATATATTAATAGACATCAAAAGCACCTGCAATTGGGGATGACGGGGGCAAGAAAACCTGAATTTATGTTTGGGATCTCAAAGGAACATTGTAAATCTATCCTTTCTTGTCATGGGCATTTGTTTTGGTGAACATTATCATTTGTTTCATTATCACACTCAGGCTATGGAAGTAAAATAGAGATTAAAGTGGGAGATGATGGAAATTTGTATAGGAATTAATATATATGTGCCATGTGAATATTTTTGTTCATATGTAGATAAAATAACTTCCTCCCATGCAATATTATTTCTTCTCAAAATGGCTGAGATAATGATATGTTTATCATTCCAGGAATGCTTGTTCTCTTCATATCCGATTATTATTATTATTTTGTCTTTTATGTGCAGCACTGCCATGCCCACTTCCTATCATCCTGTGAGGAAATGGCATGTGGACCATTTCTGACCTCTGGCATCAGTTGGGAGGAGACTCCAATGTCACACCAGCCCAAAGCTAATTGGCACAAGGAAGCAGTGAGACGTGCCTCCACCCTCCAACTTCCTTTACCTCATTCTGATTCCAACCATCTCTCACGTTGCCCTCAGCGACTCTCCTGGGGTCACACGGAATTCACAGACAGGACTCATGAGTAGGGAGCTTTGCTAGGGAACGTAACAGATGATTACAAGTCAGAATCAGAAAATATTTTTCCAAGAGTATTGAGATTTGCTTCATCTATCATACACTTCCATAGTTTAGTGGTATTTAAAAAGAGTTGTACATAAATCACTACAATCAGTTCTAGTGCATCCTCCCATCGCCTGTGTTTGTTATTGGTTCCCCACTTTTCCTCAACTTCCTCTGCCCTGTCTTCAAAAAGCTATTATATTAATTATTGTCTCTATACATCTGCCTCTTCTGTGCTTCATTAATTGAGAAACATACCCAAAAAAGCACACAAAAAACAGGAAAAAAGAAAGAAAACTATATATATGATATATATACATATATGTGTGTGTTTGTGTGTATATATATATAATATATATGCTATCTTTTTGCTTGTTTCTAGACAGAGGTTTTCTCTCTGGCTTATTTTAATATTGCTGAATAT
>NW_022111369.1:9072820-9100956 GCF_000313985.2 Echinops telfairi
TAGGAATGTCCCTCTGTGGTCCTTGGCCTCTCAGCTATGCGACCCCTGCCCTAGCCAGGCAAGTATTACAAAACATCAAAGCTCCTTTAGCTTTGATTAGTAAATGTCCAATGAATACCCATCTCTGCAAGTCAACCTCCTGTCTGCAGGCCCTCAGGAAGCACACACGGCTTGGCCTCATGGCCTTGGTGTGGCTCCTGTACTCTGTGTCCTAGTCTTGGTGCTGGTGCCTCTGGTGCCCCCAGCACTTCAGGCAGGGGTCTCGCACGTGTTCCATTAATGGCTCTTCTTTCTGCATGGTTGTGAAATTCATGTTTCTGCTTTTGAGATGGGTTCCTTTTATACCTAGATAAATGGAAAAACAGACCAATCCCTGAGCTAGAGTCCTCTTGTCCCTTATTTGAATGCCCCCACCCAATCACTGGATGCGAGTTACAAAGGCTATTGGTAGAGGAGCAAAAGCAAAGAAGTCCACTTCTTTGGCCCCCTGCCTCTAACTACACAGAGGAATACCCAGCCCTTTTGCCGTGCCGACAGCATTGACTCAGTCAGCTGAGTTTTCTTAATTAACAAATATTTTGTTGCTGTTGTTTGGTATTTAGTACTTACAATGAAAGACATGTTATATATGCTCTCTAGAATTCAAAGAATAACAAGAGGACCAAAGAAGAATTGATGCATTTGAATTATGATGTTGGCAAAGAATATCTAGTAAATCAAGGACTGCCTGAAGAATAAAAAAATCTTCCTTGGGAAAAGTTCAGCCAGAATTCTGTCTGCCCTTTCTCCACTCCTAAGCCAAGGTAAGTCAAAATGCAAATCAAATCTGTAACCTGGCTCTATTTTACCCATAAAATAGGTGCTGCCTTCCGGTCAGATCAGGCACAAAGGACGATGGGTCCCTTTGGGTGTCCCTCTGTAGAGATGGTTCCTGTCAGGCTTTCTCTAGCACAGCGGAGTAGGCTTGAACTGTTCACCTTGCAGTTCATGGTCAAGAGCAGACCATTGGTGCCACCTGAGCATTAGGTTTCGTTCTGTTGTATGTAGGGTGACTGTGGTCTGCAACCAACTGGATGCCATCTCACCACAAGCATTGTGTCGCTTAGTGTCATACTTACAGGAGCACCAACTCAAGGCAAAGGGGCCTGGCAGCTGAATTCTGTAGTTAGGTTACGTAGCCCGGCTTCGGTTTTTCTGAATAGTTTTTGAGTCTCGGAAGGCTCCTGTGTTAGCCTTGTTTTGGCTTTTGAACTTGACTCTGTAGGCAGTTGTAAGGGCTGAGGTGCTGTTCAGCGTCGCTGGCCTTTAGTCGTGTAAGCCCTGTGAGTTTCAAAACTGCCCTGAGTGGATTCCCACGCAGCTGCTCGATAGGATGGATGGGCAAGGCTTGACAGAAGCAGACTGCCTCATCCGTCTTCCTCGGCTGCTGTGTGTTGGAGCTGCCAACCTTTTGTTTAGCCGTTCAACGCTTTATTCACGGCAGGACCAGGGAGCCTGATAAAGAGCACAGCAAGTCCACCTGGACTTAATCTTGATGGTATGCCCGCTTCACAGATGAGAAACCACCTGGCCAATGATGGCACTGGGATTTTTGAGCCTGTGGACCCTTAGCTTCAGAACTATTATCCTAGATACACTACTGTTTTCAATGTACTTGATTCTTTTAAATGATAATTAAAGTGGTGGGCAGGGTAGGCGGGAGAACTAGTTTAAGACGAATAGTTTTGTAAGTAAGTAACTCTCCTATAGGCTATAGGAGGTAGGACTGAAATTTAACTTTCTGAATTCCTTGTCCATGTTTTTCCATGTGAACTTTGGCTTCAGTCACAGCATCTTTCCTCTTTGCCTTCAGACTGTTGCTCACCTTTTTATTCAAAGGAACCCCATCCCTTGTTTTCCAAGCGATTTGAGATTTAGTTCATATCGTTGAATTGAGCATGCGTTTCTCACTAGTCTTTGGGCTTACGGGAGCATCTTAATTGTACCCTAAACATTCACACAAGTGCTGTGATAAAAAATGTACAGAGAACCAAAAATGAAAAAAAACAAAACACAACCAGAATTCTCCATAGAAGCGTGGATGGTGAGACTTCATTTAGTTACTTATTTGTGACATGTTATTAGGAGGGACGAATCCCTGGGAAGAACATCGTACTTGATGTCATGGATTGAATCGTGTCCCACGAAAGTGTGTATCAACTTGGCTAGGCCATCATTCCCAGTATTTGTGTGGTTGTCTTATATTTTGAAATCTCATATCATTATTCCCCATTTTGTGATGTGAGTTCTGATTTCCATGTGCTAACAAAGCAGAACTAGGCTATGTAGCTGAGGATTCAGTTCTATCACTGCCACCATGGTGGCATAGTGGTTATTTGTTGGTCTGCTAACTGCAAGATGAGTAGTTAGAAACCACTAGAAACTAGGAGAGAAAGAAATCCACAGGGTTAGTTGTATCCTGTCCTACTTTCTTTATAAGGCAGTATCAGCTCAAGGGCAGGATAAAGACAAGGTTATGTTTGCTATGTGAACGAAGCAGAGTAGAGTAGGGTGCTGTGGCAGTTAGACATTTTGTCAACTGGACCCTGTGTGAAAGTGTAGGGGTAGAGGCCAACTTATCAGTCAGATCACACCTGGTGATGCCTCCTTGGAAGTATAACTTTTTCTATATGAAAGACAATGAGAAATTGTCTTCCTCTCTCTGGCTGGGACTTTGTGTCTGCCTCCAGGTATGGCCCCATTTGGGCCTCCTGTCCCTGGGAGCTGTCACCCTGCTGATCTTCCCACTGATCATGGGTCCTCATGACTTTGTGCCCAACAACATTTGATCTTATTGCCTCCTGCTTCAGTTTTCTGTGTCATCAGACCGCAACCTGTGAGTACAAGTATGTACTCATGCTAACATCATGCCTGTGGACTTGGGCTGGGATGCCTTCTTGATATTAAATTATTCCTTGTTATAAAGTTCTTTCTTATCCATGATAAGTGTCACTGCTTTTTGTTTCTCTCAACAATCTAGACTCACACAGGTGCAGCACCCTTGTTTAGGTCACAGCCCTGATATGATGGAAGGTGAGTTTCCCGTAGGTATGACCTGCCACACTTTTTGTCTTACAGCTCTACAAACAGAGAAAAGGGGACTGAGAGAGAGAGAGAGCGTACTACCCTCAGGAAAGAAGACCCGAAGGGACTATGCCATTTGCATTCAGGGTCCCTGTGCTGAGAACTTCCTAGAGCCAGGGAGAGATTGCTGCCAAGACACATGGAAATTTCCAGTGAATGCCAGGCTCATAGATATTGGACAGAGATGAGGATCTCCACCCAGAGAGACAGCTTTCTCCTAGAGCTGGTGCCCTGAGTTTGAACCTCTTGTCTCCCAACGGTGAGAAAGCAGATTTCTATTTGGGTGAAGTCATCACTGGTGATATTTACAGCAGCTCTGGGTAACTAAAATAGAAGGTCCACAAACACTCGGAGGACCCTCGCTGAGATGGATTAGTCCAGCGGTTACAACAGTGGCTCAAACACACCGACTAGTGTGGGTAGGGAGCAATTAGGCAGAGCTCCACTCTGCTCGGCATGGGGTTGCTATGAGTGAGAGCCAACTGGAAGGCATCTGAGACCAGCAGCATATTCATTCAAGAAGCGAATCTTTGAGAAAAATATTGGCATTAATTATGTGACTTTTTTCCATTTTAATTTATGTTATGAGAATGGCTTTCCGATGAAAATCCCTGTAGAAAACAAATCAGCCTGTTGCCTTCGAGGCTCTTCTTAAAGTTCCTGTCCCCCATTTTCTTATGTAATTAAGGCATATGAACATTTATTTACCAATTTATAAAGCTCCCAGAGTCGTGGTCTCCAAGGGGGCTACACAAAGCACTGGGGAATATGTAACCATCTTCTTGGAGAGCCGAAAGAAATTTATGCTTCCATTTGTTTTCATGTAATAAAATATCTAGAAATAAATGTAGCTTTACTAATATACTTTAATATACAAATTGGTAACACATGTATGTACTTTGTATAAACATAGACATTTATATAACATGTGTGCATTTTAGAAAATGCCACAGGTGTTTTGAGATACATTTCCTCTTTATCTTTGCAAGCATTCGACTTCTGATACTTAAAATTAACTTAGAAAAACAAATCAAACAAAGAAATCAAGCAAGCTTATTCAACGAGGCCTCAGAACTTTGAACTTAGGTTTTATTCTGGTTCTCCCATGAATTTTCTCCACGAGAGGTTCTCCTGCCTGTCTTGTATGAACTGAAAATCTGGGGCTCTGAAGCACTCTCTGATTGTCCTCCCATTACAGTACCTGAGCAGCGAGTTGGAGAGCCAGGAGTCCTTGTAAAGAAACCCCCAGAATGTTGCTGGTTACTAACATGCTGAAACAATGATTGCTTCTTGCTTCTACATCTGTTTTGAAGATTTGGTCTATTATATTCTTTCTTCCCTTTATGCTTTCTTTTTTATTTTTCCTGCCTGATTGCTGCATTAAAACACAACATTCATTTGAAATTTCCTCTTTGAGTGCAGTGGTTCAGCCTAGTTGGAATTTTAGTAACTTGCCAAATCTGAGTTTTAGCAAGAGGTTCCAATTGTGTGGATTTATTTTGGGAGGGGGAGATGGTGAATTTTGAGTACCAAAGGAGCCTAACTCTGGTTAGATTAGCTTCAAGCTATGTAAATTCTTTAGCTCTGCAATCTCACAAGTATCTCTGCTCTCATGGTCGGCCATTGTACAATCATTTCTGTAAGCAGTTTTCTCTGCTGCTAATGTAAACGTTGTATTTCAGCACATTTAAAATAGAACATGCTCTCAGGGAGGAGACGAGCCAGTCAGGGTGCGATGTAGCAATCATGAAATGTACAACTTTCCTCTAGTTCCTAAATGCTTCCTCCTTACCCACTATCATGATCTCAATTCTACCTTACAAATACGGCTAGACCAGAGGATGTACACTGGTACAGATAGGAACTGGAAACACAGGGAATCCAGGGCAGATGATCCCTTCAGGACCAGTGGTGTGAGTGGCGATACTGGGAGCATAGAGGGAGGGTGGGTTGGAAAGGGGGAACCGATTACAAGGATCTACATGTGACCTCCTCCCTGGGGGGCGGACAACAGAAAAGTGGGTGAAGGGAGACGTCGGACAGGGCAAGATATGACAAAATGATAATTTATAAATTATCAAGGGTTCATGAGGGAGGCGGGAGCAGAGAGGGAGGGGAATAATGAGGAGCTGATGCCAGGGGCTTAGGTGGAGAGCAAATGTTTTGAGAATGATGAGAGCAATGAATGTACAAATGTGATGTATGTATGGACTGTGATAAGAGTTGTATGAGCCCCTAATAAAACAATTAAAAGAATAGAACATGCATTGGTTTTCAAAAAAGGAAAGTGGCACGTACATCACCAAAGTGTTGGAATGTATTGATGCCCTTTCTTGCCCTTAAGCCTACTTTTGAGCGAAAGGATCTTCCTTTATAAAATATTTACACCCTCAGCTTACTCTTACTTCAATTAGAAAACAAAAATCACTGAGCTTATGTTACATTCCAGGTGCTGTATGGATAAGGCACTGAACGTGGCGCAGTCTTGAACACACAATAGCCCTGTCTTTGCTCTCAAGTGCTTTTTTATCTGTCAGGTAATTCAAACAAAGAAAAGTCATTGCATATGTGCTGAATATTGGAAAAGAACTTCCAGTTGCTTTGAGGTTTTTTGTTGTTATTTTAATGTGTGTATGTGTGTGTTTTAGACCATGCTATGATCATATTTCCAGCGAATTGAAGACATGGGTCTGGTTTCTCTTCTTCTGCTTCAACCTGTGTGTTTCTACTTTCTGCTTTCACACAAACATAAATCCTGTTGTCCTGGAGTCCATTACAACGCATGGAAATCCTATGTGTGTCAGAGTAGTACTGTGTCCATTCAGTTTTCAATGGTGGATAGTTTTGGAACTAGATAGCCAGGCTTTTCTACTGACGTACCCTTGAGTTGGCTCCAACATTTGATGTTTGGCTAGCAGGCAAGTGAGTTCATTCCTTGAATCACGCAGGGACTCCAAAAATAAAGAAAGCAGTAATATAGAGACCAACTGTGGTAGTTACATAATCTGGTGTCAATTTGAGGATTAAGATTGTAGGGGTGGAGTCTAGCCTGTCAATCAGAATATAGCCAATGAGGCCTCTGTGTGGGCATGGCCTTCTCCTGAGGATTCTGGGAAACTCTGGTTTTCCTACTCTCTCGCGCGTGGAGACCCCTGCCAGTGCTGAGATGCTTACAACGCCACTGGATCCACAAGACATTCAACCCACTGGCCTGTGATCTTCCTGCATTTGGCATCATTGCATGTGTTTTGTGAGTCTGAAGAGGACTTTATAGATTGGTATTGGACATATGGGCTAATATCGGACTTATGGAATTGATCTGGACTGGGCTGGGAGGTTTTCTCAATATTCAATTGCTCTTGTATATAAACCTCTTTCTTACTGCGCATATGAGTGTGTCTATGGATTTGTTTCTATAGTCTACCCAGACTAATACACTAACAGAGACGCTGCTCATGTCCCTGTAAGTCTTTTCTTTTGAGTTGTATCTGGATCTAAAATGAGGTAAATTTTAGAGTATTTTAAATCAGTTTTCCAGGTATAACACAAACTTGTAGGGAGTTGTTTTTTCTCAAAGTGTGAAAATGTTTAACTACTTGTCTTCAGAATTATGATCCAAAGGTTTAGATAACTCAATCTCTTTTATCAGTTGTCTCATGACAATTATGGTAGCAAATATAATGTAACTTGTATGAGTAAGTCCTAGATATGATTTCATGTTTTATCAAATTAAGTTAAAGAGCTTAAAATTGGATAGTTTTTTGATTACATATTATTTGAAATTTTATCTAAAGTGAAGTAACTATTTTGCAGATACAATCCAGTCCTATTGTGAAATAATGGGAATCATTGGCAACTATTTAAAATGTTTGATAATATGATATATAATGATCTTCTGGGAATTCTGCTTGCATAGGCTAATTAGCTTATGCTATAAATTTGAATCTACAAGCTCTGAAAACAGAGTGCCTTCAGTTGAACACATTCAACCTCCCGCCCTAAACACATGTATGTGTGTGGTTGATTAGATATGTCCTTGTAGAATTTTACAAGTGCATTATATGATGTGGGTGGAATGGAAATAGTACTTGTATCAGAAATGCTTGTTGGCTGAATCCATACTGAATCTTTACTGGAAAACTTCTCTTTCTCTTTTGTTTGATTCTTAAACAAATAAAAAAAGGATAAATAGGGTCATGCTTTCAGGTTTTGTTATATCCTTCATATGGAGTTTTCAAAGTGACGAGTCTACTGTCTTCCAGGGTGTCGATGAGCTGGAACCCAGCTGAAGGCAGAAGGAATGAAGCTTTAAATGTGCTCAACAGCCACAGCTACAACTCTGCATCGTTCCTGAAATAATAGGACAAAAGAGAGAAAAACAGAACAAGTTTGTAGCAGAACCAGAGGAAAAATTCATGGCTCCCTAGGAGATTTCTTTCGACTACCTTTAAGGTTAAAAAAATAAAAATCATTAGGTTTGGTTTGAAGCAAATGGGAAACTTTCTTTTTTGCTGCAATTACTGTCAGAGATACCGGGTTCCAGAAGGCAAAGTAAATGGAGACAAAGGATCGAGTTTCGAGATGAAAGAACTGGAAGGCGTGAAGGCAAGCAGAAAACTTCTCTGGGAAGCCGTCACAGTGTGGTCTTGAGCACATCTTAAATATCAAGGCCCGGCTGGTCCAGCGGTGGCGGGGTTGCAGTGGTGGTACTTTGGCAATCTGGAGGCTGAGGCTGGTGAGTCTCTGACAAGGGGCCTTTCTCTCCACATAGGAGCAGCCTTTTGTTGCATCTCCTCTGCCCACTCTTGAAAAATAGAATCAACCTCATTAATTTCTGCCTCTGGAATGGCTGTCTGTGGCAATGAGGGAATTCTCTGTAAGGTCACTCTGACAGAGACCCCAGTGGGACCACATTCAGGCTTCGGCTTCTCTCTCAAAGGTGGACAGTCAGAAACTACTTTGATTGTTAGGTTTTGTTCCAATTTGGTTGGACCGGGATGCTCAGTGGGCTCGCAGTTGAGGGCTAGGAATTCCCCCTGATGAGACCTGCTGTAGCTTTTAGATGCCCTCCCTCGAGTTGGGTCCAACTCATAGCACACACCTTGTACTCATGTACAACAGAATGAGGCACCATTTGGTCCTGCGTCATCTTCACAATTATTGTCATGTTCAGGTCTATAGTTGCAGCCACTGTGTCAATCAGTTTCTGCCCCATTCACTTTACCAAGCAGGATGTCCTTTCCCAGGGACTGGTCTCTCCTAATAACATGTCCAAAGTATGTGAGACAAATGCTTGCCACCCTTGCTTCCCAGGAGCATTCCAGCTATCCTTCCTCCAAGACAGATTTGTTTGTTTTTCTTGTACTACAATGTACTTTCAATAGTCTTCTCCAGCACCATAATTCAAATGCACTGATTCTTCTTTGGCTTTATTTATGCAATGTCCAACTTTTCCATGCATTTGAAGTGATTATAAATACAATGGCTTGGGTCAGGCACACCTCAGTCCTCAAGTAACAGCCTTGCATTCCAACATGTTAAAGATATCTTGCACAGCGAATTCACCCAATGCAAGGGGTCCTTTGATCTTTTGACTGCTGTTTCTACGAACATTGATTGTGGCTCCATGCAAGTGATGCGACCCAACACAAAGACCCATGAGTAGATCTACTCTGAGCAGTTAATCAGTTGTAACAAGATGAAGATGGAGTGCCCTCCTCAGTCCACAGCCATAACGAAAGGAAATTTCCTTGAGGATGTGTCCTATTTCTTATAAAGAGTTGCTTTTTGCTGGGTCTGGGTTCAATCTGGCTCATTGAACTCTAGTTCTTTCAACTTGAGCCAATGGCTTACCATATTGCTTGCTGGCCTTAAGAGGTATCATTGGCCTGCCAACTGATGTTCCAGCCTTGGCTTTAGCTGCTTCTATAGTCTGGTTTCAACCTCTGGTGTTCTTGCTAATCATCAGCCCTTGAAGCTACATGAGTCAGGGGAAGCCCCCAGCTTAGCATTTGACCCAGGAAACTCAGCCTGGATGTGCTATCTACTACAACTATGTGAGCCATTTTCTTTACTTTTTTTTCTTAAAAAAAAAAGATCAGTTTTCCAAAACTCACTGCCATCAAGTCAATGCCAACTCAGAATGACCCCATGAGACAGGCTAGACTGCCCCTATAAGTTTCAGAGACTGTAACTCTTTACAGGAGTAGAACACCTTGTATTTTCCCCAAGGAGCTAGCTGATGGTTTTGAACAGTTGACCTTGTAGTTAGCAGCCAACACATAACCACAATACCACTAGGGCTGCTCCTTTAACAGTTTTACTGACATATAATTTGCATATCATACAGTTCAATAGTTTAAACACATTACAGCGGGTTGTGCAATCATCACTACAATCAAGTTTAGAAATTTTCTTCCTCCTTGTACTCACTATTATTAGCTCCTGTCCACTCCCTTCTCCCCAGCCTCCCTTGCCACTGTTGCTGCTAGGAGCTATCAAGGTGGTTCAGACTCAAAGCTACCCTGTGTACAACAAGACAAACACTGCCCAGGCCCTGTGCATTCCTCACAACTATTCTCACGTCTGACCCATGGTCGCACTCACTGTGTCAACCCATCTTGTTGAGCATCGTCCTCTTCTTCGCTGCCCTCTACTTGACCAAGCACTAGTCTTTCCTGAAAACAGCTCCAAATTCCTGGAGACAGAATCTCTCCACCTTTGCCTCTCAGGAGCAGGCTATACTTCTACCGAAAGAGATGTTTGCTCTTTTGCAGTCCATGATAATTTCTTTCTTTCTTTTCTTTTTTTCTTTTTGTATTTTCAATATTTTTTTCCAGCACCATAATTCAAATGCATTGATTCTTCTTTTCTTCTGTGGTCTTCCTCATTCAAATGCCTATGAGGCAACTGAAAATACCATGGCTTATAGTTCTGAAGTTTCTTTTCTTTCTCAGGGAGCATAATAACCTATCTCTCATACATGTGAGAGATCTCACAGCCATGCATGTTGTAGGAAACTGAAACATAAAAGAGCCCAAATCATGATCATATTCTCCAAGAACATATGGATAGGTAGGTATAAGGGCGAAGGATAAACTTGTATCATGTTGATTTTAAATATGTGTTCTATTGTAGATATTTTAAAATTTACACGCTCAAATTATTTTTATTTATGAATCCCATCAAAGTACTTAATCAGAATTTGTAGGTTAAAACCTTTTATATATCAAAAGAAAAACAATGTGGCCATAAAAAAAATCATTTGGGTTCCATTTGGTGTAGCAAATGATTTCTCCAGGTGAAACAGAATGGACAGGTGAGTGAGACTCAGAAGTGGTCAAAGTCTGGGAAAGGACTGTCTTGATTGTGTCCCACACTGCACAGGCCTGTCTTCACATCAGAGATCTAACAGTGCATGAAAGGAGAGCCGCAGGTGTTGACCATGCCTGTGAACCAAGCCTGGTGTGTTTGCATTAAACATAAAGGCCTCTTTTCTGGGAGGTCAGACTGCAAATGGAAATTGTGGCTAGCACTTTGGAAATGAACAGTGCTGATCTCTAGGTGATGCCCTGTTCCTTTGGGATGCCAGTTTGCTGCATTTTACGAGTTCATTTCAATCCTGGGCCAAAGACATCCCAAGTCATCTTTCTCCCAACTTTCATGCTTAAATCAAACCAGCAAGGAGACACACATAAAAGCAAGTCAAATGAAGCCAGCATGCAGTGCACACCTCTTTTTAGGAACCCCCTGCACAAATCACAATTCGGTGATTCCCGCTAGTTCTCCTTTTGTCTTATAAATTAATATTTGATATGAAACTCTCTGGTGAGTCTCTAATGATATATAAAAACTGTTAAGAATGTAACCCACAGGTGTTTTGTCATTCTCTCATAATGTAAGAAATCCTTTTATGATCAGAACAGTGAGTCACAGTTGACTTGATGCAGTTTTTTTAACTAATAAGATGTTGGGGAGTTTTTTCATGTTAAGAAACATTTGGCTTAGACAGGAAGGGAAAACATACCACTCTTTTTCATGCTTGCATCTCTTTAGCATGGATTTGGCCCCATAGCTGGAAAAGAACTTTTCAAATAGCTTCAGTGGTTTGTTTTTGTTTTTTTAATCAATTTATTGGGGCTCATACAATTCATCACAATACATAGATCAATTGTGTAAAGCACATCTATACATTTGTTGCCCTCATCATTCCCAAAATTCACTTGCCTCTTGGGTTCCCGGAATCCGCTCATTTTCCTTCCCCCCCCCCCACTTCAGTGGTTTTACAAACATATGCTTTGACTATCATTACAAAATAGAATTTTAGCTGAAATAAAAGTGAAAGAAAATCAATATGCATGCTTACTATGTTAAATATTAAATTTTAACATGATAGGAGCCATTAACACATTAATATGTATTTACACTAATAAACTTTATAGAAGTGTTCCAAAAATAAAGATTATAATTTACCAAATTACTCGAACCAAACCAAACTGACCGCCATCAAATCAATTCAACCCTTAGTGACCCTATTTGTTTAGAATAGAACTATGCCTTTGGCTTTCTGAGACTCTAACTCTTTGGGGGCATAGACAGCCTCATCTTTCTCTTCTAGAGTGGCTAGTGGTTTCAAACTGTTGAACTTGTGGTTAGCAGCTGCAAACATAACACAACTACGCCACCACTAGGTACTCACAAAATACATTTTTATCTGTTTTCTATATTGCTGTTCCTTATACGTTTCTTGAAAGATAATGTTCTTCAGAGAAAAGCAAATTTAAAAGCACCAACAACACGTTTAAAATCAGAGCAAAAGAAATACCAAGATTTTCTGTAAATAGGACAGCTTCTCTAGGCTTCTCAAATGGTGCATCATGGCGGGTCTAGTCCTCCGTGACCTAGTTTTGGATCCAGCTTGCTCTGCTGTACAGAAGTGACTGGGAAAAACTAAGAGCACTGGCGTTGTTTGGGCCTTTTTTGTCTTTCACTTGGTGGCCCAAGTTCAAGCCCAAGTTTCTTTCTGGTCAGGCCACCTCATATGAAACCCTGGTCTGTCTTTTAGTGCACACTTGCATGATTTCAGGATGCTGAATACATTTCAGTGGCGTGTCAGACCAAGAAAGAACTAGGAAGAAAAATCTGGTGATCAATTTCCAAAAATCAGCCAATGAGAAAACACTATGGATCACAATGGTCCTACTTGCAACAGATCATGGGAATGGCAGAGTTCTGGGCAGCATTTGTCTGTTGTATATGAGTTGCCATGAATTGGGGGACAATTCCATGACAACAACATTGCCTTTCATCAAACATTTAATGACTCTGTCACCTCAAATGCTTTACTGAAATTCAGAGTCTCCTAATAACCAACTCTCAAATACAAAACTGATGTTCGCAAACATAAAGTACATATAATGAGTCCTATTGGGGAAGAATATTAAAAGTACAATGGACTGCCAAAGGATAAAACAATTTGCCTTGGAAGAAGTACAGGAAGAGTGCTCCTTAGAGGCAAGGGCAATGAGACGTCATGTGACATGCTTTGCACATGCTGTCAGGAGAGGCCAGTCCCTGAAGGACAGCATGCTTGATAAAGTAGAGTGACAGCGAACAAGAGGAAGACCCTCAGCAAGATGGATGGACAATGTAGCTATCACAGTGGGCTCAAGTATAAGGACAATCATGGGGCTGGCACAGGAGCGGTGATGGTTTGTTCTGTGGTGCGTAGGGTTGCTATGGGGTGGAACTAACTCGATGCCATCCAACAACAATGTTGGTAAAAGCGGGGAAGTGATTGGCTGCTAAACACTCGGCCGTGAACTTAAAGTTGGTGGTTTAACCCCACCCGGTGAGTACATGGGGTACAACCAAGAAACCAAACCCACTGCCATGGAGTCAATCCTGACTCAATAACCCCTTATGGGGTTTCCAAGGCTGTCATTTTTTTTTACAGACCTGATAACCTCAACTGTGTTCTAAGGAGGAACTGGTGGGTTTAACCTACCAACCTTGCAGTTAGCAGCTCAAAGCTTACCTGACAGTGCCCTATGGTAGAAAGCCCTGGCGAATTGCTCTTGTGAAGCTTGCACATGACCGCTGTTGACAAGTCACTTACATCTCATAGTAATCCTATAGGACACAGTAGAACTGCCTTGTAGGATTTCCACGGATATAAGTCTTTATGGAGACAGACCGTCACATCTTTTTTGTGAAAGTTTTTCTTATAGCTTTAACCACCACTCTCCCCGGGCTCCGCTGTAAAGATTACAGATTAAGAAAGCCTATAAAGCGCAGGAACAATGGTCAGGATGGCACAGGACTGGGCAATGTTGTGTTCTGTTGTGCACAGGGTTGTTATGGGTTGGAACTGACTTGATAAGGCCTGACAACAACAACATAGGGCAGTTCTACACTGCCTTATCGGGTTGCTACAAGTGAAAATCAACTTAATGGCAACTTGTTCTCTCACATAAATACACACACAAAAAAAACAAAAAACCTAGCTCACTGACATCGACTTGATGCCAATTCATAACAACCCTACAGGGCAGGGTCGAACTGCCACTGTGAGTTCCTGAGACTGTAACACTTTATGGGAGTAGAAAGCCCGGTCTTTCTCCTGAAGAGCAGTTGGTGGTTTTGAACTGCTGACTTTGAAATTAACAGCTCATCGTGTAACCACTAGACCACCAGGCCTCCTTTATATATAAGGAAAGAGAGAAGTTTATCAGAAAAAAAACAGCACACACATTTGTAGGAGCAAGCAAGTCCAGTCCAGTTCAGTGTGTGGGTCAGATGTTAAGTGTGGGCCAGTGAACCAGGAAGCAGGAAGACGGCAATCTTGTTGATGATCGCGTCTTGCATGTGACTGGCAGAATGGAGGAATCCAAGTTTGGCAGCCTCGGAGGGCTCCCAGGGTCAGTTGACAATAGCTCCAGGGATGGTAATCAGTATGGTAGGGCATTAGCTCAAGAAGCCGAGATCAATGTCACAGATGTGGGATCCAGGCCAGCAAGAAGAGTGAAACTCTTCACAGCCCTCTACTCTAATATCAAGTAGGCTAAAACCCCTGATAAGCTTTTTGCTTTGCTGAATAATTGCTTTGTTCATAGTAGATCCCATCATAGAATTGATCACAGGCCTCAGATGCCCAACCAGTGAGGCTGCTGGCCCAGACAAGTTGACATAAAACGTAACGATGACCAAACCCCAAACCAAATTCACTGCCATTGAGCCAATGCCGATTCATAGCAACCATATAGGGTTGAGTAGAACTGCCTCTATGAGTCTCTGAGACAGTAACTGTTTACAGGAGTAGAAAGTCCAGTTTTTATTCTGGGGAGTAGCTGGTGGTTTCAAACTGCCAACCTTGCAGCTCTCAGCCCAGTCCTTAAGCCCTACCAGGGGGTCCTCAAACTTTTTAAACAGGGGGCCAGTTCACTGTCCCTCAGACCCGTTGGAGGGCCGGACTATAGTTTTAAAAAAAGCTATGGACAAATTCCTATGCACACTGCACATATCTAATTTTGAAGTAAAAAAACAAGTGGGGCAAAAGCACTTGCGTGTGGCCCTTGGGCCGTAGTTTGAGGACCCCTGCTTGAGGGCTCCTTACATAACTAGCACAGCGCTAAGCCACACCAGCAGTGTATACGTGGTTCTTTCCCTTAATGTGATACATTTTGAAATTAAAAATAAAACTTTGTCTCTTTTTTGACAGAACAAGCTAACAGAGGTTTAATAAGACCTCCACATCCAAAATTTCATAACCTCATTTAGTAACAAATTATTTTTGCTCAGTTTCTTCTTTGCAAGGATAAGGCACACATAGAGTTTTGTAATTATTTCAAGTCACCACTCTGTTCATCTTGGGGGGACAAGCACTATAGTGCAGAATCTTCTTCAAAACTGCCCTGCAATCAGGAGGATCCCCATAGACTGCACGGGATGCAGAATCATTCTATGTTGGTGGCTGCATTTCTTTGATCTTGTTCGCGACAACTATGTTACAAACGTGGAAAACATTTACTTGACATGTGTATAAAAGCTCCTAACCCACTCCCCTTAAGTCAGTGTTGACTCATAGCAATCCTTTGTGGGTTTCCAAGCCTGTCATTGTTTACAGGAGTAAAAAGCTCAGTCTTTCTCCTTTGGAGCTGCTAGCAGTTTCAAACTGCCCACCATTCGGTTCGCAGCCCCATGTGTAACCACTACACCAGCAGTGCTCCTTTTACATGCTTATAAGTACATTCAACTAAGAGCTGGCGTCTTCCTTCCCTGGAAGAATTACCTTAAGAAAGCGAGGCGATGTGGACATGGATCACGGTGAGGCAGAAATGGAGCAAAGCCCAGACTGGAGAAAGGTTAGCTCGAGTGAAAAGCCTGTCACCATCTGCTAAATGTGCTATTCCATCATGCTGATTTAAGAAACCAAGAATGTCTTTTCAATCTGCTTTAGAAATCCTTTCCTTTTAAATCCTCCTAGCGATGAACATTTATGACTGTCTTACCCGACAATGTGAATACAACAAAAACATTCATGTATCCAGATGAGGGACAGATTCAATACATTTCTGTCCTGCAACTGAAATCACTGGAGACCCTGGGGTAGGAAATGAAGAGACATAGGAAGAATATCTCATATAACTTTTCTATGGAATGCTAAAGTGACTAGTCTGATGCCTGTCATTCTTTTCAATAGCATCTTCAACGATAATTGTTCAGTGAAACGTCGAGGTGAATGGACTTAATTTTGGTGAGTGCTCACAGTATGGAAAGCTATCTCTAGCAGAAGAAAAACAACTTCAATCATCTTTCATACTTTCAGTAAAACTCAGCAATGCAAATTACATAGCTTAATGAACTGTAGAGACTGTAGTATTCATCTGTTTGGATACTTTACCAAACATTCCGGACTTCTTCAGGCAAATCACTGACACGCACACCCCTCCCCCCACCCCACCCCAGTGCCTTTGTGTTTTTGTTAATCTTGAAGGGGAATTTTCTAGAAGCCAATTTGGAACTTCCACAGGATTGAGACAGTCTCATTGATCATAGTGAAAATATCTTTCTTATATGTTCAGGTCCTTTCTGTAGTGACCTTAGCATTGGAGAAGATGGAACAGGGGACCCAGAGAGGCAGGGCTAACCTTTGAGTAGAAGTAGTTACATTTATGCCAACTTTAATTTGGAGATTTAAATATATGTGGAAAATATTAACACTTTAATTCTCATCTCTCCCTGGAATAAAGAACACAGAATGATCTTTTAAAAAAACTTTTTATTGTGAATGAGGTGATGCTGTATATAGCAAATCAGTTTTCCGTTCAATACTTCATTCCATTTGTTTCGTGTCATTGATTGCAATCCTCACACTGTAGCATCACAAGACCCCATCTCATCCTTTGGACATATTGTCAGAAGAGACCAGTTCCTGGAGAAAGGACATCATGCTTGATCAAGTGGAGGGGCGGAGAAAAAGTGGAAGACCCTCAACAAGATGATTGACACAGTGTTTGCAACAGTGAATGATTGTGAGGATGGTCTGGGGCTGGGAAATATGTCTTTCTGTTGTATGTAAGGTGGTGATGCATCAGAACCAACTCGATGGCACCTAACCACATGTTCATGGATCTTTGGGTACTTTACCTCTGTTCTTGTAGAAAGGATAGGAGGGGGTGTCTGGTATCTTCTGACTTCAAAAACAAGAAGGAGACTCACACTATACATCATCCAAAGGATGATTCCTGTGAGGTGAAGAGCAGACATGCTGCCATTCTCCAACTTCCTTCAATTCTGACACCAATCATAGATTCCAAGACCCGCTCTGCTTCTCCAATGGGTTCAATAATTCATTACAGTGACCACACAAGAACTCAAATACCCATACTCATGATTCGGGCTGTTAACAAGTTACATTCTGGGATCAGGATATAGTTCTTTGAGTTATGAGTGTCTCTCCTTACACTAACCCTCAGCCAAACTTCTCTCCGATTCAGCCCTTGGCCTCTGCTTGCTTGGATATGTTACAAAGATATTTTGGCACAAGATTGCTTTCAAGTTTTGAGGAGCAAGAATGTCCCTAAGGTGCATTTGTCCCAAGTCAGATTGTAAATTACTTCACAAGCATGTGAAAGTTGGGCAATGAATAAGGAAGACTGCAGGGGAATTGATGCCTTTGAGTTATCGTGCTTGTGAGAAATACTGGAAATACCATGGACTACTTGAAGAGCAAACAAATCCAACTTGGAAGAGCACAGCTAGAATGCTCCCTCTAAGCAAGGATGGCTAGACCTCCTCATGAATACTTTGGTTATGGTATCAGGAGAGACAAATACCTGGAAAAGGACATCATGCTTGGTCAAGGGGAGAGTGACTGAAAAGAGGAAGACCAAGAAGGAGACAGATTTACACAGTGGCTGCAACAGTGGGCTCACACATAACAATTGTAAGGGAGGTGCAGGACCCATCACTGTTGCATTCTATTGTGCACAGGGTCTTGATGAGTTGGAGTTTGCTTGATCGCACCTAGCAATAAGAGTACCAACAAAGGCCCAAAGAACTTTTCACTCAACCCTAAGCTTCAGCTTGAAGGTGCACATATTTAGTTTTGTGAGTCAGAAAACCTGGCTCCCCCAGTTAATAGTGGAGGCACCCTACTATGCCAGTAAACCTGCTGTCCTAAGGTACTTTGGTTCCTCTCTTTGTGGGCTGGGAAGCCTGCATCTCTGCCTTGCGCTGTTGGTGCTGCTGTGGTTCTTCCTTACATCTGATTCACAGCTCTCTGTGTCCCAGATCAAGGAGGTTCTGGATGCACATATCTCAGGATCCAAAGGAATCTGGTTCTCCTTTCTTGTTGGTAGTGAGATCCCTTATTCCTGTTTCTGAGATGATTCATTTTAAACCCAGTGGCATGTCAAAACCGACCAATAGCTACATTAGAGTTTCCCACATCTTATTTGCATGGCTCTGACCAGACATTTTTTAGGTGCCACAAAACAACTGGCTAGAAGAGCCAGAACAAATAGTTCACTGGACCATGATTGCCATGAATTCTTGTACCCCCCCCCCCGCAGTGTTTTTCATTGACTTTGTCATTCTCTGATCTCCTTCTTATATATTGACTTCACATTAATATGAGGGGGTACCAAAACAAACAAACAAGCAGAAAAAAAAAACAACCCGGAAAAAGATCCTCTGGGTGGGGCTTTTGTAGTATGCATTTTTCCAACGGGGTGAGCATCCAGCAACTCTCTCAGAGTTAGCGTACCCAATGGCATCATCTGGGAAGGTTCTCTCTGGTCACAGTGAATTTTTTTGTAAAAACAGTTTTGCTGGAACCTCATCACTTTGTGATGGGCGATTTGAGAGAACAGTGTGTGGCTGTGAAAGTTTGTTGCCTGCTCAGGAAAATACCTCAGAAACTGTTGCAATGTTGAACACAGCTTACAAAGATAGGGCTAAAGGATAAACTCAGTGTACAAGTGGTTTTCTCATTTCAAAAAGGTGAAATGTCATTCATAGCAAATCTCATTCTGGACCTCCATCAACTTCCTGAACAGACGAAAATGTTGACTTACAGTGCATTCGGAGTTCATTCCACCAGATCACACTATTAATCAAGCTTTCTATTTAAAGGTTCTGAAAAGATAGTGTAACAGTGTGTGACAAAAAAGGCCTGATTTGTGGCAGATAGGGGAATGTTTTTGCCACAATGACGATGCACCTGCTCACACAGCCATCTCAGCGCTACAGTTTTTGGTAAAAAACATGTCTCTGTTGTCCTAGGCACCTTACTCACCTAACCTTGGTTGGTGGGACTTCTTTTTGTTTCCACAAATGCTGAGGGACATGAAAGGATAGCGATTTGATGACACACAAGAGGTGAAAAAAAAACAACTAGGGAGGTGCTGTCAGCCATCCAAACAGATGAGTTTGTTTCCAAGCATGGAATTGCAGATTTGACAAATGTATTAAGTGTAGTGGAGAGTACTTTGAAGGTGATAAGGTTGTTTTGTAAAAAAAAAAAAAAAATTAAATACATATCTTTGAAAAAAATTCTGGAATTTTTGGGGGGTGGGGTACTCCCTCGTATATTTATATACTCTAGTTAGCAATTTACATTCTCGCTCCCTCCCGCTACTAGAAACCATCAAATATTCTTTCTTTTTGTGTAGGAGTCATTTGTTGGCTTTTTATAATAGTGGTCTCATACAGTCTCTGTCTTTCCGTGATTGACTCATATCATTCAGAGGGACGTCCTCCTGGTTCATCAATGTTATGAGCTGTTCACATGTTCATAGTTATTCTTTAACATCTCACGGTGTTCCATTGTGTTTACGAACCATAGTTTATTATCCATTCTTCAATAGATGGACACTTCAGTTGTTTCCATATTTTTAGTATTATTCATAGTATTGCGATGAGTAGGGGTGTGCTTCTCTCTATTTGTGTCAAGGCTCTTATTTCTTTAAGGTATAACCCTAGTGGTCAGATTGCTGGGCCATATAGTATTTCTTTTTAGGAACACCATACTGTTTTCCACAGTGGTTGTATCATATTAGAATCCCACTACCAGTGTATGAGGGTTCCAATCTCTACACCTTCTCATCCTTTGTTGTTTTTTGTTTGACTCTGTTATTAAGGCTGGGGTGAGGTTACATCTCACTGGGTCTTTAAGTCTTTCTAATGACTAATGGAAACAATCTTTTAAAAAATATCTATGAGAGAAGCATCCAATATACAGAGCATTTTGGTTTGCTTCTAAACTTGAATGTGGGCCCTATACTTCATTAGGAATACAAGCATCTTTTCAATGCTCCCTCATCTCCTCATCCTACTACCTGAAATATAAATAAATAAATCTCTATCAATCCCCTTACAACCATAATTTTAGTCACTGTTTGGACAGGAACCACATTTTTAAATACATACATCTCCATCAGATGTAGAATAAATAATCAAGACCCTTTGAACTCTATTGATAACATAGATCTTCTATGTAAATAAACATAAAATGCAGAAGGAAATGTAAATATCTGGTGTGGAGAATAGTGGTTTGGACTAAGGAGGTAGGGAATAAAGAAAGGAAAAAATCTGGATAGAAGATTCAGTTTTTTGCTTTCTAGAATGTTCCTAGATACGAAAAGAAGTAGAGAGGAGGGGTCAATGAAGAGTACTAATGCAGTCAGGTGGAGTGAAGGAAGCATGTAGACCAGGAAGAATTTTAGGTGTAAGGGTGACAACAGTGGTGGTAGAGGCAGTTGTGATGGCAGAGGTGTCAGTGATGGTGGTGGTGGTAGTGGTAGTAGTATTGGTGGTAGAGGTGGTATGATAGTAGCAGAGGTGGTGTGATAGTGGCAGTGGTAATGGCAGTGGTGACAGTGGTGTAGGTGGGAGAGATGGTGTTGGTGGCCATGGTGATGATAATGAGCTGAGGATGGTGATGATAGAGGTGGTGGCAGTGTCAACCATGGGGATAGTAATGGCAGTGATTGAGAAGGAAGAAAAAGACCACGACAGTGAGGCAATATATGTTAACTGCTTTGAACACTGCTGATTGTTGAACTGTGTGTACCATGAAAGTGGACAAACTAAACCCAGAGACTATACTGTAGAAATAAGTTACAGGGTTGAATTTCTCTACTTTCATGTTTCTGCAGATGGAAGACAGTACAACCCTAATTTGCTTTCTGTCTATTAGATTCATTTGGTTCATATTTTCATTTTATTGTATAATTAACCACATATTTCTACATAATCTTATTTGATTCTCATAAAAACCCTGTGGCATCGGTATTGCCATTTTCTCTATTTTACAATAAGGAAAGGAGATTCGGAGATGTGAAGTTAACTTACTTAAAGACAGCAAGTAGCAGGAGAAATGCAGGCCCTTAGACACCTGCCGTATGCCAAAGTCCCCACGCTTATTTTATTACCTTCATCAACCATCCCAGAAAATGCTATTGTTGCCCAAGGACCAGAACTGTTTTCAGAGCTGCTTTGGACATTGGAGTCATGAGCCTTATGCTAAGCGTGGATGATGGAGTGTCAGCAATTTGTTGAATTCTCACTTAGAGAGCTAGAAGTGAAGTCTTATAGATAATGATACAATGTTATTCCTCAATACAAGTGCTTGAGAACTTTTTCCCCAAAGTGCATTCAAGTGCTTTGCCATTGTGTATTTTGTATTATGGTCATGCGTCACCATCAAGAGAAGCTGGGCTTGTTGAACTGGAAGGGGGGGAGGAGTTCACAGTAGACTTAATCTCTGATGCAATCAGTTTCTGTGCAGATATTGTGTTTTAGAGAAAGCAAGAGACGTGGAAAATGGAAAAAAAAAAGAAACAAGAGAAGGTTAAATTAAACACATTATTCCTTGTGAAATAAATTCCATTAAATCAATGCAGCTTTTAAATTCTACCATATTGGGCAATGCTTGAAGCTTTCAAGTCTCTTGTAGAATACAACTCTAAATGGAGGGTCCTTTAAGTTTATGAAGAGTCAGCAGCCCTATGTCAGCAGACACTCAAGAAAGCACATTCTCCCCCTGTGGACGAGGGTGTTTAATATGCACCAGCCCTTTCTTTGCACAGCATCGACTTTTTTCTCAGAGCAAAGCAGTTTATCATGTGAGCCTGAGCCTACTAGAATTTCAGCTTGCCATCCTGGGTACTGGCGAGGTCCTGACCATATGTTCAAAAATAAAAAAGATCAAAGAGCTAATAAGTAGTGGTCAACATGCTTCTAGTCAGTACAAAAGAAGAAACAAAGCAGGGCAGCTGTCTTGATTTCAGCAACAGTGCTAGCAAAGTCCCAAATTACTACCACACCAGGAACTGCAAGGAATCATGTGAACAGAACCTATAAAACATGCAATAGGACCAACAGCCCCCCTCCCCTGAAAAACCCAACCTATCAAACAAAAACCTGCCCAACACAAAACCATTGTTCTTATGCAACGTCTCATTTATTTTGCAGTTTTTTACATTAAGCTCATGGAACTTGCACAGTTCATTTCTTTTGACCTCCCTTGAAGAACAGGAGAAATCATTGAAGCTTTAACATGCAGAGTTACAAGTCTTTCCTCCAATTTAGTTCATAGCAATAGAAATAGTGTTTATAACAAACAACAGTATTTGATTTTCTGGGCCTCACGTTTAACCTCCTCCTGAAGTTGACTCCTTATGGAAGGGTGCTGAGCTTTGCTGTTCTGCTCCATCTATTTGTTTTCCCCATAGATCTGAGTTACTCTGTGTCCATGATTTTCCTGGTCTCTCTTTTTGGCCTTTTTTTTTTTTGAGAGTGTAGTTTGGAGGGAATGACACAGGTGCACTCTTATTGGTTACTGTTGAGTTGACTGTGACCCAGGAGTTCACACACACACACCAGAATAAAATATGGCATGCTCTTGTGCCATTTCTCAATCCTTGGTCCACATGAGTCGATTGTTATACCGATTGTATATTTTGATGTCCTTCAACCTTGGGGGCTCATTTTCTACTGTGATGTCAAACAATATTCTGTTTTGATCCATAAACAATTCACTAGTTAATTTTCAAAAATAGAGCCCCATGCCTTCCCTGCTAGTTTGTTTTAGTCTGGAAGTGCATTAAAATCTGTCCACGAGGGCTGACCTCAGTGGTATTTGAAATGCTGGTGGTATAGCTTCCAGCCTAATAGCAACACGCACGTGACCATGGCATGGCAAACTGACAGATGGACGGTACGAAGCGGCACTCTTCTGAGCTCAGAGCAGACACTGCAGAGAACTAGGAGTGGAGAGGTTCCTTGGAGCAGCGAGCTTGGTTTGGGCAGAAGGCAAAGCTGGATAAAATTACCCTGATTCACAGATTCCACAGCTGCCCGATGTTGGAAGGCCAATATCAAAAACAACACACAGAGTGGTTTTTAGGTTATTATAGTCCCGATTTTAATGCATAAGTGAATACTGGAGGCAATTTGGCAGGCAGAAATGGTGGTGAGTGCCAGAGTTCTTTGCCCACCCACCTTGGTCTGGGAAGGAAGTCAGGGAGCTGTAAGCCTCTGTGAAATTTCTCAAGTGCCTTGGAGATAATAGGTCTGATAGGGACTGTGACTTGTTGCAGATGTGGGCTTCTAGTGGACCACCATCCCCATTACTTAGGACTGCAGACAAAGGGCTGTAGCAAACTCAGGCACCAGATTCCAGTTTGGGTTCTTCTGGGGAAGGGGCACATCGTTCACTCATTTCTTTTTTCATTCCTCCTGCACGGGCTATTTAATACATTCAATCAGTCAGACAAGTCTCTCTCCTTGCAGTGTCTTGACCACTTGGTTATTGGAATATTGAGACACTCACAGCTCTGTCCACAAAGTTCAGGCAGGAGCAACTCTTCCCATGATGCTGCAGTTTGTGTATGTGTGTGTGTCCCAAAATAACTGGGGGACATTCCACGCTTTCAGGAAGTAGTATATCCACAAGACCTAATGGTGCTGAAGGAAGAAGTTCAAGCGGCACTGACAGCATTAGCCAGAAACAACTCCAGGAGTTGATGGATGCCAATTGAACTGTTTCAACAAGCTGATGTAGCGCTCAAAGCATTTACTCATCTACGCCAGGAAATTTGGATGATAACTACTTGGCCTGCTGACTGGAAAAGACCCATATTTGTACCTGTTCCAAAGAAAGGTGATCCAACAGGATGCTCAAAATCTTGGTCTTTTTTGTAAAGATAGCCCTGGTTGCATAGTGGTTATCTGTTGGGCTGCTAACCTCAGGTCAGCAGTTTGAAAGCACCAGCCACTCCATAGGAGGAAGATGGGGCTTTCTCCTCCTGTAAAGTGGTACACTCCCAGAACCCACAGGGGCAGTTCTACCCGGTCCTATAGGGTCGCTATGAGTTGGGATCCAGTTGATGGGATTGAGTTTGGTTTTTGTTTTGATTTTCTTAAAAAGAATATCATATGCAAGTAAAATTTTCCTGAAGATCATCCAACGACAGTTGTAGCAGTACACTGACAGGGAGCTGTCAGAGCTTCTGCCCAGATAAAGAGGTTGTGGAACAAGGAATATCATTGCTGATGTCAGATGGGTCTTGGCTCAATGCAGAGAATACCATGAAGACGTTTACCCGTGTTTTAGAGACTATGCCAAGGCATTCAACTGTGTAGATCATAACAAACTGGATAGCTTTGAGAAAAATGGGAATTCCAAAACACTTTATTGTGCTAATGCAGGACTTGAACATGGATCAAGAGGCAGTTGTGTGAACAGAACAAGGGTATGCTGCATGGTTTTAAAAAAGAAAGGTGTATGTGTCAGGGTTTTATCCTGTCACCATGTTTATTTAATCTGAGCTGACCAAATAATCACAAAAGCTGGATTATATGAAGAAGAATATGACATCACTGGAGGAAGGCTTTCAACAACCTGAAACATACAGATGATGTGCCCTTGCTTGCTGAAAGTGAGGAGGACTTGATGCACTTGCTGTTGAAGATCAACGATGATAGCCTTCAGTGTGGATTACAACTCAACACAAAGAAGACCCAAATCCTCATGACCAGACAAGTTGGTAATGTAGTGACAAATGGAGAAAAGATAGAAGTTGTCAGGGACTTTGTCTTTCTTGGATCCACATCAATGCTCACGGAAGTAGTTGTCAAGAGATCAAAGGAAGGCTACATTGGGCAAATCTGCTGCATAAAACATCTTTGGAGCGTTGACTAGCAGGGAGGTTACTTTGAGGACTAAGGTGCACCTGACCCAAACTATGGTAGTCTCCATGGCATCGTAGGCATGTGAGAGAAGAAGAATCAATGCATTTGAAATGTGTTTCTGGAAAAGAATATTGAAAATATCATAGACTGCCAACAGAACAAACACATCCATCTTGGAAGAAGTACAGCCAAGCTGCTCCTTCAGAGGCACGGATGGTGAGACTTCATCTCACATGCTTTTGACAGATGAACAGGAGGAAGGCTGTTGACAAGATGGACTAACACAGAGGCTGCAATAATAGGCTCATGAATAGGAACAATTGTGAGGAAGGTGCAGGACCGGGCAATGTTTAGTTCTGTGTGCATGGAGTTGTGATGGTTTGGAACTGACTAGTACCCAACACGTCCTGCTCTATCACAGAGAACCTTTACTTCATAAAAAACGAAAACTCAGAAAATAAGGCCTTAGAGGCACTATCTTAGTAAAGCCACCAGCTCCTAAAAATAAAATTCAGCTTTTGAGACAATCCCTGAGGGGTCACATGAATGAGTCAGTTGTGGACACGAGTATTAATTATAGGGCTTTCTGATTTTGAGACTTAGACTCAACTTCTTTTACCAGATATAAGCCACCATCGGGGAAAAAACTCTCTTCTCTTTTCCTAAAGGTTCTTTGAGTTAGTGCGTGAAAGTTCTACCCCTGGGTTCTGAATTGGCAAGGTCGTGACCATGAAGGTAGCAACACCACAGGTTTGGAGAGGCACTAAATTTGTGGAAGAGGATACGTGAAATGCTATTTCTTCCTTTTAGAATAGGAATCTGCTTCAGAAAACAAGCCACACCTGCGTGCAAGGCATTTTAGCAATATCTCCTGGAATAATGGCTACAACTTTTAAAGCTATTTGGATGAGAGATGACTCATTGTTCTCACCAATTTATCCTAATTCTCACCTCTCTATCCTCAAGATATATCATCAAGAATGCCCTCACGTGTTCTCTTTCTGCATCTCCCTGACCACTACTACAAGCACAGCATATTAGTCCCCTAGGGTTGCCGTAACAAAATACACCAAAGTGGGTGACGTATATGAACAAAAATTTATTCTCTCCTAGTTCTGTATATTAGTGGTCTGAATTCAGGGCACCAGTAGGCCATGCTTTCTATGAACAAAGTAGGAAAATATCCTGTGTCACCTCTCCTGGCCTTCGGTAGTCCCAAGTGCTCCTTGGTATGCAGCAATAGCATAAATCTGTTAAATTGGTTCTGATTCACAGCGACCCTATGTACAACAGGACACAACAGTGCTTGGTTCTGTGCCACCCTCACAATTGTTCTTATGTTTGGGCACATCAATGAAGCCACTGTTGGAATCCAGCTTGTTAAGGGTCTTCCTTTGTTTTGTTTTTTTGCTGCCCTTCTATTTTATCAGTCTGTCTCCAGGGACTGGTGTCTCCTGACAGCATGTCCAAAGAATGTGAGATGAAGTCTCACCATCCTTGTCTCTAAGGAGCATTTTGGCTGCACTTCTTCCAAGACAGGTTTGTTTATTCTTTTGGCAGTTCATGGTACTTTCAATATTCCTTGACAGCACCATAATGAATTGACTCTTGTCCAGGCTTCTTTATTCAATGTCTAATTTTCACATGCATACGAGGTGATGGAAAATACCATGGTTTGAGTCAGGGGTGCCCTAGTACTCAAAGTAACATAACAGCTTTCTGATACTTAAAAGTGGTCTTGTGCAGCAGATTTGCCTAATACAACGCGTCTTTTGATATCTTGACTGCTGTTTCCATAAGCATTGATTGTGGATCCAAGCAAGATGAAATCTTTGACAACTTCAAACTTTTCTCCCGATATCATGATGTTACCTACTGGTCTAGTTGTGAGGATTTTAGTCTTCTTTACATTGAGTTGTAATCCATCGTGAAGGCTGCAATCCTTGATCTTCATCAGCAAGTGCTTCAAGTCCTCCTGACTTTCAGCAAGCAAGGTGGTGTCATCTGCGTAACAGGTTGTTACTAAGCCTTGTGTACTCCTGCTGCTCCATTCTCCTTCATAGAAACCAGTTTCTCCACATCAGAATGTAGGAGAAAATAAACGGAAAAATATCGGGTATTCAGGCAAGTTCTCTTTCCTCTGCGTAATGCCTGCGTGATTTCTGCTTCTCTCTCAGCATGTTTGCTTGGTCTCTGCTGCATGTAGAAGCTGGTACCTAGATTCTACTCCTCTACACTTCTAGTTTGCATGGGGGTCTTGGCTGTGATGATGCTAACATCTGTCCTCAATCTCTGTTTCCCTTGAGTTCACTCCCCATGGCTAACTGGATTAGTTTCACTACCATGCTCTTTCCCTGTATGTTGGGGGAGAATTTGAATTGAATTGGTTTTATTCAGATCACCCTTTGACCTTGGGGAGACATGATTTCTGGCTTCTAGATCTATTGGATGGGCATGGTTAAGATAGTAGGGGAAGATGAGCAAGGCTAATAAACTGACCAAAGCATTAGACAATTGTATATTTCTTATCATTGTTTATTCCTCTGAAAACTTTCCATTTCTCCTGTACCATCAATGCCTACCTATCTACTACATCATTTCTATCAGCAATCAAGACTGCTCCTAGACTCCTCTACACTCTTTATCTCAACACTGTGGCTATTGACCATTACATATCACTGAAAGGAATTCAGACTTTTACCTTGTCTTCAAAGTAAGTATTGTTTGATTGAATTCAATAAACATCAGTTTCATAGCTGCTGGTGGTAAGGCATTGTGGAGGCTGTCTGGGAAATACTCAGATGAAAGCCCTTAATACATCTATTTAGGGTAGCTCTGGCTACAAGTCCAATTGTACAATGTCTTCTTCTTCACTTGTTGGCAGGAGTCTATCAATTTCCAAGTAATCATATTTCAAGTTACTATGCCTGCAAGGGGTTTACCTCACATAATGTTAAGGGAAAATTTTTAAAAATAAACTAGTGTTCTACAGTGTTTATTATTTGCCAGGACTGGCACAAGGAGTTTTACATAGATTGTGTTTTAAAACATCTGAAGTATGTGCTCTTGCTTTACCTTTCATATATTTCTTCTGACTTGGGTGTGTGATTTGGCTCCTGTGTTAGTCCAGGTTGACTAGAGAAACATGTCCAGAGACACCCAGTTATGTATAAGAAAGATCTTTATCAAATGTTTTGAGAAGGATGATGGCAACAAATGTACAGATGTGCTTGACACAATGGGTGGATGTATGGTTTGTGATAAGAGTTGTATGAGTCCCCAATAAAATGATTTTAAAAAGAAGAAGAAGAAGA
>NW_022111369.1:9102377-9103871 GCF_000313985.2 Echinops telfairi
TATATACAAGAACAATTCAATATTGAGAAAACATCCCAGCTCAGGGCAGATCAAGCCCATAAATCTGATATTAGCCCATATGGCCGAGACCAGTCTGTAAATTCCTCTTCAGACTCATGCAACATATGCAATGATGCTGAATGCAGAAAGATCACAGACCAGTGGGTGGAAAGTCTTGTGGATCCAGTGGCAGTGGAAACATCTCAAAACTGGGAGGGATCTCCATGTGGCTCCTCCAGCTCCAAGGCTCTAGCGTAGCTCCATGTGTCTTGTCAGTAGGAATGTCTGTGTGTCCCACCTCCAGCAAGCTCTTTATCTCCTGAGCACCTCCAAATGAGGTCATCAAGCTGCAGCTTGACTGACAGACTAAACTCCACCCCTTCACTCTTAAGTCTCAAGTTGACAGATTATGTAACTACCATACAGTTCTGAGTCAGAGCAAAACTACATACAACAGAATAAAATATTTCCAAGTCCTGTGCAGTCCTCACAATTTTTGTTATGTTTGAGTTCATTGTTGTAACTATTTTATACTTCATTTTGTTGAGGGTCGGCCTCTTTTTGGCTGACCCTCTCTTTACCAGCATGACAGCCTTATACAGAGACTTATCTCTTCTGATACCATATCCAAAGTATGTGAGATGAAGTCTTTCCACCCTCACTTTTAAGGAATATTCAGGTGATACTTTTTCCAGGACAGATTCATTTATTCTTTAGGAGGCCTATGGTATTTTTAACATTCTTTGCCAAAACTCTAATTCATAGGCATTATTTCTCCGAGTCTTATTCATTTTTCAACCTTCACATACATACGAGGAGTGTTAGGCAGAGTTCTCTAGGGAAACAAAACCAGGACACTTATGATTATATAAGTATATAGGTTTATATAGCGCGAAGGAATAGAACAGCCAATTCATCCACACAGAAGTACATAGGGCTCAATTTAACTCACAGTCATGGAACATTTAATATACTGAAGATCCTTCAACTCAACTCACACTACCTGCTGGTCCAATGTCAAAGAAGCAGACAGCAGACATCAGAATCTTCCCTCAGCGAAGACAAGCAGAGTCATCCTGCAGGCAGCAACAACCAGTAGCTTGGGAGCATACAGAAGCAGGTACCAATGGAATCTCAAGCTCTAGCTATGCACAGCAAGGCTACACAATCCACAAGTTGACTGGGTCCACAGGTAGTGCAAAACACAGCTGAGGCAAAGGACTGGCTCAAGCAGCAGCATGCTGGTTTGATCACGAGGAAGAAAGAAATGGCTTCACAGAGCCATATATCTCAGTCACCCTCCAATCAAGTTGCAAACTGATTAAACTCCACCCACATGTTCCTAGGGAAGCCTGATAGCGACAATAAGTGTATCACGCGAGATGATGAAAATGCTCTCACTTGAGTCACTCCAGGTGGTATATTTTTCTTTAAAACTCTTAAAGGCCTGTAGTCAAACAAACGGTCATCTAGCTCAGAAAGGAGTGACAGTGG
>NW_022111369.1:9104690-9111141 GCF_000313985.2 Echinops telfairi
AGCTGTATCCTTTGGTCTTCATCAATTAGTACTTTAAGGAATTCTTCACTTTCAGCAAGCAAGCAAGACTGAACGCCTCACCATGTGCCACCAAATCACCACGAAGCCTGAGATGCCCATAATGTTTTAAATCTAAGTATCTAAGAAATTATCAAAGTGTATTGCTTTTAGTTTGTTCAGATGAAAAATTTCTTACATTTTTTGGTCTTATTGATTGTGATAAGTAGGTTTATTGTGCCAATCTGGCCAATAAAAACATGTGGGATTAATAAGGTCACTGTTTGATTGAAGGGCAACGCGATAAATGGCTTGGCGAGCTCCGTCTCTTTCTCTTGCTCTCTGATGATCAGACTAGCATGTGGATGCCTTAGCTAGTTCTCTGCCTAACTTGTGAGCTACAGTGCCTGTGGGACACCCAAGCCATGGATCGTGTCTCTAGAGCTCGAGGTTCCTTTGAGACCTGCTTCACCACAGTGCTGTTGTATACATTGCTTGAGCTTGGGACTGTCAGATCCTGTCATCTGGCTGACTGTTGGTGACCCACCCTGCTGTTTGCTGCCTGTGGCTGGACTGCCTGAATTGCTCTAGGGAAGACTCAGCTGTCTGCTTCCTTGACCTTGGATTTAGCAGCCCTTGTGAGTTGAAGGACTTCCAGTATATTAACTATTTCACGGAAGTGAGTTGAACTGAGTCCTTGTACTGCTGTGGGGACTAATTAGCTGTTATATTCCTTTGTGCTCATCTATCTATCTATCTATAAAATCATTAGTGTCCCGGTTTTGTTTTTCTAGAGATCCTTAACACATTGATAGTATTTTCAAAGTTTTGAAACCATATCCTGGAAACCAATATATTTCTGACAGCTGTTCAAAGACTCAATTAAAATGTTTCAAATTAACAATAAATTGATTGCTCAAATTATTTTGTTCATTTTTAAATTGATGAATGTCTGACAATTTAGGAAACTTTAAAAAATTTATGAACAATTTTCTTCTTTTATCTGAAAATTATTTTCCCTCAGTTTCTTTTTAATTTTGATTTTGGTGATTTTGTTTTTAAGTCAGAATGATACGGTTTTATCTAGTCAAAATTTTCCATCTTTTCCTTTATGACTTCATCCTTTAAAAATAAAAACATAGATGACAATAAGATAGTCTCTTATATTTTTATAATTTTTATTGTCTTCCTATTTAGTTCCTTAATTTTTCTGGAATCTGTTTATTTAAAAACAGTTGTATTGGCATATAGTTCACAAAGCATATAATTCAATAGTTTAATCATGTTAAGAAAGTTGTATAATCATCACCATAATCCATTTTAGAACATTTTCTATGTTCTTGTACTCATCGTTATTAGATCCTCATGATCCCTCAACTTTCTCTTTTGTACCACCAAGAAAACATTAATCCAGTTCTTGTCTCTATAGAGCTACCTATCCTGGGTTTCATATACAGAAAAACATTCGAAACAACAACAGTAAACTAACAACAAACACAAAATAAAACAGATAAGTATCTTAATATTTCAAGAAGATATTAAGAACTAGAACAAAATTAACATGGGTCAAAGGGAGAGCACATGAAAAAATGTTAAATTTTAACTTAACTGCATCTATAATACTTCATCCCCAATGCATCGTTCTGCATGAGAGCGAGGCTATTCACAGCCCTGGCCTATGGTCAGAGGGAGTTCACCAGAGACTCAATCCACGTTTATTCCCCCCACCCTTTTTAAAAAAAGACTGAAACAACTTTCAAAAGGGGTCATAAGTGGGATCAAATGATATTTAATTTCAACCTAACTACGTCTGCCATAATTGGCTTCACAGTACTCCCTGTTAACAAATCTAGTCACATCCATGGACTGGGGTCAGAGGGGATTCATTAGAGCCTTAATCCATGTTTGGGAGTCTGTTTTATTGTATGGTGTGTACAGTGAAGTGAAATTATTTAGTATGGCTCTTCTATCCACAGTCTTTTTAACTTCTACCAAATGACTAGGTAGGAGCATGCAGGTAAAGTTTAAATCCCTAATTTAGGGATTGGTAAAATTTGCCATTCTATGAGGTTTAAAGTAAGATATCTCATAAGCAGGAGGAGAGAGAATCTCATCATTATCAAGCAAGGAGAGTCAGTAGTGAGGTGCTTGCCAGATTCCTGAATGGAGAGGCAGACATCACCACAGGTATCATCTGTGAAACACAAAGTACCAGAGAGACACGTCTGCTAGCATGGCTGAAAAGAGGCACTGTAGACCAGAAAACTGTATCGTTGGCAGTTGCACTCACCTTCCATCTAGGGAAGCCAGAGGGGGTCAGAAGTGCCCTTCATTTCCTCGGTGTGAGGTCATTTTTTCCCCTATAGTTACCCAAAGTCATTCTTATAAAGTTTACCCTTCTGGTTTGAAATGCCAACTTTTTCAAATCCTGAATTCTCTTTCACGGATTCAATTGATGGCTTCTACTCTCTTACACTGCGTTTTTAGTTTACCCCTGTACTATCTGTCGAATATGTTTCATATTAAAACAACCTCTCAAGTAATTTTTAATTACTTTATCTTGTTTATTCCTGTTTCTTCTCTATATAACTTTAAAAACAACTTTCAAGTGCCATAAAATATTCCATATGGTTTCATTTTTAAAAAGTGCTATTTCTTTGGGAAAAAATGTCATTTCAGAAATTACTGAGTTTCTTTAGGAGCATGAGGTATCATATATTCAGTTCCTCTTTTCTGATTTCTCTGAAATGTTACTTTTCCATAATTACATTTCTTGCTTTCCCTTAGATATTTTGGTTGCAATTGTGAATAAACTGTATTTCATTACACTTTAAATTTGGCTATGGCTGGTGTATAGGACATGGTGGTTTATTATTTGTTTATTGACTTTAAATCTGTCATCTTACATTTTTTGCTAATTAGTTCTAAATTTGAAAATGACAGTTGATTTCTGTCTTTTGTAGGTACATATGTCATTTACAGAGAATGAAAATTTTGCCTCTTCTTTTTGAATACTTATAATTTTATACCCTTTGGTGTATTCATTGGTAATATAGTCAATGTGGCTAAAAAGAGAGGTATTATGGACATTCTTGCTTTACTCGTTTCTTTATTGAGATGATTGGCGTCAAATGGAACCAAAATCACTGACCTGGAGTTGATTCTGGCTCATGGGGACCCTTCAGAACAGAATAGAAATGCTCCTTTGGATTTTTGAGACTTCAAATCTTTTCAGGAGCTGACAGCTTTACTCTCCCACAGAGTGACTGGTGGGTTTGAACCGCTGACCTTTAGATTAGCAGCTCAATAAATAATGCCCAGTGCCACCAGGGTTCCTTTGTTTGATATAGGTTGTTGGTAAACAGACTTTACAATAGTAAGATCTGTGTTCCTTTGTTAAAGAAATTACATAAATACATTTCCCAATAAATGTTTCCTATTTTCTTGGAATGAAACCTACTTTTACTGGGTGTATTATTCTCTTAAATCCCTGTTAAATTTAATAAGTGAATATTGTATCTATTATTTTTGCATTTAGGTTTATAAATTGGATTTGATTTAATTTTCACTTCTGGTGCTGGCTCTGTAATATGCATTACAGACAAAGGAAATGGTTTGAACACAGGCCTATGAAAGGTAAGTGAGCTATATTTTGGAGAATAGAATTGTGTGTGTGTGTGCCTCTCTCTCTAGGGAGGATAATATCATTTTCTTAGAAAATGAATTTGGTGAGAGAGGTTGGAGCTGGATTCTGTATGATCTTGAGCACATGCTTAAGAAGTTTGTTCTTTGTTCTGTAGGAAAACTACTACAGTTTAAGGGTAAGACAAGTATAATTTAATATGTGCCTTGGAAATTGGAGATGAAACACAAGTATTGCCTCAAATAGGGAGTTTGTGAAAAAAAATGTAAAAGGAGCAATTGGATTTGGAACCATTGGATACCATGGCCTTTATCATGCTGTATAAAGAGAGCGTCAGGGCCCTGAGAATGAAGAAACCAGCTATTCGGTCATTAGGGAACTTTGAAAAGAAAGTTCAAAACATGTCTCAGAGCATTACACAGACAATAACCAGACTGTTCAAGAAGCATTGCCTTCCTAGGCAAGTACTGGTGAAAACTGAGCGGTCAAGATAAAGAGTGTTGTAGTATGTTTATTACACTGGTTTGTCCTTAATGGTGCAGCGATGACACATGCAATGAGAGGTGAGGGGGATGCCTAAAACAGAATTCGCCACCAAATGTTATCACATACCCCAAGATGGTTTTTTTTTCTACATACAAATGACTGGTGCACATGGGATATTACCAGAGTGTGGGCCCAAGAATATAACCCCGGGGACATGAACTCAGAGAAGTAACCCCTTCCTTGTCTCATGGATAATCTACTCTGAATTGTCCTACATAGCTACTTTTCTTTCTAGAGAAAAAGTTGACTTTTGAAATGAAATAGAACACATTTATAGGAAAGTATATAAAATGTGTGTAGCTCAACGAATTAGTTACTATAGAGTTGTATAACCATTATCTAAGAAGGAACACAGAAAGAAGAGTGCTACTCTCCCTGGTTCCTATTCTCTTTCTCCCCTAAGGGAACCACTACCCTTACTTTTAAAGAATCACCTCTTCATTTTCCCCTCTGGATTAGAATGCATCTCTAAGCAGCACAGTTTATCTTTTCCTTTCTTTTGAATTGATGTAAGTGGAATTATACATTTTCTATCATTTTGTATCAGAACCCTTTCACTGAATATTATGCCCCATTAATGAATGAGATTATGACTTATTGATAAATATAGTTGTAGGCTGTTCATTTCATTACATAACATTCCATTTATGAATACACCATAATTCACTGTTCATTCCAGATCGAGTGCTGTTAAAATTCTTGAATCTCTCTCTTGTACCATATGTACATGCATTTCTGTGGGAAAGTATGAAATGTCATGGAAATTGGGTGGAAAAGCATATTTTCAACTGTAGTAGATAATAAATTATTTTCCAAGGACATTGAACCATCACATAGCCAAAGACCAGTACTTTTATACTAATAAATTTCCAGCTTACCCATATGCTTGCCAAAACATTCACTTGTTAGTCTTCTCAATTTTATCCATCTGAAGGCTGTGTCGTGACAGCTCATTGTGGTTTTAGTTTTCATTTCCTGTATTATCATGGGCACCTGTTCACATGTTTATTGACTGTTTGGATATTGTGTTAGTCTGGGTTGACTAGAGAAACAAATTCATAGATACTCATGTGTGTATACGAAAGAGCTTTAGCACAGAGAGGACCATAGGGCTGGCCCCACTACAAGACATGACATTCCTCACTGACCCATAGTGCTACGGGGGACAACACTGGAGACACAATGAGGGAATTGTGCCCAATCTCATCCCACCACATTGAGGTGAAGCACTAAGGGTGTGTAACAGAACAGCAAGGGGAACAGAGCTACGAAGTCCCCAGGGAGTACCAAAAATAGACTTTGGGGCCAGGGCGTGGCACCCCATCAGACTCACTGGAAAATACTCCTAACGGTCAAGAAACAGACCCTGAACTATTTACAGGCTTCTTTTTGTTGTCATTGTTTTGTTTTACTTTGTTGCTTTATTCTGCTCTGCCTTGTTTTTTGTGCATATTATTATCTCTGAAGGTCTATCTAGATAAGATAGGTGGGATAAACAATCTGGAGTAGAAAACACCGAGACTGATGGTTCCGGGGGAACATGGGAGAGAGGGAGGCGGGGGAAAGGAACAGAGAGGAATCAGTGAAACCCAAATGAAGGCTGAACATGATAGTGGAACAAAAGGAATGTAAAAGGAAATAGAGGAAGAAACTAGGAGGCTAAGGGCATTTATAGAGGTCTAAATACAGCCATGTCCATATGTAAATATATTTATATATGATGATAGGGAAATTGATCTATATGCATATAATTATAGGTTTATTATTAAGGTAGCAGGTGGAAATTGGACCTCAACTCAAGTACTTCCTCACTGCAAGAACACTTCATTCTATTAAACTGGCATTCCATTATGCTCACCTTTCTGACACAATGGCTGAAGACAAAGCGAGTACATAAGCAAATGTGGTGAAGAAAGTTGATTGTGCCCAGATTTCAAAAGATATAGCGTCTGGGGTCTTAAAAACTTGAAGATAAACAAGCAGCCATCTAGCTGAGAAGCAACAAAACCCACATAGAAGAAGCACACCAGTCTGTGTGATCAAGAAGTGTCAATGGTATCAGGCATCAAAGAACAAAAAAATCGGCCAGTCGGCTCTCGAAGAGGCTCTCGCCCGTCGATTCCTCGCAAGCTCTCTCGAACCGTTGCCACCCGCCGTCATGTCTCAGGCTGAGTTTGACAAAGCTGCTGAAGACGTTAAGCACCTCAAGACCAAACCAGCAGATGATGAAATGCTGTTCATCTACAGTCGTTTCAAACAAGCTAC
>NW_022111369.1:9111639-9130713 GCF_000313985.2 Echinops telfairi
AGAAAGAAAATGTTTTGAAAATGATGATGGCAACAAATGTACAAATGTGCTTGACACAATGGATGGATGTATGGATTGTGATACGAGTTGTACAAGCCCCCAACCAAATAATTTAAAAAATAAGAGCTTTATATAAAGAGTAATTGCATATGAAGAAAACATCCCAGCCCATTCCAGATCAAGTACATAAGTCCGATATTAGCCCAGATGTCCATCTGATACCATCTGTAAATTCCTCTTCAGACTCACACAGCCATGCAATGGTGATGAATGCAGGAGGATCACAAGCCAGTGGTTGGAAGGTCTTGTGGCTCCATCGGTGGTGGAAGCATCTCAGTGCTGGGGTGTGTCTTCACGTGGTTCCTCCAGCTCCAGGGCTCTGGTTCCATCGGGACAGTTCCATGAGTCTTGTCATCAGGAACGTCTCACAGCAAGTGTGTGTCCCACCTCCAGGCAGAAAGGCAAGAGTTTTCAGAATTCTCAGGAGAATGCCATGCCTACATAGAGGCCTCATTGGCTGTGACCTGATTGACAGGCTAGCCTCCACCCCTTCCCAAATTGACAGATTACGTAACTGCCACAGATCTCATCTGTTCTAACAAATCCATCCGATTCTTTTGACTCTTTTCTGTTGGGTTGTCTTTGTCTTTTTCCTGTTGATTTGTGGGAATTATTGATATTAGGATTATGAGCCCTCTGCCTATTAAATAACCTAAAAATATCTTTTCTCACCATGTGGACTGTCATTTTATTTCTTGAGGTTGTATTTTAATGATAAAAATCTTCTCCATTTTAAACTTCAGACCAATTTTCGCATTGGTTGATCAATCTCTATCTTTTAATTTGTGTTTTTTTAAAAAAGTTAATCATCCTTCCATCTTACCTGAAATCATGAGTTATCTTGCGTTTCTAAATGCTATATTGTCTTGTCTTTCACATTAAAATGGGCAGCTCAAATTAGACAGGTTTTTATTGTATAGGGTGTGTGATAGGTGGGTTTATTGTCCCAACCTGGCCAATAAGAGCATGTGGGACTAGTAAAGTTGCAGTTTGCTGGGAGGGCAAAGCCCTGCTTCTCTCTCTTGCTCTCTGGTGATCAGACCAGTGTGCAGCTGCCCTAACTAGTTCTCACTCAACTTGCAAGCTACACTACCTGTGGGACATCCAACCCATGGACCATGTCACTAGAGCCTGAGGTTCCTTTAAAACCTGCTTCACCACACTGCCAGCGTATACATCACTTGAGATGGGGACTGTCATATCTGGTCATCTGGCTGACTGTTTGTGACCACCCTATGCTGTTTGGTGCCTACAACCGGACTGCCTGCATTGCTTTACAGAAGGCTCAGCTGTCTGTTTCCTTGACCTTGGACCCAGCAGTTGTTGTGAGTTGAAGGACTTCCAGTATATTAACTATTTCATGGAAGTAAGTTGAAGTGAGTTATTCTGTACTGGTGTGTGGACTAATTATCTATTATATTCCTTCGTGCTGCATCTATCTATCTATCTATCTATCTATCTATCTATCTATCTATCTATCATCTATCTATCATCTATCTATCTAAAACTAGTGTCCTGGTTTTGTTTCTCTAGAGAATCCTGTCTAACACAGGGTGTATTGGAGGCAAGCATGGTTTTCTCATCTACTATCCTATAATCCCAATACACTTTGTGGGAAAATATTATCCTTTTCCTATTGCTCTGCATTGCCACTTTTGGCATCAATCAAGTGTCCATCTATGTATCGGCTGTTTAAGCTTTCAAAACCCAACTGTCTTTTATCTCCTTGTTCTATAGATCATTGTGAGATGTTAAAATCACTCACTATGCGCATTCGTGGACATGATGAAGTAGCTTGTGGTTGCTGTTGACTCGATGCGCCATCAAGTCTGTTCTGACTAATCGTGACCCTGTGCACAAAGCATGAAGCCGTGCTTGGTTCTGTGCTGCCCTCACAAGTGCCCTGCTTGAGTCTCTTGATGCAGTCTCTGTGTCGGTTCATCTCATTCAGGGGCTTTTTCTCTCTCTCTTTTTAAAAATATATTTTTATTGGCATAGCTTACTCGTTCCAATATATCCCTTCCCTTCTCATACAGTTTTGTTGTTCAGTCTGTTCAGGTAGGATTATACAATCATCAATAAAAGCTCGTTTTTTAAAAAAGAAATTAAATTATGACTAGTTCTATAATCCACTAAGTATTGTTTTTGGACATGATTGTACTTGATCTTATGATTATACCATAGTTTATTAGCTTAAAAAAATTGAAACTTAAATAATTTTATTGGGGACTCATACAGCTCTTATCACAATCCATACAACCATCTATTGTGTCAAGCACATTTGTACATTTGTTGCCATCATCATTTTCAAAGAATTTTTTTTTCTACTTGAGCCCTTGGTATTAGCTCACTTCCCCCATCCCCACCCATGAATCCTTGATAATTTATAAATTATTATTTTTTTCATGTCTTACACCGACTGCTGTTTCCATTTACCCATTTTTCTGTTGTTTGTCCCCTCGGAGGGGGTTATTATAGATCATTGTGATCGGTTCCCCCTTTCTCCAGCCACCTTTGTCTTCCTCTCCTGGTATCACTACTCTCATTATTGGTCCTGAGGGGTTTATCTGTCCTGGATTCCCTGCATTTCAAGCTCTTATCTGTACCTGTGTACATGCTTGGTCTAGTCAGATTTGTAAGGTAGAATTGGGATCATGATAGTGGGGGAGGGAGGAGGAGGAAGAAGCATTAAAGCACTAGAGGAATGTTGTATGTTTCATCGTTGCTATACTGTGCCCTGACGGGCTCATCTCTTTCTTGTGGTGCCTTTCTCTTATTTGCTGACCCTCTACTTTATAAATCATGATATCCTTTTCCTGGGACTGATCTTTCCTCATAACACATCCAAAGTTTGTCAGACAAAGACTCACCATCCTTGCTATTAAGGCGCACTCTGGCCATACTTCCTGCAAGTCAGAACTTTTTGCTCTTCTGGCAATCCATGATGCTTTCGATATTCTATGCCAACAGCATCACTCAAGTGCATCAGTTCTCCTCTAGTCTTCCTATTCATTGTCCAACTTTCACATCGATTTGAAGTGATTAAAAATGCCATGCCATGTGTCAGGTGCCACACATTTATTCTAAAAGGGACATATATTATTGGTAAGTATGAATTTAGAATTTTTATATCTCCTTGGTAAATTTGAACCTTCATTACTGTCTTAGTTTCCTAGTACTGGTGTCATAGAAATACCACAAGAGAAAGGCTTTAAAGAACAGCAGTTTATTTTCTCAGTTTCTGGGGCTATAAATTCAAATGGACGGTACTCACTGTAGGGGAGGGCTCCCTCTTATCAGTTCTGGGGAAAAGGTCCCTGTCTCTTCCTGCAGTCCTGGTATTCCTGAGTTCCTCTGGATTCTCACTTGTCACTTCTCTCCCCCGGATTCCCATTTCTGTATGTCTCTGTCTATGCTACTCCAGGCTCATTGCCTTAAGGCAGAATGCCTCCATCCTCCATCCTTCTGTATCCTATGCTGACACCAAACATCCTTCCCACAGCACTCTACTCCTCTGCTGGGTTCCAAAATCTATTGCAATAGCCACACAGACAATACTCATGATTTGGGGGTTTGTTAGGGAGGCTAAGAGATTACAAAAAGTTAATAATATAGCTCTTTTGTTTAGAACACTTCTTCTCAGGCATCCTGGCAGGTGTCTGTCTCTCTGGTCCTCATCCTGTCAGCCCTGTGCTCCCTTGGTGTCTGCCTCATTCTAGGGGCCAGAAAGCCTACTCCACTCTGCCTTAGGGTCTTGGCGCAGGTCCTCTAATCTATCTTATGGTCTCGGTGTTGTAACTGCTGATGTGCCCAGTGCCTCCATCACTTCAGAAGGAATCCATCACATGCTTTGCTAGTGGCTCTTCTTTCTTCATGGCCATGGGCTTCTTGTGTCTGCTTCTGAGATGGCTCACCATTATACCCAACAGAATGACAGAACTGATCAATCCCCAAGCCAGAGTCTTTTACACTTTATTTATAGGCTGTCGCCCATTCAATGAGTGGGAGTTACAAAGAATATGGATAGAAGCGCCATACTAAGCAATTTCACTTCACTCCAGCTATGTCACTAGTATTTCAGTTACCAGCAGGGTCACCCACGGTGAACAGAATTCAACTGAGCTTCCAGAACAAGAATAGATTAGGAAGAAGGAGTAGATTGTTCCCTTATGAAGGACTAGCCACTGAAAACCTTAATCAACCGAAATAGCAGCAGCACGTTGTGAGAGAGAGCGTGCCAGCAGACGAGCCTTTTAGTTCGGAAGGCTCCAAGATGACTGGAGAGGAGCTGTTGCCTCTAAGTAGAATCAGTCCTGATGGGATGGAAGCAGCAGAGCTTTGGAGACTTCGTTTTTTGATAAGATACGATGAGATGAAACAACTGCAAACATTCACTAACAATCAGAATGTGGTATATGGATAGTAGAAATCTAGAAAATTTTTAAATGATTAAAAATGAAATGAAACTCATAAAGATGGATATTTGAGGGATTAGTGAGTGGAAATGGACTGTTATAGGACATGTAGAGTCAAATAATCCTATCGTTTAGAACGGTGGGAATGGCAAATTTCAGAGGAATGACATCACATTAATTATCAATAAGGACATTAAAAGATCTCCCTTGAAGTACAGTGCTACCTGTGATAGGATAATTTCTGTATCTAGGAAGAGATGATGGAAAAGAACAATATAATTGACCAAACCAAGGCCACGGGCAACTTTGGAACCGACCATCAGTTGCTCACTTGCAAATTCAGGTTGGAGCTGAAGAAAATGTAAATAAGTCCATGAGAGTCAAAATGAAACCTTGGAGAGATCCCATCTGAAATTAGAGAACATCTCCAGAACAGATTTGATTCCTTGAACACTAATGATGCAAGACCTGATGTGTTGTGGGATGACATTAAGAAATCTTACATGAAGAAAGCAAAACAGCATTAAAAAGAGAAAAGAAAGAAAAGATGTAAGTGGGTGTCAGAAGAGGCTCTTGAATGTACTATTGGATGTGGAATATATATATATATATAAAGAAGTGGAAGAAATAATTTGAAATGCTGAACAGAAATTTTCAAAGGACAGCCTAAGAAGACATGATGAAATGTGCCAAGACTTCAAGTTAGAAAACCAAAAGGGAAGAACATACAAATCCTATGTTAAGTTGAAAGAAGAAGAGAAAAAATCCAGGGATAGAGTTACAATATTAGAAGATGCTGTGGGCAAAATATTGAACAATGCAGGAATCATCAGAAGAAGATGGAAAGAATACAGAGTCACTGTACCCAAAATAACTACCCACATTCACTCATATCAAGAGGTAGTAGACGATCAAGAACTTGTGGAACTGAAGGAATAATTCTAAGGTTCACTGAGGATATTAGTGAAAAACAAGGCTCCTGGTGTTGATGGAATGAATACCAATTGAAGCACCAGAAACACTTATTCCAAGAAAAGTGGAAGATAACTCTCTGGCTAACTGGAGGAGATTAATATTTGTACTCATTCCAAAGAAAGATCCAACAGAATGTGGAAATTATTGAATAATATCATATGCAAGTAACTTTTTCCTGAAGATAATTCAACAATATTTGCAGCAGTACATCAACAGGAAACTGCCATCAATTCTAGCTGGATTCAGAAGAGATTGTGAAACAAGGGATGTCATTGCTTATGTCAGATGGGTCTTGGCAGAGAGCATAGAATACCAGAAAATTGTTTATCGATGATGCAAAGGCATTCAAGTGTGTGGATCATAACTAAGTATGGACAGCATTGAGTGAGAAGAATGGGAATTCCAGGACACTTCATGGTGCTCGTGCAGAACCTGTACATGGACCAAAAGACAGTCTTTTTTTTTTTTTTTGAGGCAGCCATTTTAACAAGACAAGGGAATAATTAATGATATAGAATCAAGAAGGTTTGCATCAGGGTTGTATCCATTCACCATATTTATTAAATCTGGATTCTGAGAAAATAACCTAAGAAGCTTAAGTATATGAAAAAGAAAGTAGTATCCAGATTGGAGGCAGACTTATAAACAACCTGTTATATGTAGATAACATCATCTTGCTTACTGAAAAAGAGGAGGAACTGATGCACTGGGTCACGAAAATTAAAAACTGCAGCCTTCAGTATGGATTGCGACTCAATGTAAAGAAAACCCAAATTCTCACCACTGGAACAATAGACAACATCATGATAAACATAGGAAAGATTGAAGATTTTATCTTGCTGGGATCCACAATCAGCAGCTAAGAGATGAAACAACATATTGCCTGGGGCAAATCTGTTGCCCAAGACCTCTTTCAAGGATTGAAGAGGAAGTATATCAGTTTTAGGATAAAGGTGGTCCTGACTCAAGCTATGATATTTTCAGTGGCCATATATGGATGTGAAAGTTGGACAATGAATAAGGAAGGCTGAAGAAGAATGAATGCTTTTGAATTATGGTGTTCATGAAGAATATGGAAAGTACTATGGACAACCAGAAGAACCAACAACTATGTCTTAGCAGTGCCACCAGAATGCTCCCTGGAGGCAAGGATGGCGAGGCTTCATCTCATTTACTTTTGATGTGTTGTCGGGAAAGACCAGCACCTGGAGAAGGATATCATGCTTGGCAAGGTAGAGGATCCATGAAAAAGAGGAAGGCCACCAAGGAGATGGTGGCTGCAACCATGAGCTCCAATTTCACTCTTGTGAGGATAGCATAGGCTCCAACAGTGCTTGCTTCTGTTATATGTAGTTATTGTGAGCTGGAAACAACTGGATGGCAGCCAACAACGGTGACAACACCACAGAGCTTTGACATGTTGGACTCTGACCGATAATTATACGGATTAAAGGGTGAACTGGTGTCTGGTAACGGCATTTGAAACCTTGGTACAATCAAGTGATAGACTTGTGTTGATGTTGTTGTGAGGAGTGGTCAAGTTGGTTCTGACTCATAGTGATCCTATGAGTAACAGAACAAAACACTGCCCAGTGCTGGGCTGTCTTCACAATTGTTCTGATCTTTGAGCGCATTGTTGTCGCCACGGTGTCAATACATCTTGAGGAGGGCGTTCTGCCTTTTTGCTGTCCCTCTGTTTTACCAAACATGATGTCCTTCTAGTCTTCTAATACAGGCTGATAGGCAAGAATGAACTCTACTCATGCTGAAAGTTAGAGGGTTTTTACGGCGTATTACATCAAACCTAACTTTGACCATTAAATTAACTTCGACCTTTATGAAAGATCAGTTGAGTGTATTTGTGTGAATCAAGTTCTGGGCTCTCTATTCTATTCCACTGATGTATTTTCTGCTGATTTGCCAACACCACATTGTGTGTTGAAAACTATAGCTTCAGGTAAACAAGCGGCCATCTAACTCAGAAGCAACAAAGCGCACATGGAAGAAGCACACCAGCTGGTGCGATCACGAGGTGTCAAAGGGATCACGGATCAGGCATCATCAGAACAAAAAATCATATCATTGTGAATAAGGGGGAGTGCAGAGTGGAGATCCAAAGCCCATTAGTAGGCCACTGGACATCCCCTTACAGAAGAGTCTCGAGGAGGAGATGAGCCAGTCAGGGTGTGATGTAGCAACGATGAAAAAGACAACTTTCCTCTAGTTCCTAAATACTCCCTCCCACCCTACCCCCACCACTATCATGATCCCAATTCTACCTTGCAAGTCTTGCTAGACCAGAGGATGTACACTGGTACAGATAAGAACTGGAAACATGGGGAATCCAGCATGGATGATCTCTTCAAGACCAGTGGTGTGAGTGGTGATACTGGGAACGTAGAGGGAGGAGGGGTTGGAAAGGGGGAACCGATTACAAGGATCTGCATGTGACCTCCTCCCTGGGGGATGGACAATAGAAAAGTGGGTGAAGGGAGATGTTGGACAGGGCAAGATATGACAAAATAATAATTTATAAATTATCAAGGTGCTCACGAGGGAGCGGGGAGCAGGGAGGGAGGGGAAAATGAGGACCTGATGCCAGGGGCTTAAGTGGAGAGTAAATGTTTTGAGAATGATGAGGGCAATGAATGTACAAATGTGCTTTACACAATTGATGTATGGATGGATTGTGATAAGAGTTGTATGAGCCCCTAATAAAATGATTTTAAAAAGGAAAAAGAAAACTATAGCTTCACAGTAAATGTGGAAGTTGGATAATGTTTGGTATCCACTCCTGTGTGATCTTCACAATTTTGTTGGCTATTTGAGGCTTTTTGCCTTTCTATATAAACTTTAGAATCCGTTTATTAGTATCCACAAAACTACCTATATATGCAATAGCCCTTCATTTATTTAGATAATCTTTGACCTGAGTTTGGTAGTTTTCCATATATATATAATATTTAGACTTCTATCTAGATATTTTATTTCTAGGGGCTGCAAGTTGGACATTGAATATTGAAGAATGAAGAAGAATCAATGCATTTCAATTATGGTGCTGGTGAAAAATATTAAATCGCTACAATCTATTACCACAGACTGCCACAAGAACAAACAAATATGACTTGGAAGAAGTATGACCAGATGGTTCATTAGCAGCATGACTTCGTGTTATGGACTTTGGACAGGTTATCAAGAGGGACATCATGCTTGGTAAAGTAGCAGGGCAGTGAAAAGGAGGGAGACCTTCGACACAGTGATTTCATCGATGGGCTCAAACATGAGAACAATTGTGAGAATGGGATAGGACTGGGCAGTATTTCATTTTGTTGTAAATGGCAAATAGGGTCTCTAAGTTGGCACTCATTTGATGGCACCTAACAACAATGTTGTGTTTTTTTAAAATATGGAATGCTTCACGAATTTGTGTGTCATCCTTGTGCAGGGGCCATGCTAATCTTTGTATCCTTCCAATTTTAGTATATGTGCTGCCGAAGCGAGGACCAATGTTGTGCTTTTAATGTCAAATTTCAATTGTTTATTGCTGGTATGTAGCAAAGCAATCAAATTGTAATCAGTGTCTTTGTAAATTTTCTGTTTCTCGTCTAATGGCAGTAGCTAGGGTTCCTAGTATACTGCTGAATGGAAGTGGTGAGAATGAACATCCTCCTCCTGTTCCTGATCTCAGAGGAGAACATCTCATTATTAAATATGATTCTAGCTGCAATTTTTAGCTTTTGTGTGTGTGTGTGGGTGTTTTCTCTTTATCAAGTTAAAGAAATCCTCTTCTATTTTCAGTTTGCTATGAGTTTTACCAAGAACATATGATGAATTTTATCAAATAATTTCCCAAATCTATTGATGTGATCATATTCTTCTTGTATGAGTTTCAGTAAGTTGTGTTCCAAGAAATTGATTTGCTTAATCAAGGTTATCACATTTGTGGATATACTATCATGTTTGCTTTTTCTTTCTGGAAATAAGATGATTTCTTTCATATCAATTGTTCAAATGAATTCTTAGGGTATTTTCTGCCACCAATAATAAAACTGGTACAGGAGAATGTAGATTGGTCAGGTTTAAAGCTTTACATGGGTGAACATATGTTAACAGATGCATCATACACTTCATTTATGTTGCAATGTATTGATGGCATTGTGTGATAATGAGTAGATTCAATTCATCGGGACCCTGCATGCCAGTAGAATGGCCCCAGCAGGTTTCTTAGCCTGTAGAGATATTGTAACTGTAACAGCATCTCTAGATCTTTCTTGTGTAGCAGCTGGTGGGGTAAAGGGGAAAGTTTTGGGGTAGCAGCTGACTGATCATTGCACCACTAAGGTCCATCTAATGCAAAAAATAACTTAATTGGAATCCAATAACAGAACAATAGGTAGTTATTTTTATTGAGAGAAAATTCATTGTTGCAGGAGATAGAGAGGAGTCAAAAAAGTATTACTTTAAGTTTTATGGTATGAAAACCAAGATATATAGCCCCAACATCGTTTTTGTTTTCTTTATTTTTACAAACTATGTGAAAAACAGAAGGGACCAAGCCTGATGGCCAGTCAAGTGTTCTTCCTATTGTAGTGCTCGCTTTTGGACTTCAGAATGGCCTGAGGGAATTTGGCAAGTTGGCAGTGTTTCAGAGGAAAAGTGACCGATGTATCAAAGGAGCAAAAACTCTGTAAAAAGGTAAGAGGTAAGAACTAAATAAGAAAATTTCGGTGTAATTCCACAAGGATTTTCCCCCTCTGTTTTCTGAAAAAGTTATGGGAAGGAATGAAAAACTGAAATTGGGAAAAGATAAATTCAGACTGATTATCCAAGTCTGTGGGGTAGAGGATTATTAAAGGAAATAGTGAAAGTTCATTATATGAGACAATGAAAACTTAGACCAGCTGTGGTGTTCCAGAATGTACCCAAAGTAATCCTAGCTGGGCCCCAGGGAACAGCCTGACCTGGGTAGTAATTTCCAGCTTCAAGTTAGAATCTCTATTATTGCATTAGTTTTGTGGGTTGGCTCCAGGCATAAAATAGTTCACAATGGTGACTGTCTATTATTTCCTGTAGTTGAATCCATATTTCTATGGTCTGCCTTGCGTTCAGGACTGCTAAAATCTTCTACCTGCTTCATGACTCTGGGGAATCTAATAGAAATTTTTGGGCTGAAGTATGGACAGCTTGCAAAATAAAGCCTTGCAATGGGATATGCAGTGTTCATGCCAAGGCTATCTATCACTCATTGTTACCTGTGACTTCAGACTGATCCAGGAATGTCCTCATTCAGAAACTCTTCCATGTGACACCCTCACCTCACCGCCCCCGCACCCCAGCCCACGGCTTAAAAAAACCCGACAAACATTTATGTAGAAGACAGCCCTTTTTTTTTTTTTTTTCTGAAGACAGCCTATTTCATAAGGTGAAAGATTTAGTGCTAAAGTGATAGAGAGACAGCATATGAGTTTGAACGGAACGTTTGGACAACGGTGTGTGTAAATGACAGAGCAGAGGTGGGATTACATTCCTTTCATGAAGGTTTGGCCAGCTGGCTTATTTTGGTTGTTAGTCTTATAAAAAATTGTGGGTTTTTTTTATTTTTGAAGTCAATCCTCAGTTCTTCAGAATCCTATTTCACTCTATAATATGCCACCTGGAAAAAAATGGGTTAAAGTTTTATGAGATTGGCAGCAGTCAATGAATCACATGCACATCGCATTGGGAAAATGAACTGCCCAATGCCTCTTTCAGATGTTTTTCTTTAAGCAAAGATGTCGCAGTGAGGACTAAGGTGAACCTGACTCAGACCATAGTTCCTTCATTGCTTCATGCGCATTAAAGACGGGACAGTGAATGAGGGAGCCGGGAAAAGAATGGGCTCCTGTGCGGTGAATTGCGGTGTTGGTGAAGACGAAGAGTCTCGAATACACAAAGGAGTACCGATGAACAAAGACCTGCCTGGGAACCAGTAGAGTCAGGATGGTCCTCAGAAGTAAGCATGTGTGGTGAGACTCCATCGCACATTCTTTGGACTTGGTAGCAGGAGGCCCAGTCCCTGGAAAAGGGCATCGTCAGTGAAAAAGAGGAAGACCTTCAGGAAGATGGGTTGACACGGTGGCTGTACAGGCGGCTCTCGCATAACAGCAATTGTGAGAACGGTACAGTATTTCATTCTGTACACAGGATGGCTGTGAGTCAGAGCCAACTTGAAGGCATCTAAGAAGAGCAACAGCATTGGCCTGGGCCCTCATTGGGACTGAGGAGGCCTGGGGCAACTGGGGCTCCTGGCACTGTGAGCCTTGGCTGTGCATTTGCCTCACTGTTTGCCCCAAAGTGGTTACCACACACATGTACTGAGCCGTGTGCAAGTTTGGGAAGCACCGCTCTTTATTTTCTGTAACAAATCTAGATTACTTCGAAGCCCCGAAGCACATTAAGAGAGATCAGAGGTCATGTGCTGTTTGTCTTTATCGACTATCTCCCAGAATATAGATTCTTTCACCAAATTCCTTGCTGTGTGTGTGTGTGTGTGTGTGTGTGTGTTTCTGAGTTCTGAGAATTTTGGAATTTCTAGTGATAATTAAAATTCAGAATGGTTTATATATACATATACTTAGGATGTCAAGGAAAATAGAAGTTTCTGGGTGGCACACATGGTTAAGTGCCAGTCAAAAAACAAACCAAAAACTGTTGTGTTGCTTTTGACTCAGAAACTCTATAGGACATATTGGACCTGCCCCAGAGTATGTTCATGATTGACAGTAAGTATCTCCATTGCTGACACTTTTATGGAAGCAGCCAACCACACATCTTTCTCTTGTGGAGTGGCTGTTGCAATCGAACCTTTGACTTTTGAGTTTGCATCCAATCACTTAGTTACTGCCCTGTTGACTGCTGGATTCCTAACTACCCAGAGGTGTCTGGGCAGTAGGGCCTGGTGAGCTCATATTTAAAAATCCCAGGCTTGAAAGCCCTGTGGAGCATTCGTCCTGCGCACACATGGGGATGTCAAGAACTGGAATCAACTCTACGGCATCTAACAACCGGAGGAAAAGAAAATGCTGGATGGGGAAACCTTGAGATCTAGCTAGACTTTTTGCCATTGGGCAAATTGCCTAACTTTTCTGGGCCTCATCTGTTTAGAAAAAGTTGATGATCTCTGATGTCCTTTCAAATGTTATGAATCTGTGAAAAAATTCAATTCAGTCATACTGCCATATGGTTATTTCTGTTATTGTAAGTGATTAATGATCCTATAACATATGCAAACCCCATAAATATTGAAAGAAATAGTTTCATTGCAGATAATGTAAGTGCTCAAATATTCAACACTTGCACATACCCTGCTCATGAAAAGCACCGTGCTGGTGTTGAGGCTGCAAAGGTGACTGATTCCCAGTCTTTGCCCGGAATAAGTCCATCTTCCAGTGGTGACAGGTAACACGTGACTTGTTCTGCTCCCTGCGGTGTGGCAGATGATAGAGATGATGCCTGCACTCGAGCGGCCTTCGCCAGGGGAGGCCGGACGCAACTTCCCTGGAGCATCTTTCGTATTGACAGGTGTGAGGAAGACAGAGAGGTCTGGCCATGCTTTGTCCTCCTTTCAGCCGGCTCCATGGCTCCAATGAGCGTGCACATTGTTTAAAACAGGAATGGGTGAAAGTCTGGGATGGACTGTCTAGATTTCCCACCTATCATACGGCATGGAGCTTGTTGATAAGAGTCATTTTTCACTCCTGGATTGCTTGGGGTAAGTGGAGCCATTCAAAGAGAATGGTAGCTACCAGAGTTGGCGCTGAAGCGGTTAGACAATCATAGCATTTGGAGAAGAGACAGGCTCTTGAGCAATAGACGCAGCCCACTGTCAGGGAATATGGACGTTGTTGCTGTTGCTGTCGGCGCCGTCGAGTTGGTTCCAACTCAGAGGGACTCGAAGTACAACGTCATGAAACGTCTGGTCTGGCGCCGCCCTCATCATTGCTTTTATGTCGGAGCTCATTGTTGCCGCCACGGGATCGATCTGCATAGTGGAGGAGATATGTATGTCTATATGCGTATACGTATTTAATTGCAGCTTTGTTATTTCCAAGTAAATGGCAGTATATGGCACATCATTACCCCCAGTCTATGGCAATGATAGTAGTTAAAAGTTTGGGCTTTGTATTCTTGCCGCGCAAATGATTTAGTGCGAACACGATAGGGAAACTGCTCGGGAGTTTGGTCAGCAGCAAAGACGAGAATAGGTGTTAGACAAGAGGCGGGTTGCCTTTCACGTCATGAGGGTTTACCCCTTTCTGTTTAAGGATGACCAATTTGTTTAGCATCCTCAGTTTTTTCATCAGTGAAAGGCAGATTTGACATAGCATGTATCTAATGGAGGATTAAACATGTATGCAAAGCGCTTCGACAAGCGCTTGGCTTGATAAAGCGCTCAGTAAGTGATAGCCGTGATAGTCACATTAGAGAAGCCCTTTATTCAGTATTCAAGGGGAGGGGCTGGAATCCAAATAAAGGTGCCTCTGAAGGAAGGGCTGGCAATCTGTATCCTCAAGGTCATAGCCTTGAAAAGTTTGGAGCAAATCTATTCTGCATACGTGGAATCTCTATAAGTTGATATAATGGCAATTGTTTTTGTTTTGTTTGTTTTGTGTTTATTGAATTCACTTCCATTTTTGTTATCTCATTTGATCTAATCTGTGCCACCAAAAAGTATTGGGTGGCTTTTGTTAATAACAGCCCCACAAGATTTAGTGGTGTGTCCAAGGAGAAGCAAAGGCAAGGTTCTTTCTCTTTAGCCCCAGCAGTTATCCAATACCCAAATCAAATCAACCAACCAACCAAAAAAGCCCCTTGGGCTCTCTTCTGTTGAGTCACCCCTGTCTCAGAACTTCTTGATAGGATTGAATACAAGAACCTCGGAGGGTCTCCTCCTTCCTGTGCCTTTCCTGGAGCAGAGGCCACCACAGCATTTGCCCATGTGCAGCTGGTGGGTTTGAACCACTGTGCTCCCTCCTCAAAGAGTGACACCCCCGGCCTGGCAGGGCTCTGAACTCTCACTGGTTGCTCTGCCTCTTGTGCTCAGAGCCTCCATCCCTCTCTGTCCACCGTACACATCAGCACTGTTTTAGTTCCCGCAATCCAGCATACTCATTCTGCTTCTTTCTGTGTTTTCAGTACTCCCTGAAAGACTATAGCAATACTCAATTCATAAGGTATTTAAGTTTACTGTTAGTTATTGTCATCTAGTAGTGGTGTAAGGAGTCTGTCAACTTTAAGAGGAAGAAGTGAGTCAACATCAGATTAAACTGAGTCATACAAACCATGAATAAAATTGCCAAGGATGAGAATTTCAGAATACTTCATTGTGCTCTTGTAGAACCTGCACATACACCAAGAGCTGGTTGCTCAAACAACGTAAGATAATACCGCATGGTTTACAATGAGGAAGGGTGTGTATCAGGGTTGTAGCCTTTCATCATTCTTATTCTTATTGTGTATTCTTATTTCTTTGTATGTCAAGCTAATAATCTGAGCTGAACTCTATAAAGAAGAGTGTAGCAACAGGATTGGTGGAAGGCATATTAATAACTCATGACATACAGCTCTTGCACTTTGAAAGTGAGGAGAACTTGAAGCAATTTCTACTTAAAAAAGAAGAAAGAAAAGGAAATGAAAACATTCACAGTGCACCAAGGACAACAACATGATAAATGTGAAAAGACTGAACTTGTCCAGGATTTTATTTTACTTGGATGGATCCACAATCAGTGCTCAAAGAAGCAGACATTAAGAAATCAAGCAACATATTGCACTGGCCAAATGGACTGCAAATGATTAATTTAAGATGTTAGAGAGCAAAGTTGTCACTTGGAGGACTGAAGTGTGCCTGACTCAAGTCATGGTATTTTCAATTGCTTCATTTGTATGTGAAAGCTTGGCAATGAATGAGGAGATAGGAGAAGAATCAATGCACTTGAATGACAGTGTTGATAAAGCATCCTTCTGGGGTGGCCCCTGAAGGTTGTTGTGGGCCTCACAAGGACAGTCTAACATCCCAGTAGTCTATAGCACATGGCCTGGATAGAAATTAGGTCAAAAGGGTCTAATTCAGAACACAATACTAGGCAGATTCTCCCCTTGTATATATTGGCTTTATATACATAAGTATTGTTAAGTATTTTTTTTCCTGATAGCTGGTTGCTCATTTAGTTGACCCACAAACAAAAGCGTGGTCATCTTCTCAAAAACAAACATGTCCCCTCCTAGCATAAGGGTTTCCAGTTCCATCCATGTCAAAGAGTGTTTCATTGCTGTTTTTTAAGGGATGCATAATATTGTGAGCCATTTCACTTTCGATATATGTGCACCTATATGCAAGCATCACTGTTTTACTTCTCAAGAATCTAGCCTAACACAGTGGGTATATCTGTTTTACATTTATATGTGTATGTTTGTGTATGAATTGTACACACACACACACACACACACACACACACACACACACACGAGGGTATCCAAAATAAACCAGACAAAAGCTCCACTGGGTGGACCTTTTTTAGTGTGCATTTTTCCCCCAAGCAAGCATCCAGCAACTTGCTCTGAGTTAGTACACCCAGTGGCGTCACCTAGGAAGGTTCTCTATGGTTACACTGAATTCTTTTATAAAAGCAATTTCGCTTGAACCTTGTTTCTTGTGATGACCATTTCAAGAGAACAGTGTGCAGCTGTGAAATTTTGTTTCTTGCTCAGGAAAAATGCCTCAGAAACCGTTGCGATGTTGAACACAGCTTACAAGGACAGTGCTATGGGGAAAACTCAAGGGTACAAGTGATTTTCTTGTTTCAAAAAAGGTAAAATGTCAGTTGTTGACAAACCTTGTTCTGCACAGCCATTAATTTCCCAAACAGATGAAAATGTCATCTCACAGTGCACTTGGAGTTTGACCCACCAGGTCAGACTGTTATCCAAGCTTTCTATTTGGAGGTTCTGAAAAGATAGTGTAACAGTGTGCCACCAAAAAGGCCTGATTTGTGGCAAAAAGGGGACTGATTTTGCCATCATGACAATGCACATGTCCACACAGTCATGTCAGTGTGCCAGGTTTTGACATAAAAACCAGCATGCCTCTCTTGCCCCATGCACCTGACTCACTGGACTTCACTCTGTGCAACTTCTTTTTGTTTCTGTAAATGAAGCGGGACCTGAAAGGACAGTGATTTGAGAAACAAATGAGGGAGGTGCTGTCAGCCATCCAAACAGATGAGTTTGAGAAGTGTTTACAAGAATGGAATAGCAGATTTGACAAATGTATTAAGTGTCATGGAGAGGACTTTGAAGAGAAAAAGGTTGTCTTGTAAAAAAAAATTAAAACCATAGTTTTGAAAAAAAATTCCATTTTTTGTTACCCCCTAGTATTTATATCTCAGCAAAAGTGGATTATATAACACTTTATGACAGAGCAGATCTTATATTTCTACCTTCATAGTATAATAACCATTTTACTTTTAACTATAAGCATTTTTGTTGGCATACCAGTTGTGGTAGCACTCTAGTTGCAAGTGTGTCATTTGTAAGGCTTCTAGGTATCCAATTGAAGCAACAGAAAATGAGTCATATTTCTATTAATTAGTGAGCGAATGCTTTCTACCTCCATGGAAGTCCTGATAGCATAGTGAGTTAAACCATCAGTAGTTAGAATTCACCTACCTCTCCATGGGGGGAGATGTAGCAGTTGGCTTCCATAAAGATGTATAGCCTTAGGAATCCTAGGGAACAGTTCCCTTCTGTCCTGTAAGGTCTCTATGAGTTGACATTGACTCAAAGAGAGTTAGCTTGGTTTATAGGGATTTATATCTCGATGGCTCTCTATCTTCCTGAGTCTATTGGTTTCTGGATTCCAGAGGTAATTCATTTTTGTAGTGGAGGGATGAGCCGAGCTATCTCTTGTTTAGTCTATACTTTAAAAATAAGAACTCATCATTACACACATGCACACACACACACACACACACACACACTGGCAAAGTAACAGTAAACTACTCAAGTCACTTTTTGAAGGGTATAAATAGATAAAAACTTAGCTACTTATTAATAGATTGGTCTTTCAAACCCACCTAGTAGGAGCATGGAGGAAAGAAAGATGTGGTGATCCACTTCCCTGCAGAGTGATTCTACGCTGATACACCTTGGGGGTCACCATGAGTCAGAATGGATTCTACAGCAGTGGTTTGGCTTCTTAGAGATAAAACATCAATCTAAGCTTTGGAGTGGGAGTAGGAAAGTGTAGAGGGAGTACAAGGCTGACATAGCAAAATTAATATATGGCTGTTAGGAAAAGTCTCTTCAGTAACTGTGGAATCATTTGTGTAAGGAAGAAGCAATGTCTACTCAACATTAATGTGATAGCTTCAATATACTACACATTATCTATGAATGGACTACACATTATCTATGAATGGCTAACTGAACTCACTGCCAACATTTGCAAGGTAAAATATGTTGCCTGATAACCACAGGGAGAAGAACTATTTCCCTAGGTTTTCTCCTCTAGCCATAATAATATTACAGGGATCAGGGGCTTTGAGCCCTGCTTCCTGTTACCATGAAGAGAGGATACGATGAATCCTGACAAATAAGCCCATGTGTCTGAAATATGGTGTGTTGGAACCTTGGAATAGGGACATTCTAATACTACTTCAGTTTTTAAGAATGAGCAGCAGTGACTAGGAAAAAGGAGGATGTTTACATTTATCCATTTGTCACTGTGCTGGTGATGGATTTACATTCTCTTTTCAAAATATGATAGAAATGCTTTATTGGACTCTGAATTTATCCCAGTAATGTAAAGCAGGTCCATTTTTATCCCATTTGAAAAAGATTATTTCTTTAAGTCCCAGTGAGAACTGATTGTAAAATACTTTAGGAGAAGCAAAGCATGGGCATCGGGGTTAGTAATATATATAATTTCTAATGTATGGTAGGAGCCATGTCTTCCATAGACATTTTTAAGCATGCACTGAGATGTACATATAAACATAAAAGAGTGCTATAGTAAATCTCAAAATCTACTATTCATGTCATGATTTTGGCCAGTTTTATTTTCTCCCATTCTCTGTTCACATAGCTTCAATAACTTCAAAGAACATGAAAAAAATATGAATGAATAAAAGAGGAAGAAGTGAAAGAGGATTTGCTGAATTCTGAGGTATCAAGCAGGGAGTGTTCTCCCTTGAATATGCAGTTCAAAGAGCAGGACTGTGAAGGCAGACAGTGCATGTTTAAATCTTGTTGTCAGCATTCAACAGCGATGTGAGCTTGACCAATTTAAACTGAAGTGCTCTGGGAAATTGTTCCCTGTGTGTAAACTGAGGATCAAATAGTTCTAACCTGGTACAGTAAAACCTACAAAAGTTGGAGCCACTGTGAGGCAGAAACTATGCAGAGAAAGAAAAAGGAAATATATCCAAGTGGTAGAACAGTTAGAAACGTAGGGGGTGAAGTAACATCTGACTGGGTCTTTAATTTAAGTCTTTCTAATGACTAATGGAAACAATCTTTTGAAAAATATCTATGAGAGAAGCATCCAATATACAGAGCATTTTGGTTTGCTTCTAAACTTGAATGT